>NC_066617.1:289360399-289960399 GCF_025201925.1 Gopherus flavomarginatus
TGTGTGTGTGTGTGTGTGTGTGTGTGTGTGTGTGTGTGTGTGTGTGTGTGAGAGAGAGAGAAAACCCTGACTCCCAACAGCCTTTCTGCTGCTGTCTTGCTAGCAGATACCAAAGGAAATGCCTCTGAAAAAAAAGGTACAGGTCTACATATCTCATTAGTGATGCACATGCCTATTAACTTGCTTAATTGGGAGGAGGATCAATAACATGCTCATAGACTCATAGACTCTAGGACTGGAAGGGACCTCCAGAGGTCATCGAGTCCAGTCCCCTGCCCTCATGGCAGGACCAAATACTGTCTAGACCATCCCTAAAAGACATTTATCTAACCTACTCTTAAATATCTCCAGAGATGGAGATTCCACAACTTCCCTAGGCAATTTATTCCAGTGTTTAACTACCCTGACAGTTAGGAACTTTTTCCTAATGTCCAACCTAAATCTCCCTTGCTGCAGTTTAAGCCCATTGCTTCTTGTTCTATCATTGGAGGCTAAGGTGAACAAGTTTTCTCCCTCCTCCTGATGACACCCTTTTAGATACCTGAAAACTGCTATCATGTCCCCTCTCAGTCTTCTCTTTTCCAAACTAAACAAACCCAATTCCTTCAGCCTTCCTTCATAGGTCATGTTCTCAAGACCTTTAATCATTCTTGTTGCTCTTCTCTGGACCTTCTCCTATTTCTCCACATCTTTCTTGAAATGCGGTGCCCAGAACTGGACACAATACTCCAGTTGAGGCCTAACCAGCGCAGAATAAAGCGGAAGAATGACTTCTCGTGTCCTGTTTACAACACACCTGTTAATGCATCCCAGAATCACGTTTGCTTTTTTTGCAAACATGATTCTGGGATGCATTAACAGGTGTATTATTCAAGATTTACCACAGGATGGCTTTCCCTCTAAAGTTTATTCAGCACTGAGACAGGAGTGAAAATAACAGGGGAGCCCAAGCATGCTGACAAATTTGCTATGAGCAGTGCAGTGGATCCAAAAGATGACAGACACTGGACCCCATCTTAAAAATATAGTGAGGAAAGAACTCACAGTGGAGTTCAGGGACTGAAGCAGGGATATCAGTGCAAGGGAAATTAGATCAGTGCTGAATCAAGTCTGAGAGTCACTTATGGGGAAAGGAAGGATGGTCATCAGTGATGAAGTTCAGGACTGGCTGTGAGCAAATTTAAGCAGATCAAATACTTTTTTAAGTTGGTTCAGATCAGAGATTGACTGAGTTTTGAGACAATTCATATTTTGACCAAACTGCTTCAACCATCCTTGATTTCTTATTCAATTTATCAGCCATTATTGTTATTGTTTCATTATTTAATTGTTATGCCATTCAGTCACAGGGAAGTGGTTTGGTGGGGAAGTGAGAGAGAAAAGGAGCCCCCTCTTCTGCCATATCATCCTTTCAGAATGAAAAACTCTTTCTTCCCTCTTCACTGTTCTTTCCTAGTTCCCACCTCTTTCTCTCCAGTCTGTCTCCTACCTTACTATTTCCCCCTTCTTTAGTGAAAAAACCCTATACATTCCAGGACACAAACTGAAAGGTTGTTGGATATGCCACTTTCCCAACTGGACCTCATTTTGGCATTCCCCAGTGCTTAATCTCTTTACCAACTTTAATAACCAAAAGAAAGCAACATTTGGCTTGTCCATTTCCCCAACCAGTTTCAAATGTTTTTTCCTTAATACAGCCCTTTTTGATCTCTTGCATAAAGACAGCATGGCATTGCATTCTGGGAAACTGCAGCACATGTGAGATTGTATTAGAGCTGTTATCCAGAGCCCATTAAAGAGAATTCCAGCCATGAGACTCTTTTTGCATATATTGCAGAAACTCATATGTTCATCCTAGCTCCAGTGCTTTTACTGAGCTCTTCAGAAGTGTGATTATGCACTTTGGGCCCAGTTTGGCATTCCTTGTGCAACACAGTCTTCCAAGACAAGTCAATGGGAGTTTAGGGTGCACCAGGAATGTAAGGTTTGCCCCATAAAATCCTAACTGCTGAACTTTTCTCAGCTTTGTTTAATGATTGCAGAGTAGTTAGGGTATTATCCTACGTCTTAGCAGACTTGGGTTCAAATTGTTGTTCCATCACAGACTTCTTATGTGAACTTGGACAAGTCATTGACCTCTCTGTACTTCGTATTCCCATATGTACAAGGGACACACTAGCACTTCAGTACCTCAGTGGGGTTCTGTGAGGCTAAATATATTAAAGTGTGTGAGCTGCTTAAATAATTACAGTGATGGAACCCATACCTAAGATACGCAGTAGTAGGTATGCCTGCAGTCATCTACTCATCAGTAGCTGGGAGGATAGGGGAAGACAAGCTGAAACCACCAGCAAATAGTATAAGCACCCGCTTCCTGCTTGGTTAAAGGGAGTAGGTGGGTGAAGTAATATCTTTCATTGAACCAACTTCTGTTGGACAAGCTTTCAACGTGAGTTCTTCTTCAGGTCTGGGAAATGTACTCAGGGTGCTACATACAGCTAAATACAAGGTGGAACAGATTGTTTAGCATCAGTAGTTAACACATGGCAAGGGGCTATTCAAGGTGAAGTGGCCCATTAACACCCCTCCAGTCATGGAGAGAAAGGGGAAAAAAGCTGGGAGGCAGTTTAAGTGGGTTGTAGATTGTTGTAGTAAGCCATAAATCCAGTATCTATTCAATCCATGATTTTTAGTATCTAGCAAAGTTATGAAACTAAGCTCCCAGGCTCATCTTCTGCAGGTTTCTTTTGAGGGTGAGGACTGATGTAGAGTGATCACTTTGTGAAAAGTGTTCACTCAGCTGATAGGGTGTTTTTGTCTTTTATCATTTTTCTGTGAGAGTTCATTCAAGAGCATAGTGATTGTCTCATTTCACTTACATTGTTATTATTGTAGCATTTAGTTCACTGGATGAGATGCACCACAGCTTGTGATATGCATGAGTAGGACCCATGGATCTTGAAAGGTTGTGGGGGGCGCTGATCACTGTAGCAGTGGGGATATACCTACAGGTTTTGCATATGTTGCTCTAGCAGGGTGTGGTGCTGCTTTGAATTGGTATGTTGTGGTCTGTGGGAAGCTTGCTTCTGATAATGACCTTGGAGAGGTTTGAAGGACAGAAGAGGGCTTTAGGAATGATTTCTTTCTTACCTGTTTCGTATATCAGCTCTTCAGGACAGAGATCATGTCCCCCTCCATGTTTGTTCATGTGCTAGCACAATGGGACCCCAATCCTGGTTGGAGCTTGTACATCTGACTATAAGAATAATCAATAATAAATAGTAGAAGCAATATAAAAAGAAAAAGAAAAAAGCCACAGAGAGAAAAAACAACTCCTGCTTGAAGTATTAGGTTTCTAGAATTCTGTCAAGTCAATTGTATAAAACTTCTCCTCTGCTACTTTTAGATCCAAGTAGAATGTTCCATTCCTTCTGGTGGCATGGAAAAAAGGGTTCTGTTTAATGGTAACTCTTTAATTAATGCATTCTATTATAACAGCTCCATTCAGAAGTGATGTTAACAAAATATAGTGACGGGACTAGGCACTCCATTTGCACAGTAAATGCAAATACTAAAATAAATAGCTACGAGGTGCAGTTGATCCAAAAAGCAAATGTCAGCTCCAAAATGTAAGCCCCTCCCCCATCAGAACTCCAGTATGTTGCATTCTCTTATCTCACTCAACAGATGAACTCTGAACCAGCTTAAAATATTTAAAAAGTGCTTAATTTATTATAAGTGCCCATGGCCATTTCAACTGACCTTCTCTGTTTGTCAATAAAAGTGGCTTGCGTCTCACAGGCGTTTAAACATTGGCTCATTCCCCACTATCTGTACTGAGTGATGAACTTCATTACATTACAAATACAAGAAAAGTGTGGGGGAGATGTAAACAAACTGTCCAGCTACATTTTTAATACACAATCACTCTGAACTAAATTATTCACTGAATTACAGCCCATGCACCTGTATAGTCTTAAATGATTTTCATGGGTATAGCTCAGAGCAGAATCTGAACCTTAAACATATCCATAAATGAAATAAATTATGCCTATCTTTACTAAATAATAGATGACTGATGATTTCATAGGTCTCATCATTAAATAGCATAAGTATGTAATTTCCAATAAAAACCAATGTTTATATATTAATATACTATTCTAATGCTTGAGCACATTGACGGAAATCTTTGATTGTGGCATCAACAACTTCTGCCACTGGTGCCAAGCATTCAAATAATCAGTACCAGCTGTCACCAATCCTCTAGTTCCTAGAAAACAACTCATGTCTTTTATGGTCAAAGGTTTCAGTAACGTAGACAGTTGCTTTTGCAGTCATAGCTGTGTTGTGCATGTGTTCAGGGTTTCACTTGCCAAAGGGCTGATGTAAACAGAATGCTTTGGAGAATGGAAGAGCTAGAAACAAGGACCATACCATTGTTGGCCTCCGAGCATTAGTGGGTGGAAAAGACTAGAGTTTTGGCCACAATGCACCCTATCCACCCGTGGAGTGATTTATGGCATGCTAGTCCTCCCTCCTCCTTATGCTCAAAGAGTGAAAGCACTAATATGTGCCTACCTCTCATATGTGCACCCATGTAAGAACATCCACAGTATGGACCAATATTTACACAAGATTGAATAACATTCTTGCAAAGGCCACGTTAAGTGTCCGTAACTACCCTATTGTACCATAATATGTATCCTGTGTCCCCACATTTTAAGTCAGATTTTGAATAGTGCCTCTCATTGAAATGTTTTCCTGGCAGAATTACACTGTCCTTCAGAGCTGAACTTTCATGCTCAGAAATCCTGATTTTTACCTCATATAAGCTATACCCCAAGACATTTCAATAAACATGTAACAGTCACTAAGATCGTTTATTCTCTATCTTTGCTGAAATCTCCAGTACTGGAACGGAAGAGTGAATTTTGTCTAAACATCATACTATGAACTGCCTGTGGTTAGAAGACCAAAAAAAAACCCAACCCCACTTTAGAGCCGGACTATTTAGGCAATGAGTTCTATTGACATATTTAGCATCATTAGCATGTATCAAGAAATCACTGAAATTTGTATCACTTTTAAAAGCTACTATTGGCCTTTCAGCAATTTTTGATTTGGTGTTTAGGTTCAAAAATATGCCACAATATATTTAGCGTCTTATTAACAGATAGTAATAAAGTGAAAATGTCTAATATAAAACAATTGATGTGTTCTGTCAGCAGGTCTTCCTATGAGTTGGACAATCTTGTGTCTCAGACACATAAAAGTGACAGATTCACCCCCACAATGGCCTATGGATGTGCGCCATCCTGTACTAGCCTGGTCTATTTTGCCCCAATTCTGCTATTGTCCTGCTGAGTATCATGGCACCTAAATGTTAGTGGCCTAGAAAATTATAGGGACAACACTGCAATTTACAAAGTTTGAGTTAGGTGCCTAGGCTTTCCTATATAACGGATGGGAAGAGAGAGACGCCTTACTCTGTGATCCAGAAAGCCAGCATGCTAGGTGGGAAGCTGCATAAGCTAACCAAAGGGAGATGTCAACCAAGGGGATGGAGAAGTGCTAAGTTCAGCTCCTCTCACAGAGATAAGCACCTAAGTCTAGGCTGCAGGAGGCACCTATATGCCCTTCAGTATAATAGAGGGTTGTGAGATGAAGGTTGGGTTACACCACAGGTCAGCAATTAGTCTATTACTATTCATAATTTGGTCCAGGTTGATGCCTGGAAGAGGAAACTAAAACTGTGGCCTTAAAATGAGTAAAGAGAAGATTTACGTCATGTGGATGACTCACACAGAATGGAGACAAATGAAAATCAGCAGTATCGAGGGTGCCTAAATCAGATTTCTTCATTTAAGTACCTTGGGGTCTGATTAGCAGCAAGTGAAGAAATTGACAGTGAACTGTATGCTAGAATGCTAAGCACAAGAGAAGTCTAACACAAGATAAGTGGAGTGATTTATGACAAATGAATGCCCATGCTATTTAAGGGACAACTATACATTTCTTCTATACAGACAGAGACATGGTCAATGAAAGACAGGCACTTGAGAAGACTTGATGCCATAGAAATGAGATGTTCAATGGTACTGAGAAGGGTGACATTGCTGGACCACATGTGGAAGGATCTCATCAGAAGTGAGACAACAGTCTGCAGAACCAGAGAGAAGCTATAAGCGAGGATGCTGAGATGGTATTGGCATGTATGCAGGATGAATGAAAGGAATCCTGTTAGGGAGGCATTTGAGGCTAGAGTCCACAGAGAAAGAACAAGAGCATGGCCAAGAAAATGGTGTATGGGAGGATGGAGTGGATATAGAACAAGTGTTGGACTGGCAAGGCTGGAAAAGACTGATCCAGTGACCCTACCCCAGCTAAAAGGGGAAGAAGAAGAAGAAGAAGAAGAAGAAGTTGTTGTTGTTAGTTTTTCTTCATTAGACACAATAGCTAGATAGACCATAGGGGAAGTACCAACTCAATCAAAAAAAAAATTGAAATACCAGCGTTCCTGTATGAACCAAATTTAAGTCAGTAGAAGCACATTTTGCTTGAAGGAGAAATGCATGATGGCACCCTGGATATGAGATCAGCTGTATTTCCTGTAGCAATGCTATAGCTCCAGCGATTTGATCTTTCTCATGTGTAATGCCATTCCAGGAATTTCCACAGCTGGAGACAGTGGGCCTGATATTGCCACCCCTGTGGAAGGAATATTCTCATTAACTTCAGTAACAGTGTTTTCAGCATTAGGAATATCTGTCTGTCCATCAGTCTAGGTTTTTATATGTGCTGATCACTATGGTATTTTAGACCTACAGGATCAGGATCATATTACTTTGGAAACTATGGCAGGAGGATGTAAATAGCCTTATATTGGGAAATAATTGTGGTTTCATAATGTTGCCTATAATCCATACCTTCCTCTTCTTTCTCTGATAGCCCCGTCATCTTTCATCACATTTTGGTATATGCAAAATTTAATATTACACTTTCTCCCATAATAACTATAAGTGAATTAATCTAAATATTCTGTTATGTGCACAAGCACTCACATGCTTTTCTGTTCTAAGAAATGTAAGCAACCTATATATACTTTTTTTTTCAATTAAGCATTGTGTCCCATTTTTCAACACCAGTTTTACCTTCCAGCATCAAGAAATACATCTCTTTGTTGCTAGGAAAATACCCAAGGTAATTCATACTGTTGTGATTCTTTTCCCTGTGATAGAAAATGTACTGGCTTTGCAGGTATTCTGCAATGCCGATAAAAAGTAAAGAGCTTCCCTTTACAATATTTCTAATATTTATGAAGACACATCTTAGGTTTATTCAAGTCATTTTTTCTAATCTAACAAAGAGTCCATTGTGAATTTGGATGAGAGGTGTCAACTTAACACCTGCAGTTACTTGTGAATTTATGTACAGGTCATCTTAGTGAGAGTCAGGAAAATGTCTTGGTAGCTGGAAGTCCATGGAGCACCAATCAGTTGCAAGTGAACTTAGTACCAATAGATAGTGCACAGAATGTAGTACCCATTCAGTTCTCATTTCGGGGATGGAAAGTAAATATGAAAAGTGGAGAAACCTGGTTCTTTAGGCACGCTGGATGAAGCATGGAAGGTTCCTTGGTTTGGTTTGGTTTAGATTAAATAAAAAAATGTTCTGTACCATCTCTTTAGTAGTTATATGCCACAGTGAAAAGCAGACCATGTCCACATTGTGTTGTGTAACTACAGGTGGCAGTGAGAGGCTCTGGCAGAGGGGAGGCAGGGGCAAAAGGCTCCAAAGGAAGCTGCCTGCCTCCCCCTGCCAGTGCCTTTCTCCATTGCTGCAGCCTCTCCCCATGGAGGGAAACTGCTCCAGCAGTGTGGAGGCAGTTGCAAAAAATAGCTGTGTAGATATGGGAAACACTGCTTGGGCGTGTAGTCAGCTGTGCAGGGAATGTACCTCAAGGTTCCGGTGTGTCTTCAGTCAACTAAGCAATGCCTCGTGGGCTACATGGCTACTTATACCTGCTGTGCAGACCATGCAGTGTATATACACCACTGTACGTGTGTAATCTTGTCACATTTTTAGGCACCACTATGATCCACAATACTCCCCCTGACTGCTTCGTACTCCTGTAGATGCCTAAACTTTGCCTCTGGGTGTGCTTTACTCTAAGGGTACATCTACACTATGGGATTATTCCGATTTTACATAAACTGGTTTTATAAAACAGATTGTATAAAGTCGAGTGCACACGGCCACACTAAGCACATTAATTTGACAATGTGCGTTCATGCTCCAAGGCTAGCGTTGATTTCTGGAGCATTGCACTGTGGGTAGCTATCCCGTAGCTATCCGATAGTTCCTGCAGTCTCCCTCGCCCCTTGGAATTCTGGGTTGAGA
Source organism: Gopherus flavomarginatus (assembly GCF_025201925.1). Taxonomy (NCBI): domain Eukaryota; kingdom Metazoa; phylum Chordata; order Testudines; family Testudinidae; genus Gopherus; species Gopherus flavomarginatus. Next base: position 289,368,800 of record NC_066617.1, read on the forward strand.
GCCCAGTGCCTGATGGGGCAAAAATCATTGTCACGGGTGGTTCTGGGTACAGCCTCACTCCTCCCTTTGTGAAAGCAGTAGACAACTATTTCGCACCTTTTTGCCTGGGTGAACTGTGCAAACGCCATAGCACAGCAAGCATGGACCCTGCTCAGATCAATACCGCAATAGTGGACGTTGTAAACACCTCGTGCATTCTCGTGCAGTCTATGCTGAACCGGGACCTGCAAAGCTAGGCAAGGAGGAGGCGGTGGCTACGGCAGCGCGGCAACGAGAGTGATGAGGACATGGACACAGAATTATCACAAACCGCGGACCCCTGTGCTTTGGAGATCCTGCTGGTAATGGGGCAGGTTCTAGCCATTGAACGCCGATTTTGGGCCCGGGAAACAAGCATAGACTGGTGGGACCGCATAGTTTTGCAGGTGGCTGCGAAACTTTCGCATGCGTAAGGGCACTTTCATGGAACTTTGTGACTTGCTTTCCCCTGCCCTGAAATGCCATAATACCAAGATGAGAGCAGCCCTCACAGTGGAGAAGCGAGTGGCAATAGCCCTCTGGAAGCTTGCAATGCCAGACAGCTACCGGTCAGTCGGGAATCAATCTGGAGTGGGAAAATCTACTGTGGGGGCTGCTGTGATGCAAGAAGCCAAAGCAATCATTAAGCTGCTGCTACAAAAGGTTGTGACTCTGGGAAACGTGCAGGTCATAGTGGATGGCTTTGCTGCAATGGGATTCCCTAACTGTGGGGGAGCGATAGATGGAACCCATATCCCTATCTTGGCACCAGAGCACCCAGTACATAAACTGCAAGGGGTACTTTTCAATGGTGCTACAAGCACTGGTGGATCACAAGGGACGTTTCACCAACATCCACGTGGGATGGCCAGGAAGGGTTCATGATGCTCGCGTCTTCAGAAGCACTGCTCTGTTTAAACTGCTGCAGCAAGGGAATTACTTCCCAGACCAGAAAATAACAGTTGGGGATGTTGAAATGCCTATAGTTATCCTGGGTGACCCAGCCTACCCCTTAATGCCATGGCTCATGAAGCCATACACAGGCAGCCTGGACAGTGGTCAGGAGCTGTTCAACTACAGGCTGAGCAAGTGCAGGATGGTGGTAGAATGTGCATTTGGCCGTTTAAAGGCGCGCTGGCGCACATTACTGACTCACTCAGACCTCAGCCAAACCAATGTCCCCTTTGTTATTGCTGCTTGCTGTGTGATCCACAGTCTCTGTGAGAGAAAGGGGGAGACCTTTATGGCGGGGTGGGAGGCTGAGGCAAATCACCTGGCCGCTGATTACGCGCAGCCAGACACCAGGGCGATTAGAAGAGCACACCACGAAACGGTGCGCATCAGAGAAGCTTTGAGAATGAGTTTCATCACGGACCAGGGTACGATGTGACTGCTGTGTTTGTTTCCCCTTCATGTACCCCCTCCCTTTATTGACTCCTTCCCTGTAAGCAACCCACCCTCCCCCTTCGATTACAGCTTGCTTAAGGAAATAGTCTCTATCGTTTAAAAATCATGTATTCATTATTAAAAAGTAATTATAAAAAGAGGCAGAGAACTGACAAGGTATCCCGGGTGTGGTTTGGGAGGAGGACAGGAGGAAGGAAAAGGCCTTTAAACACATTTCAATGTAATGACAGCCTTTTGGTTGGACTGTCCACAGGGGTGGAGTGGGCAGGTGCACGAAGCCTTCCCCCATGTGTTCTTACACGTCTGGGTGAGGAAGATATGCAACATGGTGAGTGGTGAGAGTGGTTACACAGGGGCTGCAGCGGCACTCTGTGACCCTGCTGCTCTTCCTGAAGATCCACCAGACATCGGAGGATATCAGTTTGATCACGCAGCAGCTCCAGTGTTGCATCCCGCCACCGCTGATCTTCCTGCCTACACCTCTGATCTTCCTGCCTCCTGCCGCCACCTGCCGCCACCTCTCATCTTGAGCGTCTCTCCTATCCTCACGTTCATCCCTCCTATCCTCACGTTGGTCCCTCCTGTCCTCACGTTCACTGGCATCTTTCCTGTACTTTGCTACCACGTCCTTCCACTCTTTCAGATGAGCTCTTTCATTGCGGGTTACTTCCATGATTTCAGAGAACATTTCGTCTCGCGTCTTCTTTTTCCTCCGCCTTATCTGAGAGAGCCTTCGGGATGGAGTAGGGAGGCTTGAAAAATGTGCAGCTGCATGAGGGAGGGAACAAAGGGAGAGAAGTATTTAAAAAGATACATCTTACAGAACAGTGGTCATACTCTTTCACAGTGAACAACACTATTCACCTTACATAGCACATGTGATTTCACTACAAGGTCGCATTTTGCATCTTAATATTGAGTTCCTGCAGCTCTGGTGTTACAGATCTCACAGACGCAGGTCTGGGCATCAGAATTCAGCTTGCAAGCGGCCATAGTAAGCCATTGTCTTTCGGCTTCTCCAGCCTTCATATACACAATGCCCTCTGATGCTTCTTTCCTGTTAACATGCAGCAGCAGAAGCCAAGCCCCCCATCCAATTCTCTAGGATGATTGCTTTACCCCTCCCCCCACCGCATGGCTGGTATTATGGAAGATCACTGCTAATCACCCCCCTTTCCGCCCCCCACCGCGTGTCTGGTAGCTGGGAAGATTCCTGCTAGCCAAACGCAAAAAAGCTCAGCGCTATCCTTCCTCCCCTCCCCCCACTTGGCTACATGCAGGAAGGATTTCTTTTAAGCAACAGCCCAGTAGGAAAATGGCCATCTCTGTCCCCTTAATTAAATTCCTGAATTTCAACCAGGTTACCATGAACGATATCACTCTACTGAGGATAACAGAGTGAGATAAAGAACGGATGTTTCTTGAATGCCAGCAATCACCGGGACCATACGCAGCTATGCTTTGTCATGCAATGATACCCGATTACTTGCTACATGCATGGCATGGTAAAGTGTCCTACCACGGTGGATGGAACAAGGCTGCCTTGCCCAGAAACCTTCTGTAAAGGCTTTTGGAGTACCTCCAGGAGCGCTTCATGGAGATGTCCCTGGAGGATTTCCGCTCCATCCCCAGACATGTTAACAAAGTTTTTTAGTAACTTTACTGGCTGTGAATGCATCCCAAGCCCTCATGGCAAATCAATCATTAAAAAACGCTTGCTTTTAAACCATGTTTTATATTTACAAAGGTACACTCACCAGAGGTCGCTTCCATGGCTTCACTGTCTGGGCTAATGGCTTGGGAGGGATGGGAGGATAATTCCCTCTGGGTCACAAAAAGCTCCTGGCTGTTGGGGCTAATGGAGTGCTGTGTGCTCGCTGCAAGGTCATTCTCCTCTTCCTCCTCCTCCTCCTCATCTTCCCCCCCTGCAGAATCCTCAGCCATGGTTGAGATTACAACCCCCTGTCATAAACAGATAGCTAAGGGTTAATGTCTCTTTCACCTGAAGCACCTGACCAGAGGACCAATCAGGAAACCGGATTTTTTCAACTTTGGGTGGAGGGAATTGTGTGTCTGAGTCTTTGTTTTCTGCCTGCCTGCTTTCTCTGAGCTTTGGAGAAGTAGTTCTGTTTTCTAATCTTCTGTTTCTAAGTGTAAGGACAAAGAGATCAGATAGTAAGTTCTATGGTTTCTTTTCTTTGGTATTTGCATGAATATAAGTGCTGGAGGGCTTTGATTTGTATTCTTTTTGAATAAGGCTGTTTATTCAATATTCTTTTAAGAAATTGCCCTGTATTGTATCATCTAAATACAGAGAGAACATTTGTATGTATTTTTCTTTCTTTTTATATAAAGCTTTCTTTTAAGACCTGTTGGAGTTTTTCTTTACTTCAGGGAAATTGAGTCTGTACTCACCAGGGAATTGGTGGGAGGAAGAAATCAAGGGGAGATCTGTGTGTTGGATTGCTAGCCTGATGTTGCATTCCCTCTGGGGGAATAGGAAAGTACTTTTTGTTTCCAGGATTGGGAACAGAGAGGGAGATTCACTCTGTTTGGATTCACAGAGCTTGTGTCTGTGTATCTCTCCAGGAGCACCTGGAGGGGGGAAGGGAAAAAGGATTATTTCCCTTTGTTGTGAGACTCAAGGGATTTGGGTCTTGGGGTCCCCAGGGAAGGTTTTTCAGAGGGACCAGAGTGCCCCAAAACACTCTAATTTTTTGGGTGGTGGCAGCAAGTACCAGGTCCAAGCTGGTAACTAAGCTTGGAGGTTTTCATGCTAACCCCCATATTTTGGACGCTAAGGTCCAAATCTGGGACTAAGGTTATGATACCCCCACCTCGGAATCCATGGACAGGGGTGGGGTAGTGGTGGTGCAGCCCCCTAAAATTGCATGCAGCTCAGCGTAGAAGCGGCATGTTTTCGGCCCTGATCCGGACCTTCCGTTTGCTGCTTTGGTTTTCTGGTAGGCTTGTCTGAGCTCCTTAACTTTCACTCTGCACTGCACTGAGTCCCTGGTGTGGCCTTTCTCCATCATGGCCTTGGAAATTTTTTCAAATATTTTTTCATTTCGTCTTTTGGAACGGAGTTCTGTTAGCACTGAATCCTCTCCCCATACAGCGATCAGATCCAGTACCTCCCATGCGGTCCATGCTGGAGCTCTTTTTCGATTCTCAGGAGACTGCATTGCTACCTGTGCTGATGAGCTCTGTGTGGTCACCTGTGCTGATCAGAGCTCCACGCTGGCCAAACAGGAAATGAAATTCAAAAGTTCTCAGGGCTTTTCCTGTATACCTGGCCAGTGCATCCGAGTTCAGATTGCTGTCCAGAGCGGTCACAGTGGTGCACTGTGGGATACCTCCTGGAGGCCAATACTGTAGATTTGCGGCCACACTAACCCTAATCCGATATGGTAATATCGATTTTAGCGCTACTCCTCTCATCAGGGAGGAGTACAGAAACCGATTTAAAGAGCCCTTTATATCGATATAAAGGGCCTCGTAGTGTGGACGGGTACAGCGTTAAATCGGTTTAAGGCTGCTAAAATTGGTTTAAACGCGTAGTGTAGACCAGGCCTAAGAGTCAGGATACTTATTTCCCACCTAAGCCCCAGAGTGATTCACAAACCAGTGAAGGTAGGCGTTCGGCTGCCTAAGTTGTCTAAGGCAGTTGGATTGAGCCAGATAGGTGCCACATAAATTCAATGCACTGCAAAGTGCAAAATCCTGACAAAGAGATGACGGGAGAGTCATGTATGAAATTTTGTCATTTTTGTAATGACAATGGTAAATCATTCCCTATTTGGAAATTTGCACATCTTGAAACTTTTCCAAAATATGATGCAGGTACAAGGGGGTAAAAGAAAGGTGTCATTAATTCTGCCTGGTTTGCTGCAAGCCGGTGATTCCTTACACAGGTTTTTATCCCCTAAAAGAACTTGTAAGTTGTAATGATAACATCAGCAAATATCTGTTACTAAAAAAAGGAAATCTACAGCAAGAAGCAAACTCCATTTAGCTGTGATATTGTCAGATGAGTATTTACAAGTGTGGGCTAGTTTCTTCCTGTGGGGGAGGTGGGGGCTCTTTTACCAACTGACTGACAGCACTGTGGTCTTTATGAATGTTTTAACTACAATTAATAAATTGTAGTGAAACTCTAGAAGGCAGAGTTTGCAATCACTTCCTGAAGGTCATTCTTTCCCAAGATTACAGCACAAATTGCCAACCATGCTCATTTATGTTAATACAGTGGAGGTGCTTTATTGGGTAAATGCTTGGGAGGTAATGTTGCCTAGTAGTTAAAGCAATGGTGTAGGAATGAGGTGTTCTGAGTTCTATTCCTAGTTCTACCCTGAGCCTGCTAGGTAACCCTGGGAAGATTGTGTTGCTCTCTGTGCCTCAGTTTCCCCATCTGTAAAATGGGGATAATGTTGTGTACCTCCTTTGTAAAACACTCTGAGGTCTACTGGTGAAAAGTGCTAGATAACAACTTTAAGTATTATTATATAGGGCTAGGAAGAAGTGTTGCCTACAACTGAGCACATTACTGGGAAAACACCACTTCAGCAATATTGCTGCCTTCATTCAATGGGTGACTTTGTGGTGAAGCACTGGATTGGGTTACCTAGGGAGGTGGTGGAATCTCCTTCCTTAGAGGTTTTTAAGGTTAGGCTTGACAAAGCCCTGGCTGGGATGATTTAGTTGGGAACTGGTCCTGCTTTGAGCAGCGGGTTGGACTAGATGCCCTCCTGAGGTCCCTCCCAACCCTGATATTCTATGATTCTATGATTCTTTGGAAGGGCTAGGTGAGACCTCACCGCACATGAGCTGGTGAAGGTGTGACAATTTAAGCTAAAACTCCCACTTACCTTGCCATCAAGGGTAAACCTTCCAAATGTTATTATTAGTAATAGTATGACTCAAAGATTCTGTTTCAAATTTGTTGCTAATGTGAAGTAGTTTGTCTTACTTCTGCATTGGGAATTTGTGATTATATTAAATAAACAATATTTGATCACATTTCTTTGCATGTTTACACATACTGAAGCAATGTATGACTTGTTAACATAGAAAGCATACTTCTCTATACAATGCATTTTAATTATTACTTGTATAGTGCTGTTGGTATACATGGTGCTGCACAGTAGCTAGAAAGTAAGGATCCTTGCCTCAAAATGTTTATTTTCTGTTGTCATGAGACTATATAACACAGTCCAAAGTAGAGGGGGAGGAACCCACACAGCTGAGGTATGGTCTTTAGAGGTGGAACATTTACAGAATAGCTGGGTCTTCACATGCTTGGGGATTTTTTGAAGGAGAAGCAGGGTGCTTGGCAAACATTAACTGGAAGGCTTCCAACTGGATCTGACCTTTGTGCCTTGGGGACATTTTTAATGTTTGATCAATTCTTCATAGGAGTGAACACAGTGGAATTATTGACGAGGCCTTTGCCTTGTGATGAACCAATTTGATGTGTAAACCTACAGAACGCTGAAACAATTATGGTCACAAATGTAAACAAAATCAGTTTTTATTGTAAATCAGTAGTAAATGTAGTAACTTATCAGTTCGTTTGGTGAGATATAAAGTAAATGGTGCATTTAGAGATGCAGTTGTTAATGATTTCAAAAATACTATGGATAATCGGGGTGTGAATTAGTATTGATTGAATCCAAAATACATATAATCCAAATCTGAGTTTAAGTTCACATGTGCAACTCTCAATGATGTACCTGAAACTAGAATCTGACCTATTTAAATTTGATTAGCACCAATATTTGTGAATCAACCTGGGGGCTACAGTTTCACTTTGCATGTCAAATATGGCAGAAAACTGGAGTAATTTAAATGAATTGTGACTGCACACATTGCTACGCAGATCATAGATCTTTTTCAGTGCTGGTACTATCATCTCTAATTATGCCAAATTGTGAACTGCAATAATTTGACTATTGTCTGAGATAGACTCAGAAGGCCAGATTCTGTCACTTTTACTCACATTGATTAGTGCCTTGTTCAGTGAATAGTCTCAAAGAAATCAGTGGAACTATTCATGATGTAATATACTACTCAGTGTGAATAAGGGTGATAGAATCTGGCCCATAGAAGTTAGAGATGGAAATTGTTCATTATTGCTATTCCCTTTACAGATTGGATACTGCTAAGACTGAATTTCTCCTATCTTTCAATTGAAAGAGAAGAACCCCGGCTCCATTGAAGTCAATAGCAAAACTCCCATTGAGTTTGGTGGTTCTAGGATTTTGCCCAAAGTCTTTTATTGGCAAAAGGACAGATTATTGAGGTATTTAGGCACCTAAAGATTCAGATAGGCATCAAATGGAATTTTCAACAGTGCCCAAGCACCTTACTCCCAGTGGGTGATTTGAAAATCCTATGAGGTGCCTATTTTCATCTTCAGGTGCCTAAATACCTTGAAAAATCTGTCCCAAAAGGCCCCAGTCTAGATCAAAGCCAATGGATCAAATTCTGCCCTCAGTGAACCATATGCAACCGCACTGACTTAAAAAATGTGCATAGCTCAGGACAGAATTGAACCATTATGTTTCAAGTATTAATTTTTTGGGAGACAGTGAAAAAAGAATTAGCCAGAACAATTGACTAGATGAGTTAACAGAACTCTAAGAAATACAGCCTCTTCTAAAAACTCTTCCCCTACTTTCTCACCCCGCCCCCCACAAACACACTCCCAGTCTTCTTATGAAATACTGATTAGCAACAATTACTCAATTTCCCAGCCTGGCTGAAACCCTCTATGCCACATAAAAGCCACGGGGACATTTTCATCTCTGAATTTACATGAATTTATAGTGAAAACCCTAGACCCTGATACAACCTTAAATATAACATCATTATGTCCTTATAAGTCATAAACATTTGTTTAAAAAGGACAAACATCACCCGCAAGTCACTGGAAATGTTTGTATGTTCTTGCTTGACCATAATGTTAGATGTTAATATTATTTATTAATGGAGGATAGATTTTTCTTTTGATTAAATGCTATTGTTACTTTAACAAATAGTTACTATATCCCCAAGCTCTCAAGTTTGTTGGGGACTTTGTCCACACAAGCCATGCCAATGGATTGTCATTAATGGAAAGTGATGGAATTGAGAATAAAGGTTGTGTTTTTTTCCTGAAATTCCCTTACTTTCATGGTATTCCACCGGCTTGTAATGCTGATCTCAAAGGACAGCACCTTACTACAATTGCTAACATTTACTAATGTTTCTCCTTCCCAAAGCCATTGAGAATAGAGCCCAATGTTTTTAATGTACAGAAAAATAATATATTCAGCAATAGAGGAATTCAGGAATTCAGCTTTGAATAAATAATCTAATAATGTTGTAGTATATTTTCTTCTCTCTCAATGGACAAGCCTATTGCAGGATATCAACCATTGCAGACCAATTGTTCTAAGATAACAGGTGTGGGAAAGCAAACAGACAAAGGAAAGCTCAAGAGACCCCCATCAGTTCTATTTTATTGACTTCCATATTGACACTACAGTAGCTTACTCTCTTATTTCTAAGCCAGGCACCTGTGTGAACCTGCTTTTAATGACCACATTGCACCCATGGCCTTGCTAATGTCCTTTGTAACCCTTACAAATCGCTATGATATTTTAGTCTTGGGACTTGAAGTCCCAGTGAATGAGTAGGCTGTGTAGTGTGTTCCAAGCAATGTAACTTCAGGAACATCAGACTTTTTTTCATAAATATACAGTTTTTCTGGATTTCAAAAGTGATCTGCTATTATGTTTATCATTGTATATTTTAACTCTAATCTTTAAAACCCTGTTCAGCTGTCATGCAGCCATTCACGAAAGCATGAAAGGTAGTGATGCTCTGTTGTGTGGCAGGCTGACCTATTCTGCAGAGATGTTAGCTGGCCTCTGGAAGCCATTTATTTTCCTGTACATGGATCTAGCATTACTTCTCCAGCAAAGTGATTAGAGATGCTATTAACTGACATGGAGAGAAACGGAGTTGTTCTTTTTTTGGTACACATCTCAAAGTTGTGGCTTGGGGGTGGAGACAAATTGCGGTTTCAAATTAAACCGATACTTATTGGTAAATCAAAGAAGATTTTACTAGTAATAATACTACTTTTAGAAAAATTCCTAAAAAGCTGTAGTTAGAATATATTGCCAAGAAAAGAAAATATGGATGGAATAAAATACTGCATTCATATGCCTGTTGGAGACGCTTGGCATGTGGTGGTTCACTGTTGTATACGTATTATGGAATTACCCAGTAGGAGGAAGTTCTGGGAGATTCTATCTGCTTGAATATTCTGTATATGAAAATAAATAACAATTAATTCATTTAAGATTTCAGTTCTTTAGCAATGTCTTCTGCAGTTTTAATTCTGGTGAAACTATAGTCCATGTATGGTGATGCAGTGAAGAAACTCAGAATACAATTATAGAGATAATACCAATGTCATACATTGCTGTTTTCTAAAGAGAGGACATTTGAACACTTAAGCCAGTATCCTTAGAGGTGGATAGATTCTGATTTGGACAACTTTTCCATGCAAAAGTGTAAGGGGAAGTAACAATCCCTTTTAAACATCTGCTTGATCTACCTGAACCTTGGGACCAGACATATAGGAGTAAAGGGGTTCTTTCTAAAGTAGGTAAACAGGTAGTGAACGTGTAGGGGTGGGGATGGACAGTGACTTGATTCCATCCATTTGCTATTGGTAGAGGCTAACAGTAAATTACTCCTGAGTAAAGAGAAGAACTGTGACTCAGAGGGATTAACAGAAGCAGGGAGTGTTTCTAAATCACAGTGCCTCCCAGAGCTGCCTTAATAATAAGTGCAGCTGAACCAGGCTCAAACTAGTGTTGACATTCACTGTTAACAAGAAATATTTTTTCTAGTGTAGACAAGGGAACCAAGTACAATCTGTCATTTAAGCACATGTACTAGTGATGTTATTTAGTGATGATCTATAGCAAGACATGTACATTCACTCCTCTTTCTTAATTAGGTACCTATTCTCTATAGGTGATTAAGAAACTGAGTCATAATCCAAAAGAAAAAGCCTGTGATGCCTATTGCCAAATATTTGTTTAATTGTGAACTTTCAGATTCAGCTGCAGTTTCTCAGTTCCCATTTGTAGTTAGTACAAGTATAAAGGAAGCGAACTTCGTTGTTCCCATATAACCAGGAGGTTTCCTTGTGGACTGAAAGAGACAGTCAGTGCTTATCTGTGATACAATTTTCAATGTTATCAGCATACAGATACTTTAGAAGGCCAGCCTTCAAAGCCATTCTTCCCAATCATCCAATCAGCTGTTTTTGATTTGAGGAAGCAAATTGTTGAAGCAATCATAGCTAGGTTTCTAATCCAGTTTTAGGGGGAAAGACTCCCTAATATATTTCTTTCCAAGATGTGATTTGTGATGTGCAAGGATCCAGGCTTATGATATCACTTTCCATAAATTCAGTCGGGGGGATGTCATTTGCATGACACCTAAAACATATCTAACTTTTTCATATCACACTTAATTTTCTGGAAATCTGCAGAGTCCCTTTATTAGTTTCACCTTTCTGTGTGTTTTCAGCTTACCGCGAGTTATTCCATTTTGGAGAATATACCATCATGAAATACCTATAATCCCACTTTGATTTTCTTACCAGAAATTCCAGGATTCACTGCTCTCCATCTTGATTTAGACAAGGTGAAGTTATTATTAGCTTTTCCCTACTAGTGATTGCTTGTTTGTATTTCAACTGCAGGAGTCTTTGGCATCCACCACAAAACTCTTGTTTCAATAACAACTCTTTTATCAGAGACTCTCTCTTTCTCTATTTCTTTCTCTCTCTCTCTGCCTTTCTGCTTTTAGACACTTTGTTCTGGAAAAGACTAAATTAAATTGTATAGATTTAACATTTCTTGTAATTAATATAATATCTGTTTTTTAAAAATTTATTAACTTGTAAATGTTTAACATAGCCTCAGATAACTTTTAACATATCAGATCGTTATCCTAAGACCACCATTCTCCTCTAACAGGTTTAGGCTTGGTACTGTTCTTTTAAGACAGAATGGAAAGAGCTGGTCAGGAAAAGGGGGAGGTGGTTTGTGGCAAATTTCAACTCATAAAAAAACCTGATAAGTTTTGGGGTTTGGTATGTTCAGTTTTCCTATGGAAAAAAATCAAAACTTTCCAAGGAAAGCAAACACTTTCTGCAAAAATTTCTTAGTCGAAACTCATTTTCCATTAGAAAAAAATATTGATGAAAAATTTTCAACCAGACTTAACAATGGGCCTGATCTAAAACCCATTGAAAGCAATGGGAGTTTTTCCATTTTCTTCAATGGGCTTTGGTTCAGGCCCCAAATCACTCCCTCCTTGGTTCACATGATTAATATTCCTATTTTGAGTGCTATGTCCTTGACACTAATTTTACCCCATTCTGTGAGGGAGCAGAATTCCTGTGGAAAGCTAATAGTGGCAGAGATTGTTATGGTAATCAAATTTAAACATGTACAGTGTAGACAGGCAGACATTGGGAAATTCATATTTCCCTTATAACATAACCACTGAAGCAGCGGTAAGAGGTCTAATTCACCACTGCATGAGTTACAGTGGCATACAGCTGGTGAAACACAATGGTGAATCAGGACCATAATCGACTGGCTACCTACACACATGCACATTCATTTGAGTTACTTGGACCCAGCCACCAGATAGTCAGATAATTCACTAAGGTAGGTGCACAAAATTACAATGGATTCATATGACATGACTCTATTGTTTTGGCAGGACATATTTTCTTCTTCTCTGGTGGCACTGGCATCACACGTCTTCCTGTATCTGATCACACTTGTTGATATTATTGTCAAACACACATGAAAAAATAAGAACTGGAAGTGAAAGTTATTTCAGGGGATTTCTGACTCTTGCTAAACAACTCTGAACTTCAGCAGGTAGCTAGGAAATTAAAATGAATTCAGTGAAACCTGTACAAATAGATCTCCCTTACTGAGCAACTTCTAAACCTAAGACTGTCCCAACGTACCCACAAACATAATGACAGCACAAATTCTCCTCCACCTTTCTCAGTAGACCACCTCCCTTGACCAATTGGTTTTTGTCAATCTGTGAGCGGTTACTTGTGATAGATTTCACTGTATAAAGTAAATATACAACTGTCAGCACTATGTGTAAAGGAACTTATGTGTGTGACATATGGCACCAGGCAACACACAGACACTTTTCTAAGAACTGAATAATTGGTAAAAATCTTATAAGTCCAACAGAACAATAGAGTTCACTCTCTTCAATATAAAAGTCTATAGTATGTAAACAGAAATGTAATGGAAGATCTAATATAATCATAAAGCAAATCCTGAACCTTGATATTCTGTCACTGATAACTGAATCTTCTTCTTATATAAGTTTTCAGTAATGTTCTGGTTTGACACTGAATCTATATATATTCTTAAGGCAACTTGTTTTATTTACACCCATACATCAGTCCTGGAACAGAGAAGGTCAAAGAGCATTCAGGAAATCCCTGCTTTCAGGGATCTTAGCCAAAATACTAAAGCCTGATTCTAAGGGAGCAACTCTGCCTCAGGAGATGACTCTAGTTAGCGAAGTTGTCAGCATATGGTCTCCCTTGCTGCTTGCCACTGCTGTGGCAAAGAAACCACATCAGAAAACCAACAACACAGAATTTTCATCCAGACTGAAAACTCCTTCTCACTCTGATTAAAAGAACTTTTAACACTTATGCATAACAGTGCCATCTTGCGACTCACCCCTTGAGTGTCTGCAAGCCCCTAGATGCAGTACTACAGTCTTTTTCTCACCCTCTTGCAGGCTGTCAGCTGACCACGGCTGGTCTTCAGCGGCTTAGCCCTCTGGCCAAGTCATGAAGTCTGGATGAACCCCCTCTGGGATATTAAAGAGTCCATCAAATAGTCTATTTGCCTTTGCTAAAGTCTTCAGCCCTGTCTCTGGGCCCATTAAATTCAGCCCATTGCTCACGCTCTCAAATAAGCCCTGTCCTCCTCTTGGGTTTATGCCAGCAGAGGAATCCAGGGCCACCCACTACTCCCGGTTCCAACCCAGGGACCCTACACAAGGCAGCTATGTACTACTTACTCCAATCCATCACTGCTATTACCCTGGGCCTCTTCCTACTGGGCCCATTCATACCCAGCTCCATCTCAGGGCCAGTGTGCTCAGGTCCTTATATAACAGGAGTCGGCAACCTTTGGCATGTGGTTCACCAGGGTAAGCATCCTAGTGAGCCTGGCCGGTTTGTTTACCTTCTGTGTCCACAGGTTCAGCAGATCGCTGCTCCCATTGGCCACGGTTCACCGTCCCAGGCCAATGGGGACTGCGGGAAGCAGCGCGGGACGAGGGATGTGCTGGCTGCCACTTCCTGCTGCCCTCATTGGCCTGGGATGGCAAACCGTGGCCAGTAGGAGCTGCAATCGACCGAACCTGTGTGTGCGGCAGGTAAACAAACTGTCCTGGCCCAGCAGGGTGCTTACCCTGGTGAGTCACGTGCCAAAGGATGCCGATCCCTGTTATATAAGTTGAGTCAGCCATAAACGCTGTCAAATTGTCGAGCTCTTTTGGCCAGAGAAGATTAGCCTCCTCCAGTCCCAGCCAGGTACTGACCTGCTAAGGCCAGGCAGATCCTTTTATCCAGGCCAGCTGGGCCCTGATTGGTTGTTGCTAGTCCCTTTAGCCCTTGGAGGACCAGGTCTCTGTGGTTTCCAAAATGATTGCTCTGGAGAGTCCTCTCTAGACAAAACTGGAGGATCCACCTTTATTGCTCCACTCCTCCCATATCACTGCTTCCTGGGATGGGATGTAGTAGGACCACAGGGCCTCCTGTAGGCAGCCTCAAAAGCCACGTACACCCCGTCACACCCCTGCCATCACAATATTCTTGATTATTCTGTCAGTTTAAAGAGGGATATGGGAAACTAGAGTTATTCACATGGAAAGTATAGTCAGTATGTTATACTTTGAGGTGATCATATTGTGACTGTGTAAGTGAATGAGTGGCACATGCTATAGTTAATGTACTGTTGGGATTATAGATCATATTGGAAGGAATAAAGCCATTTTTGTTTTCTGTAGGGGTATCTGAGAAAGTTGTCTGTTTTCCTATATCATTTTGCGTGTTACAGTGGCAAATGCATAATTAGAGGAGAAATAAATTATACAGGATTCTTTGTGCATTCATCTTTCAGTGTAAGCTCAAAACAAGTCTAAATTATATATGAAAAGATAGTGAAATACACACTGACTGAAACTCCTTCTACAGAACAAGCTTGTCTGAGGTACAATATCTGCAATTATGAAAGGAGAGAGTCACATGCAGAGTACACAAACATACATACCCTCAAGCTGAGTATGAGCGAGGCTGATAACTCAGAGAGAAGTTGTACGTAAATGAGCAAAACAAAACCTCATTCCACAGTACAGTGGAATATTTCACTGTTACACTGCAAGGGCTCCCTGAACATCACAAGCATTCTACCAACTTTACAGACTTCCAGCAGAGCCGTGAGCAAATTCCCAACAGCTTAGTTGATGGATATTTTATCCAAATTGCTGCCTTCTCTTGCAGACTGAAAAGAAGAGCAATTTCCCTTCCCTTCTGTATTATATAACTGCTGTTCATGGCATATTGAGCAAATTTAGATCTTCATTGGAAAGTTTGTACAACAGATGGAGTTCCTTCAACTTGCTGTTATAAAAATATGAACAAGGGCACAGACTTTACTGGTTAATGTTGATTTGCCAAATGTGAAAAAGAATGTGATAAAATGGTGGGGCATTTTTATAAGTAATTATAAGTGATTATAGTTTTGTAGAATTTGGGTTTAGTTAGCTTGGGAAAGGAATTTTGAAAGCCAAGATATATAATAGTGCCCAGGTAGTAATGTCTCCACTGTTAATAAAATGGAGGATAACATGAAGTCCATTTACTAGCATATGTTTACCATTGTTTCCCATTGTCCTCTGGTGAGTGGAATCAGAACTACTATAGAACCTACAGTTCTGATCAATAATAGAGTATTTCCGTTAGCTCCAACAGCAGGAATGAGTGGTAGCAGAACTAAAGGACCTTATTTCTATTCCCACTATCACCAAGAAGTTCCAAGTGACCGTGGTGTGTAGAATGGTGACAAATATGAAATTCCTAAATGGCCAGTGATTTTTTTTTCTTCTTACCATGTTTCAGAAGATTGTTGGTGGCATGAATGCTGTCCCAGAATTAACACTGGAAGCTTTAAAATACATTGATGGTGGAGGTGTACCAGACCTTACAATAATTGTTTACATTCAGCCAGTGGTTTATGACCTTCACTGGCTGTCTGCAAGGTTTAGGATCAAAGTTCAAGGTGTGGATATTTGTTTCATGTACTGCATGCTGCATAATAATATGAAAGGATCCCATGCCTTTTTATTAAGACAGCTATTTACAGAGATACTGCAACTGCAGTTAGCATTCCAGCCAAGTGCACACAGACTGACTTCCAGTGCTGCCTTTAAACTCTTCCCTCCTGCAACCTGATCTCCAAGTTCCATGCAGGTTGGAACAGTATTGGCCTATAAATTTCTAAAGGCTTAGGATCAATCTTCCTGAGAGATCACCTCTCTCACTGTACCAGAATGCTGCAGTTCAAATGTGCAGAGTAGATCTCTCCTGGTACGATTTTTTTGTGTTTTAGTACCAGGGCTTTTTCTTAAACACAGATTACTCTCTGTTTTCACATGAAATCCTCATTCACTCAGCTCAGATTCCACCATCAGGAAAAAAAAACACATTAGCCTGTCTGGTAAATTGTCAAAAGGTCCAAAAGGCAGGTGAAGCAGTAGACTTGATAGGTCTTTGTGAAAAAGGCATTATTTGGCACTGAGCCTAGAGGAAAAGCCAATACTACTCCAAAGCCTTCTGTCCTTAAAAATGCCTCTAATGAGTAAGAGAGATTTTACTGGTACTGCACAAGATTGACAAATAATGCTCAGGATACTTTCTGAAAACTGTGCCTCATCCACCAGAATAACATTGTGTTTACTGATATGATTGACATCATATTTGCACACAATGGGGTTAGTGTGTCTGGTTAGACACTCTGGTGTACAATGGACTGATACTAAAATAGCTTAGATTGCTATTGGGCATTTTTGAAGGAATGCATTGTGAGACTGTGAAACATGAAATAGTTCCTAGCATGGATGATATACTGTTGTTCATTTTTCAGCTACATGTTTTAATACTTAACCAACTATAGTTGATATCTCAGTTAAGGACAATATCAGGAAGGAATAGGATTCATGAAGATACTTAGGTGCCTAAACCCTAGATTTAGGCACCCAAATCTCAAGTTTAGGCACCTAAGTCCCAGTTTAGGTTCCACTGAAATCCACAAAATTCCTGCTGACCCTTGGAGGTGCCTAACCTTACTCAGTGCCTACAATTTTTGGAGTAAAATTCCCCAGACACCTATCTTCCTGCCTCTGAGCATGTGCACTGTTGCATCCCTCTAAGCATCCAGATGTCTATCTCCCACTAAAGCCCCAGAGTGATTCACAAACCAGCGAAGACAAGTGTTTGGCTGCCTTAGTCATGCTCAGGGTCCTATCCAACAGAAGTGCTTAGAGGCCAACTACCAGTTTGGGTTCCATTCAAAATCCAGCTAGTGGAGATGATAGTGCTCACTTTATACCTTGTTGCCCGGTGGTTAGAGCCTTTGCCTGTAATATTGTGGGAAACCCATGTTTAAATTTCCTGTTTCCACCAGAAGGATCTCCCACTTCTTAGGAGAGTGCTCTAACCACTGTGTTATGGGACATTCTGATACAGGATTCCGAAATCTCTTCCAGATAAACAATGAAAAAGCGGTTGGAGCAGGATGACTGGACCCAGGGTTTCCCTCCTCCTAGATGGCTGCCCTAACCACTGGACTGCAGAGTCCTTCTCTTTCTCTCTCTCTAGCCCAATGATTGTTCCACTGTGGAGGAACACATAAACAGTAATTGGGCCAAAGAGAGTGAGAGACAGTATGCAAGAATGACTCTGTAGTCCAGTGGTTAGGGCATACTCTACTCTCAAAGCAAAGTTGGCACCTAACTCATTCCTTCAAAGAGTGGCTTAGGTACTGTAGCAGAGCGGAGCCGGGGCTCAACCCTCCTTGAAGGCAGGGGGGAGCCACACCAGCTTACTGCGCTCTGTTGGCCTGGGGCCCTCCCCTTGCTTTGGGACTGTGCGGCTGCCCACTGTCACTTAGGGCTCAGACGCTCTGCTGCAGGGCTGAGCAGACAAGCAAACAGTTAACAGGTGGCTCAGGCCCTCTGTTGCAGGGCTGAGCAGACAAGCAAACAGTTAACAGGTGGCTCAGGCCCTCTGCTCCAGGGCTGAGCAAACAAGCACCAGCAATGGCCTGTTCAGGCCAGGGAGGAGGGGGAGTCTGCCACCCTTGAAGGGGTGGCAGGGGGAACGCAGGCCCTCCCACTCCACTGCGTTCCAGCCCGGGGCCCTAGTAGTGGTCAACACCGCTGGTGGTCAGTGGGTGATCCTGACCGAAACACACCGACATCGGCTCAGGTGAGTCTGCAGCCTGACTGGAGTCGGCTGCCCCCGGGCCACTTCCAACCTCCCGCTCACTGGGTACCTGCCATCCGCCGGCGTCTTCTGGTGGGTCCCAGACCATGGGTTCCTCAGGATACCGGGCATCGGGAGGTCCAGTCCACTCCTCTGGGGATTGGGTATCGGGAGGTCTAGTCCACTCCTCTGGGGATTGGGCATCGGGAGGTCCAGTCCACTCCTCTGGGTACGGGGCGTCGGGAGGTTCCGACAGCTCCTCTGAAGGCCGGCTGTCGGGGAGCTCAGGCAGCTCCTCTGGGTACCAGGCATGGGGTAGGTCCGGCCAGTACGCCTCCGGGTATCGAGCATGGGGCAGGTCAGGCCAACACTCCTCTGGGTACCGAGCACGGGGTAGGCTGGGCCCAGCGGGAGCTCAGGCCCCAGCGTCTGCCTTCTCTGGCCACCTTCTCTCAACTGAATGCCAGGGCCAGGCTTTTATACTTCCTGTCCCGCCCCTTGACTTCCGGGGGGCGGGAACAGGCGGCAGTGGCCTTGGACTTCCTGTCCCGCCCCTTGACTTCCGGGGGGCGGGGACAGGCGGCAGTGGCTCCGCCCGTTGCTGCACCTGTTCTGGCCTGTTCCTCTCAGGCGCGGCGGGGAGTGAGGCCCCCTCACTACAGGTACCTAAGCTGCCTGACTTCAGGTAACAGATTCCCATTCATGGTTCGCTAACGTGACTCCCTGCAGTCTGGATTTAGGTGCCAATCTCAGAGAGAGGAGCTGGGCTTAGCACACAACCCTCTTTTTGGCACCTTCCATTGACTAGCTTAAGCAGGTCTCCACCTCATATGCTGGCTTTTGTGGCTTGCATTCTTAGATGCCTATCTCTCCCCAGTCCTTGTGTAGGGAGCCTATACAAACCTATAGGCAATCTATGTCAATTTAAAATTTGTATTTTTTTTTGTATTATGTGTAATGGCCTATGGCTAAGACACTATATTCATAAACATCAACTTTTTAATTTTTCTCCCTATTTAGGAGCTTCACAAATGATAAAAAAAATCAAGACTCTAATTACTAAGACTGCAGATGAGCCACATTATGAACTATTCAGTTGCTCACAGCTGTTGCATATATAGACTGTTGTGAGACTACCAAAACTAGATATGTGATCTAGTGAGAGAGGGACTTCCAAGCAGAATATGATATCTGGGACTGGGAAGTTAAATGTGCTCCATTTCATTGTCTCTAGACCATGCCTCTGTTTCCTTTGTGTAGGATTATGTTGTTGCTTTGTTTTAATTTTCTTTGCAGCTACTTGTCACTGCCTGTGACTCTGTTAATACCTTGGTTGAACCATGTCTTTGGAAGGTGTGGAGCTAAGTCAATCCACCCATCTTTGTATTTGAGGCCTATTATATTCTCTACAAGATACAGGGACAGCTCTGCCTATATTCCCATGATCATATATATTCAACCTACAGTAGATTTCCTATGTCTTTCAATAATAGCAGCTGGACCAAATATGGTTTTTACAACTATATTACTTCATTTGTGATACCAAAATATTAACACTTGACCAATGTTATAAAAATAGAATAGTAGTTTTTTGCTTAAATCTCTTAATCATTTAATCAAGCAATATATTTTGCACAAAGTTGTTCTTTAACAAGAGCAATGCTAAGGGTCTGGTAGCTAAAATTTACAGCTTGCTAAATTGTGAACAAAAAAGCTAATAACTGTGCTTATCTGCAGACCTGGCAAAGAGGTCTCAATATTTGTATCACTAATAAGTTTGGGGTTTTGTTTTTCAGATAAAAGCAAAAATATTTTTGTTTATCATAATCCAATACCAAATTCCAGATCTTTTCTACCTTGCTCCTTGTATGCTGTATAGAGTGCAGCTTATAAATGATGTATGATAATATTGTCCAAAGTATCTAGTAATGGCATACTTAATTGTCCATGCACAATAGGTTGAAATGTAGATGGGCATTTTGTTCTATAGGTTTATCTTGTCTTCTTCTGATGCTTGGGGCTTTCTTCACTGCACGCTGATATATTCTGGTGTCCCTGGTCTGTGGAATGAACCCTTAAATAGTATAAGCTGGTTAAAGTGATAAATCTCTCCACATGTCTCTTGTTTTCAGTAACTCAAATTTATACATAGATTTAGATTATTTACAGTGGAATAGGGACCAAGATATTTATGATTTATGTTATGCTTTGATACAACATATGACAGAAGCATGACCTGGTTTTCTACTCTTTAATAATTTTTCTTTTATTCTTTTCTTAAAATACCTTTTTGCTTTTTGTTCTGAATTTACCATGTCTTTAGTTGCATACAAATGTACCTGTTAGAGATGCTTGCAATTTTTTCATAAAGACATCAATTTTTACTCCTTTCACATGTGCCTGACTAGTTTTCCACAATAAATGTAGTGCTGACTGCTAGCAGGAGTGCTCACAATGGACAACTGGACTCTCAAATTCATGTACGGTGAAACTGCCCAAAGATTAAGATTCTGGGTTTTGGTGGAAAAAAAGATTGCAATGTAATTTTAAATGAATCTATTGTATTTTCATCTATTTTAGCTCTGTTAGATATTGACAATTATTCTGTCAATCTTGGTCAGTATGCTTTACTTCATGTCTTGTTATTAGCTGTTAAGATTATTACTAATCTAATAAACCCAATACCTCACTCATTAAATATTTTAAAGCTTTAGACAT
Source organism: Gopherus flavomarginatus (assembly GCF_025201925.1). NCBI lineage: Eukaryota > Metazoa > Chordata > Testudines > Testudinidae > Gopherus > Gopherus flavomarginatus. The sequence goes on from NC_066617.1 coordinate 289,389,558, forward strand.
GCCTAAAATAACTAGCCTTAAGAGCGAAAGCTAGAATGATATCTGAGCACATCACTTATGATGAAGCAAGGAGCTGGATTAAAAACCCCTAGCACTCTATAAGAATATTTCACCTTTTTAAGAGTCTACTAACTCATATGTGTTGTGTATGATTGCATATGCAGTACCAATTCATTTTCTTTCTTGATATTTTCTCTTGGATCTATTGTAAGTGTGAGTTTTATTTGTGACCACAATAAAAGTAAATAGACAATGATGCAGATCTGACTAACAAGGGTGTAGCTGGAAGCCTGAAATGTTTACATATCTTACTTGTTCCACCGCTCCCCTCTCCAGGTTTGCTGTATATAAGTAATCTCTTCTGGTATGTTTCTCCTTGCAGACAATATGAACAGTAATACCAAAGTGTATTTAAGCTAGAGAGAGCTAACAGTGTGCTAAGGAAAGATCTGATGAAGAATTTTATCAGCCTTCCAGTTGTCCTAATAAATGATTGCCACAAAAAATTAAAACATATGCAACGGTATAGTGACATATACCCGCTCGTTTTCATAGGGCCTCATCCAAAGTCCACTCAAGTCAATACTCAGAGCAGAGTCAATTGGCTGCCTAAATTCAACAGGCTATGGATTAGTCTCATATACTGACTAAACAAAAAAATCAGGATTCACTGTGATGCAGGGAGCTGTAAATCTGATCTATCCAGGAAGTCAGACCTGGGATATTGTTACTTGCTGGCACTGGCGTGATGCAAGCAGATGGAGAGTAACAATGAATTTGTCCAACTATATGTGAAGACCATGGGGCAGATCCTCAGTTTGTGTAAGCTATCATAGCTCCACTGAAGCCAATTGCACTATGATAATTTACCCCCACTGAAGTTAACAGAACCATGACAATTTACATCAGTTGAGAATCAATCCCCAAAGATTCCCAAATGCCTTAAAATGTTCTTTGTGCTTCACCTGTTTCCCTTTTTCTCATTCTTTTCTTCCTTCTTGCACTATAAATAGGCTCTTTTCAAACACATTAGTGTATTGAGTGTAAGACTATATGTAACATCATTGAACGTTATCAACAAAAGTATTTAAACAAAAGCTGGTGTGGAGAAATATCTCGTTAAAGTACTGCAGAAGCAAGAAAAAAACAAGAGTCATAAGTCAGACTAAAAAGGAGCATATGAACAGACAAAAATAGGATTTATTTTTGCTGTCTTCTGTGTCAGGAATAAATATGTTCTGATATGCTCGGAGACAGCTTAGGTAGTCGAAATAACTGGCTGGTGTTTGTGCTACCCAGAGAGCATTTCTTCTTGCTGAAAAATCATGGGAAGCAATTTTTAAATGTATATGTCACATCAGATTGCATGAAGTTACTCGGAGGTGAACTTCTCATCCTGTGACCTCATATAACTTCCCATGCAATGCAGTTCACAATAATCTAATAGCAAAAAATACATTTCTTTTCACAGTACAAGTGGAAAAAGGTCAAAAAGGTGGGAGGAAAGGGGTGTAAATAGCAAGCTGTACTCTGACTGCCCGGTGATTGCTTTTCAGTGATTTTTATATCAAGGTTTAAATTCCTCAGAGAAAACACTGATATATCTAATTCACTGCCTCTTATCAAGATCCTCTCCACTTTTGGAAAGTGGCTTCAGGAGCTTAAACAAGACCAACAATTGATAAGTGAATCCTTTATGCTTATCAATCTGTTCCAACTTGGATATTTCTTGGACACTCTGCTTACCTTCTCCAGTCCAGAGGAAGAGCTCTGTGAAGCTCCAAAGCTTGTCTCTTCCACCAGCAGAAGTTGGTCCAATAAAAGATATTGCCTCATCCACCTTGTCTCTTGCAATTAAAAAGTAGTTAGGCCTCAATTCCTCACCTTTTTTCATTATATTGTTTTTCTAATCTCAGAGAATGAAGCTGATTGTATAAAAGGCAGAGAATTTGAAAACATTGTTTCATTTAATGAAGACAACACTAGTAAGTGTGTTGTGGTTCAGATGAAATTGCACTTACCTTTAGCTTTAGGACATTGGTTTAAGTCCAAGCTGACATTTTCAGTCATTGAATCAATAGTGAACAGACATCCATCACACAGAACCATTGCACATAATCTGAAAACTTGGCAATCAGTGAATTAGAAAGGTCTAAAACTGATACTGACATAGAATAAATTACCCAGAACAAAGTGGAGGGTCAGGGTTGTGAGGGGAGGAATTGAGAGCTGATGTGAATGGGAATCCTATTTGGTCACCAATTGTTACCATGTCCTTAAATCCACTTTAATCTTTAATCTTCCTATTTACATTTTTTAAATATGGAAAAAAAATAAGAGAAAAGTTGCTTCCCCTTTTAATTTGTAGTGGCAACCTATTACTGGGTGCTAAAGGGATGAAGGGATGAGAATTAAGATAAATATATAGATATATTATATATATATATAATTTAAAAAGGGCTTTTTAGTTCAAACATTTGCTGAATTGGGGTGAGCAATTTGCTGTAGAAGTCTCATCCTTTTTATGTTTACAAGCTGTTATCAAGGGGAGAAAACACATTAAAAACTAAACTAAAATAAAAAGACAAATTTATTCCAATTGACAGAATGTGGAGTGACACCGTGGAAAGCCTAAATTAGAGTTAAATACAGTTTCTCATCTTAATGAGATATACAACCTCATACAAATACTGTATTATTACTTCAGCATATTTTTAAAAAGGACATTCTACTCTGAAGGGAGAGACCTAGAATACCATGAAAATAAAGCATTTAAGTTTCATTTTAACTGTTATTCATATATCTCAAATTATTGCTGATCATTTGTCCTTATTAATAAAGAGAACAAATAAATAAATAAATGGTAGCTGATATCAGTGATAGAAGGAATTTCAAATTAACCTAAGTATTTTGCAAACAAATTTCATCTGAGATTATTTTATTTCTAAAATACGATGCAGCAGCCTTCCAAACATGGCTCCTCACACTGCAAGCCTGTGCTCTTGTTCGTAATCCTTACTTCAGTCAGCTACTTAATGTGAGTAAGGTGAGAAGGGGTTTGTAGGACTGGGCCCTTAAGAATCCTAAGGGACTAGGCTTTACCCTTTCATCTGAAAACTGACTTGGCAGGAAGAATGGTCAGTGGAATCCCCTCAGGGCTGGCTCTATTCCACATTCTGCCTAGCCAGTGAAGTGGAACTTTAAAGGCACCTGCTGTGTGCATGCTATGGCACCAAAATCTATAGCTGACACTTACAGATAAGAATAATTTTTAGATGGTAGTAGCTAGATTAATCAAAAAAACCTCAGAACCTGTAAGAATTCTAAGCAAGAAATTAATCTTTACCTCTCGCAGGACAGTAGGGGAGACACCCAGCAAAATAACCAGAAGCATGAATATTTCTAGCTTTAAATCTCCTCCAGGAAAGAACTTGAATACCTAATCCATGACTATCTGAAATCCAAACCAATCATATTGATTAAGGAAAGAGGAAGAGAGTAGGGAGAAGAGGTAACAAATTCAATTATCCATACATTTAAAATCCATCCTTTTGTGCATTATCTTCTTCAGGATGTGTTCAAATTGTCTTAGACTTTCCTTGATCTCAAGAAATGCCTTTCAGTGTCCCCATAACAAGGGAATCAGTTAAGAAGAACGGAAATGGAAGCCTTAGAGCCTTTGTAATTCCCTTCTGAGGTCACAGTCAGATTTATGCAATGTGAGAAGTGATCTGAAAGAGATCCCATAGATGGTGAATTTATAATCAATATACTCAAATGACGTAATACAGATATCTCCAGATGTACTACAAAACTCACAGTCTGAATGAAATGAACAGTTGCTTCCACCTGCTGAAGTATCATCTCATTTACATTTTCAAAAGGGATTACAATCCTTTTAAAGGACAAGCATCTTTTGAGCTAATTAATTTTCTGAGACCGACTTGCAATGTATAGTAAGCGCTTAATTAAATATTAATATGGGGTGCAGGGTCACACGTTTTTGCAGCCTTCTAAACCTTGTTAGTATATTGTGAGCTAGTTCAAAACATACGTGTGTGAGTGTCATGGGGGAAGAGAGGGGATGAAGAAGACAAAAAGATAACTGCAATTGGCCACGCACATTGGTGAATATAATGAAGTTAATTTTCAGTGAACAGCATACCATGGTTTTAATCTCTATTTATTGTTTGATGTGTGTTTTTAAAATTTTTGAATACATATTGATATAAATGAAATAACTTGATATTTAAACTGAGTCTTTCATATATACATTCAAGAAAACATCAGGCTGTAGAGTACAATTTCCAAGATCAAGGATAAGCCCCACACTACCCCCTAGTGATCAAAGTTTGGTGACCTCCAAATAACAGAAAACACAATAAGTGGACTTAAGATCACAAGAACAAAAAAATGGCCAGAAGCAACGCAAGTCACTGCTGGTGTTCCTTGCTTAGGATCCTTTTCATGATAGAAGAATAAAGCTATGGCTGTCAAAAGGCTGCAACTTCCAATTCCTGGGTCTGAAGCCACCATCTTAGTAACCAAACAAATATGAAAATGGATATGTTCAGGAGAAAAAAAAATATAAAACCTCAGGGGGAAAATCTCCAGTTATAAGATTTATTAAAAAAAATAGGATAAAACAGCAGGTTAGTAATTGTCAGACAGAGCTTTTCCGCAATGCGAGATACTTGCGTTGTTCAGAGGTAGTGATAGGTGAGATTTTAGGAGTACACACCATTCTGACTCATGTTAGGGCTTGAAATTACAAGGGAAAAATTCTGTCCTCAAATATATGTGCACAGCTCCAATTGAGAACAGCAGGAATTGTGTATGTGTATCAGAGAGCAGAATCTGAACCTTAAGGTAGGAAAGAATCATCACTAATAGTTTAAGCCATGTCTGATTCAGCAACGTAACTAAGCAGGTGTCTGTCCTTAAGCATGTGGGTAGAACCAATGAGAAGATATGCTCATGGTTAAATATCTTGCTGAATCAGGGCCCTAATGCCTGAGATACACAGGTTTATTCATATGAAAACAAAATAAGCACAGACCTTATACTTGTCATATCCATTTTCCTTACATGATAAAATGGACAGCTGTTTTGCATTCCTTACATACTGAACTTGCAAGGATATTGGTTTTAGACTGGCTGCAGGGCTCTGGCTGCTAGTGGTATAATCTTTTACATATGACCTAAAATCAAGGTCCTAAACACTTGTGATCATAAAAGATCCTGTCATGCCATTAACAGCAGAAGTCTTAAGTATCCTGGTCAAATTCCAGTTTAGATAATTACATTCTATCTAACTTAATCTAAGTTTTCATGCTGCGCTTATTAGTGTAGTATCTGAGAGCCTCACAAATCAATATTTACATAGAATGGAGTCCCTGCTATAGTCTAGATTCCTTTTCCCCGTCCCGCTTCTCCAAGGACTTGTTATAAGTTTGGGAGTAAACTAACCAGTTTAATTTTGTGTACATCTCTTGTCTTCCATCATCAGAAAGCTAGGCTGAAGGAGCAAGTTTAACCCTAGCAGCTGACAGCTTCATAGTACCTGTGAAATGTAAGAACATAAGAATGGCCATACTGGGTCACACCAAAGGACCATTTGGCCCAGTATCCTGTCTTCTGACAGTGGCCAGTGCCAGATCCTTTACAGGGAGTGAACAGAATATGACACTTTATTGTGTGGTCCATCCCCTGTCACCCACTCCCAGCTTCTAGTAGGTTCAGGGACTTCAGATGTTTAGGGACACTCAGAGCATGGGATTGTGTCCCTGACCATCTTGATTAACAGTCATTGATCGACCTATCCTCTGTGAATTTATCCAATTCTTTTTTGAACCCTTTTTGAAAGATGTGGTCTAAAAGGCTTTTGGTAGCCAATGCCATGGAGCACCTTAAAGATGAGAAAAACTGTCTTGAATTTGACCAGATATTCTGTGAGGAGTCAGTGTCATAAGGAGAGAACTAGGGTGACGTATGCAAGGGCTGCAGCACTGTGCATTATGTTAGATGAAATCCACAGCAAAATTAAAATAGGAGAGGGAGAACTCTGTGTCACAAACTCTTAATGCTTTGGATTATTTAGGTTAGACACTTTCTTGTCGATTCAAGGCTATATACTGTGTTAAATATTGAGAGTGGAAGGAGGAGAGTGGGGACCACAGCAACAGAAGTTTGGAAGACATTCCAGGCACAAGAAGTGGAAAATGTGTTAGAGTGGCACATAAACAAAGAGATGTTTCAGTACATGTTGTATTTTTCATTGGAACCAAGATTATGCGTTCACCGGTTATAAAACCACACATTTCCACTCCAAATATAATACATGTGATTTAAAAATAAAATTCACTACAGTTAGGCCAACATAATGGTAGGAAAAACGTACAGCTCTATGAAGTTACAGATCTCATCCTTTAACGATCTTTCCAAAAGTGTCAGGGACAGAGTCATACATTTATTTTTAAGCTTCATCCCTTATTGTAAATTGATATAAACTAAAACTTCAGTTATGGCCATGATCCAGCAATTGGATCTGTACAGGTGGGTCTTAGTGCTTTCATGGAGCCGCATTAACTCCACATGGCTCCAGGATCTCATTATATGGATCTGATTGCATTATCAGAGCCTAGATTCGCTAAATAAGGTCGCCCAATATAAAACATCTGGACAAAATCAGAAAAATATAGCCCATGGCACATCATTATATTTTTAAAAACTATATAAAATGAGGACTCCAGGGAAGTATGACTTTTTTTCATAATGAACAAAAATTGTCCATTGATAACCAAGTGCTCCAAGGTTTTTGGTTTCTTTTCAGTCCCCCATGGAAATCTCACACAGCTTAGAAAGTCTGAGGAAAACTTACTTGTCACGCACACAGGTGGAACTCTAAAAACAAACAAGTAGTATATGTATTTTAATTATATTTATTTTCCCCCAGAGACTGAATGGTATCTGTTACCATCTCCTTATATCTATATTTATTTTGTTTCTTAGCATGTTTAAATTTAATTTGATTTTGTCCGTAGGCCTGTTGTTGATAATTAAGGCCACATATTTTATTCCCTCCAGCATGCATTGCAAACTCTCTCTTTAAAACTGAGTGTGAAGCATCTCCTTGATCTTGGTATGATTTCATCGTTTTGTAAGTGGACATGAGACCAGATGCTCAGCTGGTGTAAATACGCATTGCTGCATTCAGGTCAATGAAGCTATGCTGATTAACACTAGTTGAGGATCTAGCCCATGTTTCAAATCTGTTAGTGAAGATGGGAACAGTTTGCTTCAGTTTTACAACTACTAGAGTGTCATTTGCATATACAGTCATAGCTCATCTATTTATTTATTTATTACTCTCCCAGTCAAATATCAAATATATATGGATTGTGTTTTCTTGAAGCAGTCAGTGTTGAAAAAAAGGAAGGGAAAATGAGGGTCATATTTGGGTGTGAAGTCAGTGGAATTAAACTAATTAATTTTCCCCATTGTGCCTATCTACTACAGTATCCTAAGTGGTTTCCAATTAAACAAATACAGATTATGGACTGTATTCTCACTGTTATTCTAGGTCCTGAATTCCTGTTGATGGTAATAGGAATCAGGCATGGAGATCAAGAGGTGAACAAAACCCTACAGTTACTCATATAAGTAGTCCCATTGAAGTAATGAGACAACTCAAATGAGTGAAGTTACTTGTTTACGTGTTTACAGTGTCAGTGCCTTAATGATTTAGTATATTTTTCCACCCTGAACTTTCTGTATGCATAGACAACTGGGGGGAACAATCTAAAGGGGAGGACACGTGACCACCCCATGTGTCTCTCCCGCCCAGTGACTGCCCCACCCCCGTGCCCAGTCCAGGGCTGCCAGTGTCTCCTGGTCCCACATTACCTGCAGGGGAGAGGGTTCTAGTTTTCTCTTCCTGCGTCCTCCCCCGCGCACATATTCAGCCACTCTCCCTGGCAGCTGGTGAGGAACAAGACAGAGCCGCTTTTGACTGAGAGAGCCTGGCTGGGAGGCAGTGGTGACCCACTCTCTGCCTGGGTTCAGCTGCTGGAGGGGAGGAGGACTCCAGCTCACTTGGCCCCTGTCCCTGCAGGGCCTGGAAGGGGGGTGGCCTGCTGCTGTCTCAGCTGCCAGGGACAGGGCCTGAGTAAGCTGGAACCCCTTCTCTTTCCCCCTCTCTCTCCCTTCCCCGGCATGTTTCTGTTTCGCTTGACCCCTGTCCCTCCCCACCCACAGCAGGCCAGTCTGAGGGTGGGGAAGTTTACTTCCCCCACCACCAGCACGTCTCCTTTGTCTGTATGAATCAGGGCATTTAGAGTCCAAACTATTTTCTTGTAGTCAAGGAGTGCTTACAGTCAGTATCTTCCTGGAGCTTATTTGAAGGAAGTGTATCAGTGCAAATGTGCCCCCAGGGGTATCTAGATGGTATAGTTTGAGGAGTGGATGGGATGAATAGATAACATTCAAGGCCTATTTGATTGTGGAAGTCAAAACATTGTCAGCCTCTCTCACCACAGCAAGTTTATTACCTATGTGTGAAGGGGCAAACTCCCATCATATCACAGTGCTCCAACTTCAGATATGCACCTTATACTGTGAATATGCATACTTAGCAAATGCTCAATCTGAATATTTTTCTGTGCCGTCAAGCATTGCTTAGGGCACAAAAAGGTTTCACCATCTCCATCTTTCATGGGCCCATGTTTGCATGATCTCTCTGTGGGTCAGTTTTCCCATAAGTTTTCCCTCAAAGGGCTTGTCTACACAGCTTTGCAGTGCAAACTAGACAGGTGTGAACTGCAGAGTGCTCTAAAATGTTGCACGCTAATTGCCCCATGTAGTCTCTGCTGGCACTAATTAAAAGATACCTAACATGCATTAACATAGTCCTCATTAACAGATCCCAGATACAAGCTCTAAGTACTGTTTGATGGAGGGATTCTTTGGTCAGCCCCTTTTATATGTTTCTCCACCTCTGTACTAGATAAATTCTGAACAAAATCCCTGAGAAAATTTCCCTTTAGATAACCAGGTACTGTACAGTAGAGAAACTGTTTGTGGATGGGACTTTCAAATCCAGAATGCATCTATAGACTTAACTAACACTAACACCAGAAGAAATCAACATACCCCTAGAGCCCCGACCAGGGTTATTCTATCTACTACCCAAGATCCACAAACCTGGAAATCCTGGATGCCCCATCATCTCGGGCATTGGCACTCTCACTGAAGGACTGTCTGGATATGGACTCTCTACTCAGACCCTATGCCATCAGCACTCCCAGCTATCTCCGTGACACCACTGACTTCCTGAAGAAACTACAATGCATTGGTCACCTCCCAGAAAACGCCATCCTAGCCACCATGGATGTAGAGGCTCTCTACACAAACATCCCACACACAGATGGAATACAAGCTGTCAGGAACACTGTCCCTGACGATGCCACAGCACAACTGGCTGCTGAGCTCTGTGCCTTTATACTTACACACAACTATTTCAAATTTGATGACAATATATATCTCCAGATCAGTGGCACTGCTATGGGCACCCGCATGGCCCCACAATATGCCAATATCTTTATGGCTGACCTGGAACAACGCTTCCTCAGCTCTCGTCCACTCATGCCCCTTCTTTACCTACGCTACATTGATGACATCTTCATCATCTGGACCCATGGGAAGGAGACTCTGGAAAAATTCCATGACGATTTCAACAGCTTCCACCCCACCATCAACCTCAGCCTGGACCAATCTACACGGGAGGTCCACTTTCTTGACACCACGGTGCAAATAAGTGATGGTCATATTAACACCACCCTATATCGAAAACCTACCGACCGCTATGGCTACCTTCATGCCTCCAGCTTCCATCCCGGACACATCACACGATCCATTGTCTACAGCCAAGCACTGAGGTACAACCGCATCTGCTCTAACCCCTCAGACAGAGACCAACACCTACAAAATCTCCACCAAGCATTCTCAAAACTACAATACCCGCATGAGGAAATAAGGAAACAGATCAACAGAGCCAGACGTGTACCCAGAAGCCTCCTACTGCAAGACAAACCCAAGAAAGAAACCAACAGGACTCCACTGGCCATCACATACAGCCCCCAGCTAAAACCCCTCCAACGCATCATCAAGGATCTACAACCCATCCTGGACAACGATCCCACACTTTCACAGGCCTTGGGTGGCAGGCCAGTCCTTGCCCACAGACAATCTGCCAACTTGAAACATATTCTCACCAGTAACTGCACACCACACCATAATAACTCTAGCTCAGGAACCAATCCATGCAACAAACCTCGATGCCAACTCTGCCCACATATCTACACCAGCGACACCATCACAGGACCTAACTAGATCAGCCACACCATCACTGGTTCATTCACCTGCACATCCACCAATGTAATATACGCCATCATGTATTACGGCATGATCCTATTCATTGCCAGCAATGCCCCTCTGCTATGTACATCGGCCAAACTGGACAGTCTCTACGGAAAAGGATAAATGGACGCAAATCAGACATTAGGAATGGCAATATACAAAAACCTGTAGGAGAGCATTTCAACCTCCCTGGCCACACTATTGCAGACCTTAAGGTGGCCATCCTGCAGCAAAAAAACTTCAGGACCAGACTTCAAAGAGAAACTGCTGAGCTTCAGTTCATCTGCAAATTTGACACCATCAGCTCAGGATTGAACAAAGACTGTGAATGGCTTGCCAACTACAGAACCAGTTTCTCCTCTCTTGGTTGTCACACCTCAACTGCTAGAACAGGGCCTCATCCTCCCTGATTGAACTGACCTCGTTATCTCTAGCTTGCTTGCTAGCATATATATACCTGCCCCTGGAAATTTCCACCACATGCATCTGAAGAAGTGGGTATTCACCCACGAAAGCTCATGCTCCAAAACGTCTGTTAGTCTATAAGGTGCCACAGGATTCTTTGCTGCTTTTACAGATCCAGACTAACACGGCTACCCCTCTGATACTCTATAGACCTAATAATATTGGGTCTGTGATCCCAGCAACTTCCCTAAGGTTCCCTATTATCACAATTATTTGCTTTTGTGTGTGTGTAATTTTATTGTTTTATTGTTCAAAATATCATTGCACACTGACATCCTAATAAAAATTGTAATATTGTATTTCTGTGTATGGGCTGGTTTCTGCACAACTCCTGTTTAAATCAATGGGAGTTGCCCATAAATAAACAAAAGCAAATTTGTCACTATGAAAAACCCCCATCATCTCAGGAGGTCAACTGCTATACTACAGTGTATTGAAAATATCCAGTAAATACTAGATCTGCTCCTCAGCTGGTGTAAATCAGCACAACTCCATTGATATAAAGGAAAATATGCTGATTTAAACCACTTGAGGATTTGGCCTTTTATTTAAATGACTGAAATAATACAAATTTAGAAGCAACAATTAAAGTAAAAAAACCAAGTTGCTGTGGCAAAGGCCTTCCGGTATTTAAATAGACTTTTAAAAGTTACTTATATGGTCCTGTCCTCAGGTCAACAGGGAGGGCTTTCCATGTCCTGAGGGAACCAGAGTCAAAAATACAGTCCTGTCCCTGTAAGCTCCAGGCTTCAACAATCCCAAATTTATAGATCTTACAGGCCATAATGGATATAAAGAGTCAGAATCTCAGAAAGGTATGTTAACAGTGCCATTAGTGATCAGGCAAGTATCTGCCTTTTTATGTAGAAACTTTACTTAGCTAGTAAGCTTATTGTCCACCCCAAACATTTTTAAGTGTAAATGTCTCTCCTAGTTACCTCAACCCCAAGTCCATTCAGCCCTTGCTTTTATGATGCAGCCTGAACCCTCAATGTATGTCCAAGGTTACAGCACATCAGCTTTAAATTCCTTGTCTTGACTTGAATTTAAAACACGAGGATCCCCTAGGCATTGAGGTAGTTTCGAATACTCCTGTTTGTCCCTGTCATAACATTTCTTCCCAGATCTGGACCTTAGCGTCTAAAATGTGGGTGTTAACATGAAAACCTCCAAGCTTAGTTACCAGCTTGCACCTGGTAAAACTGCCACCAGCCAGGAATTATACAGTGCCTAGCTCACTGTGGTCTCCCCGAAACCTTCCCTGGGGGACCCCCAGACTCAGATGCCTTGAGTCCTACAGCAAAGGGAAATAACTCCCTCCCCTTGTTTCCTGGTTACTTCCTCCCAGGCTCCCCTCCCTGGACAACCCTAGGAGATTCCCTGCTTCCAGTCCTGGAAACACAAGTACCGAGAGAGCTAATCTCTCTTCCTCCTTACCCAGAGGGTATGCAAAGTCAGGCTTAGTAAATCTAACACAAAGAGATTTTCCCCCTGACTTCTTCCTCCCACCAATTCCCTGGTGAGCTGCAGACTCAATTCCCTGGAGTCCCCACTAAAGAAAAACTCCAACAGGTCTTAAAAAGAAAGCTTTATAAAAAGAAAGAAAAATACATTAAAAATAGTCTCTGTATAAGGTGAAAATATACAGGGTCAATTGCTTAAGAAAAAAAAAGTGAATAAACAGCCTTATCCAAAAAGAATACAATTCAAAACACCCCAGCAACTACACACATATAAATACAAAAGAAAACAATATAAACCTATCGTCTTACTATCTTTGTACTTACAACTTGGAAACAGAAGATTAGAAAGGCAGGAGATAGAAAAATCACTCTCAGAGCCGAGAGGGCACAGACACAAGACAAAGAACAAAGAACTCACACCCCAAAACTTCCCTCAACCCAGATTTGAAAAAGTCTTGTTTCCTGATTGGTCCTCTGGTCAGGTGTTTCAGGTTACTCCTTTCCAGGTGAAAGAGACATTAACCCTTAGCTACCTGTTTATGACAGTCCCAGCTAATGCGGTCTAACAGATCCACCTATAAATGATGTGTGTTGACAATATGCTTCTAACATCTGTGCCAAGAGGTAACTCCCTTGAAACAATATACTGGGCTGCAGCATACAGACAAAAATATCAAGTTAAATATCAAAAAGTGGGGAGACGGAAGGAATATTATATGAAGAGTTATTTTAGGTAGCATGTTAAGAATTCTAAGGTTGCACAGCAATTCAGATACCTTATTGTAATTCCACACTCTTCCTGACTGAAAAAATCCCATGAAAAAGCTTTAAAAGAATACTTCCCATGAAGATTTGTTGATTCCAAGGCCAGAAGGCACCATTGTGATAATCTAGTCTGACCTCCTGTATAACACAGGCCATAGCACTTCTCCAAAATAATTCCTACAGCATATCTTTTGGATAAACATCCAATCTTGATTTAAACATTGCCAGTGATGAAGAATCCACCACAACCTTTGGTAAAGTGTTAATTACCATCACTGTTAAAAATTTACTACTTATTTCAATCTTAATTTCTCTAGCTTCAACATCCATCCATTGCAATCTTCTCTTTGATTAGCTTAAGTCAGTGGTGGGCAGCACGTCCCTGCAACCTGCCACTTCCTGCAGCTTCCTTTGGCCGGGAATGGCGAACCATGGCCACTGGGAGCTGTCGGGGGCTGTGCCTGTGGACAGTCAATGTCAGTAAAATGTCTCACTGCCCACAATCAGATTACCCTGATGGGCAGGTCGCCTACCAGTAGCTTAAGTAGATTGAGATCTTTGGGTCTTTTACTATAAGGCATGTTTTTTAATCCTTTAATCATTCTCATGGCTCTTCTCTGAACCCTCTTCAGTTTATCAACTGTCACAATCAGGGTCCAGACACTCCAAGGGAAGAACAGGGGGTCTGAATCCCAAAGAATAAGCAATTAAATCAACTGGTTGTATGCAATGTTACTGTGTGTAACAATATGTTGAGGAAAGTCTTTTATGAAAGCTTGCAATGTTCTGAAATTGATGGTCATTATGTGACATGTATATAGACTGTGGTTATGAATTTATACACGTATGTGCATAGAAATCTAGGTTAATAAAGCTTTCTCCCCATCACAGCAGGTCCGTGGGCTGCCAAGCAGGGTGAGGCTGCCTCCCCAAACAGACAAGATTAGCTCCAAAGACATAGCATTGTGCAACCCAGGAAAAGACAAATGATGGGCCATTAGGATTAATGGGAAAACACTGAGAGATCCCAGTTAGAATTTCCTCACCCTAAATAACCAAGAGTCACCATGTTGGGGACACACACACAAAAAGGGGAAAAGAGCTCTTTTTAAAATGAGGCTTGAAACTGATGTCTTCATCCTGACCTGAGGGACAATCTCAAAGACTGGGAGCTGTCTGTGAACACTGGATCCTTCCTTAGGGCTAGGGGGCATACTGGGAAATGGTTCAAAGGCACTAGGTACCGTGTATTAGAAAAGAGAAATTATCTAATATAGAAGTGTAAAGCCTGAAGTTGTGTCTTTATTTTCGGTGTAACTTGCACATGTGTGCTTTTCCTTACTGTTACATCTTTGAATCTGTGATTTTGCAATTAAATAAACCTTTTGTTTATTTTTACCCCAAGCTGGTATCCCAAGAAAGCATCACAACAACATCCTTCTCAAATTGTGGTCATTAGAACTGGACATAGTATTCCAGAGCCAAATACAAAAGTAAAATAACTTCATTTCTCCTACTCAAGGTTCCCCTGTTTACGCATCTAAAGATTTCATTAACCTTTTTGGCCAATTGTCGCACTCGAACGCATATTCAGCTGGTTACCCCCTGCTTCCCCTCAGCAAAATCTTTTTCAGAGTCACTGCTTACCAGGATAGAGTCCCCTATCATTTAAATATAGCCTACATTCTATAGTCCTAGATGTATATGTGACAGATATGCCAATTCCTTACAATATCTTGGACAAACCTTAATGAATTAAGTTAAACCTGGTTGAATTAAGTTTAAGTTTCTTCGGAGCTGCATATATTAAAAATGAAATGTTTATGCATTATTGTGTGATTGGAAATGCAGTCTAGATGACATTGTAAGGTGGGTGCACAACTGGCTAAAAGATCGTATTCAAAGAGTACTTGTCAGTCAATGGTTTTCTCTCAACTGCCCTGCTCACCATGTGATCTGGATCACCCTGAATCAGTGATCTGCTCTCTGCATTATTTGTTACTGTCTCCATTTTTGTGTCATCTACAAACTTTAAAAGTGATCATTTCATGTTTTCTTTCAGGTTTCTAGTGGGATCCTACAGAGGTCAGTCCTGAGTCCAGTACTAATCAATATTTTCATTAATGACTTTGATAATGTAGTGGAGAATATGCTTATAAAATTTACATATGACACCAACCCGGGAGAGGTTACAAGCACTTGGGAGCACAGGATTAAAATTCAAAATGACCACGGCAAACTGGAGAATTAGCCAGAATTTAATAAGATGAAATTCAATAAAGATAAGTGCAAAGTACTTAAATTAGGAAGGAAAAAATCCAGTGCACAACTACAAAATGGGGAATAACTGGCTAAGTGGTAGTACTGCTGAAAATAGACCCTGGTAGACCCTGAAAAGGACCTAGAGGCTATAGTGGATCACAAATTGGATATCAGACAACAATGTGATGCAGTTGCAAAAAAGGCTAACATCCTTCTGGGGTGTATTGATAGGAGTGTTATATGTAAGACACCACTCCACTCAGCGCTGGTGAGGCCTCAGCTGGAATACTGTGTCGATCTTTGGGCACCACCTGTGTTCCCTGTAAGCTGCGCACTTGGGCGGCTGCGCAGGAGAGATTCTAGTGCCACCCAGCTAATTACCAGAGCATGCACAGCCATCAGCATGCATTCAGGTGCCCCACCCCCTATGTAGCTCCACCCAGCAGCTGCTCCCTGGACCCTCCTGCTGGCTGTGCAGAGCATGGGGGAGGAAGGTACTGATGTCATGGTTTATTCCCCCCCTCCACCCCCCTGCCTCTCTACCCCATTTTTGCAGAGCCGGGCAGAGGGGACACAGCCTGGCTTAGCAGGACTTGGAGTTGCAGAGGTCTGAATGGTGAGTGACTGAGTGCCTTTCTTTAAAGAGACAGTGCACTGTTTCTGAGATTTCCCCAGCAGCCAGCTCACACCGTCTCTGTCTTTCTGATGGTCTGTCTTTCTCTCTCTCCCCCTGCCCATTTACCCCATCTCCGCAGAATGGGGTAGGGGAGACAACAGGACTCAGGGCAGAGCTGGAAAGCTTTCAGTCAGTGTCTTAAAGAGACAGCACACTGCGTTCCCCAGCAGCCAGCACACACACTGTCTCTATGTCACACACACATTGTGTCACATGCACAAACACACACAGAGTCTCTGTGTCACACACACACTGTATCTGTATCACACACAGACACTGTGTCATACACACAGTCTCTGTGTCACACACACACTGAGTCTCTGTATCACACACACACACACACACACACACACACCGTCTCTGTGTCACATACAATCTCTGTGTCTCACACACATAGTCTCTGTGTCACACACACACACACACAGAGTCTCTGTCTCTCTCTCTGTCTCTCACACACACACACAGTCTCTGTGTCACACACACACACAGGCTCTTTCACTCTCACCTCGCAATACGTACTTCCTGCAATGCACATATATTCTCTGTAATTTTATTCTTTCAGAGCATGTTATGTTAGTGTTTTGACTGGTCTATGCATTTCATAATTTTTATTTCTCTTAAACTTAAATTTAATTCTTTGAGTAGTGAGTTCTAAAATGCCTAACCTGTTCTGGCTGGAGTAATTATCCCTATGGTAACTTCTTTAAAATATATGTTATATCTAGGTTTTTTTATTCTACTGGTGGTGCACATCCACACATACCTCAGTGCACATAAAATTTATTCCATGCATGGATGGAAAAAACTAGAGGGAACAGTGGGCACCACACTTTAGGAAAAATGTTGAGAGAGTCCAGAGGAGAGCAACAAAAATGATACATTTAGAAAACATGACCTGTGAAGAAAGGTTAAAAAAACTGGGCATGTTTAGTTTTGAGAAAAGAAGACTGAGGAGGGACCAGATAACAGTCGTCCAATATGTTAAGGGCTGTTAGTAAGAGGACTGTGATCAACGATTCTCCATGCCCAAAGAGGGTAGGACAAGAAGTAATTAACTTAATCTGCCACAGGAAGATTTAGGTTAGATGTTAGAAAAAACTTTCTAAGTATAGGGATAGTTAAACTTTGGAATAAGTTTCCAAGGGAGATTGTGGAAACTCCATCACTGGAAGATTTTAAGAACAAAGTGGACAAACATCTGTCAGGGATGATCTAGGTTACCTTGGTCCTGCTTCAGCACTGGGTGTTGAAGATAGACTCATAGACTCAGACTCTAGGACTGGAAGGGACCTCGAGAGGTCATCGAGTCCAGTCCCCTGCCCTCATGGCAGGACCAAATACTGTCTAGACCATCCCTGATAGACAATTATCTAACCTACTCTTAAATATCTCCAGAGATGGAGATTCCACAACTTCCCTAGGCAATCTATTCCAGTGTTTAACTACCCTGACAGTTAGGAACTTTTTCCTAATGTCCAACCTAAATCTCCCTTGCTGCAGTTTAAGCCCATTGTTTCTTGTTCTATCATTGGAGGCTAAGGTGAACAAGTTTTCTCCCTCCTCCTGATGACACCCTTTTAGATACCTGAAAACTGCTATCATGTCCCCTCTCAGTCTTCTCTTTTCCAAACTAAACAAACCCAATTCCTTCAGCCTTCCTTCATAGGTCATGTTCTCAAGACCTTTAATCATTCTTGTTGCTCTTCTCTGGACCCTCTCCAATTTCTCTACATCTTTCTTGAAATGCGGTGCCCAGAACTGGACACAATACTCCAGTTGAGGCCTAACCAACGCAGAGTAAAGCGGAAGAATGACTTCTCGTGTCTTGTTTACAACACACCTGTTAATGCATCCCAGAATCACGTTTGCTTTTTTTGCAACAGTATCACACTGTTGACTCATATTAAGCTTGTGGTCCACTATGACCCCTAGATCTCTTTCTGCCATACTCCTTCCTAGACAGTCTCTTCCCATTCTATATGTGTGAAACTGATTGTTCCTTCCTAAGTGGAGCACTTTGCATTTATCTTTATTGAACTTCATCCTGTTTACCTCAGACCATTTCTCCAACTTGTCCAGATCATTTTGAATTTTGACCCTGTCCTCCAAAGCAGTTGCAATCCCTCCCAGTTTGGTATCGTCCGCAAACTTAATAAGCGTACTTTCTATGCCAACATCTAAATCGTTGATGAAGATATTGAACAGAACCGGTCCCAAAACAGAACCCTGCGGAACCCCACTTGTTATACCTTTCCAGCAGGATTGGGAGCCATTAACAACTACTCTCTGAGTACAGTTATCCAGCCAGTTATGCACCCACCTTATAGTAGCCCCATCTAAATTGTACTTTCCTAGCTTATCTATAAGAATATCATGAGAGACTGTATCAAATGCCTTACTGAAGTCTAGATATATCACATCCACCGCTTCTCCCTTATCCACAAGGCTCGTTATCCTATCAAAGAACGTTATCAGATTAGTTTGACACGATTTGTTCTTTACAAATCCATGCTGGCTATTCCCTATCACCTTACCACCTTCTAAGTGTTTGCAGATGATTTCTTTGATTACCTGCTCCATTATCTTCCCTGGCACAGAAGTTAAACTAACTGGTCTGTAGTTTCCTGGGTTGTTTTTATTTCCCTTTTTATAGATGGGCACTATATTTGCCCCCTTCCAGTCTTCTGGAATCTCCCCCGTCTCCCATGATTTCCCAAAGAT
The DNA here is from genome assembly GCF_025201925.1 of Gopherus flavomarginatus. NCBI lineage: Eukaryota > Metazoa > Chordata > Testudines > Testudinidae > Gopherus > Gopherus flavomarginatus. Next base: position 289,408,326 of record NC_066617.1, read on the forward strand.
AATAGCTAGAGGCTCAGATACCTCTTCTATTAACTCCTTGAGTATTCTAGGATGCATTTCATCAGGCCCTGGTGACTTGCAGGCATCTAACTTTTCTAAGTGATTTTTTACTTGCTCTATGCTTATTTTCTCTTCTAAATCTACCCTCTTCCCGTAAGCATTCACTATACTAGACATTCCTTCAGACTTCTCAGTGAAGACCGAAACAAAGAAGTCATTAAGCATCTCTGCCATTTGCAAGTCTCCCGTTACTGTTACCCCCTCCTCATTGAGCAGTGGGCCTACCCTGTCCTTAGTCTTCCTCTTGCTTCTAATGTATTGATAAAAAGTCTTCTTGTTTCCCTTTATTCCCATAGCTAGTTTGAGTTCATTTTGTGCCTTTGCTTTTCTAATCTTGCCTCTGCATTCCTGTGTTATTTGCCTATATTCATCCTTCGTGATCTGACCTAGTTTCCATTTTTTATATGACGCCTTTTTATTTTGTAGGTCACGCAAGATCTCAAGGGTAAGCCAAGGTGGTCTTTTGCCACATTTTCTATCTTTCCTAACCATCGGAATAACTTGCTTTTGGGCCCTTAATAGCGTCCCTTTGAAAAACTGCCAACTTTCCTCAGTTGTTTTTCCCCTCAGTCTTAATTCCCATGGGACCTTGCCTATCAGCTCTCTGAGCTTACCAAAATCCGCCTTCCTGAAATCCATTGTCTCTATTCTGCTGTACTCCCTTCTACCCTTCCTTAAAATTGCAAATTCTATGATTTCATGATCACTTTCACCCAAGCTTCCTTCTACTTTCAAATTCTCAACAAGTTCCTCCCTATTTGTTAAAATCAAGTCTAGAACAGCTTCCCCCCTAGTAGCTTTTTCAACTTTCTGAAATAAAAAGTTGTCTGCAATGCAGTCCAGGAACTTATTGGATAGTCTGTGCCCCGCGGTGTTATTGTCCCAACATATATCTGGATAGTTGAAGTCCCCCATCACCACCAAATCTTGGGCTTTCAATGATTTTGTTAGTTGTTTGAAAAAAGCCTCATCCACCTCTTCTGCCTGATTAGGTGGCCTGTAGTAGACTCCCAGCACGACATCACCTGTGTTTTTTACCCCTTTTAGCCTAACCCAGAGACTCTCCACCCTTCCGTCTCCTATGTCCATCTCCACCTCAGTCCAAGTGTGTACATTTTTAATATATAAGGCAACACCTCCTCCCTTTTTCCCCTGTCTATCCTTCCTGAGCAAACTATACCCATCCACACCAACATTCCAGTCGTGTGTATTATCCCACCAAGTTTCAGTAATGCCAATAATGTCATACTTGTATTTATTTATTAGCACTTCCAGTTCTTCCTGCTTATTACCCATACTTCTTGCATTTGTATAAAGGCATCTAAGATACTGGTTTGATTTTGCCTCCCAGCTTTGCCCTGACCCTCCTTCCTCTCTGTCATTATAGCCCGTGCCCCCTCCTGTTTCCAACCCATCTCCCAGGTCTTGTTCCCCATTTACCTGTGGGCTTTGCTCACCTGTCCCCGTCGAACCTAGTTTAAAGCCCTCCTTACCAGGTTAGCCAGTCTGTGCGCAAATAAGGCCTTTCCCCTCTTCGAAAGGTGAACGCCATCTGTTCCTAGCAGTCCTTCCTCAAGTAGCATCCCGTGGTCGAGGAAGCCAAAGCCCTCCTGGCGACACCATCTTCGCAGCCAGGCATTCACCTCCACGATGCATCTGTCTCTGCCCGGACCCCTACCTTCAACAGGAAGAATCGAAGAGAATACCACTTGCGCTCCAAACTCCTTAACCCGTACTCCCAGAGCCCTGTAGTCACTCTTGATCTGCTCAGCGTCACACCTCGCAGTATCATTTGTGCCCACATGGATGAGTAGCATGGGATAGTAGTCAGAAGGCCGGATAATCCTCGACAAAGCCTCTGTAACATCTCGGATACGGGCCCCTGGCAGGCAGCATACCTCCCGGGATGAACGGTCAGGGCGACAGATGGGTGTCTCCGTCCCCCTCAGCAGAGAGTCTCCAACCACCACTACCCTACGTTTCTTATCAGTGGTGGCAGCAGACCTCCCAGCCTTAGGGGTACGAGGCTTCACCCCCTTAACTGTTGGGGGTGATTTCTTCTTTCCTGTATCTTTTACCACAACAGGCGGGTTCGCAGCAGCGGTGGAGCACTGCCCGCTGCTAGAAGTAACCAGCTGGCTGTGTCCACCCTGAGCCTCCTCCTCCACTGGTGTGTCAGGTACACCCTGAGGCATCTCCTCTTCCACTGCAGTGTCAGTAGTCCTGTCAACTGGGACAGCACCATCAGCTGTCTCCACATGGATACTGTCCAGGAATTGCTCATGGACATGGATGTTCCTCAGCCTGGCCACCTCCTCCTGTAGCTCTCCCACCTGCTGCCTGAGAGATTCCACCAGTAGGCACCTTTCACATTGGATGCCACCCCCAGCCTGGATATCAGTAAGTGGAAATTGCAAATTACAGTCTTTGCAAGCCCACACCAGAATCTGGGTAAAAGCATCCATGCTTTGGTGCTCTGTCTGGCTACAGGCGCAGGTGGAGGAGACAGAAGCAGTGCTGGCACAGGTGTTGCGGGTCCTCCTCACCATTGTAAGCCTCCCTCTGTCAAACTCTCAAATTCCCGTCTACAGCTCTCTGTCCGCTCCTCTTTGCTGTAAACAGAAAGGTTTTCGATGTGGCTCAGGTTATGGGTTCAAGGGACCAATGGGTCACAGATGAGACCGACAAGGGACCCCTCCTCCCTTCCTACTCCCCTTCCAAACTCCCTTGCAAAACTCCCTGTTAGCAGCTCCTGTTCGCTAAGCTCCCTGGTTGCTTGTGCGCAGCTTTATAAAGCCCTGGCCTGAATGAATGCCCCGCCCACTGGTTAAGGCTCAGCCAATTACCAGAGGCTTCTAGCTTTCAAACCTTCCTAGTAGCTCCACCTCCAACTGCCAGCTACAGCACACGGTCCTTCAAACAGACAAACCAAACAGACTGACAAACACAAGCTCAGCACACAGCAAGTAACCCCCAAACACTGCAGACAGTCACTTACCCCACAGATGCTGTATGTGCTCCTCCTTCACCTGGAGAACTCCCTTGCAAAACTCCCTGTTAGCAGCTCCTGTTCCAGATTTGCTCACCTCATTTCTCAAAGTCCCTTCCAGCCCTACATTTCTATGATTCTGTGAACTGTTAGTCAACATTTACATTTTTCTACATTAAAAGGCATATTGTGTGCTTGTACCCTGTTTGCTACGCAATCTAAATCAGTGACCTGTTCTCTTTGTTATTTATTACTCTCCATTTTTGTGACATCTGCAAATTTTATCAGTGATGATTTTGTTTTCCTCCAGGTATCAATAAAAATGTTAAATAGTATAATGACAAGAATCAATCTCTCAAAGACCCTACTAGAAACACATCTATTTCGTGATGATTGCCCATTTACAATTACATTTTGAGACCTATCAGTTAGACAGTTTTTAATTCATTTAATGTGTGCCATGTTAATTTTATATCTTTCTAGTTTTTAATCAAAACCTCATATGCTATGAAGTCAAATGCCTTACAGAAGTAAGTGTATAACATCAACATTATTATTTGTATCAATCAAACTTGTCTCATGAAAGAAAGATATCAAGTTAGTTTGATGGGATCTCTTTTTCATAAACCTGTGCTGATTGGCATTAATTATATACCCTCTTTTAATTCTATATTAATCAAGTCCTGTATCCGCTGCTCCAATATATTGCCTATGGTTAAAGTCAGACTGACAGGTCTATAATTACCCAGTTCATCTTGATTTACCCTTTATAAATATTAGCACATTAGCTTTCTTCTAGTCTTCTGGAAGTGTTCCAAGACTTATAGAAAATCAACATTGGTAGTCCAACGAGCTCTTTTAAAACTCTTGTATGCAAGTTATATGGACTAGCTTATTTTAAAATGTCTAACCTTAGTAGCTGCTGTTTTAACATCCTCCTGGGATACTAGTGGAGTGGAAGTGTTATTTAAAACAAATATCAACAAAGGGCCAAATTCTGCCCTGACTTACACCACATGTAACCAATTGATATCAGGGCAATAACAAGTGATTTCAAAGATCTCAGCATCAGGACAATGTATTGCTTGATGTCCAAAGGAGAAAGCTCACTAGTACAATACTTGCAATTTACCTGCAATGACTATTGTATTCTTCAGATTATTTCATTATGGCACACCTCTCTCTGCTTGGATTCCAAACGTCAATGAATGCGCTGATTTTTAATTTCGCAGGACCATAAAAGATTGTATCCCTGACAAGTTCCAATTTTCCAAATTAAAAGTTTAATTAACTAGAAAAGTTAATTGATGCTTGTTTCCGATCACAGTTCTTTGTACTAAACTCTGAAAATCACAGAAATGAACTGGTAAGAGTGCACAAATATAAAAAGAACATAGAAAGTTAATCATTAACTATTGTTCTAAGAATGTTGTTCGAGAATCTTGATGATTGCAATTTCGTATGAAAGGCAGCTACAGTCCATTCAGTACACCATTTCACTGGAAAAAATAAATCAGTAAGTTGTCTAAATTACATAACTTTATTACTAACTTTAGTAAGACTAATTTCTGCTGCTTCTTTTAGTCTTTGTTAAAAAAGAAAAAATAATGATAGTATTCTCATTGTATGACTAAGAGTTACATAAAATATCTTTGTTTAGAGGCCTAGTAAAATTGGTCATATAAAGAGGAAATGAGATTTTTAATGTAAAACGAATCTGTCAGTGCTCTTCTATTACTAGGGTCTTATTAGGGAAAAATGCTCTGACATCTGTTTATCCCCTGCAGCCAACCTTGTATTCAGAATACAGTAATTGATTCACAGCATCCACTAGGGATCTAACTGGCTCATTTTTCCACACTGCACTACACAGGTATCTCTGCAGCTAATTCCGAATGTACATCTACATCGTTATCTCCTGGTGAACTGTGACCCTAAACACTTTGGAGGCCCAGATGAAAGTGCTTCCTCAACCCTCCAGTGCTGGGGGTATAGGGGATTCTGCAGCATGGCAATTCACACAGGACATCCAATCAGAATCATCCCCTTTGAAGCCCTTCTCAGCTGGGAGACCATGAATGATTCATAGCTTCGCTACACAGACTAAAGGCTGAAGAGCAAAGCTAGTGTGTATTATTCAGGACTGCATCCTCAATAAGCCTCCATGTTCAGCAAACTGCTACAACATTTTCTGCTTAGTCCTCACCTGTATACAACATCTCATTTTGTGCACAACTTCCTTGTTGTAACAAAGATACGCTGATGGTTTCAAAGAAGGCATTAATTAGTGTTAAGACACACGGACATTACAATAACATACAGTAACTGCATAAAGACCTTGAGTGAGAGATAGATCATAGTTTTGAGATGGTTGGAATAATGAATTAGGTGTGTAACTGTTTCCATTTTGTTTTGTGACAAAGTTCCTCCTCTACCTTGGTGGGTTCTGCGCTTATTGGCAGATTTGCTCACCTCAGTGATCTTCCCGACAGTCTGGGTCAACTACTCCTGTGTCTGATCAGTAGTTGGGAGGTTTGGGGGGAACCCGGGCCTGCTCTCTACTCCAGATTCCAGCCCAGGGCCCTGTGGATTGCAGCTGTCTATAGTGCCTCTTGTAACAGCTGCATGACAGCTACAATTCCCTGGGCTACTTCCCCATGGCCTCCTCCAAACACCTTCTTTATCCTCACCACAGGACCTTCCTCCTGATGTCTGATAATGCTTGTACTCCTTAGTCCTCCAGCAGCACACCCTCTCACTCTCAGCTTCTTGCTCCCAGCTCCTCAAATGCACTTCCTCTCCTCTGGCTCCCCACTCCCTGACGGGAGTGAGCTCCTTTTTAAACCCAGGTGCCCTGATTAGCCTGCCTTGACTGGCTGCAGGTGTTCTAATCAGCCTGTCTGCCTTAATTGGTTCTAGCAGGTTCCTGATTACTCTAGTGCAGCCCCTGCTCTGGTCGCTCAGGGAACAGAAAACTACTCATCCAGTGACCAGTATATTTGCCCTCTACCAGACTCCTGTACCCCACTGGCCTGGGTCTGTCACAGTTTGCAATAATCACCATGAAAATGGATTTTCCATTTTGTATCCCATTTTAGTTTTGGTTTTCATACTTATAAATGCCACCACTGATCTTTGAAAGATAATTTTACTATAATGCAATACTATAACCATTTCAGTATTCTGGTAGCTGATAAATATACTATTAACCAACGAGTATCTGTAAAACATCCTCCCCATCCACAAGTATTCCAGATACTCTAGTTGGACATCAGCCCTAGGAGTAATTCTTCTGGAAAGTGGTACTTCAGGAAAGAAGTCACAACTGATTGCACTATAATTTAGGTCACAGAAGGGTTTCTCTTACGACAGGTAATATTGGCTCAAGTAACAAACTACCTTATTTCTTTAATGACCTCTGTACCCATCTGGGCTTGAGGTGTCCTGAGTTTATTCATATGAACTGATGTAATAACCTTAGTCCCAGATTTGGACCTTAGCGTCCAAAATATGGGGGTTAGCATGAAAACCTCCAAGCTTAGTTACCAGCTTGGACCTGGTACCTGCTGCCACCACCCAAAAAATTAGAGTGTTTTGGGGCACTCTGGTCCCCCTGAAAAACCTTCCCTGGGGACCCCAAGACCCAAATCCCTTGAGTCTCACAACAAAGGGAAATAATCCTTTTTCCCTTTCCCCCTCCAGGTGCTCCTGGAGAGATACACAGACACAAGCTCTGTGAACCCAAACAGAGTGAATCTCCCTCTCTGTTCCCAATCCTGGAAACAAAAAGTACTTTCCTATTCCCCCCAGAGGGAATGCAAAAATCAGGCTAGCAATCCAACACACAGATCTCCCCGATTCCTTCCTCCCACCAATTCCCTGGTGAGTACAGACTCAATTTCCCTGAAGTAAAGAAAAACTCCAACAGGTCTTAAAAGAAAGCTTTATATAAAAAGAAAGAAAAATAAGTACAAATGTTCTCTCTGTATTAAGATGATACAACACAGGGTCAATTGCTTAAAAGAATATTGAATAAACAGCCTTATTCCAAAAGAATACAAATCAAAGCACTCCAGCACTTATATTCATGCAAATACCAAAGAAAAGAAACCATATAACTTACTATCTGATCCCTTTGTCCTTACACTTAGAAACAGAAGACTAGAAAGTAGAACTACTTCTCCAAAGCTCAGAGAAAGCAGGCAGCCAGAAAACAAAGACTCAGACACACACTTCCCTCCACCCAGAGTTGAAAAAATCCGGTTTCCTGATTGGTCCTCTGGTCAGGTGCTTCAGGTGAACGAGACATTAACCCTTAGCTATCTGTTTATGACAACTGATCATTCCACAACTTTCTCACAGAGCATCTAGAGGGTCATGAGAACATAACAAGAAGCTTTGGCTAGTTAAGATAATTACAGAATGCTGGGAAAGTAAAAAGAACTGTTGATTATTCTCTTCTGCATAACATATAATATGAAACACTCTAATTCTCATGTCTTCATTGTTGCTATGGCAAATCATATGACTAAAAGTAATTCATGTGACAATGACAATGACAAATAACAGAAAGAGGAAATGGACATAAAATAAACTGTTCTTATTCTTGTAATTGTAACTTTGGAAACCCTCTTTGACAAGACAGTCTCAACAAATAACCATAGCTACTTACCTCCAATTTCTCCTACATTCAAGGAAAATGGGAGCTGGATAATATTTGGTCTACCTGGTAATATGTTAAAAGACAATCTCTAAAAATCTCTGGTGTCACAGCATTAATGTAAAGTTACATCAGACCTGTTATGGTTTAAAAATGCATTATTGTAGAGCCACAGATTAAATTACACCAAATGTTTATGTTCTCAATTTATGGCTTTTTACAGATTCTTTGATATTTGGTTCTTGCCAAAAATTGTACGAAGGCTTTTCAGTATTGTGGCTAAACCTGAGCAAGCAGAAGAATTAGTTATTTTATTTCTATTTGAAAGAACTCAAGCCATTTCAAGATGACCTCACTGTCTCATTAATAGAGATAAATTATGTGATTGTAGTTCATGTTTAAACTAAGTATACTGTGTACATTAAGTACACAAACAGCAAGGGTCTTTGCTTATTGCAAGCTTACAGAAAAGACAGTAGCATCCACAAATATTGAGGCATCAAAATGAAGGCAGTTCAGAAAGGAATATAGATTCAGATGATTTTATAGATATATTTCCAGTGTTTAATGACAAACAATATCTACATGTAATGAACTAATCATAAAGACAAAGACCTAGACTTTTACAGTTATTTAGGCATTACTGCACTCAGGGTTGCAATGCTTAAATTGATTTAGGAGCCTAAATCTCATTTTCATAAGGATTTTAGGCACTTAGAAACCTAACTCTCATCAACTGTCAGCGCTCATTTATATAGTGTAACTCTACTGACTTTTGGTGGAGTTACTTATGATCTATGTTGATATAAGTAAGAAGAAAACCAGGCAAGCGTCATTAATCAGACCCAATACATCCATCCCTTTCTGTGGGCATATCTGTTAAAATACGTCTCTTTATAATATGAAAGTTAACTTACTCTCTATGTAAAATAAGAGAGCTGTTCTTAGTTATATTGGTGTGAAGCTGAAGTAACAAAACTGGCATTGTGAAAATATTTGATTTTTATCCACTCATCAGTGTGATGGTAAAGATGCAGATATTTGCAGGATAAACCATCATTTTGAATAAGAACAACTTAAAATAATTCAGAGACACAGCAAGAATGAAGTGAGGTAGTGAAGACACCTCTGCTCATTAACACCTGACATTGTAGTACTAGTCACACGTCCAAGTATAATTTCAAAGTGTGCATTGGAACTACACCTTTACCCTGATATAACACTGTCCTCGGGAGCCAAAAAATCCTACCGTGTTATAGGTGAAACCGCATTATATCGAACTTGCTTTGATCCACCGGATCGTGCAGCCCTGCCATCCTGGAGCACTTCTTTACTGTATTAGATCCGAATTTGTGTTATATCGGGTCGCATTATATTGGGGTAGAGGTGTAATTGCATTTACAGTTACTGTTAGTATGCCATGCCCTGTTAGGAAAAATCTACCAAAATTGTCTACTTTACTGCAAGTAACTTGATGAGGAAATCATGATCTCTGAGGTCTTTTAATGGCATTTATTTTTACCAGTTTTACATTTGATTTTCATCTCACACAGGAGTAATTTCATTGAATTTAGTGGAATTATACACTGATTTTATATCAGCTTAAGTGAGATCAGAATCAGGCTTGAAATGATCAAAAGAGTAAAATAAAATAAAGAGACAATAAAATAACCCTAAAATAATCATAGGCAGTTTTAATTCAATGGGAATAAAAAATATAGAACAATGATGATTTGGAAAAATAAAGGAGGCAATAGAAGCGAAATGGTAGAAATGATTTCAAGATAATGAATACACATGGAACACCTGCTAAAGCAAAACAAAGAACACATGGACTTTAAAAACTGTCTGCTTGATTGAGACAAGCAATCATGTCAGGTTCTTGACCTTGGAACAAGCTTTAAACTTTGACATAATTATAACCTATCACCTTTCCAACTTGTCAGTCCAGTCTTTCCCCAAGGAACAAGCTTTCTCAAATTCCAAGCAGTGTACAGAGATCACTATCCAAAGATCTTTGCAAGACAAAACTCTGATAAGTTGCACATACTACTGATAGATATCTAGAAAAAGCAAGTTCTGTGTCCTTTCCATTATAAATTGTCAATTTTCTGGCAATTCTTGGGAGATTTTAAAGCACATATTACTAAAACTTGGCACTGCTATTTTTCAATATTTTATGCAAAGCATTCACAATGCAAGTTCAAAAATTATTGATCTATTTACTATCCCATAAAATATAGAAAGAGAATCTTCAGTCAGAATCCCATACAGAATGGGAAGAGACTGTCTAGGAAGGAGTATGGCAGAAAGAGATCTCGGGGTCATAGTAGACCACAAGCTTAAAATGAGTCAACAGTGTGATACTGTTGCAAAAAAAGCAAACGTGATTCTGGGATGCATTAACAGGTGTGTTGTAAACAAGACACGAGAAGTCATTCTTCTGCTTTACTCTGCGCTGGTTAGGCCTCAACTGGAGTATTGTGTCCAGTTCTGCTCACCGCATTTCAAAAAAGATGTGGAGAAATTGGAGAGGGTCCAGAGAAGAGCTACAAGAATGATTAAAGGTCTTGAGAACATGACCTATGAAGGAAGGCTGAAGGAATTGGGTTTGTTTAGTTTGGAAAAGAGAAGACTGAGAGGGGACATGATAGCAGTTTTCAGGTATCTAAAAGGGTGTCATCAGGAGGAGGGAGAACACTTGTTCACCTTAGCCTCCAATGATAGAACAAGAAGCAATGGGCTTAAACTGCAGCAAGGGAGATTTAGGTTGGACATTAGGAAAAAGTTCCTAACTGTCAGGGTAGTTAAACACTGGAATAGATTGCCTAGGGAAGTTGTGGAATCTCCATCTCTGGAGATATTTAAGAGTAGGTTAGATAAATGTCTATTAGGGATGGTCTAGACAGTATTTGGTCCTGCCATGAGGGCAAGGGATTGGACTCGATGACCTCTGGAGGTCCCTTCCAGTCCTAGAGTCTATGAGTCTATGAGTCATCATTGCAATTATCTTATTTACTGCAGGTTGTTCGTTCTCCTCACTGGAATGACAATGCTTGGTTTTCATTTATCTGTTTATATAGCTCCTTTCTGTTTAGCTGGTCTTGAAAAACTTAAACAGATCTTCAGATGCTAGACCACTGCAATTCCAAAATGATTCCCAAACTTATCCTTATTTATTCTAATCTGGATTCACCATAAGTTAATTGCTATAACATTTTCGGCTTAGTCCTAATTTCTATGAGTCCTTTTAGGTATAACTAGCTTCTAGAGTTCCACAGCATATAGCCTCATACTGAAAACAAAATTGTCCTCCCTGGACTATATTGGCTTTATTTAGGAGAGTAGCTAATTAAACTTGAAATGAATTTGTGGCTCTATTTGCATATTCTCTAATATCTTGATGAGCTACTTAATCACGATTTACTGAGTTGCTGTGATAGCTCACAATCATTAGGTGATTAACAATTACAATAGAACAGCCTGTAAGAAAATCATTAAAATAACTTGTGTTACTGTCTGTATATAAAATAATGCCACTGCTTAATTATAATTTTTGAATGCTGAAAATATATTGAGCCTTTGAGTTCTTCCTGAGTTCAAAGCTTGTTTTGCTTCTGCCTGAGTGTAGATTGATGCAGGACTTTAGATGTGGCATTACATTATTATCACATATGAACTTGGCAAGGACAAGACTGTCCTGCAGTTCAGTTGAAAGAAAATAAAAAAAATATTCCATTTTCATAGAGTTATACAATTTAGCCATTTGAAAATTTAGGGAAAATTAAACCATTGCAATGGAATGGTGGAGGCTAGCTTTAAATCAGTGAGTGCTTCTATAGATCATGTTCCTCACCATGGTACTGAGGCCCCTAATCCAAACCCCAACTGAAGTCAATGTAAGTCTTTCTGTTAACTTCAGTGAGCTTTGGATCAGGTCCTAAGTGCCTGCATCCTTCTTGCAAAACCAAAGTATTAACACGGGTAATTGAAATCATTTAAATAAGGTCCCCAATGTAACTGTGTATACCGCAAGGAAGAAAGGAAGATTAAATCTGTGAGAACTGATAAACATCATTATCAAGGTATGATAAACAGAAAAATGACTAAATCCTTTGGTGACATAAATAATGGTGTAAGTTACACCTCAGATGTATGTTGCTCAAAGAGACATTGTAAGTGACAATTTACTAAAGCTTTGCAATTTGAGGCATGATGTTGGTGACCAAGAGATGGAAGGTAGTGTTATAATAGGGAAAAAAAGTGATGCAGCCAGCCAACAAGAGAATATACCAAGTGTGTGTCAAGGAAGAAGTCCTGCTAATAACCCACTCCTGAAGTCAATGGCAAAACTCCCAACTTCTGTGGGAGCAAGATTTAATCCTGAATCAATTCTGTGACGGTATAAGCCAGGGTCGGCAACCTTTCAGAAGTAGTGTGCTGAATTTTCATTTATTCACTCTAATTTAAGGTTTCACGTGCCAGTAATACATTTTAACGTTTTTAGAAGGTCTCTTTCTATAAGTCTATAATATATAACTAAACTATTGTTGTATGTAAAGTAAATAAGGTTTTTAAAATGTTTAAGAAGTTTCATTTAAAATTAAATTAAAATGCACAGCCCCCCGGACTGGTGGTCAGGACCTGGACAGTGTGAGTGACACTGAAAATCAGATCACGTGCCACCTTTGGCACCCGTGCCATAGGTTGCCTACCCCTGGTATAAGCCATACAAAAGCAACTGAGAGGAGCACTCAATAGATTGCTCTGATTCTGGGGTGCTGTGGGAAAATGGATAGAAAATTTCTACTCTGTATTATACAAAATTCCCAAGTTTTAATATTCACAGTTTTAAAATTAAGGAATTAATTCTCTTTAGATTTCACATGAGATTTAAGCCTTGTCTACACTACAGCTTAAGTCGACATAAGTTACATTAATCAGAGGTATAAAAAAAGCTCACTCCCCCGAGCAACATAACTTACATCAACTTAACAAGGTGTCTACGCTGCGCTATGTTGGCGGGAGACACTCTCCCATTGACATAGCTTCCACTTCTTGTTGAGGTGGATTAATTAAATCAAAGGGAGAGATCTCTCATCATTAAAATTATTTCAAAGTTATGAACATTTAAATATGGTCAATGGTGATCAAGGACTTAACTGTAATGTCCTTACCTGAATATGGGATGGACGGAGTCTGGGAAACCATGGACTTCAGATAGCCTAGATGTGGGATGCCCTGAGAATGCGGTGGTCTAGGTTTGGAAGGACCAAGATCTGGAACACTCTGAGTTTGTGATGTCAAAGGTGCTGGGCAGTCTCAGACACTAACATAAGCATTTTAACTTAAAGGCTTAAAGGTGTTGCTAGATTGACCATTTTAGTTTAAAAGCATAGCTAATTTAAAGAATTTCTGGTAAAAGCATGGCTAATTAATCATTCAATTTTCTAAGGATGTTTTTAACCTAGATTTTTAAATTAGCAACACCTCTAAGATCTAGCTTCAAAATAACCATGCCCCTAGTCTCAGCTTTCATCTTAAAGGTATCTCTAAACTAAGCTTTTAGCTTAATGGCAGCACAAGGTTAAGAAAGTAGGTTAAGTGAGTCATTTGGATATATGTTTAGAAGCTAAATGGCATCCCTGAAAAAAGGTTTCAGATTAATGACACTATTAGATTAAATTTATTTCTAAATGACACAACTACCCTAACACACTAGTTTAAAAGTACTTATAAACTAGGTTTTTAGCTCAAAGGAACCAATAAGCTAAAGGTGTTACACTGCAAAATTGCTGCAAAATATTTACATGTGGAAAGATTAGATTCTTTTAGTGGTACATGTTGGTAAATATCAATTTCCCGAAACACACACAAACTGAAAAAAATTATTTCCAGCAATAATAAGCAAAATTTAAAGATAGGCAAAGTAAGAAAAATACTGCTTGAGAACTTATTAGAATTTGATTTATGGATATTTACTTTGTGTTTTTTGACATGATATTGACAATATGTTTTTTAACAGTTATAAGCTTGAGCTATATCTCCACGTCTACTGTCATTAAATAAGTATTTTCTGATACCCTCTGTAGCAGGGTGGTCACACCACTCCGTCCCTGAAACGGTTAAAAGCCAGCCCTTGGAGAGGGCTGGGGCTGAGAGCCAATAAGAAGAGGCTGGGAGGCAGCCAATCAGGGCCAGGCTGGGCCCTATAAAATTGCTACAGGGGCAGAAAGCAGACAGTCTTTCTCTAGCTTTGAAGAGAAATGGACCTAGCTGCCTGGGAGCATAAGGGTACCTGAAGCAGAGCAGTGCTGGGGAAGGGGAAAAGGAGCTTGGGAGCTCCTGCCTGGCAACTCCCCAGGCTGAGATCTTGCTTAAGGCCTAAGCAAGTACTGCTGTAAGGCAGCACCCCAAAGTAAGGGGCACTGAGGTCTGGGAGGGACATGGGGCCTGAGGAAGGAGAGACCTTGGGCAGCAGGAGGCGCTCTGAGAGCTGGAATTGAGCTAATTCCTGGACAAACAGCAGAAGGCGCCACACCAGTGAATCAGCGATCTGCTACATCCCCCAGTAATTTCCCACAATTGTGTAAATGTAAATCAGTGAATATAAAAAAATGCTTAAAAACTATAATTTCGCACAACTGTGAAAATCAAAATAGATACAAATTTTAAAATGACTGAAAATAAGCATCAATATTATCCATAAAAATTATAATAAAAAACATCAAATTCTGCCAACCCTAGAAATATTTTAAAATAACATTACTGCTGATGTGAAAAATGCCCTGAAATGCTGAAAGTTGGCCAGTTGCGCTCCCATGGCTATCTGTCTGTATTCACTTGCAGTCTCATGTCTTCTATTTAGATTGTAAGCTCCTGGTGGCAGGGAACATATTTTTGTTCTGTGGTTGTACTGCAACCAACACAATGGGTCTCTGGGCCATGACTGGGGCCCCCACGCGTTCATGCATTACAAATAATACAGAATAATGACAATGATAATAATGAAGGTTACTGAAAAATTCAATGATACATTGTACTATTTGAGAAATGTTGTTTGATCATTTAATTAAAGACCTTGGGCCTGATTTTGTGCTTGTCTACCCCAGTCTTGCACAGGTTTAATTCCATTGACGTCAATGGAATTGCATCTGACTTCCACCTGAGTGGAAGGCTGATCAAGCCCTATGTCATAGTGCAATAGGGGAGATGAGTGCTTAATCAAATAACCTCAATGCTTCCTTAAAGGTAATATTTGTTACTTAACATATGCCTTAATAATAACTATTATTTATTGAGCAATGTAAGATTGCGGTTGTTATTAAATTAAGAAGACATGGGCCCTGGCCCAAGGAGATTCAAATTTAGTTCAGATATAGACAGAGTAGCCAGAACCATATACACACAGGTGTGGATATGACTTTGTGATGTTGCAGATATATATTCAGTAGTTGTATTTTAATGAAAATGAACAGAAGTATTCTGAGGTGGGATCTGAAGAAAGAAAAGGAGCATGTGAAGAGGAAGAATGTTCTAAGCATAAGGAGCAGCATGGAAGCCAGTGCAAATCCCAGCAAATGAGGAAAATGCAAAGGGAGTAGAAAGCAGGAGGGAGGAGGAGAGTGGCTGGAACAGAATAGTCAGAAGGAACTAGATTAGATAGCAACAGGATATGAGGAGTGCAGAGCCTTCAGAACAAAACCAAGAAACTTGAGCTCAATATGAAAGATGAAGAAAACTCATTGATGGGATTGTGAAAGGGGAAAGGTCAGAGTAGCATGTGAGGAAAATTATTTTAGTGGCTGCATTTTAAATGTACTAGAGGCAGAAATTCTGGAGAGGAGAAGGTTATGGGAGTAAAAGAAGATGGCGCAAACTATTCAATCCTCTTATAAAGCAGAGAGCTCACGGAGGGCTACCAATGGGATGAGGTGGTTATGCAGTCCCCCTAGTTAGGGTATATCTTAGCCTTTAGAAAGTGTTCACAGTAGTACAGTATAGTAGAACCATCTCTAATAAATGAAAGGGGACAATTGTCACTACATTTATAACTAATGGGGATACAAATATTTTTCACTGCATTTCTTATTTGCCCTTATTGTCTTTCTTCCTTCTCTACGAGTTTTCATACCATTTGGCCTGGAAAAGACAGCATGTTGATTTTGAGGAATTTGGGCAGAGCAATGAGAGTATAGAAATCTTCTCTTCTCAGGAAGGCACAGTAGGGAATGCTAAGCAAACTACCAGGCTTTGTAAAGCCTCTTCTTACAAACCATGGTGAAGAGCTCTGTGGAGGGCATCAATGAAAACACCTAGCATGGTGATGGAGGGAGAAATGCACTATATATATGAGGTGAGTGGCAGGTCGAAGATACCTTAGAAGATCCCTCTTGTTTTGTTTTTTTTTTGCTCTTCTCACATCCACATGGCTCTGAAAACCTGCAGCACAATTTGTGTAACACATAGGACATCAATAAGCAGGGTACTTTGTGAAAGACATTTTACACAATGGTATTTCTACAAACTACAGCATATAGATCTAATATTTATGTAAGTGTTTATCTATAGATGTAATAGTATTCATACCATTCAATGTACATGAACAAAGCATGTAAACCTTAGCTTTAGGCACTTCTAGGTCCTTATGTCATTCTAAAACCTGTTGGCAAGTACAATCTCAATATGTACAATAATTAAGAGTTCATGTCACACTGCAAATTATCATGATCATCTCCATGCACCTTTCAGTATATTTTCTCCCATCCCTACTGATGGTAACACCAAAGATATGAGAAACTTAGTTACCCAAAGAAAGGGTATGGTTGCCTTAGTTCAGGGGTAGGCAACCTATGGCACGGGTGCCGAAGGCAGCACGTGAGCTGATTTTCAGTGGCACTCACACTGCCCAGGTCCTGACCACCAGTCCGGGGGGCTATGCATTTTAATTTAATTTTAAATGAAGCTTCTTAAACATTTTAAAAACCTTATTTACATACAACAATAGTTTAGTTATATATTATAGACTTATAGAAAGAGACCTTCTGAAAACGTTAAAATGTATTACTGGCAAGCAAAACCTTAAATTAGAGTGAATAAATGAAAATTCAGCACACTACTTCTGAAAGGTTGCCAATGCTGGCCTTAGTTATTCTGCCCATAGTACTATTTAGACACCGAAACACTTTGTAAGTTGTGCAGATAATTATATAGAGTCACTAATATAAATGGTAAGTAGTATATAAATGAGTTAGCAAAGCGACTATTCATGGGATGCAACTTTTTTTGGAAGGGTAAATGATAAAATGACACAAACTCATTTGGAACATGGCACATTTTATTTAATTTATTGTATTAATGTTTATAATTTGCTGAAGACAATATTTATAAAATAGACAAATAAATTGATAAACTTGCTATTGTATGCATTTGTCTCAGTCTGTACAAAACTCTGTTAAAAATGAGAACAATAAAATTTAAATCATTAAAGTGGGATAAACAGAAGCAGTAGGCACTTCAACAAGTATGTGATAGACAAAAAGATTAACCTCAGAGCTCATATGTATCTGAAACGCTGGCTCCACAGTTTAGCAAGGAATCCAAATCAAATTCCAACCTCATTCTGAACTCTCCAGATCAACAGAGTTTGGAAACACTACTGTATGTAGGTGACCTTCCCTCAAGTCAACCCTGCCAGGAACAGTTTTTATAAGCTCTTATTAAATCTAGATCAACTTCTCCATGGGCAGAGAGATTGTTACCTCAATGGTCAAGAAGACGAAGTAACAGGGAATATTAAAGTAACTGAAACAGTCCTTCTCCTGGATTCTTCCTAAAAAGACAAACAAACAAACCACTGCAATTGACAATACTTGACTTTCTTCCATTTTTTCTGGTATACAAAGTACTGGTTTACTTATGCGAGCCTACCATAGTTTAAATAGCCATGCCTTGCAAGTATGGATAGGAACTAAAACAGAAGTGAGATTTTGGCAAAAACTCAAATGAAATTCTATCCTTTTTATTATTAATTATTATTAATTTCTGTGTGCACTCACTCATTTCAGCTGGATATAGGATAATTTCAGACAGCATTAGATGAAAATTCACCTTCTGGGGCAAATATCTGAACAAAACCTCATATCATTTTGGAATTTGCCCATTACTGCTTTTAAATCTAAAGCAAGGTACTCAAGCTGCAAAAGGGAAAAGACTATTGTTTCCTCTTCTGACATTTCTAAGGACCACCTTCCACTATGCTCTCCTATTCTAGTGATGTGTCTATGCTGGCAAAATTCAGACCTATGAAGTACACCAGTGCAGCTTCAGTCTCAGTTTGTTGAATCTTTTGGAAACATCTATTTGATATAATGTGCATACTCAGATGCTTATCTTACCAAGTGCCATATAACATGCAAACATCATAACATCTCATTAGAATAGTCATTCCCATGTTAATAATTGACTTGAAATCATAGAATCATAGAATACTAGGATCAGAAGAGACCTCAGGAGGTCATCTAGTCCAACCCCTGCTCAAAGCAGGATCAACACCAACTAAATCATCCCAGCCAGGGCTTTGTCAAGCTGGGCCTTAAAAATCTCCAAGTATAAAGATTCTACCACCTCCCTAGGTAACCCATTCCAGTGCTTCATCACCCTCTTAGTGAAATAGTGTTTCCTAATATCCAACCTAGACTTCCCCCACTGCAACTTGGGACCATTGCTTCTTGTTCTGTCATCTGCCACCACTGAGAACAACCGAGCTCCAGCATCTTTGGAACCCTTCTTCAGGTAGTTGAAGGCTGCTATCAAATCCTCCCTCACTCTTCTCTTCTTCAGACTAAATAACCCCAGTTCCCTCAGCCTCTCCTTGTAAGTCATGTGCCCCAGCCCCCTAATCATTTTCGTTGCCCTCCATTAGACTCTCTCCAATTTGTCCACCTTCCTTCTGTAGTGGGGGGACCAAAACTGGACACAATACTCCAGATGTGGCCTCACCAGTGCCGAATAGAGGGGAATAATCAGTTCCCTTGATCTGCTGGCAGTGTTCCTACTAATACAGTCCAATATGCCGTTGGCCTACTTGGCAACAAGGGCACACTGCTGACTCATATCCAGCTTCTTGTCCACTGTAATCCCCAGGTCCTCTTCTGCAGAACTGCTGCTTAGCCAGTTAGTCCCCAGCCTGTAGCAGTGCATGGGATTCTTCCTTTCTAAGTGCAAGACTCTGCTCTTGTCCTTGTTGAACCTCATCAGATTTCTTTTGGCCCAATCCTCCAATTTGTCTAGGTAACTCTGGACCCTATCTCTACCTCTCCCCACAGCTTAGTGTCATCTGCGAACTTGCTCAGGGTGAAATTCATCCCATCATCCAGATTATTAATAAAGATCTTAAACAATACCAGCCCCAGGACTGACTCCTGGGGCACTCCACTTGATACCAGCTGCCAACTAGACATCACTCTGTCGATCACTACCAGTTGAGTCCGACATTCTAGCCAGCTTTCTATCTACCTTATAGTCCATTCATCCAATCCATACTTCTCTGAATCATTCTCTATGCCTTGAAATTGTATGGGATTCTCTAAGGGCAGACAATGATCACCTGCATGCACCTTTAGTGATAGCTGCAACAAGAGCAGGTAGATTCCATGTGCTGTTGCAGAAGAAACTCAGTGACATCAGAGGTAGGAGGTGGAGCTTCTTTCTAGCACACACAAAAAGAAAAAAGACGTTGGTAAATTGTGAAATAAATAACTAATTTTTAAACTGCAGTTGGGCATCTGTCCTATTTAAGGTGGCCTGTGAGCAAAGCAGAAGGGGATTCATAATAGTGCATTTGTGACATCAGGCACAATGGGGATGATTGTGGTATCACACACAAGAGTCATGGCTTCACTATGTGATCAAAAGAGAAGAGAGAATGGGTTGGGAGGGAAAGAAGCTTTGGTTTAAATACAGACAGCTTTGATAATTAGCAAACATGGAAAGAAAAAGTATGAGATATATGTGAAAATCAATTAATTAAAATTTATATTTAAAAGTTTTCTACAGTCTGAAAGTCTCTCTTTAAGGCAGCTGCACTTAATTTCAGTAATTTACGGAAGAAAGAAAACAAGCACATGCATAACACTGACATCTTTATAAAATATTTAACAAAGGTATCTGCCAAGGTTTTCATATTTTTTCATACTCTAAGCTTCCATTTACTGCTTGACATAGAAGAGAGGAGGATCTGAGCCAAATGGAAAGAGCATATCAGATCTCCAGAAATCATATCACTGGAGAACACAATTGTTATCTGACTTTCAGACTTGTGAGATAAGAAAAGAATATTGTTAGCTTCTCAACAGATAAAGCTTTTAAGAACTCTTATGTTTCCTTTTTCTTCTTCTAGGTTTAAGCCTTATCTCTGAAATCAAACAGGTCGCCTCTGAAAATTCATTAGCATTAAGAAGGAACTAGATTCTGCTTATGAAAAGTAAATTACCAGTCTTACAGATAGACTGGGTTGTTTTTGGTGGGGAGAAGATGGAGATGCTGCGCTGAACTTTACTCTCCTCTCCTGATACACACTAATAATTTTAAAAGTGGCTGGATGGATATAGAATGAGTAAAGGCATATGTATCTGAATAATACTCAAGTTTAATTTAAGGTTCAAAATATATGAACCAGGTTAATCAGTCAGTCTTTTCGATCATAGGAAAAACAAAAACATAGATCTAAGAGATTTTAGTTTAGACCAATCTTAATTTCCCACTCTAATTCCATCATATACAGGGTTTACAGTTTGGTTCAATGGCTCTTAGCACCCCCATTCTACCAATTGTTCCAAACCACCCCATCTGTCTACATATCTAATTATACACTATGAATGATTGTGTATAATTAGATATATAGACAGAGTGGCAGCAGTCTAATTTATCATTGAGTACATGATGAAATGTTTGAAACCTTTTAATTACATAATAAAATATTTTTTAAATCACAAAACATGGATAAAGTTGTAACTGATAATGATCTGTATGCACTTGACCTCAGGATTATGCACTTTAATTTTATGAGCTTTAAGAGAAGACAATATGCAAAATTTGAAGAGCATTAGCAAAAGAATAAGTTTATCATCATTGGGATGATACTTAAATCTATCTTGCCATACTATAAGAATTTCATCCTGGTTTAGCAAGGTATGACATAATTCAATAATTTACACAGCCAAAGATAATCATACATAGAGAGTTGACCAATAAAACAGGTACAGTGACTCCCTCTGAAGTTACATGCATGTATGTAAGAGCAGAATTTGACCCTTCAATTTTAATAGTTTAATCAAATATGTTTCTAATTTCCCATTGGTATTCGGAATTTTGGCACAGGCTGAAGCAATAAATGGTACACTGATAATTATTTTTCCATGTATCATGATTGAATTAGGATATATAACACTTCAGTAGGCATAGTATGTGTGTTCATCTGATGTTGGAGGCTGGCCTTTTCTTCTTTATACTAATATTCAGTGTTATCAAGAGTTTACATTAGTATAAATATCTGACTTTGGAGCCTGATTTATGCGTTATGTAATTTTTTGGTCACTTCCTGGACAACAGACTTAAGGATTTCCACCCACAGCTACCTTCTATAAATCAAGTTATTAATCACAGGTATCATTTGGGGAATGATTCCAGTTAATATTCCATATTAAAGTAAGTAATCCTAGTAGTCAGTCAGATTTTCCAAAGGAAATACAGAATTAGTGACAATTTGTAGGCTTTGGATAACCAAGTATAAGATTTTTATAATCAATTAATATAGACTTGAAAATACGTATGAATTTGCATGTATATATCTATTGCTACATTTTGATTCAATATGCCCATTATCAGGTCATTTTAGGCATATATAATGTAAAAAATGCTACAAAACTATCTGACCAACTTATGCTGTCATTGTACCTTTTTTATATCTTTCCACTTCCCTCCCTCACTTGCTGGAAAGCTTTTTTGCTGTGACCTGGGTCAAACAGTTCCCACTGTAGAGAGCTATCTGACCTGGGTCAAACAATTCACATTGTGTAATGCTATCTTTCAGAGGTTTCTGTTGCACACAGTTCCTGGGATAATCCTTGCATGTGTAATCCTTTGCATCCGACGAAGTGGGTATTCATCCACGAAATCTCATGCTCCAATACGTCTGTTAGTCTATACGATGCCACAGGACTCTTTGCTGCCCTTGTTTGTGTGCATTTCTTCAATAAACCACTAACATTGTTTGGCTTTAGCCAATGTAGCAAATTTGAAATACAGAGACATGGTCAATATTCCCAGTTTCAGATACAAAAATGATACATGCGTACAAATTGGATAAACACATTCAATAAATCATAACCTTTCCAATGACAACTTACATCAGTCATCTTGCATAAAGTACATCTCAGTTATGTCATATCCATATCATAAGCATATCTCCCTAAAGAATATGGAGAGTAATGTCACAATCCCCAATTTATACTTTAAAAAATCTCATAATTTTTGAATGCTTGGGATTGGTCATACTACAATTAGTAAAAACTGAGTTTATGATTCAGGGCTTGTCTGCACAGTGATTTAGTGCACAGCAAGCCACGGTGTGGATCTAGTACACTAGTTTGCCAAACAGTTACTTGTTTTGTAGACATCCCTGATGCTGCCCAACAGTCAAACATTCACATTCTACACTAGCTGTAGCTTCTGAGTGTTCCTCAAGGGCAGCCCCATGAAAAGCACATTGCAATAATCCTATCTGGATAGGAATGTAGGCCCAGTCCAATCTGGGGGTTACTAGAGGAGTTTTGCCATTGACCTCAGTAGGAGCAGATTCAAACCCATACACATGGATAACAGTGGGGAGGTCCACCCTAGAGAGAAATAGCTCTTGGAAGAGGCGGGAGGAATGAGCTCATTAAAACTGAGAAGTACAAATCCTTATGTATAGTTAACAATTAGCATTATGTAAAAATTGTAGTGTATGTTCTTGTCTTGAAGCATTGTTGATTGTGAAAAAAAATATAAAATTGGAGTCTTGATCCATAAAGATGCTGAGACTCTCAGATGTGCTGCTGAGCACCCTCAACTCCCAGGCAATTCAATGATTGCTGAGCACTTTTAGCTCACATATAATTCAGTACAAATTAAGGGCACTCAGCTCTTCCTAGGAGGTGCTCAGAACGTTGCAGGCATGGCCTCTGTAGCTGTTGTTCTTTCTTGTATAACTATCTCACACTCCTCACACAGGCAAAATTCCCATTGAAGCCAGTCAAGTTTGACAGTGGCAGGAGCATAGGATCAGGCACTCTAAAAATGTTTTTGTATTTTCATGAATTTGGAAATACTAAGCATATTAGATTGTTTTAATTTGTTCTCAGTATTTATGCCAAGCTGTAGGAATTTGTTGCATTACAGAATGATTCCTACTACATTTTGCAGTGCCTCATAACCCAGATTACTGAAACATATGAATCTTTTTCCAAAACATTGTTAATAAAATATTAAATTGCATATTACAATTTTCAAAATGACTTTTTCATATCTGAGTTTATTTATGATGGAAATAAAAGAAAACTTTCCAAACACACAGTGAATTAACCCTTCTTTATATGTATATATAATATTTTGCAGACAAACACATTTATGCTTAAGCAGCTCATATTTTCATTGTCTATATATCTTTACATAATTTAGAAACATGAATCATACCAGTTTTCCAGGCAATAAAAGTAACAGTTCTGAACCTTTTTTATGTTTATCTTATCCACTTGTAACTTTTCCCTGATTTTATATAGAAATACCCTTTGATGAGCTTTCTCATTTCTACTACCTATTTTCTTCTGTCGTTGTCTGCTACACTTGTTCTCTTTTTGCTTTTACACAAATCTACAGCATGAAGTCATATTTCTAAAATAAAAAGTCATTTATGTTTTTCCTTTGGGAAAGCTTAATCCACATGATATTAAATATGAACTGCTACCCAGGTATAGCTAGTTTTGCCGTATCAAAATACACAATAGCTAGTTACAACACAATTAATCTCCATATGTTCACTACACACTATACTGTAACTTTATAGCAAACTATGTTTAAGCCTATTATTGGAAAAATAAAGTTTTTCATATGTGAAAAAATGACTTTTACCAGAAAGAACAAACGTTTTTAAATGGTGGAGAGTCATATATGCAAGCCTGAGTTGCAAGTATTTGGATTCTCTCCAGCATCTTTTAAGACTACTTTTAAAATACATGGGCATATTGTGATCTCAGTTACTCCAGATTTCCACTGGTGTCGCTCCACTGACACTGATGTTGCTGCATCTCCTGCATGTTTATTTGATTCTCTGTCACCATTTTTGGTAAAAGTGAGAAAAAATGGTTTTTGACTCTCAGTGGAGTTGCTTAGGATTAAAACCAATGTAGCAAATTAGAATCTGAACCAATAAATTATATTAATCCTTGCTATAGAATTTAATATCCATTTTTTCTACTTATGTGCATGATAGAAATCAGTGAAATTAAATATTTGCCTTCTTTATTGTGCTACATATATGTGTAATGCTGCACTATATCATTGTAATAAAATGTAATTTGAAAAGTATTTATGATGCATAGCATTCTGACATAGGCTTTGCTTTTTAAACACACATATTGCATAAAGATGATGAAAATACTGTGGTCTGAAAAAACAAATATATTGATATAAATGGGAGTTTGAGGTAAGTAAAGAAATCAGGATCAGGCCCATAGTTTTGCTTTTATGATGAGGTCAGAATTTTAGGTATTAGCAAATAACTTCCATATCACTGTACTGTTCTAATCTGCTTCCTCATTTTCAGTTTCTATTATACATCATTCTTTCTCTTTCCTGGGGTGAACTATGTTTTGATATCACCATCTCTGTTTTTTGTTTTCTCTGTCTCCTTCCTCACACTTCTCTCCCTTTTTAAATATGAGAAAATATGTTGTATGTCCATTCTTCATGGTTTATTTTTCCTTGGAGAATTCCCAAGACTCTACACTGACAGATCTTGGTATCCAAGGGGGAATCTACTAGCAGGATTAAAGGCGAGAACCTCAATTAGACTATCTCTGATTTCTTCAGATGTTTTTTCTAATCTTTTAATATGGGATTAAAGTCAGCTAGAACCTAGACTTGCTTTTTTCTTATCTAAACTTTGTTCTTTGTTTCAATTCAAGATCACAATTTTTTTTATAGTGAGCTTATTTTTCTTGGAGTAATTCTAGTCTAGATGTGGATAATGAACTTTTGTCAGCTCTTATGTGATACTGCGTACAAAATAGCTTGATAAGCAATGTGAAGCATATACACACTTCTGAATGATCTTCAGGAAAACTCCCTCAGAGACTGATTAGACTATGCTTGTCACAAATAGGGGAGATAATTATGGGGGCTTAACAATCTATATGGTGGATCTTTTGAGAGAAGACGGGTAGATCTAAGACTGTCTCATGGATCAACCCTAATTTTTAATATTGCACATAACGTGTGTGGTTTTTTTAGCATATTCCCAGAGCCGGGGTAGTGACTCTTCCCATAGAGTGACATCATATTACTTTTTCTAGAAGGTGAAAATTGTTCAAATTAGATTATCTCTAATTAGTATAATCGTATGAACCATTCTGAAAAGTTTATTGCACCCGTGCTGGCAGTCTCTGATTCCACATTGAGAGCTTCTTATTACAATACATGTGCTAATTCTTAACCATGCAAATGAATATATGGTACTTAAAAGTAATATTGTTGTATTTCTTTATTTAATAAACACCACATTCCATTTTAATTCCAGATCTAATAGCTATTTTTATGGATCTCTGTATATTAGAAAACAATCATTTTACAGGATTTTTTTTTACTAGTTTTAAGTAAAGAATGTGTCGTTCCCACAAGTAATTTATATTCATTACACAAATGGCTTTGTTAAGCAATACTAGTGATATTTTGAAGAGCTTTTAGCAAATGCTAAGAAAAGAATTGCTCGGTTTAACGTTATTTATGAACACAGGGGCCTGATGCTGCAAGCACTTACCCCTGCACATATTCTCATCCCCAAGCATGGGGGATACAAGGAACCCAATTCCTGCCATGAGCAGAGTCAGTTCTCCTTGACTTCAGTGGGAGTTGTGGGTGCTCAGCTCAATTCAGGATCAGGATCTGAAGCAGTTCTTAAGTGGACTTTTCCCCCCCAAATCTAACATCCTGTTCTCCCTGCAGATAAACTGTGCATATTCCACATATACTAATTTTTGCCATAAAGATAGAGGGCAGCATGGATTATCCCCCTCGCATAGACTTTTTTCTGTTTCTGGACAGCTCTACTCAGAAGTGACTTTGGCGGTCTTAAAGTGCAGCCTTCATCACAGTGATATCCCGCTCCTCTTTTCTGCCCCCTTTTCTTCTCACTGACAGTCACTAGCTCTTCCTGCCCTTTGTCTTTCTTACTTTCTTTGGGGTGAAACCCAATGACTTTACCAACCAGCTTGCTCATTACCTTATTTAATAGAGTCATCCTGACATGCACAGATCCCTGCCTACAGCTAAGCAAGTGCTTACCCTTGGTGAGCATGAATACAACTTGGGCAAATCATAGGGTATAGGACTCTGGTAGCTGCTCTTGCCCTTTGCTGAGACCATATCCCTTAGGAGCAAACTCTTTCCTCCCACACCCCAATTTCCTGCAAAAATAGCATTGTCGCCTAACACCAAAAGAGGGTTTGCCGCTGAGAATCCCAAGCAGAGGGAAGCACCTCCCTACAGCCCAGACATAGGCACCTATCTCCAACAAGATGGGGAGGGAGAGGAGCTTAGCACACACCCCTCAGCTTGCCCTTTGTGAAGCCAGTGCTTTGTTTTCAAATCATTGAAGGATGTTCTCATTTATGCTCATTTCTGGGTTCTAACTGTGTAACTAAATAAAGCCAGGATAATTCACTCTCTGTACTGTAGTGTGGATCAGTCAGATGTATTTCATTGATTTTTAGCAATGAGTTGCAATTAATCCTGATGCTGTTAGCAAACCTCAAGAAGCTGGCTAGTGCCACTCTTCCTTTTAAACAGCAGTCAAGACATTGAGATAAAAGCTGGCACTTCACCTTGGTTCAGATAACAGTTTTTCGGAAATTAGACAAGTCATTCCTATTATATAGAAAAGTACAATCCGTGTGGTTTCTGTGGAGCATATTTCAGGACTATTCATTAGGAAAAGAGAAGATTTAGAGTTCAAAGTGTAACTAACAAAATCATTAATTCAGCTCTCTTCACATACTTCTGACACTAAAATAAAATACAGTTACACAGAGTTGGTGATTGTACTTAGTTTGTGTAAGACATGCCTACTTGGTGTGGCACTCTGTCCCGTGCTAGTGGTGGCTAGGCCAGCTAGAGATTGATAAGTCTGCTATAAGCCTTGGCTAACAGAGCTGGGTCATTTATCTCAGGCAATAGTGGCTCAAGTATTAAAAGCTGCAGAGGTCTCAGGTTGGATCCCCACTGCTGACAACCCACCCAAAAGTGTTGGTGTTTCGGGTGGAAGCATAGAAGATAGCAGTTCACCCACATTCAGCCATTTTACTTAAGACCACTGACTGTATGTGTTTGAAGAGGTGGAGAGCTATTTCATCACTGGAGGGAGTTGCAGACAATCACAAAACAATCACAGCATAACGTTCTGACACAGTCACAACATTTGCAGCATAACATTGCGTCATGATGATCAACCTACTACCTTTCCAGAGGCAAGCAACTTCATGATGAAAACATTGCAAAATGATTTCAAGCTTGTAGCTAGGCAAATACTGCAAAAAAGCTTCTTCTTTTTCAAACAAAACCCACAACTTTGCTCTCATGGTATTCACAATTGTTTTTGTTTATTTCCTTGGAAAATTTCTACACATCATTTTTGTCTTATAGAAAAGTGTGTAAAAAGTGAATATGCAACATGATGGTTAGTGCTGGAAATATTTATGTGGCCATCTTGAAATCTCTTTGATTTCCTTCTGTCTATAAAAGTTTTCAACTTCTTATCAAAGAGCAGAAACAATACCATGAGAATTTGATGACCAACTCCACACCAGGAAAATCAACTAGTGGCTAATTAGCAATATAGTTGAAGCATTTTTGTGCACAATCCATAAGGTAAAATAAGTTTGCATAGTCAAACCATTTCATATAACAAGCAGACTCTGTGTGTGAATTATTGATACACAAAAAGGGGCTTAATTTATCAAATAATTTATTTATTGGGAATATTTCATCCAAATCTCGTCAGGAAGTCATATATTTTGTGTCTCTTTATGACTCTAGTCAGCAGAATATCTCCCTTTTCTCCTCCTTCCTGGATGCTGGGAGGGAATGAGGAATGATTTCCCCCCCTTTGTCACCTTCTGTCCCTTTACTGATTGCTTTATAAGCTTAGGGAGGGATCCCACCAGAGGAGATCCATTTGCTCAGCCCTTGCATTGAATCCTCATTATTTACAAAGGGCAATGGTGAATTCTCATCATTGACAATTTTGAAATTAAGATTAATTTTATTAAAGATCTACTCTTGTTTGAAAGGAATTATTTTGGGGAGTTCTAGGGCCTCTGTACAGGAGGTCAGGTAAGATAGTAACAATGGCCCCTACTATATACATCAGGCAGGCTGAGGAGCATTCTTTTGAATGGCATTTGGCATGAGCTTCCTATGTTACCCCACATGACAGGCACTAGAATTAGACCAGGGGTAGGCAACCTATGGCACGGGTGCCGAAGGCAGCACTTGAGCTGATTTTCAGTGGCACTCACACTGCCCAGGTCCTGAACACCGGTCCGTGGGGCTTTGCATTTTAGTTTAATTTTAAATGAAGCTTCTTAAACATTTTTAAAACCTTATGTACTTTACATACAACAATAATTTAGTTATATATTACAGACTTATAGAAAGAGATCTTCTAAAAACTTTAAAATGTATCATTGGCGCACGGAACCTTAAATTAGAGTGAATAAATGAAAACTCGGCACACCACTTCTGAAAGGTTGCCGACCCCTGAATTAGAAACAGGAATGTCAGGTATCACTGATCAAGATAATCCCCTTAAAAGGTGAAAAAGGAAATGTTTGCCCTGCTGCTGCCTAGACTGTGCTTGTTCTAGGAATATGGATTGACTCCAAGTTCCCAGTGCTATCAATCAAGTCACTTTTCTAAGATCTTAACCTAAGTACAGATATTTTAGAGACATAAAAAAAAGAGAGAAGAAAATATTTAAATTAATCAAAATGTTAGTAACTTCATGTAAATATCTTGCTTCTTCCACTTCCATAATGGTTTAAAGTGTGTTTCCATTTTCTAATTCACTTCAATTAATCAAAAAGGCACTTTTTCTGTTGTAAAGTATTCAAGTATTAAATCTAACTGCAGAGTGATGAAGAAGTTTGAGATCTACATAATAATTATTGCTATTCATTCATAATTAAGTAGCCTGAGGAATTTTTTAAAAGAAACATGCTCCCATTCTCCTTAGCCTCTCATTTCCTTTCATTTAAAGTGGCAGTCGTTTAAGCTTTAAGCATATCATCCACAGTCCAGCTCCTCATGTGCTGAAAGTCTTCAGGAAGAGCAAAGGATAGCTAAAAGGGACAGACTGAGCTTCTGAAGAATGAGGCCTAGCTTTTCAATAACTTTATGTTCTTCAGTTTTGGGCGGTACAGCTTGAGACTCTTAATAAGGGTCAAGTTTTCAGAGGTAATGAGCACTCACAGCTCCAACTGAAGTTAATAGGAGCTGCATATGCTCAGCATCTCTGAAAATCAGACTCAACATTAAGTCTCTCAAGTTGGGAATCCAAATATTGAGGCATGTTAATCAGTGACACCGTCTTAAAATGTAGGCCTTAATATTTACAACTTCCCTCCACCACTTGTCCCCTCAGTGTGGTCAAATGTTGGCAAGAAAACACGAAGAAAGAAGGAATGAATTGAACAATATGTAGATAAGAATTCTGATCAGATTGGTGCAAAGGCTCTGGGCTAAATTCTGCTCTCAGCGATATGCTGTAAATATAGTGCAATTCCATTAACTAGAATGATATTACACTTGTGTAACTGTGATCTGAATCTCACCCACTTTAGCCCTGACATGTGCCTTCATTGGAAGATAATTCTGTAAGTCTTTATCAGTTAGTCAAATCAGAGCTTTCAATAAGAGCTCTGAGATTCCCAGGGAGATGTGTGTTGTAACAGTCACTGCAGCTAGTGCATACTAACCTCTGTCATATGACTGAAGTATTAACATTTTGCAGCCCTAACCCATATATAATAACATTCAATCTTTTACCAGCATTCCTGTGGATCACACCTTGATTGCCAGAGCCCTAGAGATGTGTACACTCTTACCGACCCAATAAGACATAGTATTTGCCTTAAATTATTTGGCAGCAAGGAGATGCTTTTTCTAAAAACAGAAGTCGTGGGGCAAAATCATCCCTAGTGCAACTTGACTGAAAACAATTCAGTTGCACTAGGAGTAAATTTGACCTATTGTGATTAAAAAAAAATAATTATCAGAATATACTTGAAATTACAAAATAAGGATGACATAACAATCATGGTTACTTGTGTCAAAAATTCTAAGCAGTCTGCTTTCCTTTGCTGAGATGACAATAAATATCTACTTTTGTTGGTAAATAGGAAGTAGTACCTAACAGAATTTGGATTGTTCAGCATCCATGTTAAAAATAATCCAAGTTTTAGTCAGTTACCAGTAAAAATCCTGAAAGAATTCAAATGAATAATATAGGAGTGGGATGCTACAGATGTCTGTCTTTAGACTGACAGCTCCTATAGGTGAAGTTTTCAAACTAAATATGACTTAAATTAAGACGCGTCTGCCCTAGATTCTGGAAGCACCGATTTAAACCTTTAGCACTCAATGTTATGTTGATTCTTGCATTTTTAGCTGGGGTAGAGATGCAAACAAGAGGATACTAAGATCAAACCTAAGAGATACTTCTCTTTCAGTGAGACTTTTTCCCCCCACAAGTGGGAAGGCATAACATGAGCTTACAAAGGATAACTACTAGGAATCTAGCTATGGCTGAAGACTCACTAAGCTATTCATTTCTGGTATGTCTCTATTGAATGCTGGAGAAACGCAGCATGGATGTGTTTGGGTCATTGTTTCTTGCATTGGCTGTTAAATACAAATTTGGACTATTAAGGTTGTTCTATCTTTAGTTAATTACTCATCACTGAAGATCTAGGACTGCATGACTTTAAAGGAAAATTGCTTTGACTAGTTTGTTTCATCATTAAGTTTTCTTTGAGCAATCAAAGCACCAAATGTAAATTTTCCATGGTACAACTGCTTAAGTCACTAGACACATTTCCAGAGGCCCTATTCCATGGTTCAGAAATCATAGCAGATTTCATACATAGTTTCTTTAGCAAACTGTCTCAGTCAGAGGCCCACATTTAACACTAGGTTGGCAGTTGTAAATCCTGGCAGAGTCTGCCAGTGGCAGCCAATGACAGGGAGTTTATAGTGATGGAAAGTGGCAACTTTGCCTGCTAGAGAAGACCACAGGGGACCATCAAGGCCCCCAAATGATGTGGCACTGGCTGGGAATGGGGGCTTGCACTGACTATCAAGGATACCCTGATTTAATGCATTCCCTATGCTACCTGAAGTGACAAATCACAACACTAGATGTCGTCCTTCCCCTGGGCTGCCTGAGGCAAAACTGGGTTGGGGTAGTGTATCCTATGCTTTCCCATTCCAACTTTGGTAAATCTAGTTCAGATTCACTGGAGTTATTCCAGATATAGATTGTAACTGAGAGCAGGATTTGGTCCTAACTACATGCTGATGACTGAGTTGCTTATCATTTCTATAAACCAGCAAACACGGCTACTGAACTAGTACACAACATCTCAGGGATGTGAACCCCCAGTAACCTCTAGGCAGAAGGGGAAAATTGTAGTTGACAACTTTGACTGTATACTCCTTTGCTTTTCTTTGCTTTAAATAATAACCTTAATGTTACTATATAGTTTTATTACAGTTTGTGCTCTTTTTGAGTATTTTTACTTATGGAAAAGTCCTATGCAATTATTAATAATGAAATTAAGTCAGATTCTAATAAAAATTACTTTAAAATCTGTAGGATTGGATAGAAAATATCTTTTCTAGGTATTTTTAATTATCCTATAGAATTGTATAGCAAGAATATAATCTTCTGTTAAATTCTGAAGGTGGAGTTACAAATAAACCTGTAGGAAGGCTTTCAGTTTCTATTACATTCTATAGGAGTTTTCCATAAGCGACAAGGTGACCTTTTTTTAACATTAGAAATGAGTAAACTGATTTATTTTCTGCTTTGGGCCCAGAAATGTCCATTTACATTCGTACTCTGCCACTTACAGAATGCTTTGTTGTATCTCCAGTCATGAGCCAGTCAAGCACATCTGGTGGCAGCATTGCAACTTCTACCTGTAGTCTCATAATACATGCACATTTGGTTTTGAAAGCCCTTGCTTGTGTTGTAATTTTATTTATTGTTTTTATTATGGTAGTGCCTAAAGGGGGAAGGGTCTCACTGTGCTAGACACTTAACAAAATATAACAGAGACAGTCCTTATCCCAAAGAGCTCACACTCTAAGTTTAAATGAGTGTCACCAGTCAGATGATAGGGAGCACAAGGAAACAATGAGACAGTTATGAACAGTTGACAAATAGTAGTGATAGCATACCAGCTATCTGACCATTATGATAGTGCTAATTAGAATATTTCAGACGCTAGTAAATTACCTTTTGGAGGTATTCTTAACAGGAAATTGTGTGTATGTGTGTTTGGAGAGTGGAAAAATAAAGCACTGCAGATTGTTAACACCAGTCTCAAGATTTCGTCTTCCCTTCCCAAAAATAAACAAACCAACCTCAGAAGTGCTCGATATAACACTCTTCCACATTCACTTCACTGTGGCTTGCTTTGAAATACAGGTCATTAAGGTGCTAATACATGGATCTCTAACATGATATAATGTGTCATTTCAATATGGACATAGAGCTATTAAGATAGATCATGTCAAAAAACCTCGTGCTAATGCCACCATACTATGCATTGACACGATCCATCTTAATGGCTCCCCTCCTTCAGAGCTGTTATGATGTGTTATGTTAAGGCATAATATTGAGCCTTTCATTTGACACGATACATCTTATCAACTGTTCTTTTGGAGTTATTCAAATGTAGAGTGTCAGTGCATAATATGGCATTAATACGTGGATCTTTGACATGATGTACCATGTCGATGCATAGTAATGGCTGTTATGATAACAAGCTGTGCTTAGTAAAATGTTTTGAAATAGTTACTACATATGCACAGTGGATGAAATTCTAATTATCTGTTTTTTTTAAAACACTATACTGTGGGAAAGAATTAAATCCGCTATTTTTTAAGGATCTACATGTTAACATTGCACATGGTGAGTACAGTACTTGTAGAGGAGCTTGAATTGCATAGCTCCATATACATGTCTCAGGGAAGCCACTGTAGCACCTATCTAATGAACAGTGCTAAAATACATTTCTTAGTGAAACATTTTCCCTGGCCAGCACGGGCAGGATCAGTAAGTATTGTTTTTCAGATATGGTGCTGAATGTGCTTTTCGGTCTGTCCATCTCAGGTGGCTGATAGTCCAAGTGGTGGAAAAAGATCCTTGGCACTTTTCAAAATGAGTTAAGGAGTCTTGGCAAACATTCTGTCTCTCATCAGAGCAGAAACTCAAAGCTTTGTGAGACATATTTCAGAGTGCGAGCATGCTACTGTAGCAATCAGAGTCCAGACACCCCAAGGGAAACACAGGAGGTCTGAACCCTGAAGAATAAGCACTTGAATCAACTCATTGCATACAATGCTATTGTATATAAAATATGATAAGTAAGATTTTTTTTGTGAAAGCTTGTAATATTCTGAACTTGATCATTACGAGATATGCATACAGACTATGGTTATTAATCTATGTATTTCTGTACGTAGAATAGTACGCTCATGACTGGTACCACAATTTCAAGTACACCTCACAGCATGGAGGGCCTCCTCCAAAGCTAGTTATTCATACACAAGTAACTTCAAGGGCCCATCTATTGACCAGGCGGGAAAAGACCATGGTGGACCATTATAGTTGGTGGTTAATCACTGAAGCAACTTGAAACTGAAAAGAAAAACCCAGTCTTGGAAAGCTAAGAGAGGAGAGAATTTTCCCCACCATAAATCACCATACGCTGAGAAAAAGCAAATAAAAAGCAACCCCAACAACCTGTAAACCTTTAAAAGAAAAGGGGTTAGAAGTGAAGCTCATCCACAAACTGAGGGCCAACATGGAGGCACTGTTCTGTCCACGAAATGCTGGATCTCCTTTTTGATGGGGGCACACTCGGAAACTGTTCAGAGGCAATAGGTAGCTTACATTAGAAAAAGGAATTTAGCTAATATAGACACGTAAAGCCTAAAGTTGCATCCTCTTGTTTATTTTTGGTGTAACATGCATGTACTTGCTGTTCCTTACTATGTCCATCTTTGAATCTGTGATTTTTCTGTTAGATAAACCTTTTGTTTATTTTTACTCAAAGCAGGTCTCTAGTGTTCAGAATTTGAGAAGTGCATGTGCCAAAGTGAATTGATAATTGGGGGCAGATTTCACTCCTTTGGGGGGTGATGAACCGCAAGGGAACAGTCAAAATGTCTGATAGGTAAGACAGGTTGGGGGTAGATGGACTTGGAAACACTCTGGATATGAAGGGCTGTTGACGTCACCCTGCAGGGAGTAACTAGCCTGATGGAAGCCAGGAGGAGATTGCTCTCTGAACCATAGCACCATAGAATTAAGGCACCCAAAGTTACAAAGCAGGCAGTGGCAAAACCCCTCACTGGTAATCACCAAAACATCACAGCTACTCGGTGTGTCTATACAGCTACTATGGAACCAATATTTAATAAAGTAAGTCAAAGTAACTTGAGTGTAAGACATGCTATGTGAAGCAAACCCTAACTTATTCTATTCTCAGGTAATGGGCATATTCCTAATAACTGAGAAATCTACTTCTCACTCCGACTCCAAAAGCATCCTAAACTCCAGCCAGTACTTGCAAAAGCATCACTTTGTGCAACTGATCTTTCCACTCAGTATCTAACCTCTTATTTTAAACAAACTAACTGAGAAACTAACCAAGGTCACCTGTAACTTCACTTATATACCGCTAATATCCTGGAGTCCCCCTAATCAGGCTTCAGGTCTGGAAATGGAAACAGTACATTACTAGATTCCTCTACAGCACTTGACGTGGTCAGTCATGGAATGCTGCTGTCTTGTCTTTAAGATGTAGCAGCGGCTAGAGGAGTTGCACTGAGATGACTGAAAATGTTCCTCTTCTTCTCAGGCTGCACTCAAAGAATCATGCTGAACAGATACGCATCCTGGATCCACACTCTCTGGTATTTTACTCAATATCCATCTGAAGCCCCTATGGGAAATTGTGAGATAAAATGGACTAAAATGTCAACAATATGCTGATGCTACCCAGCTGTACATCTCTTTCACATCAGACACAATGGCACTATCCCCTAGATCTCCAAAAGGATAGATAAGATCAGCAACAGGATGAAGTTGAATCCAGGAAATACCAAAATAATTTTAGTGGGGAGAAAGCAGCACTTTGAAGAACTCAGTGCTTCTGTAACATCACCTTCCTTTGAAGAAATTTACCCTCAGGTCTTTAAGACTGTTAACAACCAAATTATTCTCCTGGATTGTTTTTAAGTACTGAAATAGCCATAGCTGTGGAAAATAAACACTTTGTGTTCAACGGCTAGCAAGAAAAATCCCTCCTTTTAGATTTGGATTTTGCATAGTAATCCACTAATTCATTGGTTTCAGAATGTGGCGGCCCATCTTCTCATCCAAACATGCTGTCAGGTCCGCATAATCCCAGTGCTCTGCTCTCTTTAGTAGCAACTCATTTAATAATATGTCAAATTCAAGGTTTCAGTCCCTGTCTTCCAAACCGTCCATTGGACTGTACCTAAGGGACAGCTTCATCTTGTACAGGGGTTCTCAAATTGGGGGTTGGGACACCTCAGGATCATGAGGTTATTACATGGGGGGTCGTGAGCTGTCAGCCTCCACCCCAAACCCTGCTTTGCCTCCAGAATTTATAATGGTGTTAAATATGTTTTAAAATGTTTTTAATTTATTAGGGGGGGTCACACACAGAGGCTTGCTATATGAAAGGGGTCACCAGTACAAAATTTTTAGAACCCCTGATCTTGTATGATCACGTAGTGAGGCCTTTCCCCAGTATTGAAGGGGTTAGTGCCCCCTGGTGGGTTCAAGAAAACATGCTCTGACCCCCTCACAGGAAGTAAAGAGGTGGGGCTGGAAGTATAAGAGCAGGGCTCTGCAGCTCAGTTATGGCTGGATTAGGGAAGGAGGCAGATGTCTCTCTGAGACCTCTGTAGAACCTGTGACTGGACGCTGGGAGTGAAGGCATACGCTGACCACCAGAGATCGAGGAGCTAGGCAGCAATCAAAGTATTGCCTGGCCACCCTGGCAGTGATGGAACACCCCTTGCAGAAAGTATATGTAACACTAACAGACCCTGGTTGTCGGTGGGTGGGATTGAACCAGGGATCTCTGGAGCTTAGTGCATGAGCCTTTACCGCATGAGCTAAAAGCCAGCTGGCTGGTAGCTAAGGCTGTAGAGCAGACTCATTTTATCTCTGTCTCTTTAAGTTGTCTCGGTACCACTAGATGGCACAGAACACCACACCCAGAAGATGTGTGGGTTACACATAGAAGTAGCCTAGGGAAACCAGACCTTGATCTGGTTTTGCTACTGGGAAGTGAGGCAGTGTGCTCCAGTGGTTTACCTACAGACCCAGGGGCAGAATCACTGCCACTGTTGGGGCCCGGTGGAGTAGGGTGAGCCTGGGTCCCCCTATCAGTTGCCGCTAACACCACCTATAGGGTTGACAGCTCACTCACCAGTGGCCAGAAGGCCTTGCTATAGACTGTTTCTGTGCTCTGCCTCACCAGGGGGCCAGAGGCCAAACTGCTATTGATTGCTCCAGCCATCAGGCTGTGAGCTATAGACTATTTTTTCCTGCTCTGCCTGCACCCAGGGGACTGAAGCCCAGATCTATGGCCATTTACCCCATCAGGAGGGGACAGCCCCGATCCTGAGGGGGAGACAGCTACAGATCATAATCACTATTTGCCAAGTCAAATACACTGATCTGGAACAATCTCAAATGTGAGATTCATATATGCACAGGACTCGGTAACTGGACAACCAATCTAACATGCACCTCCACAAGAGATCAGAATGGCCATGAACTTTAGTGCCTTCTGAACAAAATGCAAAACTCACTCAGTCTTTCCTGAAGAAAGAAAGAAAGAAAGAAAGAAAGAAAGAAAGAAAGAAAGAAAGATGTCAAATCCTTGCAGACTGGAGGAAGGAGAGATAAATACCACTATCTCTATGAAACACATTTAAAAGTCTAAAAGGTGCTCAGATACCATATGTTAGGGTTCAGAGGTGAGTTCTGCCTTTGATCCCTCTGTCATTCTCTGCAGGGGTACCCTTTCTAAGTGACAGACCTGTGACTCATTGCCCTTCCCTCAGGCTGTGATTCACTTCCACTCTTTTACTGGATCACCCCATTTACCAATTGCATTGTCTCAGCAAACCCAGCTAGGTATGGATTCGGCTACATGCTTTTCTGGGAACATGTAACCAGTATGAAAATGCAGTGATGGAGAAGTGGCTACTTCAATACAAGAATATTTATTTGTCCATAGGAATTAAAAAGGAAAGAGAAAAAGGCTAAAACAACAAAAGCCTTTACACATACTGTCTTACCTCTATCACATTCTGGGATGCAACGTAGATCAGTAAGGGCTTTACTGTTGTAGCTCCCAGCCTGGGCCACTCACAAACAGCCAACTACACGCAGGTCCCACCCTGATTGTCTGTGTATCACTGCAGCTCTGACACCAGGAGCCTGCCAGCAACACACCAGCCACACTCCCAGTCCTGAATTTTCCCAAAAAGATGTGTTCTGCATTGTCCAGCCCTTTCCTGGACAGTTCAGTTGTTAAAGGTTGCTCCTGTAAAGAGCCAATTTTCAACAATTTGTTACGTTATCTGGAGTTACCAGCCAGTTCAGTTTAAACACAGGACTGGATTGGTTTAGATTAAAAAATAAAACAAGTTTATTAACAACAGAATTTAGGATTTTAAATTAATTCAAGCATAAGAGATAAAGCTAGAAATTGTTACAAGCAAATAA
This sequence comes from Gopherus flavomarginatus, assembly GCF_025201925.1. Classification (NCBI taxonomy): domain Eukaryota; kingdom Metazoa; phylum Chordata; order Testudines; family Testudinidae; genus Gopherus; species Gopherus flavomarginatus. The sequence continues at coordinate 289,446,411 of NC_066617.1, forward strand.
AAGTGAAAAAAAAACACCTAAGTCTAAAACTTTAGCAAGTTTTGGTACTAGGCTTTTGTTCAAGAAGGCTTTTCTCACCCTCGGTCTTCCAGCAAGATGATGAAAGATAGTGACTGACCCTTTCCTTGGTCAGGGTCTCTCCCAGAGGTGCTTGTGCCTTAGGTGAAAGAGAAAGTGAGTGAGTGAGTAAAAGAGAGCGAGAGAGAGAGGGAGAGAGAACTTGGGGTTCTCTGCCCCTTTCTTTTATAGTCCAGTGAACCATTGAAGTGAATTCTTCCGAAGATTATCCCACAAAGCAAAGTTTATCTAAACAGGAAAGGTTGCAACATGGAGTTTAGTAGTGAAGGAGACCACCTATGCTTGCTGTAATGTAAATTTGCTTTATCTCCTGCCATTTCCTCCCTCTATGGTCTTGAGGACCCTGTTTACTACTTATATGTAAATTGAGGTAAACACACATTCCTCTGTAAAAGCAGCAAAGAATCCTGTGGCACCTTATAGACTAACAGAGGTTAGTCTATAAGGTGCCACAGGATTCTTTGCTGCTTTTACAGATCCAGACTAACACGGCTACCCTCTGATACTTGACACATTCCTCTGTTTATGATAGAACTGTTCAATAACTTTTGCTTAGGTGGGGCTGTGAGGTTTTGAATATGTTCTACTAACTTCATACAGGGAGATTTCATAACTTTACCTATAATGTTGCTACATATATTTCAACACAATAATATTAACCAGCGAGTTATTAGTTCTCACAAGGCATATTTTGTACAAAGATTATTACAATAGCATGTAGGGTGCAAATACAGGGATGCTTTCGGTCACAACCTATGCTTAGCACAGGGGTCAGCAACCTCTGCCATGTGGCTCTGGCGGGCCAGGCCAGTTTGTTTACCTACTGTGTCGGCAGGTTCGGGTGACCGTGGCTTCCACTGGCTGCAGTTCACCGTCCCAGGTCAATGGGGGCAGCGGGAAGTGACGTGGGTGAGGGATGTGCTGGTCGCAGCTTCCCACCACCCTCATTGGCCTGGAATAGCAAACCGTAGCCAGTAGGAGCCACAATTGGCCAAACCTGCCGATGCGGCAGGTAAACAAACTGGCCCAGCCCATCAGGGTGCTTACCCTGGCAAGCCGCATGCCAGAGGTTGCTGACCCTTGGCTTAGCATTTGCTTAATTAATCGTAGGTGTCCCAGCTTCTGGGACCGTGATGTAGTCTGTTTCTTTACAGGCTCTTCCTCTCCCTATCTTCATCAGTCTGATTTTTAAAATAGTTTCCAAGTCCTTTGTTTAAGATTTTCTGCCTGGGCTTTCACTCCTACCCACTGGACATACCAGCCCACCAGTGGATCAGAGCATGGTGGGGAGTGAACCTTCAGAGGAATTTGTCACCTGTGTTATGTGTCAGGTATTGTTGATTGTGGTTAACTACATCCACTGTCTACCTTTCTGTAGCCCTACAGAGCCCCCAGGGCTGAGTTAGACTCATAGACTCATAGACTCATAGGTCAGAAGGGACCAATCTGATCATCTAGTCTGACCTCCTGCACAAGGCAGGCCACAGAACCCCACCCATCCAATTTTATAACAACCCCTATCCCAGGACTGAGTTATTGAAATCCTCAAAAATGGTTTGAAGACCTCAAGCTGCAGAGAAACCACCAGCAAGCGACCCGTGCCCCACGCTGCAGGGGAAGGCGAAAAACTTCCAGGGCACCTGCCAATCCGCCCTGGAGGAAAATTCCTTCCCGACCCCAAATATGGCGATCAGCTAAACCCTGAGCATGTGGGCAAGAGTCACCAGCTAGCACCCAAGAAGGAATTCTCTGCAGCAACTCAGTACCCATCGCATCCAACATCTCCCCGCAGACCATTGAGCAGACCTGTCTGGTGGTAATTCAAGATCAATTGCCCAAATTAACGATCCTATCATAACATCCCCTCCATATACTTATCAAGCTTTGTCTTAAAGCCAGGAAAGTCTTTTGCCCCTACTACTTCCCTCGGAAGGCTATTCCAGAACTTCACTCCCCTAATGGTCAGAAACCTTCGTCTAATTTCAAGTCTAAACTTCCTAATATCCAGTTTATACCCATTCGTCCTCGTGTCTACATTAGTACTAAACTTAAATAATTCCTCTCCCTCCCTAATGTTAACCCCCTTGATATATTTATACAGAGCGAGCATATCCCCCCTCAGCCTTCTTTTGGCCAGGCTAAACAAGCCAAGCTCTTTGAGTCTCCTTTCATAAGGCAGTTTTTCCATTCCTCGGATCATCCTTGTAGCCCTTCTCTGAACCTGTTCCAGTTTGAATTCATCCTTCTTGAACATGGGACACCAGAACTGCACACAGTATTCCAGATGGGGTCTCACCAACGCCTTATATAACGGTACTAACACATCCTTATCCTTGCAGGAAATACCCCGCCTGATGCATCCCAAAATCGCATTTGCTTTTTTAACAGCCGTATCACATTGGCGACTCATAGTCATCCTGCTATCAACCAGTACCCCAAGGTCCTTCTCCTCCTCCGTCGCTTCCAACTGATGCGCCCCCAACGTATATCCAAAACTTTTATTATTAATTCCTAAATGCATGACCTTGCACTTTTCACTATTGTATTTCATCCTATTTCTATTACTCCAGTTTACAAGGTGGTTCAGATCTTCCTGAATAGTATCCCTGTCCTTCTCTGTGTTAGCAATACCCCCCAGCTTTGTGTCATCCGCAAACTTTATTAGCACATTCCCGCTCTTTGTGCCAAGGTCAGTAATAAAAAGGTTAAATAAGATCGGTCCCAAAACCGATCCTTGAGGGACTCCACTGGTGACTTCCTTCCAGCCTGACAGTTCACCTTTCAATACGACCCTCTGGAGTCTCCCCTTTAACCAGTTCCTTATCCACCTTACAACTTTCATATTCATCCCCATCTTTTCCAATTTAACTAACAGCTCCCTGTGCGGAACCGTGTCGAACGCCTTACTGAAATCTAGGTAAATTATATCTACCGCATTTCCTTTATCTAAGTAATCCGTCACCTTCTCAAAGAAGGAGATCAGATTGGTTTGGCACGATCTACCTTTAGTAAATCCGTGTTGCAATTCGTCACAATTACCATTGACCTCTATGTCCTTAACTACTTTCTCCCTCAAAATTTTTTCCAAGACCTTACATACTACAGACGTCAAGCTAACAGGCCTATAATTACCCGGATCACTCTTATTCCCTTTCTTAAAAATAGGAACTACATTAGCAATCCTCCAGTCATATGGCACAACCCCTGAGTTTATCGATTGCTTAAAAATTCTCTCTAACGGGCTCGCAATTTCACGCGCCAGTTCCTTTAATATCCTCGGATGGAGATTGTCCGGGCCCTCCGACTTCGTCCCATCGAGCTGTTCAAGTACGGCCTCTACCTCAGTTGCGGTAATATCCACTTCCATATCCACATTCCAGTTTATCATCCCTCCATCATCGCAAGGTTCCTCACTAGTCTTATTAAAAACTGAGGCAAAGTACTTGTTTAGATGTTGGGCCATGCCTAGGTTATCCTTAACCTCCATTCCATCCTCAGTGTATAGCGGCCCCACTTCTTCTTTCTTTGTTTTCTTCTTATTTATGTGGCTGTAGAACCTTTTGCTATTGGTTTTGATTCCCTTTGCAAGTTCCAGTTCAATGTGGCTTTTAGCCTTCCTCACTTTATCCCTACATGTTCTGACCTCAGCAAGGTAGCTTTCCTTACTGATCCTGCCTTCCTTCCACTCCCTGTAAGCTTTCTGCTTTTGTCTAATCCCCTCTCTGAGTTGCTTGCTCATCCAGTTTGGCCTACAACTCCTGCCCATGGTTTTTTCCCCCTTTCTCAGGATGCAGGCTTCCGACAGTCTCCGCAGCTGTGACTTAAAGTAATTCCAGGCCTCCTCCACATTTAAATCCACTAATTCCTCCGTCCAATCCACTTCCCTAACTAATTTCCTTAACTCTTTAAAATTAGCCCTCGAGAAGTCAAAAACCCTAATCCCAGATCTACATTTGTTTATCCTTCCATCTAGTTTGAACTGAATCAGCTCATGATCACTCGAACCAAGGTTGTCCCCTACCACCATTTTTTCTATGAGGTCCTCACTGCTCACCAACACCAAATCTAAAATGGCATCCCCTCTTGTAGGTGCTTCAACTACTTGATGAAGAAATCCATCCGCTATCACATCCAGAAAAATCTGACCCCTATTATTCTTGCAAGTACTCGTCCTCCAGTCTATATCCGGGAAGTTGAAGTCCCCCATAATCACACATTTCCCCTTTGTGTTTACTTCATTAAAGACATTAAAGAGGTCTCTATCCATATCCCAATCCGATCCCGGTGGTCTGTAGCACACCCCAAGCACTATCTCAGGGGAAGTTCTAGTTGCTTTTTTACCCAGTGTGATTTTTGCCCAGACAGACTCTGTCTTATCCATTCCATCGCTTCTTATTTCGCTACATTTAATTTCATCATTGATGTACAAGGCTACTCCACCACCTTTACCTTTCTTCCTGTCTTTTCTAAACAGCACATAGCCTTCAATACCCGTGCTCCAGTCATGAGTACTATTCCACCAGGTTTCGGTAATCCCTATAATATCCGGCTTCACTTCCTGCACTAGTAACTCCAGTTCCTCCATCTTGTTACCTAGGCTCCTCGCATTAGTGTACAGACCTTTTAATTTTCGGCGTTTGGTGTCAGTGACATTCTTTCCCCCGTCGTGCACAAACTTTCTACCACCAGCATCACCTGTTACTCTGGTTTCTACTCCACTATTCCTCCTTGGATCAAATCTTGGGGCCGCAAGGGTATCCCCGCTCGCTTTGTTTACTTCCCTCTCCAGGTTATATTCTGGCGTGGAGATCTCCCGAACATCTCCCAACCATCTCCCCCAACATCCTAGTTTAAAGCCCTCTTGATGAGGTCGGCGAGCTTCCATCCTAGAATTCTATTTCCCTCCTGTAATGTTCCATATAGACATCTCCCACTTATATACAAATACAGGTTCACCCAATATTAAAAAATAATAAAGATAGCTCCACATTCTTCACATCTTGGTGATAGTCATGATATAAAAACCTAGGTTGTTAGATCAGCAACAAAAATGGAAAACTATAATAGTATTTGGAACTTCCTTTTAACTGACTATGTAGTGGTTTCACGAGAGATGACTAGTCATGATTAATTCAATATTAAATAGCTGTCAGACCATCATAGAAATATAGGGCTGAAAGGAACTGTCAGAAGTCATCAAGCCCAGCCCTCCAAATTGGGACAGGACCAAGTAAACCATCCCTGACAGGTGTTGGACCAACCTATTTTTAAAAGCCTCCAATGATATGGATTTCACAATCTCCCTCAGAAGCCTATTTCAGAGCTTAACTACCCTTTTAGTTAGAAAGCTCTACTTCATATCTAACCTAAATCTCCCTTGCAGCAGATTAAACCCATTACTTCTTGCCCAACCTTCAAGTGGATATTGAGAACTATTGATCACTATCCTAAAACTTATCAGGTTCCCCCTCAATCTTCTTTTCTCAAAACTAAACATGCCCAGCTTTCACCTTACCTCACTGGTCATTCCTCATTTCTAAACATTTTATCATCTTTGTTGCTCTCCTTTGGACTCTCTCCAGTTTGTTCACATCTTTCTCAAAGTGTGACACCCAGAACAGGACACAATACTCCAGCTAAAACCTCACTAGTGCCAAGTAGATAGGGATAATTACCTTGTGTTTTATATATGACACTACTATTAACACTATTAAATCTTGTTGATTTCAAACAAATTCTCCAATTTCTCAAGGTCATTTTGAATTCTAATTCTGCTCTCCAGAGTGCTTGCAACTCATCACATTTTGGTGTCATACTCAAATTTTATGGACATACTCTCCACTCCACTATCTTAGTCATTAATAAAGATAGTGACAAGTACTGGACCTAGGACTGACCGCTGTATGATCCCACTAGATATGTCATCTCAGTTTGACAGTGAATCACTGATAGCTACTCTTTCAGTACAGTCTTTCAACCAGTTGCACACCCACCTTATAATAATTTCATCTCAACCACATTTCCCTAGTTTGCTTATGAGGATGTCATGAGGCACCATGTCAAAATCCTGATTAAAATCAAGTTATTTGATATCAAGATACATCATAGCTACTTCTTCCCCCTATCCACTAGGCCAGTAACCCTATCAAAGAAGGAAATTAGGTTGGTTTGTCATGATTTGTTCTTGACAATATATAAGATGAATATTGTCTCTAAAATCCCAGCCTCCTGTTGATGTCAGTTGGAATTCCACTCATCTGGAAAAAGCATAATACTAGTTAAGAAGAGAATAGTGCATAAATCAATTCAGCATATTTAAGATTAGAATTCTGCCCTCACCTGATGAATAGTCTTGCATTGACATTGTTTGGGAACTAATTAACTGGGCCATTTATTGCTCCATCAGAAATGTTCTAGTATAGATTAAATTTGTCTTAAAAGCAGGATCATTACTGAGAGAATTTTTTCAGCATTTAAAAGTGGTCAGGAACATGTAAATAAAATACTCCTACAAACATACATGAAATATTCATTTCTTGTTATGTAGTTTTTAACATTACAGTGAAAAGTACTTTTTATAAGATGTTCGGAAGCCACACACTACAGTGGCTGAAGAAGAAATACCATATACCAGTGTTGCTGAAATTAAAGCACTCTGTCCATTGAACATCTGCATATAAGATCAAGGTAAAGCAATAAAGAATGTACTGGATGACCCCTTGCCCATTTAAGGCAGGTGCAACTCCCTTTGACCTCAGCGGTGCACGATCATGTACATTCAACCTGAGTTTCTAGACATCAATCAAGTTTCTAGCGATTCAATCAAGAAGAAGAAAAAAATAGAGAAATTCCATCTGATATCATTGTTTTCATTGCTATCAGTAGATATATAGCTATAACTTAGCACAGCAGGTAAATAATAATTGCCTATGTTTCTATATTGTGTATTTTTAATTATGACAATGTTTAATAGAGTATGAGGCAATATTCTTGAATAGTATTTAAAATATGGATTTAAAGGGCATTAATTCTATTCAAAAAGTCCATCTGTTGCTGGCAAACTCTCACAAGAGGTTGCATAGCAACCTTTATTGCTGAATGCATGTGGTCAGCCTCCCTGAGTTGCTTTTGTCTGACTTCTGAGTGCACTGCCCTTGATAGAGAAACAGTAGGCATTCTTTTTTGGCTAGAGCTTTGCCTGGTGAGTGAAGTACTCACGACATCTTATATATACACATTTGAATGTACTTTTCTATGGATGTCCCAAATTCCAGGGCTTTTGGCAGGTATTGCTTCTTTCCTTTATGGACCTTTATATGAAGAGAGTAATTTATCCAGAGCAAATGGAAGAAAATTCCCAGAGTATAAAGTACGACATAAATTTACATTTTGAAACAATCTACACTGTAACTTGTATTTAAAAGCTTTAATTATATAGTTTATAACTATAGTTTCAACATTACTTATGAAAATGTCTAAATATTTGTATGAAAAGTATAGATACTGCAGATATATTTTTTAAAAGGAAACAAGCATTCAGATACGATAAATAGTTTGTTTCTGAATGACTACAAAATAACTTTAAGGCCTTATTTCAGCAAAATATGCGTAAGTCCATCTTTAGTCAGCAATGCACTCAGCATGTAGGTAATTTTAGGCAATGGGACTTATGTGCTATGTGCTTACGTGTGTCATAAACAGATAGTTAAGGGTTAATGCCTCTTTTACCTGTAAAAGGTTAAGAAGTTCACCTAGCCTAGCTGACACCTGACCAAAGGAACCAATGGGGGAACAAGATGTTTCAAGAGGAAGAGTCAGTTTCAGCTGAGGAAAAGATCAAGGAACCAGCCTCTTATCAGAGTAGTAAGTTTTAGAAAAGAATAAATAGGTTTATGTTTATTTTCTTTTGTAACTTGTCTTTGTGCAATTAGGGGAGTAATAAAATTTGGGTATTCTTGTGTGTACTAAGGTTTTTGCCCAGGGGGACATCCTGTGTTTTAAATCTGTTGTCTGTGAGATCAGCTTGTATGCTGTCTCCCAGAGGTTATTTTCTTTTACCTTTCTCTTTTTTAGTTAAAAGCCTTCTTTTTAAGAACCTGATTGATTTTTCCCTGTTTTTTAGATCCAAGGGGATTGGATCTGGACTCACCAGGAATTGGTGGGGGACAGGAGGGGAGATGATTAAATTCTCCTTGTGTTAAGATCCAAGGGTTTGGATTGGTGTTCACCAGGGACTTGGAGAAGAAGTCTCTCAAGACTATCCAGAGAAGGGAGTCAGTATTGGGAGTGGTGGCAGCAAGACCAGATCTAAGCTGGTAGTCAAGCTTAGAGGTGTTCATGCAAGTCCTCATATCTGTACCCTAAAGTTCAGAGTGAGGGGTGAAACCTATGACAACATGCTATGCTGAAAAAGAATAGATTGCTGAACTGGGCCCTAGAAGAAGTATGGCACAGTGGTCTGAGCACAAAATGAGGCATTGGAGAGGTCTGAGTTCTAATACCATCTCTGACTCTAACTCTTTGCTAACTGCAGCCTTTGGCAAATCACTTAACCTTTCTACCATAGTCTGGGAAACTTGGATTAAAATGTATCGGTTATAGTATTTTATTATTAGCTTATAATAGAATTTACAAATAAGTTAAGCAAACTATTAAGCTTCATATATTTCATGAGCATTATTGATAGGACTATGACATAAATGCTAGCCAGCTAAGAAGATTCCATGTATCCAGGTTGCTAACATTATTACATAATTGCGAATATCCCTGTTTTCAAGCTCCTATCTTGATGTCCTTCTCTATTTAGTTCCACACTCTCTGAAAAAAATGGCTTTTTATTCTCATTTTGCAGTCTGGCCACTTGAAGAATCTATTGGTCAGTTGAGCTGGTGAAACTGACAGCTGCCTAGCTGAATGCCTGTGCTCTGTTTTACACAATACTCAAAAGACACCACTCAAAACAGATAAAAATATATGCCCTGAAGAGCATATACGTTAGTCATACAAAATGTAATGAAGGAGTAATGACATCATTGGGAGAGGACTGGAGGAGGGAGGATTGGGGTAACATCAGCCAGGTTATGCTGTAACTCAGGGTATGTATACATTATGAAATTATGTCGATTTTATAGAAATCGATCTTTAGAAAGCATTTTTATACAGTCGATCATGTATGTCCCCACTAAGCTCAGTAGGTCAACGGAGGGTGTCCTCAATACTGTGGTTAGCATCGACTCATGGAGTGGTGCACTGTGGGTAGCTATCCCACTGTCCCTGCTACCCATTGGAATTCTGGGTTAAGCTCCCAATGCCTGATGGGGCAAAAACATTGTCGCGGGTGGTTTTGGGTACATGTCTTCAGTTCCCCCTTCCTCCCTCCCTCCTTGAAAGCAATGGCAAACAATCGTTTCATGCCTTTTTTCCTGGATTATCTGCAGACGCCATAGCATGACAAGCATGGAGCCCGCTCAGCTGTGCTCTGCTTTTGTGAGCATTGTAAACGCCTCACGCATTATCCTGCAGTATGTGCAGAGCCTGGCTAGGAGCCACCAGCACGAGGATGATTGTGAGGAGGACTATCATAACCTTAGTCCCAGATTTGGACCTTAGCGTCCAAAATATGGGGGTTAGCATGAAAACCTCCAAGCTTAGTTACCAGCTTGGACCTGGTACCTGCTGCCACCACCCAAAAAATTAGAGTGTTTTGGGGCACTCTGGTCCCCCTGAAAAACCTTCCCTGGGGACCCCAAGACCCAAATCCCTTGAGTCTCACAACAAAGGGAAATAATCCTTTTTCCCTTCCCCCCTCCAGGTGCTCCTGGAGAGATACACAGACACAAGCTCTGTGAATCCAAACAGAGTGAATCTCCCTCTCTGTTCCCAATCCTGGAAACAAAAAGTACTTTCCTATTCCCCCAGAGGGAATGCAAAATCAGGCTAGCAATCCAACACACAGATCTCCCCTGATTTCTTCCTCCCACCAATTCCCTGGTGAGTACAGACTCAATTTCCCTGAAGTAAAGAAAAACTTCAACCGGTCTTAAAAGAAAGCTTTATATAAAAAGAAAGAAAAATACATACAAATGGGCTCTCTGTATTAAGATGATACAATACAGGGTCGATTGCTTAAAAGAATATTGAATAAACAGCCTTATTGAAAAAGAATACAAATCAAAGAACTCCAGCACTTATATTCATGCAAATACCAAAGAAAAGAAACCATATAACTTACTATCTGATCTCTTTGTCCTTACACTTAGAAACAGAAGACTAGAAAGTAGAAACTACTTCTCCAAAGCTCAGAGAAAGCAGGCAGGCAGACAAAAGACTCAGACACACAATTTCCTCCACCCAAAGTTGAAAAAATCCGGTTTCCTGATTGGTCCTCTGGTCAGGTGCTTCAGGTGAAAGAGACATTAACCCTTAGCTATCTGTTTATGACAAGGACATGGACACAGACATTCTGGAAAGCACAGGATGTGGCAATTGGGATATCATGGTGGCATTGGGGCAGGTTGATAAGGTGGAACGCTGATTCTGGGCCCGGCAAACCAGCACAGACTGGTGGGACCGCACAGTGTTACAGGTATGGGATGATTTCACCCACCCTGAAGCACAGGAATGCCAAGATGAGATCTTCCCTGACAGTTGAGAAGCGAGTGGTGATAGCCCTGTGGAATCTTGCAACACCTGACTGCTACCAGTCAGTCCGGAATCAATTCTGAGTGGGCAAATCTACTATGGGAGCTGCTGTGATCCAGGTAGCCAAGGCAATCAATAACCTTCTGCTAACAAGGGTAGTAACTTTGGGAAAGGTGTAGGTCATAGTGGATGGCTTTGCTGCAATGGAGTTCCCTAACTGTGGTGGGGCGATAGACGGAATGCATATCTTTATCTTGACACCAGACCACCTTGCCAAACAGTATATAAACCGCAAGCGGTACTTCTCAATGGTGTTGCAAGCACTGGTGGATCATCGACATCAATGTGGGATGGTTGAGAAAGGTGCATGACGCTCACATCTTTCAGAACTCTGGGCTGTTTGAAAAGCTACAGGAAGAGACTTTCTTCCCAGACCAGAAAATTACCGTTGCGGATGTTGAAATGCCAATAGTTATCCTTGGGGACCCAGCCTACCCCTTGCTCCCATGACTCAGGAAGCCATATACAGGCAGCCTGGACAGCAGTAAGGAGCAATTCAACTACAGGCTAAGCAAGTGCAGAATGGTGGTAGAATGTGCCTTTGTATGTTTAAAATGGTGCTGGCACTGTTTGCTGAATAGGTTGGACCTCAGTGCAACCAATATTCCCTATGTTATTGCTGCTTACTGTGTGCTCCATAATATCTGTGAGAGTAAGAGGGAGACATTTATGGTGGGGTGGGAGGTTGAGGTAAATCTCCTGGCAGCCGATTTTGAACAGCCAGACACCAGGGCAATTAGAAGAGCACAGCTAGGCACTCTGCGTATCACAGAGGCTTTGAAAAACAGTTTCATGATTGACCAGGCTATGGTGTGACAGTTGTGTGTGTTTGTCCTTGATGCAAAACCGCCCCCTTTGTTGAATGTACTTCCCTGTAATCCAATCCCCCTCCCACCTTCGACCACAACTGGCAAAGGAAATAAAGTCGCTATTGTTTTGAATCCATTCATTCATTATTTATTTTAAAAAATGAAATCACTAACAACGCTGACTAGTAAAAGGTAGTCCAGGTGATGTCGGGGAGGAGGGAAGGACAAGGCCACATTGCTTATTGTAGCCACACTACAAATCAAAGCTGTTTGAATGACAGCCTTCTGTTGCTTGTCTATCCTCTGGAATTGAGTGGCTGGTGTAGTGTAGACTGAACCTCAGTGAGGACTGAATAAAATTAAAACATTTTTAAAAAATGTAATAAAATCAATAAATGTCTTAGGCCCTGTTCTTTCAAAGAGAACCATGTAGGCAAATCCCTGTGCCTTCGCAGAGTTCTGCTGTTTTTAGCAGGGTTCCACATGAGGACATGAATCTACCTGCTTGGTTCTTTTTGTAGGATCAGGTCTTTGTCCACTTGTTTACCTTTAAATCACATACTCAGCCAAATACATTCATAGAATCACAGACTTTAAGGTCAGAAGGGACCATTATGATCATCTAGTCTGACTTCCTGCACAATGCAGGCCACAGAATCTCACCTACTCACTCCTGTATCAAACCTGTGTCTCAGCCATTGAAGTCCTCAGATCATGGTTTAAAGACTTCAAGGTGCAGAGAACCTTCCAGCAAGTGACTCGTGTCCCAGGCTGCAGAGGAAGGCAAAAAAAACCCAGGGCTTCTGCCAAACTGCCCTAGAGGAAAATTCCTTCCCGACCCCAAATATGGCGATCAGCTAAACTCTGAGCATGTGGGCAAGACTCACCAGCCAGACACCCAGGAAAGAATTCTCTGTAGTAACTCATATCCCACCCCATCTAACATTCCATCACAGGCCATGGGGCATATTTACCGCTAGTAGTCAAAGACGAATTAATTGCCAAAATTAGGCTATCCCATTATACCATCCCCTCCATAAACTTATCGTAAAAAATTGCAAAAAGGTACATCGAAATAGAGTTCAGTCTTCTGACCCACATGGCAACAATATGCCTTAACTCCATATTCCTATTGCTAGGAAAGGATGAAGGAAGGGAAGGTGTGGGAGAGATTACCTCAAAATGATGTTTTTTGTATTTTATGAAAGAAAAGACTAAATTCTATCTAAGCCTTTCATTTAAAATAGCAGAAATTACACAAGAAAGCATATCCATTTGCCTCTCAATTCCTGTCTTTGTAGTTTCCATTCATATTCTTATTGACCTGGAAAAATAACACAGATGTCTCACTGATATTCACACTGCTTAATAGAAGTCATTAATGCTTTCCTTATCCTGTAGGACAAGCAGAAGCACTTCTTGAGAGTACATCAGAGCAGGTAACAGAGACCAGCACTTCAATGAGAAATTCCTGCAGATGTCAGTTAGCTTCATCTGTTTTTTGCCAGTACATAATTCTTTAAAAAACATAATTTCAGAAGTGTAACCAGCAGTGAGCTTTATGGCTACATTCCTTTTTACACAACTGTTAGGCCCCATCTTTACTGAGCCTTTAATCATGGAACAGTTTAAAAAATTGATTTAAATTCAAGGTTTAAGCTAATTCAGGTTAAACAGTTTGTCTCTGTCCACCCTGGTCAGGAAAACAGTGCTTAAAATGAGTGAACCAGAGGAACAGTAAATTGTTTGAATACGTCCCACGTAGTGAAACTTCTAGTGTAGACAGAATCTCTAGTGTAGCCAAGATCTACATACAAATCTAGCACTCAAGTTAGCACAAAATTCTCCCTCAGATACAAAGTCAAAGGAAGTTGTTCAAATTTAGTTTGACAAGATCAGTGTTTTCAGATTTTACATATGTAATTGTTGTCATTTCTTCCTTGAATTGTTTAAATTATGTTGGTTCAAAATACCGGGGAATGGTTTTATAAAAAAAGAGTCAAATGAAAGGGCTGCTTATGGACCAACTTCTGTCAAAGTATCACCAGTTTTCTTTGGGAATCAGAAAAGATGTGTATCAAAGTCTGTGGGAGCCTTATTTAATTATAATTTCTGGTAGTGCATGAGCTTTTATGAGAGATTAAATGAAGCTGATATTAATTTCTTGCTTCCCATTTTTGACCTATCTATTTGATCTGCAGAGCCATGCAACTAAATATCTCTGGACTAATCTTATCCTTATTAGCCATGTTAAATTCACAACTAAGTGTAAGGTAAAGTGCCCAAAAGACTTCTCTTATTGAAAAGGGAAAATAATAACATTATTTAAAATATTGAAATAAATATCCATTAAAATATATATCACAATTTTCCCCCACTTTTCATTGAAATTTCAAAATTTTTCACACTGTCTCTACTTAAAAATGCTCCAGGAAGTTTTGTGACCTTTCTTTTTGCGTTGGCCTAAGCATGCCAATATTGCCAATGTTTTATCAAGGGGCTCCTATAAACCTTTTCCTGTGATAAACCTGTATGTACAATATATGGGGTGCTTGTATTAGCATATAGGTTGGTGCAGGAAAAGGGCAATTTATATTAATTTGTACTCCCATTTAAATAAAAATATTTTACCATGTCTGCAAAAAGAGAGAAAGGGAACAACAATTAGCAAACAAGCTTACTGGTAATGCTTGTACTTTAAGCATGTGAGTAACTCCATTTACTTACAATTCCTTGCTAAACTGGAGCCAGGCTTATACCACAGTGTTCATCCAGCACAATTTGAAGTGGGGCAGAGTAAGATGAAGGCCTTCTAGGAAAATCTGAATTGTTTTGACAGTGCAATTCAAAGGCAAAAGATTTGCTCTTTAGAGATATTTTAGGAGACCCAAGGATAAAAATGATCTCTCATAGAGATGATTTTGCAGTATCGCAGGAGGTAGAGGGTGACTCCTTTGAAGGGAGGGAAATCATCCCAAAATTCTATTCAGTATGATGGCAGAATTTTAACAAGGGATTCGGGTTCCCATGAACCCACTCCAGCACATCACTGGCATGTTATATTTAGAACCAAGAAACTATAAGACAATTGTGATACTAAGTAAAAACAACTAAAATCTCATTCACAATTCAGCGCTATTATTAGTTGACTGCTTTCAAGCTAGATTTTAAAGCCTGTTATGCCAAATTAAACTGCTCTATTGGAGATTTCCCCTAGTTACAAGGTTCCAGGAATGACCATGACAGCTTAAATTCAATCCAGCAAACAAACAACATTCTGTTGTAGTGTTTTTAACCACTATATGTTCTACTTTGGGTCTCCATCTATGTTTTCCACTTCATATATCTTTGTGGAAATTCCGGTAGACTCTATTAGAATTCTTCAATTGGTCTTTATGGGGCTGTTTACTACGTACATTGGTTTCTACTGAAGGAGCCAGTAGATCATTAAATCTGTTGCTGTTGAATTCACTGGGAAATACTCATGTGATTAAAGTTAGGCATGCATTTAAATACTTTGCTGAACTGTAGCTTAGTGCTATATTGTAGCTACGGAACCACTGGTCTTGATAACTGATGTCCCAAACGTATTGATATGTAACAAATATTTCTTTCTATATCTGTGAGTATGGATTAGCACATTCTCATCTCAATGGGTGGATGTGACAGGGAGGCATGCTACTCACCCACCTCTTCCATGAACACAGACTTCTTGCTTGTAAACACCACTGAGTAATTTATTTACAGTGTTTTAATGCCTCCACCGAGACATAGGAGTGTCTCCACACCTAAACACACTGTGTCTGAACTTTCTAACCCCTTCATCATAAAGGGAGAGTGGGGAGAATGTGTCTTTCCTCAGAGGACTCTCTTTGTAAGCCTTTTGTTTCCTCCACTTCTTTCCTATTCCCTTTTATACAGTTTCCCTGTTAATGGGCTAATTGGCTCATTGACTCACTAGCCCCAATCTGGCCTGTAATCAGATATACTTCTGTCCAGGGAGGCCTTCTCCAGGGGGATCTAATTAATACTAAGAGTGACCAAAGTGCTGACTCAAGTGCTAGCCCTCAGCACTCAGTCATTATCAACATGGGGCAGTGTAAGCTATTTATCAGTTTTACAAACAGTTCTGTAAGCTGAACATTTGATATGGAAGTCAGAGAGAAACAGTAAACATGGAACTGAATGATTCAGTTTTCACAGAGTCACTTCTAAGAGCTAAACCACATTTTTATGTACCCTATAAATAACACTGTTCTTCAGGTATTGTACAGCAAATTTTCTCTTTCATACAAACATGAAGTTGTGTTAATCAGTAGGTTCAAAAGAAATTTTCTAATTGGATAATACAAGGGCATGCTCTCATAAGTCTACTGTATTGTGACGTCTAACGCCACCAAAGTATATTTCAACCCATTCAGTACCATAGAGTATAGGACATATATTCAGCAAAGAAGTATTTGCATGATTCCATGGATATGTATTATTGCCCAGACCTTGTACTGAAAATAATTAAAAAGTATTTGAAACAGTGGTGGGCAACCTGCAGGCCATCAGGGTAAGACATTTTGCTGATGTTGACTGTCCGCAGGCATGGCCCCCCGCAGCTCCCAGTGGCCGCGGTTCACCGTTCCCGGCCAGTGGGAGCTGACCGCTTCTTGGCTTACCGCAACTCCCAATGATGAGCCGCAACCATTGGAAGCTGCGGGGGGCCGTGCTTGCAGACAGTCAACATCAGCAAAATGTCTCATGGCCGCAATCAGATTACCCTGATGGGCCGTATGCAACCAGCTACCCGCCACTGATTTGAAAGGTATGGCTCTGGACATTAACTCTCTTTTTATAACATTCCTTTATACAGAGCTTTATCAGGAGGGTGTATGGATATACATTGTATTTCATGCAAAATAAAAAAACTTAACCTGTTTTTTTAGGTCTGGTAATCTGGGCCCTTTAAAAAGGCTACCAGCTTGACTTGAAAAGATTTTACAACATTTATGACTAGCATGATAGACATCCAAACCTCTTTGTTCCTTAAAATATGCTGCAGATAGCTATCATACCCTAGAACTGAATTTGTGTAGGAAATGTTAAAGCTTTAACCGAGTGCAAGCATACAATATGCATTTTAGTTCAGCTATATTTAAATATATACATCTAGGAACAAAGAATGTTGGCTGTACTTACAGGACTTACTTACTTTATACTGTACTTACTTTATCTAGGGAAGCAGTCACTCTGAAAAGGATTTAGGGGTTAGGATGAATAATCAGCTGTACATGAACTCCCAGTGTGCTCATGTGACACTGGAGCCAAAAGAGCTAATGTGATCCTGGGATGAATAAACAGGGGAACTTTGAGTAGGAAACGTGAGAGGTTATTTTACCTCTGTGTTTGGAACTGATGTGACTGCTGCTGGAGTACTGTGTCCAGTTCTGGTGCCTGCAAGATGTTGATATATTGGAGAGGGTTTAGTGAAGAGCCACAAGAATAATTAAATAACCCAGCACATCCCTCCCCCACGCCACTTCCCACCGCCCCCATTGGTCTGGGACGGTGAACCGTGGCCAGTGGGAGCCACGGTCTGCCGAACCTGCCGACTTGGCAGATAAACAAACTGGCCTGGCCCATCAACATGCTTACCCTGGTGAGCTGCATGCCAGAGGTTGCCGACCCCTGCCTTATAATAACAGACTTAAAGAGCTAAATCTATTTATCTTAATAAAGAAAATGTTAAGGGGTCACTTGATTGCAGTCTATAAGAATTTACATGGAAAACAAATATTGAATAATGGGCTTTTCAACCTAGAAAAAAAGTATAAAACTATCCAAGGGCTAGAAGCTGAGCCTAGACAAATTCAGACTGGAAATAAGGTATATATTTTTGATAGTGAGGTTAATTAACCATTGGAACAATTTACCAAGGACGGTGGTGGATTCTCCATCACTGACAATTTTTAAACCAAGATTGAATGTTTTCTAAAAGATTTTCTCTAGGAATTATTTTGGGAAAGTTCTATGGCCTGTGTTATACAGGAGGCCAGATTAGATTATCACAGTGGTCCCTTTTGGCTTTGTAATCTATGAAGCTATGAAGTATGGGGTTACATTTTGCTTGATAGATTGGCAAACATAATTTACACTTTCTTATATATATACTGTACAGCGCCCAGTGCAATATTCTGACCACTCTTTTATAGGAACTGGAGACCGTATTTATATCTTGCAATAATTACATATTCTATTCACTTCTTATTTCTTCTTGAACATCTGCCACTAAATTTATGTGTTTATTTTTTCCCCAGCATTTGCTGTTTTCTTGTACATCCAAAAGAAACAGTCTATTTTGTATTATGGTTATTTTTTTTCTGTGGAGAAATGTGTCTGCAAATGAGTTTATTGACTGCTTCACTTGAAAGCAAGTTATCATATAAAAAATTATGTGTGAGAACTGGTGCATTCATTATAGCTGACCTACTGGGATATCAGCAATGCAATAATCCAAGTTTGTTGCTTAGATTATGTTCTGTATAAAGCTTGCAACATATTTTGTTTATATTATTGATAATAATCAGGATTTTGTTTCCTCCATTCCAAGGGAAACACATGGACATATGTTTATTTTATTTCTCAGAACATATGCCTCTGGGTTTTTTTTTATACTCTTGGTTTATTGCCATTTAAGCAAACCATTATATCATACACATATAGAATTTGGGAATCTGAAAATATTAAAAGTAAAATTTTAAAAGCCTTCTCAATTAATTACTGCTTATCCTTATTGTATTCTACATGCCTGTACTGAGGCTCAAGTGCTTTGATGAGATGGAAAAGGCCATTTTATAAGTAAAACTAATGTCTCAGATGTAGGCTGTGCAAGGCATTTTATGTCGACCTAGCTGTGGATGTGGATATGTCTACACTTAAATTTCACTCTTGCCAATATAACTGCCCTGCTATGCCAAGTTAATAACACCACCTCCCCTATAGGTGTAGAGTCAAGGTCAATGGAGTTAGGTTGACGCAGTGTCAATGGAGACATTGTGTTACTTACATTGACTGTTACTGGCCTCCAGGAGCTGTCCCACAGTGACTGCTCTGGTCACTGTTGTAAACTCTGCACTACTGCCCAAGGCTCAGGTGGACAAGAAGCCACCCTTCCCCTTTAAAGCCCTGCAAATTTTTTAAATTCCTTTTCCTTGGTCACCCAGCTTGGCGAGCATTCCTAGCAGCTCTCCATTGTTTTGTGCAACTGCCTAGTTGACCATGATGGCTACACACTGCAGACACCGAGTTCACAGGAGGTGTTGGATCTCCTGGATCTGTGGGGAGAAGAGGCTATGCAGGCACAGCTCTGATCCAGCTGTAGAAACATCAACATCTATGAACAGATTGCTCAAGGCGTGTAGGAAAAGGGCTACAACAGGGACCAGCAGCAGTGCCACTTGAAAGCCAAGAATCTGTGGCAGGCGTACCAGCAGGCAATGGACACTAAGAATCAATTTTGTGAAGAGCCACAGACCTGCCACCTCTACAAATAGCTGCATGCCATCCTTGGTAGAGGCCCCACCCCCCAAGAGCCCTGTGGATACTTTGGAGGAGCCTGAGTCATAGGTCCCCACTGTGAACAGCAAGGAGGTGGAAATGGGCAAAGGAGAGGAGGAGGAATATGAGGAACGGATGACCAGGGGATCCAGCTGTGCAGCAAGCCAGGACATGATTTTGACTCCACTGCAGTCCAGCCAGTCCCGACAGATGAGCATGACAATGTGATCCCACCAGTCAGTGCTTGTTTCTCAGGCCCAGAACTGGTGCTTCACCATCTGAAGCTGCTCCATGAATGCCATCAACAGCCTTGAAAATTAGGACCAATGTGAGCTGATATTTGGTATTCTCAATAGTTAGTCACCCATCAGATCACATGAGCAAGATCAGCACTTTACTAGCTTTACCTAGTCCAGATTTATGTACTCCCAGTTGTGTGTGGATTGCCGGGGTTCTTGCCACTAGTTTAGCATTTCAGGCACTGCCATAGGCTATGCATTCACTTTTCACCAGCGTCACTGTGCCTCAGTGGGTCACAACTGAGAATACCAAATTCAGGACAAATTGCTAACAAATAGGGCAGACACATCCCAGAACTGGTGGTTATTTTCCCATAAGATATACTGAACCAGAACCAAAGTAAACTTTTGTCTCACCACACTGGCTAACAAGAAGAAATGTAGCCTTCTTAGGTACTCCACTTCTGGATTCAACACCCAAACACTAGACTTAATGATGAGCAGTTATTTAAAACCAATTTCATCAACCAAAGGGTTCCTCTGATCCCAAAGGACCAGCCACATACCTATGTCACTATACAACTCAATATATAATTCAGATAACACCTGGCAATACACATGCAGAGATGGAGAAAAATTCCCCCAGCCCTCCCCAGGCCTGCATAGACAAAGGATAGAAGATTGGTGAACAAACCTCCTTCACTGACCTTCAGGATGTCAACAAAGATGAGACAGTGCTGAGTCCCCTTTCCTTGGTCTCATAGGAAGTGGGAAGAAAACAGGTAGCCTGACCCATCCCTCAATGGGAGGTTTCTTCAGTCCTGCCCCTTAGGATGTGAGTGTAAGTATGGGGGAAACTACAACCCCCATCCTGCAGCAGAGAGGAAAGGATTTGGGAGCACTAGATATGTCTTCTCAATCCACTCTTCCCCTGGGATAACAGAGGATTTTTGGGAGAGCATCTTGTTTCACCCTGTTTCCCAGCAGGCAGCTGAAGGAGGCCCTTCACTTCTGCTCTGTTTGTGATGAAAGATTTGGGGGGATCTTCTTCATTCTCCTTTTTACTGAGAAGAAAACCACTTTGTTCTGGTCTGTGAGCACAAGCTCCGGGACTAGGACTATTAGCCCTGTCTATGAGACTGGAAAGGCTAACAAATCTTTAAAAATTGCTGTCTGCTTATCAAGCAGACCAGACAATGACAGTTTGCCCTGGATTTCAGGATCTGGCCCTTAGCTTTCTAATGATGTTGGTTTTTTAATTCATCCATCTACTTTCTCTTGCCTATACCTTTCCATGGTCATCAAAAAGTGGGCCAATCTTGTGCTTAACACATTCCCTTTACCCCACATCAATAGTTAATTGAGATTCAGTGGCATTTAGAAGCATAGCTATCCCTGTGAAAAGAGTAAACATCATGTAGAGTTAGTCTGAAGTACATAAAAACACTTATCTCAAAAGCTCTCTAAGTCTCTCTCTCTATGGGATTATGCCTATTTCATGTTCTTTCCTTCTCACATTGCAAATGCTACTATTAAAAAGTTAAAAGGTATGCAGCTGGCTAGATATTAGTGATGTCAGCTGTGAACTTTCTCATTTTTGTTCAGCACAATCCATTGAATCACCATGTCTAACTTCCGCCTGAAGTCTCGTGTTTCTACTCTTTTCTACTCATCCCTGAACAAAATCACCACTTGCTGCAACCAGAGAATAACATTGCAACAATTTGATAACCTGCTATGGGATTAGCCAACTTCAATTCATGTGATTCAGTTTGAGACACTAACAGCTGATCCTAGGTCTCAGTTCTGTAATATAAAGACAAGTATTTCAGTTCACTGAGCTATCACACAGGGAGCTGGTTGAAGTATTTCTGCTGATGCAGTCACTACTACACAACACATGAAAATATGTACAGTCACATTTCAAATGTTTGTACTTCTACACTGTGTTGATATGGAGATGGTCAAGAAAGAAGTAGCATCAGAGGAATAAAAACATTGGAAAACAACAGCTTTCAAAACCTGTATTGGTGGTTTTAATAATATTTTTTTCAGACCATTTCTGAGTAACATCGAGTCCTCAAATTCCCTCAAGTAAATAAATAAATAATACACACACGCGCACGCACACACACACACACACACACACGCACACACACACACACACATTTAAAAACTACATTAGCCATTAAACATTTGGCTGTCCACCACACCTGCTGAATTCAATGGAATGTTAAGGTATCCCCAGGGTATTCAACCGCATGGCAAGTACTTTCCGCATGGATGAACCTGAACATTTTTTATTTACGATAACAGTGACACAGAGTCAGAGCCAAAGCCCATTGAATTCAAAAGGTGTCTTGGTTTCTATGTAAACTCTGCTTCTGTTCTAAAATTATTGAGAGTCCTTCTACCTAGAACCAAAGTTCCTAAATACTATTTCATGCCTCCTCCTTTCCTCCCAGGCACAGACATACTCTCTGGTAAGGTCTCCTATTATAAATCAGAAGATGGGCCATGTTTTCTTATCCCATGTCTACCCACGTAGCAAAATCTCACTTTCTTCTGAAAACCTTCACCTGCTTGTTACATAGTTGTGTCTCCTCACTGTGGGGAAAGCAAGTGATTCTGATTATCTTGTCATTTAAAGAGTGCTCCACACCCAGAAGCTCCTACTGAGAACCAAAGTACTCAAGAAGAAAGGAGAACATTGTACATTGCTGGGTGCTGAGCACTTTTTAAAATCTGTCCCCTTAGGGCGGATCTATATATATAGTCTTTGTACTAATGTTACTACCTCAATTCAGAAACCAAAGCAGATAAATTGCTACAGCATCCTAATGTGGATGCACTTATAGTAGTATAAAGTTGCAAGTTGGAGTAGATTATGTTGATAAATTTATCAAAAGGAAGCTGTTCTAGCCCTGAAGTTTTGGAAATCTGTCCCCTATTCTCAGTCCAGGTGACTTATTTAAAATTAAAGAAAACAGAAAAGAGAGAACAAATATAAAATCTAATATTGAATTAGTAGTAGTAGTAGTCGTCGTCATCATCTCCCTGGGAGAGAGGGAACATAGGAATTCAATTTATAACATCCTGCATTTGAACTGATTCACAAAATGGCAACTTTCTCACAGCTGCCCCTGCACAAAACAGGAAAACTCTAAAACTGTTAAAGGAGCAGTCCACAGAAGACATAGTGACAAATCTCCTTTCATTTATATATCTACATACTCCACATCCTCAATTCCTATTTCAATAGGCTCTAAGCTTCCAAGATCCTTAAATATAAATCTGTCCAAAAAGAAGTGGATGTTAGAGATCTGAGTGTTAAAATGATTTGCTTTAGGGCTGTTGGAAAATCAAGCCACAGAACTAGCTAGGTCAAATGCTTCATGCATATTTATTCCATTGTCAAAACTAAAATGGAATGTCTGTTTCCCCCCAGCCAACATAGTTTTAGAACTGGTGTCATAATTGCTACTGAAAGTCTGAATGACTTAAACACTTGAATGAAATTCACTCTCTGTGAGCAGAAAAAATTGTATCTCCTACTCTGATGATTGTCAGAACTCAGATGTGTTCAATATCACTATCAGAGATGATGATTTTATTTCATGTTAACCTATGTAGAAATGCGATAATCCATTTATTCATCTAAATAGCAGTCCAATTCAATCTTACCCCCAAATAATTATGTTTACTTTATAGTTAACATTCATATTTTAGAAATATTTTACATGTACATAGTCGAGTAAAATGCACCAACACATATCAACCTACAAGCCTAAAAACATGAAACCAAAATAGTCTAATTCACCACATGTCGTAGCTCTAGTGTAATCTAAAAACTTTTCCAATTATCTCCTCTCACAGATGGTCCACTTTTCATTCTTTTGTTTTGGGGAATAGGGAAATCACATATAAGAAGAAACAGTAGCTCATCTGTTATTGATGAAGAAGCAATACGTAAAGATACCCTGTGATCTCCCAGAAGACCGTCCTCAGACCGCATGCTCTGATTTGTATTCTCATCATGCAATTCTCCTCAAGAAGTCAAGTCTTCATAGCACTCAGCCAAGTTCTTTACATTTATTATGTTTTCTTCAGGTTGTTGCAAAGTCTCCTCTTGCAGAGTCTCGTTGTCTAGCAACCTAGACATCCAGTTTTAAGGCAAAATTTGTCCTTCCTCCTTCAAAGGAGAATTTTGCCCTAAGTAACTATAGCTAATGAATTAAAAGAGCAGACCCATCACCTCAGTCTCTCTTGTTATATTAGTATGGCTGTCATCAGATCCTAACTTACCCATTTATTGCTTCATCTGTTCTCCAGGTTAGACATTAAAACTAAATCCCCTTTTAACTATATACTTACTCAGATTAAAGATCTTCTTTTAAAAAAGAGTGAGATAATCCTGGTGTCCTGTCTAACAATCCCACTTTCATAATTCAGCTGGAGTCAACGTACCTTAGGTCGATTTACTGTGGTGTCTTCACTACTCTACATCAATGGGAGACACTATCCGGTCGACTTATCTTACTCTTCTCGGGGAGCTGGAGTACCAGAGTTGACTGGAGAGCTCTCTGCCATCAATTTTGCAGATCTTCACTAGACCCGCTAAATCAACACCCGCTGAGCTCCCAGTAGTGAAGATAAGCCCCTACTCTTCCTTTCTTCCCTTTAGACACATTGAAGCTGTTTTCTGCTTGACAATTCTACTATCAAGAAAAGGATGGCAACTTTCAGTACCAAATGTCAGTGACTTGAGCATCTAACTGTGATTTTAGGTGCCTTAGCTCCTCAAAATCCCTGCTCAGCTGCTCTCTAACCCTATAGATGTGTACTTTTCACCCAATGGGCAGGCTCAAAGCAGACTCAGCCCTGACTTCCTCGCTCATGCCTGACTCCTAGCAGGATTCTTAAATTAGCCTTTCTACCCTACCTCACCTGTGGGACCAGATATAGTACACATCCTTAGAGATGCCAATCAGGTCCCAAACAAAAGACAGGAGGAGGAATCTATTCATCCACCTCCCCCATTTACCTAACAGCCCAGTGGTTAGCACCCTTATCCATAATGAGCAAGACCCAGGTTCAAATCCCTATTTTACCTAGCAAGTCAGGTTTCCTACTGTAATGAGTCAAGAAGGGCAAATCTTTTATCATAAACATATGATATGCTTGTAAAGCAGTTATAGTATTAGAATATATAAAGCCTTGACACTAATCTACTAATGTATTTTCTTCTCTAGTATCAGGGTCTTTTATTTTTCTCTCCTCTATCCTACATTTTTTTGTCCTTTTATTGTTATAATACAAATATCCATATAGCTACTGGACCCTAGGGGCTTATTCTTCTTACCATTCGTTATTTGCTAATGGAAACACCCATGATATGCTAGTCACTTTCCAGACATTCAAGAAGAGTTAGTTCATGCCTTTGGAGTCTTGCTTAGAATTAAAAAGAGCACACAGAAAAAAAAAGTGTTCAAAATGTATTCCAAACATGGAAGTGTAAACTGAACCCATATGAGACCAAAAATTCCACACAGATTTGCAATGTGAGCAGCAATCAATGCATCACTGTTGGCGAATGTTTCATGTAAGAAAGTATCAATGTTTGTGGACATGCTGTAAAAATCCCTCATTTAGGCTTCGATAACCCGTTACTCAGCAAGTTGTGTGTAATTATAGCAATTGGCTCAGATGTAAGAGATCTCAGTTATCGGCAGTGATAGCAGCAGCTGATGGTATTAGCAGAAGTTG
Organism: Gopherus flavomarginatus; assembly: GCF_025201925.1. NCBI lineage: Eukaryota > Metazoa > Chordata > Testudines > Testudinidae > Gopherus > Gopherus flavomarginatus. Next base: position 289,471,549 of record NC_066617.1, read on the forward strand.
GCTGGAAATGCAGAGCGTGGATGCACAGTAAAATAAATTGGACTCATATCTGTAATAAACATTTGATCCCTTTGGAGATGACTTGTCCTGGACAAAGTGTTTCAAAACCCAGTTATCCACCTTAATATCAAACAAAGCATTCAGAATCCAATATATGCATATTGCCATTGTGATATGAGTAGAACATCCATATCAGAAATGGCTCAGATATTACATTTGACACAGATCCATCTTGCAGGTATCCAGAGTCCTCCAGGGAGCAACCATTCCATAGTAGTGCTAATATATGCTGTATTCAAAGATGTACAGTCCACAAAGTGGGGATTCAAGCTGGAAGTAGCTCCCTTTTTATTGTTCTTTTGTTGTTGGTTTGTTTTTCTTTATTTGGAAGGGAACAGGTTCGGTAAGGGCTTGGACCTTGACCACAACTTCATGGAAGTCCACACTTACTTTTTCTACACATAGCCAGAAATGTGAGCAAATGCTTTATAAATCCCATGTCCCTCTTGCTTATGATGACAGAAACTTTGAGAAGGATCTTCTTTGGAGTAACTTTGTACATTAATTTGAGAGGATTGAATATAACTTGCACCCTTTGTGCATGGGCATAGTTTGGGAGGCAGATACGGAGCTGCAAGTCTTGGACAGGCACAGAATTTGCCCCTTCTCCTCAAGTTTGGCCCCATTGGCCTGACTGGAACTGACTCCCCAAATATAGAAGGCAAATTATGCCTACGCCTTTGTGGAAAATAAACTCCACTCAGTAGGATGTAACTGATTTCAAGGTGTTTAAGCTCAGAAACACCCATGATTGTGAAATACCTAAAGAATTCATTGCATTCAGTAACTCTCACATTCAATTTCCACCTGCATGATTTGGTTGTTTAGTGTCTCTAGACTAGATGTACTATAATACTCATAGGAATACTAAACATCCCAAGATTAGCTAGAGGTTTTTTCTTAGAGTCTGTGCATTTTCATCTGAATGTTTTTCTTGTTGAAGGTCAAAACACCTCTCTTTCTCATTCTCTGTCTCTTTTTCCTAACCCCTCCATGCAGTTGTTTGCCATAATTAGATTTGAATATACAAAGCATGTCAAAAATACTTGGTTAATACTTACAAGAAAATTTCAATTTAAATAAAAGTAAAACCTTTCTAATGGTAAGGTAACCAGAAAACATACACAGTGTCTAAATAGGGGAGGTGAACACTACAGTTATATGTAAACACTGGTTCACATTTTTAACACATTTGCTTCACCTGACCCTTTTATGTTAGTTGTCAGGGATATTCATTGAAACAGGGAATTTCCAGGGAGTATTGCAAAATACTTTCTGAAAGGAGATTTTGAATTTGTAATTTTGAGTATTCACCCCAAAGCTGATTCCAGGAGTCCAGTTTATTGACTCAGAGAAAGGAACATTCATGTGGGTCCAATCAAAACAGCTTACATTTCACACTTCACATATGCGCTATTTGAAGCAATGCTGTCATTAACTGTTCTTCATCAATCTTTGGGCTGAACTATGTTTCACCTTAAGACATTTGTCAAATTATTTGAACAATAAATTACTGACACTGGTAACTTGCTTTGGAGAACTTGCAAACAGAAACAGGAGGTATATTCATCTAATAGAGAGTTTGCTGAGATGGTCAATCAGTTGCAGATATGTAATAAAAATCACTTGAATTCTTCAAGAACACCTACTGAAGATGGTGTCAAAATATTGAAATTCTGCCAAAGAGCAAGCCCAACAATTTAGACACATATGTGGGCCCATTGCTGCAGTATGGGCTAGTAGACTTTCTGTGTGTCCCCTCCAGACCTAACAGGTATCTTCAGATTCAGAGAAATCTGAACCAATTGGAGGCATCATTGCAGTATGCTGACCAAGCAGTCGTGTTGTTTACTATTTTTATTCACAGTATACTAAGAAAGAAGCATTTAATAGACTGTTCCTTGTCTTTATCTTGAAGGTTTCACTTTCTGATTATTTCACAACTGAAATGATTTGATATTTTGGTGGTGATTTACATTTAGGGTTTGTTAGCTCATTAATAGAAAATGAGGACTTCAATAATTCAGACATAGGTTAGGGGTTTGTTACAGGAGTGAGTGGGTGAGATTCTGTGGCCTGCATTGTGCGGGAGGTTAGACTAGATGATCATAATGGTCCCTTCTGACCTTAAAGTCTATGAGTCTATGATATAAGATGATTTCCACTACAGTCACACTCCAGTTTTGTTTTAGTGTGCAAACTTCTTTCATTCAAGGGTGTCATTACCTTAACTTGCATTACATGTATCTATAGAGAAAGAGATCACACGGGGCTTAAATTCTTACAGAGTATCTTCCAGAACCCCTCACACCCTTCCTGCTCCCCCCACATGCTATAAAAACTCCAGGGAGTTGAAAATAATTACAGGAGCTCTGCTCCAGACAGCTCTGGCTGAATTTAAGTCCTGGATCACACAATAAGAAGAAATTGCAAAGAAACTTTTCAAAAGCAAGTCATTAATATGAGCAGCAAAGAATCCCGTGGCACCTTATAGACTAACAGACGTTTTGGAGCATGAGCTTTCGTGTGTGAATACATGCATGCATCTGATGAAGTGGGTATTCACCCACGAAAGCTCATGCTCCAAAACGTCTGTTAGTCTATAAGGTGCCACAGGACTCTTTGCTGCTTTTACGGATCCAGACTAACACGGCTACCCCTCTGATCATTAATATGAGCTTTCATTAGCATTTATACAGTGTAAATCTTAAAAGACTGCTTACATATCTTTAGTGAATGTACATTATTAAAAACAGGCCTTCAATTCCTTTTAGAACACAGGCTGTGGTTCACTCCCTTAGATTTAGTTACCCCTTTGGAAACTGATTGTAAGGCACCTGCATACTGTAATTTCTTTCTGTTTTACTAAACAAGCTAACAATTATTTCATATGACAAGCAAGGCACCTCACGAACACATGTAGGGTGACTAGACAACAAGTGTAAAAAATCGGGACCAGGGGTGGGGGGTAATAGAAGCCTATATTTGAAAAAGACTCAAAAATCAGGACTGTCCCTATAAAATCTTGGGACATCTGGTCATCCTAAGCACACATAGCTGACAGCTGGTGATTGATAACTCCAGACAGCTAGCAAGAAATATACTTAAAGAGAGAAAAACTGGGCTTTATAGACCAAAAAAGTGTTTACAGTTTAGAGCATGTGGTTAGAAGTCCTCCTGGTGAATCAAGTAATAGCTTACTGTGTACACCAACTAATAACAGAAAGAAACAGTGTCAAAGTAAGCTGTAAAAAAAATCAGTTTGCATCTTCTTTCTAGCAAAGTACTGCTTTGAGATTTTCCAAACCAGAAGGGACAAAAAAGTCTCTTCTCAAGTTTTTACAGCACTATGGGGGACAAGAGATGCTGGGAAAGAGTTGAAGGAGCTAATACAATTTGAATTTGAAGTATCCCTGATCTGTGCTAGTAAGGCTATTGTGACTTGTCACTCATAAGGTTAACATTAAATCTACAGATTTTAAAGTAGTCCACATCAAAGCAAACAGTAGGCTAATGACAGAAAGGGAAAATGGTGTCTAAAAAAATATTAAATAAGACTAATCAAAATGAAGCATCAAAGTTATTCAGCCCCGCATTTTTTAGCAGGAAAGTGGTTCAGAAAAATGGAATCACCAAAAATATAAATTGAAAATAATCATTGTAATGATCCAGTATATGTTCAGTGATTACAAAATAATGAAAATATTGATGTTGTATGAAAAGAATGTTTTTCATATGCTTCTTTAGTTAGCCAACACCATTTCCAGCTACTCTTTGTTTACATAAATGTGTATTAGCTCTTTCCAATCAGTACAGCTACACAAAATACAGCTGTTTTAGTCATCTTAAAAAAAAATCACCTCTTGATTGTCTTAGGGTGGGATCCAAGAAGGGACTTAGGCATCACAACACGGAGTGTCATGGGGGGCATCTAGAAAATCAAAGCCTGAGTTAGGTGCCTAGGTTCCCTATACAATGAATGGGCAGAGGTAAGTGCATGCACAAAAGCCAGAATGCTAGGCAAGGAACTGCCTAAACTAGCCAATGAGAGAAGCCAATGAGAAGGGTGTGTGTAAAGCCCCATCCCTGTCACAGAGATAGGCCCCTAAGTTCAGGCTGCAGGGAGGATCCTATGTCTGCTCAGCAATCCATGGACAGGAACCAGTCACCTACAGTCAGGTGGCTTAAGCACCTAAGGTGTTTTTTTGCAGGAATGAGTGAGGAGCCTGCCTCACTCTACACCAGGGATTGGCAACCTCTGGCACGTGGCTCACCTGGGTAAGCACCCTGGCGGGCCAGGCCAGTTTGTTTACTTGTCACATTGGCAGGTTCGGCCGAATGTGACTCCCACTGCCCGCAGTTCACCATCCCAGGCCAATGGGGGTGGTGGGAAGCCATGGCCAGCACATCCCTCAGCCTGTGCAGCTTCCCGCCGCCCCCATTGGCCTGGGACGGCAAACTGAGGCCAGTGGGAGCCACAGTCTGCCTAACCTGCTGACATGGCAGGTAAACAAACTGGCCTGGCCTGCCAGGGTGCTTACCCTGGCGAGCCATGTGCCAGAGGTTGCTGACCCCTGTTCTATACAAAGAAGCTGGAGAATGCGGAGAAGATGGTGCCCGCCTTATAACTTTTAGCCCAGTGATTAAAATAATCTCCTGAGAGGTGGGAAACCCCCATCTAAATCCTTTCTCCCGCTCTGACAGAGAGAGAAGAATTGAACCTGACACATCCAAGGCATGTTCTCTAACCAGTGGGCTAAAAGCCCAACCACCACCAGCACAACCACCTCTTGTGGCCAGATTTTGAATGGGACCTGCTCCAGTAGGCATGCTCAGAGGCCACTTGCCATATAGGGCTCTGTATGCATCTTAGGCAGCTGAATGACCATCTTCCCTCAGTTCACAGATTACTCTGGGGCTTAGATGCAAGATGAGCATCCGGAAGCCTAGAGCAGCGCAGCACTGCTCATGTTCAGAGACAAACTTAGGTACTGAGGTAACTTTTAACGTGAAAACTTAGGTGTTGTGTCAGTTTAGGCACCTACAGGGTTCTGTAGGGACAAAACTGTAAGTTAGCCACCTGAAACTTAGGCACCTAAGTACCTTTGTGGATCTGGACCACAGAATCCTGTTGCAGTAGACTTGGATTCTTATTACTGTCCAGCCATAGGCACCGACTTCCTCTTTATCTGGGGGGTGCACTATCGCCCCTCCACCCCAGGCACCACCCCACTCCACCCCTTCCCCAAGCACCCACCCCTACCCTTCCTCTTCCCACCCTCACTCCGGCCCTGGCCCTGCCCCCACTCCACCCCTTCCCGCAAGGCTGCACTCCCCCATCTCTCCCCACCCCACCTCTTTCCGCCCCCTCCCCCAAGCATGCCCCATCCCCACTCCTCCCCCGCCCTCTCTGCACCTCCTGCACACCACAGAACAGCTGATCCGTGGCAGGCGGGAGCCGCTAGGAGGGAGGGGTTGAAGTTGATTAGTAGGGTTGCGGATGGTGGGGATGCACTGGGGGAAGTGGGGAGCTTGGCTGCCAGTGGGTGCTAAGAACTCACTATTTTTTTTATGGGTGCTCCAGCCCTGGAGCACCCATGGAGTCGGCACCTATGCATCAAGCTGAAATCAAGTCAAGTCATTTGTACAACATCGGCCAGATTTTCACTAGTCTCCGTGTGCACTCCTATATGCAAAAGTTTGTACATATTTACACATCTGGGCTGAGGTTTTGAAAGTCATCTAGGCCAGTGATTTGGATGTGCAACTGGATAATGAGAACAGGACATACAAATCCCTTAGGCAGCCTTGAGAATCTATTGTGCACATGCATTTACTACATGTGTAAGTCCATGTGTAAAACAGCTATGTAACTTTTAGTGTGATTTATGTACACAAAAGCCGTAAAACTGTATGCAAACTGAGCACAGATTAGAATATTGGAGATCTGACTGGGCAGAGGAAGTTTAGCATTAAAATAGTATTACGATAAGAAGGTATGTTGAACCGAAACAACTATTTCTACAAAAGACTGAATAGTCAGTGAACCATATTAGTATAAGATTGCACCTCCAGTTGTATTTGTTGTCCACATTGGAAGTTTGTTGCATCAGGATACTGAGGTTAGCTGAGATGCTAGCTAAAAGAGATCTCATTTGCCTATTAAATGCTAAACTGCTAGTGACCTGGCACTTACTGTAACTGGTGATGAATTTGAAAAACCACAGCCCTCCCATAAGAGGTGTTCTGATGTCCTAAGAAACCGATCATTAAAGCAGAATCTCTGCAAATAAAGATGGGCTGTACTGGTTCACTTCAGAACAGATCTCTCTCAACAAAGTGGTGTTTGGGAAAAACTACTAATAGAATATATCTAATCTAGCTTCAGAATTTATATAGAGGTAGCAGCACAATGGTCAGCACCTCCAGAAGTACAAGCCTTCACAGCCACATTTCTAGAAAAGATCTAACAGTACTCATTAATTAATGCTCTGGTCTCAGTCCCCCAAATGCTGCTTCTGAAAATGATATATAAACACAGTGGCCCATTAGTTAAAAGTGCCTGCAGGTAGGCCAGGGTTCCGTATTTGGGGCATATCTGCAACACCAGCTGCTCCTTGATATCTGTCCTTTAAACCATCTGTTTTTGTGCATACACTTTCCAGGACTAAAATAACTTTATTGCTTAATCAATTCTGCCATCTAGTGGCTCATTTCATACCCAGCTTTGCTTGCTTTTAAATTAGGGGTAGGCAACCTATGGCACGCGTGCCGAAGGTGGCATACGAGCTGATTTCCAGTGGCACTCATGCTGCCCGGGTCCTGGTCGGTCTGGAGGGCTCTGCATTTTAATTTAATTTTAAATGAAGCTTCTTAAACATTTTAAAAACCTTATTTACTTTACATATAACAATAGTTTAGTTACATATTATAGACTTATAGAAAGAGACCTTCTAAAAACATTAAAATGTATTACTGGCATGCGAAACCTTAAATTAGAGTGAATAAATGAAGAGTCTGCACACCACTTCTGAAAGGTTGTGGACCCCTGTTTTTAATAATGGGTCTTACTAATACACAGCCTTCGCAAGCTTGCAGATATTTCTACTCTGTGCCAGTTCTGAGGTGGGGGACCACAGACCTCCCAAAAGAGCAATATCCATAATACCGAAGTATAGGTTCCTGAGGTTTCTCTCCTCTGGAAAGCTAGACAAGTATGCTCCATGCAGTGCTATGCAGCTTCAGCTCAGTGAAGATACTAATATGAATTAAGACCACCTGTTAAGTAAAAAATCCAAAAATCTTCAAAGATTCTCCAATGCCAAAATCCTGTGAAGAGAATTCCACTGGACCGAACACATCTTTGAAGGCAGACCCTTGTTAACAGTGCTCCCTCCTCCATTGGAAAGGTGAAGCAGCATTTCACTGTGCCTCAGGCTGATTAAAAAAAGAGTATTTGTACTCTCCCAGAGACTGTATGGTAAATCCATCTGATTATTCCTATTTCCAACATAGATGCGTTTCAAGCCAAAAGTATATTATGTGTATTTCTTTTAAGTGCATCAATCTCGGAAGTTAACGAGTTACTTGCAGTCAGAACATTATGTGGCAATGGAACAGCAGTAATAAAACATGGTACCACCGCTGAGACTCCCGCTCCTCTTTCCATAAATAGCTGTTCAAAACTGCACAGTGCTGATGGGGAGGGAGTCCTTGGACATGCTGGCGGCCAGATGGAATTATTTCATTCCTGGGGTTTCCTGATAATGAGATTAGGTGATGTTTGTTCTACTATGGAAATAAAATTCTGTTCCACATGAAACTGCCATTGGGTTTATGCTGATGCTTCCACAAAAACTATAAACATGTTTTTTGGAGATTTTAATATTTCTTTGCCATTGGCCAAGGTAAGTTTTGTAGAATCCTTATGACACCAACAGTCAAGGTGGAAGATTTTTGGAATAATGCAATGGGATGTAACATTACTTGCCATGTTGCTTTAGACATGCTCACTGAAAAGTATTGTTTTTTTTCCATTAAAGAACTGGAAGTAATTATGTAAAGATTGTGGAGGAGCAAACTAACAGTTAAGAGCCCAATTCTGCCACCCTTACTCATGTTGAGTACTCCCTAACCACACAAGCAATAAGGCATTGCTTTGGGTAGCAGACTCTGACCCTTAGAAAAATACAGCATATCATATTATCAGCTAGGGTAATATACTGAGATACTAGCTAAGTAATATAACACCTGTTACCTCTGGATACTAAGGGTCAAATCTCACTGTAGGTATGAAAGGCCCAAAAATCCAACAGAAACCATTGTTTCTATTGCAGAGGAAGTTATTCAAACCACAGAAAGGCCACTCAGAGTTTCATCTATGGTGGCCTCATCCACAGGAGCATAATTAAAGGGGTAAAAAGAGAGGATTGTGACATGGACACAGGTAAGTAGATGAAGGTATGGCCAGTGGTCCACAAGCTGGGTGAGCTGACTTGATCACAACCCCATATCTGGGTGCTGTGGCCAAGCTGTGAAGATGCAACACGAACTACATCCATGCTGCTGTGGGGAGGAGGGGCAGGAGGCGCAGGATTTCATTCCCCAACATATACATAGTGCCCCCAGCTGAAGAAGGCCTCTTTCCTATACTTCATTTCCTTTTGTGCTGTAGCTGAGTCAGCAAGTTAGATCTATCCTTGGTGTATTAAGATCATTGGCTTCCATGGGCTGCTCATTGTTTTTTCTCCCTCAAAAAGAACTTGGGCCATAGAGCTACAAAGTGGAAATTCTTGATGGAGAAGGAAAAATTCACTGCCTGTATCTGTGAAGAGGTGACTACTGGGGAACTAGCATAATACTACCACAAATATAATGGGCCTCAAGTCAAAAAAACCACAACCGTGAAATACTCTGAATTATTTCACACATTAGAATACCTGCCAGATGCATTATTAATATGTTCATTGGATCAGTTTTATGTGATTTTCATTAACTCCCTAATACGGACTATTCAACATGTTGAAACTACTGACAGCTTTAGATGTCTGCAAGGCTGATTCCAAGTTACTATAGCTTGAAGGACTGCATCTAAAGAGAGAGCTGCTAAAGCAAAGGTACACAACTATTGGTCCAAATCATCAACTAGTATAAACTGGCACATTTCCACTGATCTGAGTGAAACAACATCAATTTCCACAACTGAGGAGCTGGCCAATTATCTTATGCCCCAAAACCAGTCCTCCACAAAAGCCTGAGTAACAGAGTAAGGCAAGCTGATTCTCGGGCATGAAGGCCTATCCCCAACCCAGAGAAAGGTCATGGAAATGTAATCTGTTCACAACTCCCTTTCTCCCTTCCACTGATGTTGTGGTCCAAAGTTCATGGGTCTACAGTTTGTGGATTCACTGGCCGTGCACCTGCCTCTCCCCAACCCAGTCTACAAGTTCTCCTTTGCTCTTGGTTTACACAGTGAGCCAAGGTATTGGATTTCCATGGAGTTCTCAACTCAGTTATAACTGAGAGCAGAATTTAATCTACTGTTTCTGCTGTTTCTTCAGATGCTTACTAGGAATAAATAATGGTACACTGATAATCTGGCCCTTGCTGTTCCACTCAGCTGTATAGTAACTACTTCTTCTCCAGTATTTCAGTTTATGCATAGAACAGGAGCAGGTCACCAAAAAATGCAATAAATGGAAAGTGATAATGCCATATTTTTAATTAAACTTTTGAATATGATGTATAGTAGATTAACTCAAAGTTACATGGGGAATATAATTGGTATGCATCAATGAAGAGACTGAGATGTACATCTGTGCCTAATAAGGTCATATTATGGTGCATTAACATAAGAACGGCCATGTTGGGTCAGACCAAAGGTCCATCTAGCCCAGTATCCTGTCTTCCAACAGTGGCCAATGCCAGGTGTCCCAGAGGGAATGAACAGAACACGTAATCACCAAGTGATCTATCCTCTGTCACCCATTCTTAGTTTCTGGCAAACAGAGGCTAGGGACACCATCCCTGCCCATCTTGGCTAATAGCCTTTGATGGACTTATCATCCACGAATTTATCTATTTCTTTTTTGAACCCTGTTATAGTCTTGGCCTTCAGAACATCCTCTGGCAAGGAGTTCCACAGGTTGACTGTGTGTTGTGTAAAAAAATACTTCCTTTTGTTTGTTTTAAACCTGCTGCTATTCCTCCCACCTAAAGAAATGTGAAATATCTCCTGTTTAATTTCTTTCTTATCAGATTTATGATTACAGCCCTTTAGCAATGCATGCTACATGTAAATAAAACAATTTACATTTAAACCTACTGCAACAACATTTTGTTTCACCTTGGTATATATGTATATTTGAGGTTCTTTAAGAAACAAAATTGTGATTTAACCCAATATTGCCATCTAGTGCTAAAAATGTCTATGGACAACCATCTCTATAAAGAACAGCACTGTACTATTATTTACATACTAATAGTGAAAATACAGGGATCTATTTACCTGGATGAGTTGAAAGAAACGTGTTGGCCAAAACACTGCACAAACGATGACACACAAAAAATACAGCTCAGTTTGCGGTACATCTTCGCACTGAAATGCTCAAGTAATGACAAGTTCACAGCCAGCAAGGGAAGGAGCCAGGCAGGACACCCCAGGGCTAAATAAAGCCAAAGGATGGGGAATATGAATGTTGTGAAAGTAGCCTCAGAGGCAGTGGCTGGTAGAAGTAACCCAGTGAAAAAGGTGAGTGTAAGCGACTACATGAAACAGATCACCACAATCAACAGGTATACCAAAGAGAGCAGAATAGCAGCTACAGCAAGGAGGCTAGGACAGAAAATACCACAGCACAGCCCAACATGCAGCCAAATGGCCCAAGCAGAGGAAGTCTGAAAGAAGACTGTACAGGAACAGAGCTCAGCTGCAGAGAATGTGCATTTCAGAAGACAAAGGGCCCAGTGTACTTCACCCCAGCAGCAGCATCCATTAGGTGGGTGAAGAGGCAGAGGAACTGTAGTGGAGACTTTTAAAAGTGGTGTATGATAGCTCTAGCACGAATAGTTGTGGATGTGTCAGGCTAATACATATAAACCCTGTGTGTACCCCTCAGGAAACACACTTGCCTCAAATAGATGCCCTCATCCTGAAAACGCTTGGATACATATATTTAAATACATGTATAGTCCCATTGAACACACATGTAAGCAGTATTGGGTAAACAAAGGGCACATAGTGCTGCACATAGAAACCCGCAAATGAAATGCATGATTGCCATAGTGATATGTCAGTAGCGCTGAGGGGGTATTGGTAGGTACCGTGCTCATTGCTGTATTCTACCAGCCCCGCTGATATTATGATTCTGATGGCCTCTGCTGTTCTACTTCAGCTGCAGCATATCACTCTGAGTCTTTGCTTTTGTTTCCATTTCCTCCATGTTTCTACTGTGTGCACAGCACCCATGGTAACTAGACTTCACTGGCCTGAAGCTTAGAGAAGGAAAAGATGCTTTGCACCTAGATAGTATAGTGTGTGATAAATTCCTTATAAATAACATTGATCAGTAATTTGCTATCGCCGCTCAGTTGTGTGCAGTTTACTCTCTTTCTGAGGTATGGCCTTTCTTGCAGCATTTCTTGCATTGCACAAACGAGGGACATCAGGGGGCTGGGCATGAGTAAGGTCTGAGCAAAATCTAGCGTTTGGCCCATAGACCTTTCTGCAATGATCTGTTAACTAGCAGGAGGAGGAGTGTTACCTACATGCTGAAATAGCACTGTGACATTATTGACATGAACTGTAACCTTATCATTGTTGCAACCAAGGTGCTATAGTTGCACCAAATCTTGTACAAAGGAGGTCAAGTAAGGTGCCTATGGAAAGGTTATAATGTGCTAGTTATGATTATGCTGTGTGTATCATTTTTGTATTTGAAGTTATGAATATTGGCTATGTATTTGTATCTCAATGTGTTTTATTATAGGTAGCATCAGAGAAACATTTGATCAGGTTCTTGGCAAAGGACTATTCTGAGTAAGTGCCCAATCAAGAAACACTTAACTGACAATGGACTTTGGGAGATGCCAATCCACATCTGAGCTTTCCTGGGAATGTTCAAATTAACATATAAACAATGGCATTGGCCTGCAAAAAGCTGAATCGTTCATGGACCTGTGACTTGCCCAGGTGGCTACAAACTCCATCTTATTGCTGTGATTTTGCACAGAAGAACAAAGGGATTTCTGCCCACAAGAGAGAACATAAAAGGCCCTGGAAGTCTCTCCATTTTGTCTTCAGCTGGCTCAAGAGATGGCCTTTTCACCCCAAAGAGATGCCTGAAAGAAACTGGAACAAAGGATTGTAACTACGGGGGTGTGAGTGATTGCTGGACCCAGGTCATAAGCCACAACATTGGTCTGAAAAGGATTGGACCCAGACTAGGAAAGAGTCTAGTCTGTGAAAGAAGCTTATTGGAATATCTCTGAGGGTGAGATTTACCTGTTTTCAGTTTCTTACTGTATTAGGCTTAGACTTGCATGTTTTGTTTTGTTTTGCTTGGTAACTTACTTTGTTCTGTCTGTTATTACTTGGAACCACTTAAATCCTACTTTTTATATTCAATAAAATCACTTTTGCTTATTAATTAACCCAGAGTAAGTAATTAATACCTGGAGGAGCAAACAGCTGTGTATAGCTCTCTGTTAGTGTTATAGAGGGTGGACAATTTATGAGTTTACCCTGTATAAGCTTTATACAGAGTAAACTGGATTTATTCAAGGTTTAGGCTCTGAGAAAGATTGAATACTGGGTGCTGGGAAAGTCTCTGTTAACTAAGAAGCCCCAGAGCTGAGTGGATTTCAGTTTCAGTGAACTGTAGAGAGGTGTGGCCTAACCCCTGGGTCTGTGCTGAAACTGACTGAAGTGTCTAACTCAGCAAGACAGGAGTCGAGGGAAGCCTCTTCTGGCAGAGGAGTTTGTTCTCAGTGGTATCTCAGCACATCTACTTACAGTCTTGAGGGAGTTTCCATCACAAGCACAATGAACAAAGAGTCACTTGGTTCAGAGACACCAATAGACCTATTTTATTTGGCTAGACAGACAGACAGATGGATGGATGACAGGTGGTAGAAGCTACATCAAATATATTTAATGACATGGGAAATGCTTAAGGCCAAAATTGCCCAATGTACATTCCTAATATAAGCAGTCTGCTTTTACAAGTGCTGAGCACCTCCGATTTTTGTGCTCCATGCATAATAGCTCTTGATTCTCTCATTGATTGCTACTTGTACCATAAGGGTAAAGGTGGGACTAAAATCAGTTTTCCGAAGACCAATTGAATGCTTCTAATACAAGGGTGGGCACAGACAAAAAAGAAAACCTGGAGGAAAGTGGTATTAATAATGATTAGGTGAAAGTGATGAATCAATTTATTTACCTTAGGTTGTGATCTGAGCTTATAGGATGTGCTACAGGATGTGCTGTGGAGTTGAGACCTGATCCTTGTGGAGAGTATGAAAACAAATCTGGCTGTCTTTCATATGCTGTGTGCACAGAGGATGTTCAGTATCAGCTAGGAAGACAGAATATCTAATACAATGCAGTAATAAAGCACCTTATTACGAAAAAGCAGTGAGCATGGTATGTATGCTACATAATGAAATATTAGTTCCATATGTCCAGACAGGATGGGTTCTGATTGAGAAAAGGTTACACAACCCAAACTTAGATGGAGACACCTTGTAGGGTGGGCAAAATATGAAATATTGTAACCTTTAGTTACTAGGGAAACTGAGTGACAGATGTGACACACAGGGAAATTAGACAATATAAGAACAGCAGTCAATGATTTGAAACAATTGTAGGAGAGGAGGAAGTGGTGAAGAAAGAAGAGTTGGAACCCAGCTAAGAAAGCAGTAGGGTGGGAAAGGAAAATAGAACACCAATTACACCCACAGTTTAGATCTGGGGCTCATTAAAATGATGGTGTTCAGATCCAAGTTGTGAGCCCTTCTCTTATATATAAATATAAATGATATTTAATAAGTGTTTATTGAAGATTGATAATTAGCAATACTTTGTACTTCTACAATGCTTTCCATCTGAGGATCTCAACTGATTTACAGACAATAATGACTAAGGGCTAGATCCTGCAAGATTCTGAACAACTCCTGGAGGAACTGTGACTACTCACAACAAAACAACAAAGGAACATTAAGCCATTGAATAATTTTCCTATTAAAATTTTAAAAATGTCAAATACCAATTTGTTTGTGATGATCATCCCATCTGAGTATTACATTAGTTTGGTGCTAACTGGTATCTAATAATCTCTACAAATTGTCAGCATTCTGGGAAGCAAGGACTTTCCTATGAAATAACTGCATTTGACCTAGCACTTTCTGACTCTAACAATGGATCTGAAACAATGAAATAGTACAAGGCTCAGATACTTTTATATCTGACTAAAGAGGAGATTGTTAAAATTTGGCTGAGAAAGAAAATTTTACCAAATACCAAAGATATTTTTTAAAAAAATCTGCCCAAACAACTGCACACAACCCCAGGTGCATCACTTGAAAGAATTAACAATGTAAACAGAAAAATCTTTGCTGTATATGTTATTCACCATTCTTATTCAGTGATCAACACCACTGCTGTCTATCTTCTTTATTTAGAAACACTTTGTTTTACTGTTCGTCATAACAGTCAAATGTAAATCACCTATGCTTCATGTGTTGGACTAAATTCTGCTCTCATTTAGACTTCTGAAATCCCTATCTGTAGTTTAAACCTGAGCCTTCCTAGATCAAATGATCACATACCAAAAGAACTGAGCTGGATGTGAATTAGAAGTCAATAAATTTAGTATAGAGTGAACTGGGTAGAATTGCACAGATTATATACAACTAAACATCTCTAAACAACCTACACTTGATACATATTACACTGAGGACAATGGTCATAATTAAAAGCTAAGTCAAACTATGCCTTGGCTTTATTTGGTTTTATCTGATACAGCTTTTTAAACAAGTATTTGGCTTAATGTTTCTATTAATACTTTAAAACTACTTTTTCCTTTTGGTTGATAAATTATTGAAAGGTTTTGCTCTTTGCCATGAGCTAATGCATACTGCCCTCAAAGCTAAGTAAGAGCTACTGTTTTGACAGAATCAGGGATCACACACACAAATTGCACATCCTGTTTGCTACCAGCAAAGGGAGCTATACAACCCTTAAATGGCACTGAACAGATGCATTCTAATATCTGAAAAGAAGCATGAACTCAAACTTGAGTTTTATCACTATACTAGATTCACCGGACCTGGATCTCCAGTGCCTTGCCTCTTTGTGCATTTATTTGCACCTGTGCAAAACAAGTGTAAAACAGCACCAATCTTCTGTGTGTGTCTGTGTGTTGCAGGGTTTCTTAAATGGTGGCTTGTGCTATAACTCTTCTGCTGCCATGTGAAGGCTGCACAGTAATATTGGAGCCATGGAACTTCTGTATGGCCTGGTGATAGCAATTATTTAATTTTCTCTCCTACATGGGTAATAACTGCAGAAAATGGATCTTTTGAATGACTAGTGATAGCATATTGTCCTCTGATGTTTGCTATTCTGTCTCTGTCCTGTTGTGATACGCTTGAGATGAGAATTATTGGAAGAACCACAGGGCCAGCCTTAGGGAAAATTGCACCCTGGGCAAACTTGTATTTTGGCGCCCCTGGCCCCATCTGTCTTTCCAGGCTCACCACCCCCTCCCAGTGGCTCCTCCCCTGCTGCCTCTCTCCCCTCCACCCATTGCCCCAAGGCGTTCCTGCTACACTGGGCTGCACCCCCTCCACCCATTGCCCCAAGGTGTTCCTGCCCCACTGGGCTGCACCACCTCCACCACCCATTGCCCCAAGGCGTTCCTGCCCCACTGGGCTGCACCCCCTCCACCCATTGCCCCAAGGTTTTCCTGCCACACTGGGCTGCACCCCACAGGCAGCGAGGGGAAGCCCGAGCTCCTGGCCTCTGCACCTGGGTGAGGGCACATATTGCACTGCCCTAAGGCCGGCCCTGAAGAACCACTCTCCTTAAACCTCTCTCTCTCTCTCTCTCTCTCTCTCTCTCAGTGTTAGTACTGTTTGTATCTCACTAAGCTAAGGTGGCCTCGTTGATTAAAATGCTTAATTTTCAAACCGCAGTTATAAGGTACCTACTGTAAGATATTAGATACATGAAGGCTAAGGCTGATAAATTATTGGGGGATCTTTTTATGCTTCAGCAATCTGTTATGCATATAAACATAGTAAAGAGCAGAAGAGGCCACTAAGTTAACAAGGCTGAAAGCCATAAGAATGGAAAAGGCTAGAAAGTGGAAAGGAAGGGCAATGTTGCTCTTCTCTGTTCGCTCATTTTTATTATGCAGTAAAACATTATAAACTTTACACTAACTGAGGGTCTGGCCCTTCAGTTCTGCATCTCCCATTTCCTTTTGACACCTGCTTTTCACTTTGTTTCCTTGCATGTATCTATGCACTCCTTAAGAGGATGACAAATGATGTCTATGTATTCAATGGATCTGAAAATGTCTATATCATTGAGGCCCACTTTTATGAATAGCATAGAGCTCACAAAATTCAACATCACATCCTGCACTGCACTGTGAGCAAAGATCAGAAATGATGATGCAGTTGGATTTCTGAACAACTGAAATAACTGTCCAGATTTCTTCTGTGCCCACCATATTTAATGTTTGTGGAAATGCTTTAGCAGGTAGATAACAATAGCATCCCAGAGGGTTTTGGGTTTAGCCCTTAGCTGGTCACAAAGACTGATTGGACTAATCATAAGGCAGGGGTCGACAACCTCTGGCACTCAGCTCACCAGGGTGCTTACCCTGGAGGGCCGGGCCAGTTTGTTAACCTGCCACGTCAGCAGGTTTGGCTGATTGCGGCTCCCACTGGCTGCAGTTCGCCGTCCCAGGCCAATGGGGGAGGCAGGAAGCCACAGCCAGCACATCCCTCGCCTGCGCTGCTTCCCACTGCCCCCATTGGCCTGGGACAGCGAACCATGGCCAGTGGAAGCCACGGTCCGCTGAACCTGCCGATGCAGCAAGTAAACAAACTGGCCCGGCACACCAGGGTAAGCACCCTGGCGAGCCACGTGCCAGAGCTTACCGACCCCTGTCATAAGGGATGGATGACAAGTGGCAATGCTGGCCTCAGGCAGGACTGATTTTATATAAGGCCATTTTATAAGGCCAAAGCCCTGAAACAGGGCTGAGGGAAGCAGAATGGCTAAGGCAGAACAGTTTGCTAAATGCCTAGGTACCAGAGTTCAGTGATTCTAAAACTACCATATAAAGCATGAAACAGATCAAATCTCATCATATTTGCTTCCAGTAGTTACGTGCAGGGATCTCTTTGAACTGATAGCATATCTCCCATTTGATAGAATGAAAAAATACCATAGCCAGATAAACGTAGAATCATGTCAAGCAAGGAAAAAAATAAATTGCTGACAGTTCAGGTTAGGCTACTAGGAAACCTAACACTTTCACTTAATTAGCCAGCTCTCCCTGTTCCTGCTTTTGGCAGCAACAAGTTCTGCTTCATACACTTGTACAATATAAGTGGTACTTT
The DNA here is from genome assembly GCF_025201925.1 of Gopherus flavomarginatus. Classification (NCBI taxonomy): domain Eukaryota; kingdom Metazoa; phylum Chordata; order Testudines; family Testudinidae; genus Gopherus; species Gopherus flavomarginatus. The sequence continues at coordinate 289,489,246 of NC_066617.1, forward strand.
TAAATGAACTTTTCTTCTCTTGTTCTAACAGTCCCCTCTTCCCTTCCATGTTTAAACATGCACAGATATGTATGTACATGTATATGTGCGCACACACTGTTGATGTAGATATAGATTTTGTTATGCCTTTAGAACACATGCCGTTCCCCTCTAAGTACTTCCTATCTCAGCAACCAATAACATAAAGAGAGCTGTACGGTGACACCAGAGCTGGCCTCTGAGTGTTTCCTTTTAAATTGCCATGAGAAGTGCTATTCTTTCATTATTTGTACTATATGTGTCTCAAGCAAAGTTCTTTTCTCACGCTATCACTATTAGAAATGCCACACAACTGCTATTTCTCACAATATTTCATCAGAAAACAAAGACCCAGGGTGACTTTGGGGCATCGTAATCTAAGAAAACAGGAACCTGGACAACATGAAACCAGAACAGCAGAGGTTGGCCTCACAATTTTCCAAACACAAATATCCCTTCAATCATGAGAAGATCTAGGGGGACAGCAGCCCCTGGTGATAAGAAAAACTTTCAAAGGAAGAAACAGCCCTTTTGGAGGGATAGAAGGCTTTAAGGAAGGACCTCCACCCTAAGTAAGCAGATATGCTTGTTGGATCTGTGTCTTATCAGCCTCTCAAAAAATCTGTTTATTTTTAAAAGAGGCAAGTAAGAGAACTATTTTCAGAAATGAGAGAGCTAGTGAGCTCCAGCGTAGCAGCAATGCAGAGGAAAAGAGGTCATAAACATCAGTTCTGAGCTGGAAGTTTGGAAAGAGATTTGTCATCTCTCATTTAGATGTAATTTTAGAGGGCAAGGGTAATACCCTGACCCCAGGGAAGTCAAATGGAATTTTGACATTGACCTCAATGGAACTGGGATTTCACTCTTCAAGTCAAAGGAGCTTTTCAAAATGAGCTCAGCAAGGGATGTTCACCTCAACTACATGTGTTTAGGCTGGTCCTTTGGGAATAGGATGAAACAGAGAAAAGAATCGATTTAGGCTGAATATCACAACTGTGGGCCAGATTCTGGCAACCTACTGATGCTGAGCACAGTTGCCAACTTTCACGCTGTAAATAAGCACCCTGACTTTCACAATAAGCCAAAAGTCAAGCTAATCCCATTTCAAAACAAGGCCAAAACAAGCCAATCCCTAAGAACACTCTATGTGATGTAGATCCCCATGGTATGCAGCCTGGGACTGTTGTGAGCCCACTGAGCACCCCTGACTGTCTCCTCCCTTGCCCCTGCTTGCCAGGAGTCAATAAAAAAAAAAGAAGCAACAAGCTACAAGCCAAACAGGCAACAAGCTACAAGTCAAAAACTAGCCAACAAGCAACTCACAAGCCAATTAAGCCAAAAACAAGCCCAATTTCTGTGGTTTTTTTCATGGGTATGGCATGTCTGAAGCTGAGTAGTACCTTATTCCACATGCAGTATAACTGAAAACAACATTCCTACTCACAGAGTAAGGTATTATTCATCACAAATAAGGGTTTCTGAATCTGATCCCCTACTGAGATCTTTTAGCCTACACAAGCCTGCCAACTGAAGTGATGGAATGTGGAGGCATTTATAACTATACTAGAAAGTGTTCAGGACCCTACAATATTGTAAGGAACAATCCTGAACATATAAGTGGACAAATTACAGATGACTTATACTAGGTCTTTTCCATCCCTAAGTCTATCGCTTAAGAGTAATATTTGTTGTTCTTGCTGAGCAACCACTAAGGACTTTGCCTCATCTTAGCTGTCTCAGACTTTGTTGCCCTATGTCCCTTGGTCAATTATGTGTTGTTAAATATCTCTTCACCCCACTACATATGACATCCCCAAATAGTAATTGTTATCTGGTTCTTATTTAGGTTGACTCATTTCATCGCTATCTTTCACCACAATTGCTCTTTATTTAACAAGTTAGACATAAGGAATAAGAAACCTAAAGGCAAATAGAGAAGAAAGCAGTATTGTTAATGGTTTTAAATCAGTTAATTTTCCAGCCAACAGAGCTAAATCCAAGCTAAGTAGCACACTGCTTCTGCTACTTTGACTTCTCTTTTTGACATTACTGTATCCAATGTTTGCCCTACAGCAAAATTTCTTCAGAATAGTCAGCTGTTAATGTAGCTCTAAAAATGTACTTCTTGTAAAAGCACTTACAGTACCAAAGACTTACCATTCCAAAACCTTGCAATGAATAATGGCATGTCATCATAGCAGTAGTGTATATAGTTGTGCATAAATAGTTCTCTGTCATACCTGCATCATCTACTTCATCAAAATGTGATTTGGGATTCAGGAATTCAAAACCTCCAGATTCTTGATTTAAAAAAAAAATCATCGAATCACCATTTTCAGGGTTTATATGGTACAACTAGAAGAACTAGGTTGGAGGATGTGCTATTTCCCTGAAACAACAACAGGTTTGGTTAATGACATGGGTGTTTGTTCTGTGGGAAACATGGCACATGTAGCAAATAGTCTATCCTCATGACCTAGGCTATGTGGATAGTTCTCTGAAGACTCCATGCAATGTGCAGCATCAGTCAAAAAAGCAAACAGGACATTAGGAATCATTAAAAAGGAGATAGAGAATAAGACGGAGAATATCTCAATATATTGGAATTGGAAAAGGTTCACAAAAGGGCAACAAAAATGATTAGGGGTATGGAACAGCTTCCATATGAGGAGAGATTAATAAGACTGGCATTTTTCAGCTTGGAAAAGAGGCAACTAAGTGGGGATATGGTAGAGGTCTATATAATCATAAGTGGTATAGAGAAAGTAAATAGAGAAGTGTTATTTACTCCTTCTCATAATACAAGAACAAGGGGCCACCAAATAAAATTAATAGGTAGCAGGTTTAAAACAAACACAAGAAAGTGTTTTTTCACACAATGCACTGTCAACCTCTGTAACTCCTTGCCAGAGAGTGTTGTGAAGGCCATTACTATAAAGGGGTTATAAAGGGAGCTAGATAGATTCTTGGAAGATAGGTCCATCAATGGCTATTACTCAGGATGGGCAGGGATAGTGTCCCTAGCCTCTGTTAGCAAGAAGCTGGGAATGGGTGGCAGCCATAGATCATGGCTTTGGGGCACCTGCCATTGGCCACTGTCAGAGGACAGGATACTGGGCTTGATGGACCTTTGGTCTGACCCAGTATGGCTGTTCTTATGACATCTGTACTGATTAATGTTTGTCTACTACAGTTTACATCTTTATATAAGTTCTTATTAGAGCTGGTCAAAAATGGAGGAAAATAACATCCCCAAAACTGTGATTTTTCTTTCCATTTTTTCACTGAGAAATTCCATCAGTAGAAATTGCATGACTAGTGCTAGTTCTTACATAGCTATGGAATCCAACTTCCTAACTTTGATTTGTTACTGTAAGAACTTAGATAGCCTTTGGCCTTGGCTCGCAACATGTGTCAGGTGTTCAGTCCAGGAAACTCCAACAAAGGGAGAGTAAATAACATGGCAGGGATTTAAAACACAGACTGTGTGTAAAATCTACATATGCTACAATGAATGACTCAGCCTTAGGAAAAGGGTGCTACTCTAAAGCACCCTCCCTCTGAGAAGCTGCTGCAGAGATAAGGACAGTAATGGACTGGAGGGCATTGTTTAACTTTAGAATAATCACACAAGCAGTTTATGGGAACAGTCTTCCTTACATATATAGCCCAGGCAGCTGGGTGTTTCATGTCCTTTTCCATTCAAACTCTTACATGTTGTATATCAGTGTTAATTCTTAATAAATACATCATCATCTAAATAACTTGTAGTTTTTTGGCATTGTGATATTGACAATTAACTCTAGCAAGTATCAGCAAAATAGGAGATATATGTCAATGCATTCATCGAGTATATCAGTGAGAACAGGTATCTAGAAAGAGAGGTATTTTTGTTCATCCACTTGTGCAATCAGATTTCAAATATAATGTGCTAATATGAGACAAAGAGCAATATTGTGGTTAAGGACTTCAGAAAAATTGAGTTCAATTCCTGGCCCTGCTGCGAACTGGACAAGTCACCTGAATTGCTCAGTGCTTCAGTTCCTAGTTGGTAAAATGGAGATAATAATTCCCTACTTCACAGGGTTGTTGTGAGATTAGCTGTATTGTTGGTTGTAAAATGTTCACACTGTGATATAAGTACCCACACAGATATCTGATCCTAGTTAAAACAAAGAGGAAAAAACAGTCCTGGGCTAAGTTCTCTGTAGGCTGTGCAGCCTACTTACCACCTTCTTACTGCCGCACAGGTGCTCAGGGAACCCACCTGGGGACCTGCCACGGCCAGGGGAGGGACACCTCTCCCCTGGCCCCAACCTAGCCCAGCCCACAACCTGCCAGCGTGGCCCAGAACTACTGCAGCTGGGGCATCCCGCCCCAGTCTCAACTCTGCCGCAGCGCCAGGTCTGGCTGGTGCACTCCTACACCAGCCCAAATCCAGATGTGACCGGCGCGGCCTGGCCAGGCCTGAACCCAGCCAGCTGGCCCAGACTCAGCCGTGGCCAACGTGACCCTCTCCAGGACCAAACCCAGCCCGGGCCTGGACCTGCCGCAGTGCCCCTTCCCCAGCCCAAACCCAGAGTCCTCACCCCTAGCCGGAGCCCTCACCCTCTACACCCAACCCTCTGTCTCAGCCCTGAGCCCCTCATTCCTGGCCCCACCCCAGAGCCTGCACCCCCAGCTGGAGCCCTCCCCACCTGAACCCAGCCCTCTGTCCCAGCCCTGAGACCCTCAACACCAGCCCCACCCCAGATCCCCCACCCCCAGCCAGAGCCCTCACACCCCTGCACCCCAACCCTCTGCCCCAGCCCTGAGTCCCCTCCCACACTCTAAATCCCCTCGGCCCCACCCCCACCACATGAATTTTGTTATGTGCACCAATATGAAGCTGATGTGTCACACATAATAAAATTCATTCTGCACATGGGTGGGAAAAATTAGTGGGAACACTGGTTCTGCGAAGTGAGTGTCAGCTCTGGTTAGGTGGCTTGTTAGAAAGAAAATACATTTTACACTATTGTCAAGGTCTCATTCACCATGGTATATCCAAATATGACCAAAATAATAATAACTCAATGGTTATATCGTGTACCATGTAGACCAGAAATACATATTTAAAAATTTTATTAAAGCTAATGTTAAAAAATTATATAGTACGCAGATTAAGAAAAGAGTGTCAGGACATCTGGGGCTAGTGCTTAGATTATCCACAAATACAAAGTTCATTTTTAAAGTCATAAGATACATATAGTGCATAATCAGCAATAACCCACATTTAGGTGAGTAAATTTAAGAATACAGTTTAGATATTAGCATCCAAGTATTTGGGTATATCACTCATGAAAAGATATACAGAGTGTTGGTTGTGGAAAGCAAATATAGCAATGAGTGAAGATTCTCCCTCAGAAATTGAAAACTTAGGGTAGGTTGTCCATTTAGAAAATACTCTCCATGAGGAAAGTATTTCAGCTACTTTCCCCACTGCATTTCTCATCAGCGCTCCAGCTCATCCCTCCTGGTGCTGCCAATACTACACGCTTTACTTCCCTAGAGGGTAAGCAAAAGAGGAACTGTAATATAGCAGGATCCACATGGTGAATTAGTGCCCAGGAAGTTAGTGCAATGTAGATTCATACCCTGAGTTCCTGGGCACTAACTCACCATGTAGACAAGCTGTTAAAGGTGTTTCTTTCACGTCTACACTGGAATAAAAGACTCATGGCACAGCCATGGCTGAACCAGCTCAGCTGACTCATGCCTATGAGTTTAGGGCCAAAAATTGCTATGTAGATTTTCAGGCTTGGGCTTGGGCCTTGGTTCCAGGACCCTGACCCCTCACAGGGTCCCACAGCTTGGGCTCCAGCCTGTGCCCAAATGACTACATCGCAATTTTACAGCCCTACAGCCCGAGCCACATGAGACTGAGTCAGCTGACATAGGCCAGCCACAAGAGTTCAATTGCTGTGTAGACATCCCCCGAGGTACAATGCCTCCAAAGGCTATTTCTGGGATAGTGCAGCTTATGAACACCCGCACAAACACGCCTCCCTGCCCCAGGGCTGTGTCTGAAAACACTATCTAGTCTTGTGTTCTCAGGAACGGCTAATGAGAGCATTAGGGTTTCCAGTTCAAGTGTCACACAAATTCTGACCCTTTTTTCACATGCACATTTATGTGGACTGCTCACATTGCTTGTATGGCCATATTTCATTGAAGGTTCAAGAGCCTGAAATTGGATTTATGAAACATGGATAATTTAGAGGTTGTTGGCTTTTGGGTTTGTTGTTTCTTTTAGTTTAATTTGTATTTTAATATCATGCAAGTTTGAAAATAAAACTTTCCCACAGCACTAAAGGAATAAGAAGAGTAAATGTAACTATAATTAGCACTTTTCAACCAGAGATCTCAGATAGAGTCTCTAATGGGACTTCTGCACAGCCGGCATCAGCCCAAGTCTGTCAACGTGGGCTCAGAGGCTAGGTGCAGTGGACTGTGTAGACATAACATGAGGCACAGGGAGGAGAAATGACGTTCCCAAGATCACACCTCAGGTCACTGGTAGAACCAAGAATAGACTTCATATTTCTTGATTTCAAGTCCTGTGCTCTGGATCCTGTTAATTAAATAGAGTGGACTCAGTTTAGGCGATAAATTAATTCCAACCAGGGCAACTCTTGAATATTTGTTGTGGGCTAAATAGCACTATATATTTAATGTTATCATTTATTTTCTTTTGGACCTGACACAACTATACCATAAATATCCCAATGGGGCACTTTGGCAGACTGTAGCCTTCCTTTGGTTCTTTGGCACGAGTAGTAGTTGTAGAATATCCTGAAGATAGGACCACACAAACAGTGGAAGTTTAGCTGCAGAACAGCTGTGCTTCATCTTCAAATACCAAAACATTAGTGCATTGGCAGCAAAATTGGCAATGGCGGCCAACAATGATGCAAGTGGCTGTTGACTTACTAACCTGCCCATCCTTCAGTTTGTCTTCAGAGAGTGCCTTCCATGCAGCAATAATCAGTGACTAAACAGTGAACTTCTACAGGGAACGTTGAGAGGCTTGCTACCAATGGGCCATGCACTGAAGAAAAATTGGGTAGTACTTGCAAGACAATTGAGTCCAGAGTATTATGTAATTAATGTGAAATGTGCATGCAATTTAGAACACAGTGGGCATCTGTGCATACAAATTATCATTCAGATGCATAAATGACCATATTTTATCTGCATAACTGACCAACTTCAGGCAGGAGACTGACTGATGGTCACCTGTTGCTGTAGGCAGTGCTCCCCACACACCACCCCAGGTCCCTCATCCTTTGAGTTCAAGAACCAGTATGCTGTACTGGCAACAGGAAGTGAGGAGCAGACCCCAATGGCTGAGAAAGAGGAGCCATTTACCCCTAAAGCTGGGAAACTCACAGCTATCACATCCAAGAGTAGAAGAATCTGAAGGTCGAAGGCAATTAGGGTGATTCATGATTCTTAGGAAAGGAAGAAATGAGAGCAGCAGAATAAGGACAGTGAACGTCAAGAAAGCAGCCTGTAACAAACTCTGAGAACCACAAACTATCTCAATTTGAAGATAATATAGGAATAACAGCAAGGGCCAATATGGCTCCATCAGGGGCATTTTAATAACCTGAAAATCAAAAAGGAATCCTACAAAAAGTAGAAACATGGATAAATTGCTATGGGTAAGTACAGAAGAATAGCACAAGCACGTAGGGACAAAATCAGAAAAGTTAAGGCACAAAATAGTTACACTTAGCAAGGAACATAAAATGCAATAAGAATAGGTACTGAAAATATATTAGGAGAAAAAGAAAGATGAAAGAAAATGTAAGACCTCTTCTTATCAGGGAAGCAGGCTAATAACAGATGCCATCAAGAAGGCTGAGGTGTTTAATGCCTATTTTGCTTCAGTCTTTCCTAAAAAGGTGACCATATATTTAATACAAATAATATAGACAACAAGGCGAAAGGAACACAAGTCAGAATAGGATAAGAACAGATTAAAGAATATTTTGATAAGTTAAATGTATTCAAGTTGACAGGGCCTGATGAAATTCATCCTAGGGTACTTAAATTAGTTGAAGCAATCTCAGAACCATTAGAAATTATCTTTGAGAACTCATGGAAGATGGTGGAAAAGGGCAAAGCTAATACCTGTCTTTCAAAAGTAAAACAAAGAGAACCTGGGGAATTATAGACCAGACAGCCTAATTTCAATACCTGAAAAGCTACTGAAGCAAATTATTAAACAATCAATTTGTAAGCAATAGAGGACACTAGGATAATAAGTAATAGCCAACATGGATTTGTCAAGAATAAATCATGCCAAACCAACCTAATTTCCTTCTTTGATAGGGTTACTGGCCTAGTGGATAGGAGGGAGGGAGTAGACATGATATATCTTGACTTTAGTAAGGCTTTTGACAAAATCCTACATGACATTCTCATAAGTAAACTAGGGAAATGTGGTCTAGGTGAAAATGCTATAAGGTGGGTGCACAACTGGTTGAAAAATGTATTCTAAGAATACTTATCATTGGTTCAATCTCAAACTGGGAAGATGTAGCTAGTGGGGTCTGTCCTGGGTCTGGTACTATTCAAAATTTTCATGAATGACTTGGATAATAGAGTGGAGAGTATGCTTATAAAATTTGAAGATGACACCAAACAGGGAGGGGTTACTAGCACTTTGGAGGACAGGATTAGAATTTAAAATGACCTGAACAAATTGGGGAATTAGCCTGAAATCAACAAGATGAAACTGATTAAAGAAGAAGTGCAAAGTACTACACTTGGGAAGGAAAAGTCAATGCACAAATACAAAATGGGAACTAACTGGCTAGGCAGTTGTTTTGAGAAAAGAATCTGGGGGGCATAGTGGATCACATACTGACCAAGAGCCAAGAATGTGATGCAGTTGCAAAAAGGACTAATATAATCCTCGGGTGTATTAAAAGGAGTGTCATATGTGAGACATGGGAGGTAATTGTCCCAATCTACCTGGTATTGGTGGGCTTCAGCTGGAATACTGTCAGGGTAGTTAAACACTGGAATAGATTGCCTAGGGAAGTTGTGGAACTTCCATCTCTGGAGATATTTAAGAGTAAGTTAGATAAATGTCTATTAGGGATGGTCTAGACAGTATTTGGTCCTGCCATGAGGGCAGGGGACTGGACTCGATGACCTCTCGAGGTCCCTTCCAGTCCTAGAGTCTATGAGTCTATGAGTCTACTCTGCCTAGTTCTAGGCACCACACTTTGAGAAATATATGAAAATATTGGAAAGAGTCCCGGGGAGCAGGGCTGGCACTTCCATTAGGCGACCCTAGGCAGTTGCCTAGAGCGCCAGGGTTCGGGGAGCGGCATTTTGTGTGCTCCCCATGGGGCACACGGGAGCTTCCGGTTCCACTCCCGTCGCGCTGCTGAAGAAGGACCTTCTGCTGACATGCCATGAAAAACAGCGGCAGGCAATTGCACAGCTCAATGAATGCCGCTGTCGCCTACGGCATTTCGGAGGAAGGTCCTTCTTTGGCAGCGAGATGGGAGTGGACACAGAAGCTCCCGCAAGCCCCATGGGGAGCGCACAAAATGCCGCCCCCCGAATTCTGCCTAGGGGGCCAGAAACTCTGGCGCCGCTCCTGCCAGGAAGAGCTTCAAAAATGGTAAATTGTTTAGAAAATCTGACCTAGGAAGAAAGATTTAAAAAACTGGGCATGTTTAGTCTTGAGAAAGGAAAATTGAAGAGCAACCTGACAACATTCTTCAAATATGTTAAAGGCTGTTATAAAATAAGACTGCTAATATCTAAACTGTATTCTTAAATTTACTCACCTAAATGGGGGTTATTGCTGATTATGCACTATATGTATGTTATGACTTTAAAAACGAACTTTGTATGTGTGGATAATCTAAGCACTAGCCCCAGATATCCAGACACTCTTTTCTTAACCTGCGTACTATATAATTTTTTAACATTAGCTTTAATAAAATTTTTAAATATGTATTTCTGGTCTACATGGTACACGATATAACCATTGAGTTATTATTATTCTGGTCATCTTTCTTGCTGATTGTTCTACTGCACTCAAGGTTATCATGAGACTGCTCTAATTAACACTAGCAAATCCATTTTACACTATTGTCAATGTCCCACTCACCATGGTATATCCAAAGAGAAGAAAAGCCCTTCTTAAAATAATCCTTGCTTTTTGCTTGCAAATGTCCTTAGTGATAAAATAGGAAGAGATACACAGACAGAACCAACATATTATCTGCAAACACTGCTTTTCAAAGTACTTCAAGACTATCAGATTCTCTTTAGCATCTGGATGATGATGATGATGATGATGATGATGATGACTGCTGTAGTGCCTAAAAGCCCCCATTATGGATCAGGGACTCCTTGTGCTAGGTACTACACACACACACACACATAACAAAGAGATTATTCCCACCCCAGAGTGCATGCAATCTAAGTAAAATATGGAAAATAAGGAAACTAGGGCATTCATTTTTCCCCATAAAAAGTGTTAATCTTAAAATTTGCTTTGCTATCTCCCTGGCCCAATCCAGAAAGCTGATGGCAAGCATTGTAACTCTAAACTTATTCATAGACTATTTGGGACACAAAGCAGGATATGATAAACTGTGTCATTTCAGTATATGCAGCATATGCAGGCTCCAAAAAAATCTTAATTTAAAACATTGTTATTTTAGTAAGCTTGATATTTTTCAAACAATGAGAATAAAAATCCATTTTTGTTCTTCCAAAAAATGTATTAATGCAGGGGTCGGCAACCTCTGGCATGCAGCTTGCCAGGGTAAGCACCCTGGCTGGCCAGGCCAGTTTGTTTACCTGCCTCTTCGGCAGGTTCGGCTGATCGCGGCTTCCACTGACCGCGGTTCGCCGTCCCAGGCCAATGGAGGCGATGGGAAGCCGTGGCCAGTATGTAGGTAAACAAACTGGTCCGGCCCACTAGGGTGCTTACCCTGGCGAGCCACGTGCCACAGATTGCCGACCCCTGTACTAATGACTGCTGCTCTTTGCTGAAATATTTAGCAATGATTTTCAGTACTACATAGATTTGTTAAAGGGAGAGTCCAGGATGGATTATTTCTAAATTATAAATACAACTTCTGTTCCTGTGTGCTCATACTCAAGTTCTTTTGACAGAAAACACATATCGCACATACTATATACTTAGTATATATACTTAAATTGTAGCAGTTTGAAAGTTTACTCAAAAGTGGTTTGTTTTCACCTACACAGAAAGTTTTAGCCACTCTGCGCAGGTGCCAATGTAGTAAATAAAGCAGGATAAGGAATAACAAAATTATCAGGCCTGATACAATAGCCATTAATCATGGGAGTAAGGACTGAAGGATAAGAACAATAATTTAGAACATGGAGCCTTCTTTAGTTTTTGAAAGACAATTATTAAAGGATGATTTAGTGGCTGTATGACAGCCATGCCAGAAACGTCTCTACACACTACCTACCCTCAGCCACAGTTAGCCAAGCAAGCAGGTTATGTGGCTCTGACAAATTTGATTTGAAAGAAGCTTATGAAAGTGGAGGTGCCCTTTCTTTTTTTCCTTTTGACCTTATCCAGTGCTCTTTGAGCTAGGGAAATCCTGTAGCAAGTGTTCAGCCAAAGATCAGTTCAGGAAGGGTCTTAGGAATATACTTTATGAGCTGAGTATAAGAAGGGTAGCCGTGTTAGTCTGGATCTGTAAAAGCAGCAAAGAATCCTGTGGCACCTTATAGACTAACAGACGTTTTGGAGCATGAGCTTTCGTGGGTGAATACCCACTTCGTTAGATGCATCTGACGAAGTGGATATTCACCCACAAAAGCTCATGCTCCAAAACATCTTTTAGTCTATGAGGCGCCACAGGATTCTTTGCTGCTTTTATGAGCTGAGCCACCTCACTTGGGAAAAATAAAGGTTAGTCTCACTACTGTAGCTTAGGTTACAGACTGAAAATGTATAAATGCCAAACCAACAGGTCTCAGTCCTTGCCTGAGTATGAACAGCAGGGTCTGGCCTTAAATGTTTGCAAATTAACACGTTTCATAAGAATCAATTTTGAAATTTTCACTGTTTAAGCAGAATGTTTTTTTAAAGGGGGGTTAGTCGGTGCCATTGAGGCTTACTCCCAACTTGGGGTTAATACCAAGGTGCATTGATATACTAGAGTTTGGGGTGATTATTATAAAATACTGTAATCAGGGTAAAGGAAATTCACTGTGCATGCAAAAGCAGAGATCATATACATCAGTATTCTATTGCCAGCAATACCCACACCACACACAAACAACAGAAGCAGATGCTTTGTTTGTGGTATAGACAAACTGTATAAGAGATATATGCTTAGAGACTTTACAATATCTGAGGATGGATGTGCACATTAATTGTTCACATGCATTTAAACATGCAAAATAGGCAGAACATGCCCCTTGACCTCTAGATGCTACCCAAGAAATATCCCTGTATTGCTCCAGTCTCAGGGGGCATACAGAACAATTCCTTTATAGGTTTTAGGAGGTTCCAGGACAGCGGTGGATAAATTCTGCTACTCATTCTGAGTTTTTTAGCTACTGACTAGACTCCCATTGACTTCAGAAGGCTTTGGATCAAACTCTATGCTCAGTGCTCACTGGAAGTTGCACCAATATTAATATTTTATAGGCCCCAAAGTAAAGAAATCACTTTTGAAAATAAAGCAAATCCAGGAAATTATATACAAAGCTGGTAAAACTGCCTATTATTAAGTTTGCCTAACACTTCCCATTATAAGACCCTGTTTTCAGTTCCTTATAACTTTGTCAAACTTTAACCATTTGGACTTGCTTTGCAGATCCATCACCCTACCATTCTGATTTGGTAGTGTTTTTAGCCCATTTCACAGATGTAAATTACTACAAAGCTTGTTGGAATCATTTATTTAGATTGTGCCCGCATTTGTTTGATTAATTCATTCACTAACATGCCACAATTGAAAGTAATTGCTGTAGCCATCTTCTTTGGGAAGCTCACAGAGCTGCAAAATTCTAATATTTTGTTTCACGCAATTTCACTGGCAATTTTTTTCATTTCTCACAGTTTTGTACATCTTTTTCCACTTCATATTAAATGTTTACAACAGGGGTCAACAAACTATGGCACGCCTGCCAAAGACGGCACGCGAGACAATTTTTAACGGCACGCTGCTGCCTGCTGGGACCCCAGCATGCCATTAAAAATCCTGCCCAGCCCGGCCCGCTCTCCTCTGCCCTCCACTCCCTCCGCGGGGGCAGGGAGCAGAAGCATAGGCATGTGCACGGGGTGGGCAAATGGCCTCACTCTCCTGGTGCAGCAAGCCGCAGGGTCCGCGCTCCCGGGCCGGAGTGCCGGGCTGAGCACAGCAAGCCACCGGCCTCTCCCCAGCAGCACTCTGGGGGCCGGGGCTATGCGCTCCTGCGGTGCAGTGTTTGGCTCCGCGGGGAGGCAGACATGCTCCCCACTCAACAGGAGCCCTGTTGCCATGCGTGCAGCGCTCTGAGGGGTGGGGCTGCGCACTCCCACTGGGCAGCATATCTGGCTCTGCTTGGAACCTCATAATAAGGGGTCTGGAACTGGGGGGGTTAGATAAGGGATAAGGGCAGTCAGGAGACAGAGAGAAGGGTGGGTTGGATGGGGATGGGATCCCAGGTGGGTTGGTTAGGGGTGGGGGGGGTCTCTGGAGGGGGCAGTCAGGGAGAAGGGGGGTTGATGGGGCATGGGAGTCCTGGGGTCTGTCAGGGGGCAGGGGGTGGATAGGGGGCAGGGCATTCAGGGGACAGGGAGCAAGGAGGGTCCTGGGGGGGCAGTTAGGGTGGGGCATCTCTGGAGGGGGTGATCAGGGGACAAGGAGCTCGGGGGGACTGGATGAGTGGGGAGTTCTGGGGTTTCTGTCAGGAGGCAGGGGTGTGGATAAGGGTTGGGGCAGTCAGGGGACAGGTAGGGGGTAGGATCCTAGAGGGGCAGTCAGGGGACAAGGAGCAGAGGCCTAAATAGGGGGTGGGGTTCTGGGGGGCAGTTAGGGGCAGGGGTCCTAGGAGGGGGTAGTCAGGGGACAAGGAGTGGGGGAGTTAGGGGGATTTTGAGGGAGGCAGTCACCCAGCCCTCTGCCCTGAGCCCTAACCCCCCCCCACACACACAGCCCTGTGCCCTGAGCCCCGCACCCCCCCACACACCCCAGGCCCCTGCCCTGAGCCCTGTACTTCCCTCATACACACCCAGCCCTCTGCTTGACTCCTTCACCCCCCAACCACAACCCCAGCCCTGACTCTGGCACCCACACACATACCCAGCCCCCCCCCCGCCCTGATACCTGCACCCCCCTCACATGCTCCCAGCCCTCTGACCTGAGTCTTGCACCCCCCACATGCCCAGCCCCCCCACATCCCATGCACCCCCTATATCCCCATCCTCACCCTGAGCACCAAACGGGAGCTCCTGCACACACACTCCCCACATTCCCACCTGCACCCCTCGCATCAAATGGGAGCTGTCCAGATAAGTGCCCCACACCCAAACCTCCTGCCCCACCCCGAGCTCCCTCCCTCGTTCCAGCTCCTGGCCAGACCCTTCACCCCCAGCCCTGTGCTCAGTGCACTCCCAGCCTCAGCTCAGTGCAGAGAGAGGAAGAGAATGGGCCAGAACCAGGGAAAAGGTAGGTACCTACTGTATGCGGGAAGGGCCAGGACCCCAGACAGGCAGCGGGGTGAGCAAGTCCGACAGCCGGGATCCCAGCTGGCAGGAGCTGGCAGATGGAACCCCTCAGTGGCAGTGGGCTGAGCTGCTCAGACCACTGCAGGTCTGGGGTTCTGGCTGCCAGACCCTTGCCAGCTGGGGTCCCAGGTGCAGATCCCACTCAGCCTGCTGCCGGCCTAGGTGAACAGAACCCTAGACCAGCAGCGGGCTGAGCGGGCTGAGCAGGCCGGTGGCATAAGATCAACATTTTAATTTAATTTTAAATGAAGCTTCTTCAACATTTTGAAAACCTTGTTTATTTTACAATACAACACTAATTTAGTTATATAATATATAGACTTATAGAGAGAGATCTTCTAAAAAACATTAAAATGTATTACCGGCACACGAAACCTTAAATTAGAGTGAATAAATGAAGAGTTGGCACACCACTTCTGAAAGGTCGCTGACCCCTGGTTTACAAAATGTCCATCTGTCCACTGAAAACATGAAAAAACACAAATTACTGCATATCTCAAAATAATTGCATTTTCATTAGAATAAGTAATATGAGATAGGGACATTTTTTCATAGAATTCTGAAGTTTGTAATGTAATACAAACCACAGTTGTCTGGTAGTTTCGCTTTGCCTTACAAATTTGAACACCTCTAGAGGTGTACTCTACTTTTCATTATACAGAATGAAATCCCATTAGTATTAGCCTTCATTGACTCTCTAACATTGTCAAGGGGCTATCTGTTTGTAATAACACTGGTTGGGCCAAACCATGCAGTCTTTATAGCACAAAGAAAAACTTAAATTAAAGGTTAATTGGAAATTTTCCTGAATAAAGATTTAATAACCACTGCGACTTCAGCCCACTGAAATGTGCGTACATACCACACCAATCTGGTAATAATTAGATCAACTCACATTTCACAAAAAAATGGTGATATTTCAACCTTGCACTTATTTAAATGGGTTCAAAAGTAATTTTCTTAAATAAAATGGTTCTAGAATTTTTTGACTTCCCAAAAATCCAGTCAATAACCATTCTGATAATAATTTAAGAAAAAATGAAAATGGCATGACATTTTTCACAATAATTTCAACACGGCAAGACTTTTTCACAAAAAATTTACTTAAAAAACATTTTCTAATGTACACAAAATTGTTCAGAAAACTTCAGCAGTTCTAGTCATGGCACTGGAATGTAGAGTATTGGCGTGCCCTATATCTTCCTTCTGTCTGGCAGTCTGCCCTAACTGAGCAAGTATACTGAAGAATTTTATCTTCCTGTAGCCCACAGTGTAACCTGGAGTCTCAAACAACTTTCCTTAGCTGAACCTTTAAATTCAGCATGAAGTTTCACCTTTTTATGATACACACTATATTAATGTAAACACATCAACAGTTTCTGGTTGACATTTAACTACTTTTTTTTTTAAACAAATCCTTGCAGACAAAAATGTTAAGAATAAAATGAGAATTGAAAAGAAAAAAATAAAAAACAGGAAGATCAAAAATAAGGCTACAAATCAGAAAGTGACTTTTTTACTAGTATTTTAAGAGTATGTGAAATGTGGGGAGTGGAGTTTCAGTGATGAAAATAGGAAGCAAACTTCAGCTATCTTGGGAAGTAACTGTAAAAAAAGCAAGGAGGAGAATGGTAGGCCACACCCATTGCTCAGTTTTCTTATTAGCTGCACCTTAATATATGTGGAAGCAAGCAGAATTAAGTATGCCATTTGGCTCACCTGGAGGAGCTGAGGTTTGTGGCCTTCCGGAGTTCTGGTTCTGGTCTCAGTTGCACAAAATGCATATACACAGGGGGAGTCCAGCTACCTAATGAGAAACTTATATGGTTGTCTTATCTAGTGCCCAGCAAATAAACTGAATTTGTGTTTTCTCTGCAAGGCTTTCCGTAAGTTTGTTATGTTTCTCATGTTTTTATAACATCTGATTTATTTGGATGATCTGAAAAATCTCTGCTGAAGGGGGGTTATCAGTGTAGCAGAATCATCTTCCATAATTAAATATGCATTTTTAAAAATCATTATTCTAATATTTAACCAGTGTAACCAAGGAGCATGTTATCACATTCCCAGAACTGACTTCTACTACTTATGATGACATTGCAGAAAAATAATTCGCTTTCTACAGCATGCCTCAATCATGGGCAATTCTTTTAATTTTATGCTACAATGCGCTCCGTGGTACGTAGTTTTCCTCTTTCATCATCCTGTTTTCAAAAAGGTTACTTCAACTTCTAATTTCTGCTGAAACCTGAGACTGATGCTTTGGAGACACTTGCTATTTTAGACACGAAAATCTACCTCCTTTGAGAAGATCTAGGCATTTTGAAATGGCTGATGAAGTGGTGAGAAGATAAGCATCCATGTCAGTTCCACTTCAAATGAGACAACCATTGCATTTGTTCTGTATGGATTTAGTCATTAAGAACCATAGTTTCAAACACAGGCTTTTAAGTTATGTCCGAAAAATACACAAACAAGTAGTTACTCATTCCCACTGCACAAAAACTTATTTTGTTGTGTAGTTACCTACTTCTGCATAAGTAGGGATATTTTGCAGACACAATATAGACACTTAGGCCCAGTCATGGAAGGAGTTACATGCAGGTAGACCTTTATACCTGTGTGGAGTCCCATGGACTTTTCTGGGGCTCCCCACACAGAGTTCAATACAAGACTGGGGTCTAGGTTTGAAAATGTAGCCCAAACTATAGATGTGTTTATTTTCTGCTTGCGACATTACTCAGGGTACAATCTGGACTGATGAACAGCTGTGTCCCCTTGGTTCTCCAACCTGGGGTGCCTTTTACACTGCTTTACCATGAGAGCCACTACTCCTGGTCTGATCACACACAACCTCCAGCATGTAAATTACTCCAAGTTACATTGTATGAGTGCTATATCCAACTACTCATGAATTACACTGCAGAGCAATACAAGCAAATTCCCAGTCCTGGACTTCCCCCTGAAATGTATGTCTTGCACTGTCCAGTTCCCTTCTAGATAATACATGCTCATATAAAGTCCATCATTTTATTAATAGAAAATGATATGCATAAATCCTGTTATCCCAAGTGGAGTTTCCTAAACACTTCAATCCAAACACACGGATTTAGATAAAACAATAAAACAAGTTTATTAACTACAGAAAGATAGATTTTAAGTGACTCCAAGTAATGAGTTATAAAAGTCAGAATTGGTCACAAGAAAATAAAATTTAAATTCCTAACCTAACAAGCTAAGTGAATTCAAAGTAAAGTCTCTAAGTCTCTCTCACCACACATTTCAGCAGTCAGTCAGGATCCCTCCCCCAGTCTAATGCTGTTTCCTTTGTTCTTCAAGTATTGTGGATGCTGTGGGTAGAGAGAAAGGGAGGAATGACTTGGGGCATCTGCTCCCCCTTCTTATAGCTCTTTCTCTTTTTGAGAATCATCTCCAGCTCAGGTTCAGGAGACAGAAAATCTGTGTGGACAGGAACCCCCAGCTGTTTGTTTGTCAACAGGTAGATTTTTGCCCATATCCTCTTTCCTGCCAAAGAATGGTCATTTAACAGGTAATGGTCAATTTGATTATATTGACACCTGGCTGAAGTGTTGGCTATCCTTTTGTCTCTCGGGAACTGGTTTGTGGCTGCTCTCCCAGATATGGAACATGTCTTGTAATACCATGCAGAAGATTCTTATAATTTTACATACAATGTTTTCATACATATTTTAATAGGACAATAATGATCAGCAAATTATGAGTTTTTGAATGATACCTCACAAGGTATACTTTGTACAAAAAATTATCATAGTCTTGAAAAAGGGGTGAACATAAGGGTCCAGACTGTCACAGATGCTTTAAAAGCTATTCTTCATTCAATGTGTTACTATCGTTTTTCTTTTTCTTTCCATATTTTCACTGAATTCTGTATTTCAGTTGTTAGCTTAGACTAAGGAGGAAAGTTTGAAAACTTTAATTGACATCTGGTTAGCAGTGCTCTTTGAAAACTTATATAGCTTTGAAAATAATTAAGATAATTGTATAAGGCTTTTATTTAAACAATATTATTTATTTTGAATCAAGACGCCACAGGACATTTTGTTCACCAATGAGCATGTCTTTGGGGAGACAAAAAGAGTAGTTTAAGGAATGTATCAAATAAAAAACAGTTGTCTTACTTTTTTCCAAGAACTTATTAGCATACTATGTATTCCCTTTAAAAATAAAGTACTTCATGTAAAATAAATACCTAATCCCATAGCTGCCTTATTTAGATTTTTGCAGTCCTATTCTGATTAATATCAGGAATAAGTAAAACTTTACTTGGCAGATACATTATCTAAATCATATTGTCATTGAACAGAAAGTCATAAAAGCTGCTTTTGATGCAATTTTTAGTTTAACATAGTGTGGTTGAATACTAGATTTACCAATTAACCATTTCAAGACAAATCTAATTGTATATTAGCAGTAGAATCCAAATATACACCAACCTGAAATCACTTCCTAAATTCTAGATGGAGACACAGTGAAAATGCATAGACAACATAGATGTGTAGGTGGGAAATTAGAGTCATAGAATTTAAGGCCAGAAGGGACCACCAGATCTTCTAGTCAGACCTCCCGTAGCTCACAGGCCACTACCACCCCCAACACCCACACACTAAAGGCTTATCTACACTTACAGTGCTGCAGCAGTACAGCTGTGCTGCTGGAGAGTTTCTCCTGTCACCGTAGTTGCTCCACCTCTTCTACAGGTGCAGAGGCAGCTCTAGGCATTTTGCCGCCCCAAGCATGGCAGGCAGGCTGCCTCCGGCGGCTTGCCTGTGGAGGGTCCATCGCCCAAGGCAGCCTGCCTGCCGCCCTTGCGGCTACCGGCAGAGTTCCCCCCGTGGCTTGCTGCCCCAAGCAGGCACTTGGTGTGATGGGGCCTGGAGCTGGCCCTGTAGAGGTGGTAGTTACATCAGGGGGAGAACCCCTCCCATCGACATAATGCTGGCTACACTGGGTGTTAGGTTGGTATAACCACTTCGCTCAGGGTTGTAGATTTTCCACACCCCTGAAAGACATAGTTATACCGCTATAAGTTCAGAGTATAAACCACACCTAACCCCAATCATTAAAATGTAATCAAAGTATCACCACCCAAAGAAGACTAGGATAGACTAGACCCACAGGCAGAGAATAGGAATATTTTATGGACTGTGATTCAAGTCCAAAATCTTAAAACAACTTTAAATTAAAAGCACACACAAAACAGTACGAAAGGGCAGTCCGTAAATGTAACCATCCCAGCTTTCAGCCTCAATACCTTAGAAAAAAGAAAAACTTTTTAGCACATGTGTAAGGTTAACAAATTGGGGCTCCGGTGGACCCAAGGCATGTCTACACTACAATCCAAGGTGTGATTGCAGCTCAGACAGGCAGACCCATGGCTAAGAATAGCAGTGGCTGTAGCTTCAGCGTGTGCTAACAACGTGAGTCGGTACCCAGGGTTTTTGTCGTGCTTGAACAGTTTGCACTGCCACATCTACACTGCTATATTTAACCATTCTAACATGGGTGAAGCGACTGTAGGCATGTTTACCCATGCTGCACCCACACGTTGGTTTGCAGTACAGATGTACCCCACAGGAGAATGAATCCCTCAGTTAAGGAACGCTCAGAGAATATTGTTCCAGCATACCCTTCTTGTGCACTTCTGCTGATCTTCACTGTGACTGTGCAGCATAGGTGATAGCTCAGGTAACCTGTTCCCAAACCATTAAGAGCTTGATAGGCTAACCTAAAACTCACACTTTTAAATTCACCCAGGAGCTTACTGGAAGTCAGCCCAGCTCACAGAGCACTGGTCTAATGTGCTGCTGAAGTGCACCATTCTACACTAGCTTCAGCATCTGCATGGTCACAAAATGTATCCCCATGTAGAGTGCACTGCAGACAACTAATCTTTAGGTCATAAAAGCAAGGATACTTGTGGAAAAACTCACACTGAAGAGAAAAGATCTTGTCAGGCATAGATGTCCATTTTGTCACTGAGAAGGAGGAGGGGAAGGAAAAATGGGGAGCTAGCACAGGTACAACTATCCAAGCTGGGAATTTTATCTGCAAGCTGCTATGTAGACACACTCTTAGAGGGCTACTTCCTCAGAATGGCACAGTGGGAGAATTATCTATAAGAGAACATCCCTAAGAGTTGGGAGGGGTAGAAAGTTGTGAAAGAAGGTGTTTCTGGAGGGAAAGGGCAGCCTATGTATCACTACTACATCATAGTCAGCAATAGTAGGCCATGTCTACTCTACCACTTATGTCAGCAAAATTTTCGTTGCTCAGGAGTGTGGAAAAAAAAACCCTGAGGGGCAGAAGTTTTGCCATATAAGCAGGGGCGGCTCCAGGCCCCAGCACACCAAAAGCGTGCTTGAGGCAGCAAGCCACGGGGGGAGCTCTGCTGGCACCGCGAGGGCGGCAGGCAGGCTGCCCTCGGCAGCGTGCCTGCGGAGGGTCCGCTGGTCCTGAGGCTTCGTCTGACCTCCCGTAGGCAAGCAGTGGAAGGCAGCCTGCCTACCGTGCTTGGGGCGGCAGAATTCCTAGAGCCGCCCCTGCCCATGAGGGAAGCTCCTGCTACCCCTGTAAGTGCTCCACTGTCTCAGGGTTAGATCCAGGGCCAGCTCTAGGCACCAGCAAACCAAGCATGTGGTTGGGATGGCATTCCGGGTGGTTGTTGGTTTTCTGCTTCGGCAGATGCGCACTCTGAGGGTTTTTTTGTTTGTTTGTTTGTTTTTTGTTTTGCTTGGGGCAGCAAAAAACCTAGAACCAGCCCTGCGTATAAGCAGTAGTGTGCACAGCGCTACACTGGTGGGAGAGCTTCTCCCACTGCCATAGTTACTGCTGCTCGGGGAGGTGGGTTTATTATGTTGACGAGAGAGCTCTCTCCCATCGGCATAGAGCAGCTACACAAGCAACCTTACAGTGGCGCAGCTGGATTGGTACAGCTGTGCCACTAAGCTTGCTAGTGTAGACATCACCTAAGAAAATGCAGAGTATGTTCTGTTGACTGCAGGCTTGTTCAAACATTGGTTCCGGTAATGGGTTCGTGGGATTTGAATCACTTATTTCCTCACATCTGGAGGCCTGATTGTAACTGGCATTGGTGTGGATATGCAGAGAGGGTTCCACAAGCCTCTCTTTCCCTTTCTTCACCCTCCACAGAGGCCACAATCACAGTCTCTCCCTCTAAATCCCCAAGGATGCACCTCTAGATCCCCAAGGGTCTTTCTTGCTCTTCCTCCGCTCATGTTCCAGATCAGCCCATTAGTGACCCAGGGTAAGAGCAGGCTGCATCTCATGTAATTCCCTGTACACCTATGTATAGAATATGATGAGTACAGGGCTGCCCAGACGCGGGGGAGGAGGGCAAATGGGGCAATTTGCCCCAGGCCTCACAGGGCCCCCACGAGAATATAGTATTCTATAGTATTGCAACTTTTTTTTATGGAAGGGGCCCCGAAATTGTTTTGCCCCAGGCCCCCTGAATCCTCTGGGCAGCCCTGGATGAGTAAAATGTATATTTTAGGTGTTGGGACATGTGAAAAGATGCCTGCTTGTCTGTCAGGGAAGGAGAACAGCCAGGTGAAAAGCTGAGCCAGCAACTCAATCAGGTGAACAACTGGGTCAGCAGTTCAATCAGGTGAACAGCCTGGTCAGCAACCTTATCAGGTAAACAACTTAGTCAGCAATCCAGTCAGGTAAACAACTGAATTAGCAAACTAATCTTAATGTTAGGCAGAAAGGTGTTTATACAATATATAATGAATAACTTTGTAACCATGTATTTAAGGTGAACACCTGAATGCAGATGTGCGCTTGTATTTAACCCTATGCTGCGCTCTGTTTTGGTGGACTGGTTACTCACTGAAGCAGCAAATAAACAATGTACTTCTTCAGCTCAATAGTGTGTCTGTGAAACTGTGCATTCTGGGTAGTGGGGAAAAGAACCGGTCAACACTTTCATTCAGCTATTTTTGATTGGTATGGAGGGGCTCTGCAATAGCCATAATTCCAACTTAATTTAGATGTATGATGTAAAAGTCCAGTTGTTCTCTGCCATTGAGACACATTACCGTTGTGTAAGCTGTTCCACTAATGATGTTTTTATTAATTACAGAAATATCTGGTGGGGATGGTGTGTGGAGGTATGGGACTGTTTCATTTGTACTCAAAAGCTTTCCCAAATAGCAAGAAGCATTTTAATCGGCTATGCCTTGGTTCTGCATTTTATCATATAAAGTGGGAATTAAACTTTGCTCTTCCTGCAGATATCATCTCCTCTGAAGTTTCCACATTAGCTTATGAAGAATACAGGATAAGCAGAGAGTATCGTTCCCTGCAATAAAGCATACAGTTCAACATCCATTAGGGTATCTTTCATTCAACATTTTTTCAAAGTACACTAAGTTTCAAACAGAGGGTCACAGCTCTGAAGTAGAGCTAAAATTCTGTGGGCTTGTTTGTGCTTTATGACTGATGATTTAATAGAAAACATTTTTGCCAAGAGGTTGTTTTGAAGCAGTTGGGTATCAAAAACTTGACATTCAACCAAGAGCATTAGGCGTGGCTTGTATGATCAAACAATTTTTTCCCCCTAATGATTTAGAATGCTTTCAGTAACTTGCATAGCATTCAGTTAGACATAGGCCATTAATGCAGTTCATAGAATTTCTTATGGATTTAGAGTATGTAAAATGAGAATGCAATCATAATTTTATCCAAAAATGATTATTGTATTAACACACATCCAGGACCGGGTTAATAAACTGAAGTTTTCATCGATCATGAAGAGTGGGAGAATGATGAGAAAAAGATTAATACAAACCAGAACACGCTGAACACTTTAATTATCTTGGAGTTGTTAATGATCTTTGAACTGAACCTGAAATTTTGGTTTACAAGGGGGCCATGTGTATCTTTCTTCTGAACCTGTTTATTTGATTTGCACCCCACAAATTTTGCTTTGAGATTAATCAAAAAACTGAGAGTGAAACTCAGCCAGAACTGCCAAGCTTTGCTTGGCTTGGGGGTAGAACACAGGTTTTAATGGTTTCCTAAAACCATAAATTAGCCTAAATTCACTTGAAACTTGGCTCCCAGACGTGCTTGAATTTTGCCAAAAAGTTTGCAAGGCTTGGTCTAAAACCCCATTCCCTAAAATGGTTATAGAATAAATTTTTCTATCCACTTTGGCAAGAAAAGATATATTATGAAACAGAGTATTCCCTATGTCTGGCATCAGTCACATGGATATTCATTGACAATAATAAAATAGTTTACTTCACTATTCACAGAAACAACTTTGCGGGCACTTTATAATTCAAACACAATTAAAAAGTGTTAAAACGTTCCGTTCTGAAACACATCCTTTCACATATAAATAGGAATCTGATGGACTAATATTAATTTCAAATCATTCTCTTTAAGGAACAGTATTATGTTGATAAAAAGTATTCTCTTTTCGCTATCAACCCGTCAGCCAGATCTATATACTTTTGCAAGAGATGTCTTCACTCACATTCATTCTTCACTGCTTCCAGCTATAGATCCATTAGCCTCCCCCCACTCCAGCCCCCAACACCACATAATCTGCATGCGATTGCCTTGTCTCCTTCCTTTGTAGGTCTCTGATGTTCCCTTCATCCTCTGAATGGTCTGCTCCTCTAGGATCATACCATGGAGAGAATGTATTCACATCAGATTTTTGGGGCATTGTTTTCCTGGTTCCCATGAGCTGTCCCATTCTAGACTGGAAGACTCCCTGGCTCCAAGCTTCCCATGCTATTAACTGCTGTTGATTTCCTTACCACTTCTTCTTGCTATCGCAGTGGACTCTTCAGTGAAGAGCGACCCATTCAACTAATCACCCTTACCCAATCTGGCTGTGAATGAACACAAACAATTGCAAAGTTTTCCACTGAGGCTATTCTGCATAACAACGTCCTACATCTCTGCTAATTTACAAATGTGTACATCTAGCATGAAGAGCTTTGATTATCCAAAG
Source organism: Gopherus flavomarginatus (assembly GCF_025201925.1). Taxonomy (NCBI): domain Eukaryota; kingdom Metazoa; phylum Chordata; order Testudines; family Testudinidae; genus Gopherus; species Gopherus flavomarginatus. Next base: position 289,514,076 of record NC_066617.1, read on the forward strand.
CTAGATGATAAATAGGCCCACTAAGATCTGGCAGTGCAAAACAATAGTTCCTTATTTTGTACAGCGCTCTCAACGGAAGCTGGATATCAAATGGGAGAGGAATATTAAGGGCTTGTCTTCACTTCTCAGTTAATTTTCAGCTGAACAGTTTTCCTTTGGAAAATGCAGTTTCATTTAAATCATACTTTGGCGGGATGAAATTTTGATGAAACTTTACAGAAAGCATCAGCTTACTGGGTGTGGGGAGAGAATTAGAATTAGAAAGGGGAGCAGGTACTCTATGTTCAAGCTAAAATCAATTCACAGGAAATAAGGTACATTAGGGCAAATGCTAACTCTGTCTTCAAGGTTGTGAAAGGGGCTGTGTTATTGAACATTTGCCAAATCAGTATGACCTGAGCCTGAGACAGCTTTTATTAGTTACAGTGGATGAGCTTTTCTTCACTACTGTTTGATGACTGTTCCAAAAATGAATAATATTAACCTTTTGTTTCTAGGTATTTTATCATTACTTATGAAAACACAGAGGCAGGGTACTTCCTGCTGTTTTAAAAATTCAAAGGCTCATAGACAGAAACTCTGGCAATTAAGAAGGCAATAGAACTGCTAATTGCTACAGTTTTTAACAGCAAACTATAAACTAGGATGATTTGGTCACAGCATACATGCCAAAAACAGTTTCTTTAAAATGACAAAAGGATGTTATTTTAATGAGACCCTAACATTTGAACATGAAAGGTTATAGTTTAATTCTGCCATAACTTGCATTATCTTTTACAGGATGTCTTGCATTGGATCAGACTGTCAAATCTCAAAGCCTCCAGATTCCTGAATTCCAGAAGTGAGTTTACTGACCTAACTATTTGCAATTGGAATAAAAAAAATGTTTCTCCCAAAAAAGGAATAAATCTGTCATAAGAGACACAAAAATGAAAATGAGCAATGGAATGAGCACGATTAGATTCATGTGAACTGCATGAGCTTTTACATGTAAAGTTACAGCATCAAGACATATTTTACTGTAAATTAGCTGCAAGTGAATTTCTGGCATCACACAGTGCTATTGAATATTTTCAACTTCTTGCCACATAGCAGTCCCCAGAATAAGAAAGCAAGAATTTTAATCACATAGGCCCTACAAAGCGATATTTACACGAGACAGATAGATCAAATTGTATAATCCTATACAGAAAGTACCCATGCTACTGGAAGAGCTGCTGTATTATCAGCACTTGGAATATGTTGCCAGCATAGAGCTAGATGCCTCAATATGAACCAGCACAGCATACAGTGGAGCTCTTCTTAGGCTTTATCTATACTATAAAGTTTTGCCACCTCCACCCTATCCAACACAGCTATGCCAGCAAAGTGCCTGGTGTAGACACGATTATACTGACAGAAGAGTGCTTCTAGTAATACTGTCTAGCGAATGTCATTTGGGAAGCTAATGTTGCTATACAGAATTCCCTCTGATGATGTATACTGCGTCTCCACTAAGAGACTTTACTGACATAAAAGAAAAGTGTAAATCTGCCTTAACTCATGCCACTAACGGTTGCTGGCTACAAAAATGCCATGCAAACACCTGTTCTCATTCCTTTGGGCATGGCTACACTGGCACTTTACAGCGCTGCAAATTTCGCGCTCAGGGGTGTGAAAAAACACCCCCCTGAGCGCTGCAAGATACAGCGCTGTAAAGCCTCCGTGTAATCAGTGCTGCAGCGCTGGGAGCGCGGCTCCTAGCGCTGCAAGCTACACCCGTAAGGGATGTGGTTTACGTGCAGCACTGGGAGAGCTCTCTCCCAGCACTGGTGCTCTGACTACACTCACACTTCAAAGCGCTGCCGCGGCAGTGCTTTGAAATTTCAAGTGTAGCCATACCCTATGTCTTAGCAGTTCACTGAACTAGAAGTAGGATTGAATGGACTTGTAGGCTGTCAAGTTTTACATTGTTTTATTTTTCAATGCAGTTTATTTTTGTCATTTATAATTCTACATTTGTAAATTCAACTTTCATGACAAAGAGATTGCGCTACCATACTTGTATTAGGTGAATTGAAAAATACTAGTTCTTTTGTTTCTTTTTCACAATGCAAATATTTGCAATAAAAAATAAATATAAAGTGAGCACTATACACTGTATTCTGTGTTGCAATTAAAATCAATATATTTGAACTGTGGAAAACCTCCAAAAATATTTAAATAAATGGTATTCTATTATTGTTTAACAGTGCGATTAATCAGGTGATTAATTTTTTTAATCACTTGACAGCCCTAATAAATAACAATTAAAGACACAAAAAACAGATGTTTCCATCCATTGCTCAGCAGTGTAACAAAAGCAACACACAATCATTATGAACAATAATTTTAAATTAACATCTTTATACTTTGTTGATTTTATGGATAAAATGTTACCCAAACCAGACAAGGCTGTTTTATAGTGCAATAATCCCCAAATCATTCTCTTCTTATTTTTAATATTTTTTCCCATTCAAGGTTTATGTAGCCATTTAAACTGGCACAATGTTCACACATAAAACGTAAAAAGGGCAATTATGAATTAGGAGGCTATAACCCTATCAGGGTGTTTCTGGACACATCATAATTCACGGGATCAAAGCATGAGTGGTTTGTGTAATCCTCTGAGATGGAAGGGCCCAGATACACTGGTATGTTCCAGGAATAGCCATAAACAGCTGCTTTAGATGGTTTACATCTGCTTTGCATCTTCGGAGCAGTGCGAAAGAGCTGGAGTGTACCCATGAATCTGGCCCCAACTATTCCCAATGTGTCTTTTATTTATTTTGTTACAATGTACCAAGTACAACTTACACCAATTCCCACCCCTTCCTATGCACAATAGTGCTGTTCTCTGAATCTCCACTGCTACTATCACCTTTTTGCAGTCCCTGTTTCTATCCCTTTCCTTGTTCTTTGCTGCTGTTCATTTTTTCCCCCCTTCTCCTTCAGTGACCATTTCCTCCTGCCCTCCCCTATTTCTGCTTCCCCCCTCCACTTGGTTCCTGCCAAAACACCCATTTTACTTTGTTCGCTGGCAGCCTGGCTTTCCTTCAGCTCTAGTTGTGCCTTTCAACAACATTCTGATCCACAGCACAATAAGTGAGGGCTCAATCCTGCCCCATTTAAATCAATGACAGTTTTGCCATAGACTTCAATGGGATCTGGATTAGACCCTAAGAGCCTTTCCATTGACTTCAGCAGGTTTGCCTCAGGCCCCAGCAAAGCAGCTCATATCACAATCTGTGAGGAGCCCCAACCATCTTAGGGAAAGGAAATGTGACAGCAGCCTTGTAGAAATAATTTAGCAGAGCAGATAAGGAAAAATGTATTTGAAGAACTACATTTAAACAATCCTCTCTTGTGCTACTGTATCAAAGGTTAAATGATCCCTCCCACCCTTTACACTGACTCTTCAGACAAATCTGAACTAGAATATCAATTCTCTTCCTCTCTGCCCTCCGCCTTCCAGGGCCAAATTCATTAATTTTCTTCCCTATTCTACTCAAATATTTCAGCAAGGCTGCTGTCACCACAGCACATTTTCCTAGGTTGGTTGCAGCAGGGCTGGCTCCAGGCACAAGAATTCCAAGCAGGTGCTTGGGGTGGTAAACTCCAAGGGGTGGCATTCCCTGTGTTTTTGCCCCCAAGCAGCGCGCCGAATTGCCGCCGTGGATGGCGGGGGCAGTCCGTGTGCCATTAGGGCGACACATGTGTTTCCGCGGTGGCGGCAATTCGGCGGCAGCTTCTATGTTCAACTGTCCGTGGCGGCGCAGCTTCTGTCTTCCAGCTGAAGACAGAAGCTGCTGCCAAATTGCCGCTGCCGCAGAAACGCACGTGCCACCCTAACGGCACACGGACTGCCCCCACCATCCTCAGTGGCAATTCGGCGCACTGCCTGGGGTGGTAAAACAATAGAGCCGGCCCTGGGTTGCAGGTCCTCACAAACTGTGGTATGGACTGTTCTGTTGGGGCGTGGGGCAAACCCAATGAAGGCTCTCAGGGTCTAATCCAGCTCTCACTGAAGTCTATGTGAAAACTGTAAACTCCGGTTCCAGAACAAGATGAGTGATATCACTGAACACAATAAAAATCATGGCCTAAATTTTCAAATGTGACCACTGATTTTGAGTGCTCAAGCTGCGACACCTTAAAGAGGCCTGATTTTCAGAGGGTAAGTGCTTCCTGCTTTCTGAATAACAGAGACTGTTAACAGGCATAAAGTTATCCACATGCCTAAGAATTTGCAGCATTAGTGTCATGTGAAATTTGCTCATGCTGTTAAACTAGGCTTTTTAGGTCAGGGATTCACTGATTAACTACAAAGATCAGCTATTGTACAGATGTGTGCCTGTGGTTCAATATTACTTATACTACATCAAAACTCTCGTAGGAAACCATTTTTTAACCATCTGCTTGACCCATCACAAGATCCTCATATTCTAAATGAGTTTAATAATACTTAGTGTCCCCAAATCCTTTTGTGCAATCACAATCAAGGAAAATAGATTTGACATATTGTAACGATGCTGGTTCTGGTGGTACTCAACTGAGAGTGCCAATTCAGGACAAATTGCTTCAAACAGGGCAGTTAAAGCCCAAGGCTTGGGTTTTTCCACCTCTAAGGCCAACCAAACCAGCCAGACAAAGAGGACTTTGGTCTCCTCCCACTGGCTAACCACAAGTCACACAAGCAATTCCCTCCAGTTTCCCAGTATCACCCCCAGTGCCACTCGTTATGGGGACAAATTGTTATGAAAACCAATACCCCATTAAAAAAAAAAAGGTTCTCCTGATCCCAAAGGACCAAGCTCCAGGTCAATATAAAAATCAGATCTTACCCACAAATCACGCTGTTGCCAGTCCTTTAGAATCTAAAATCTAAAGGTTTAGTTATAAAAGGAAAAAGATATAGATGAGAGCTAGAATTGGTTAAATGGAATCAATTACATACAGTAATGGCAAAGTTCTTGGTTTAGGTTTGTAGCAGTGATTGAATAAACTGCAGGTTTAAAATCAAGTCTCTGGAGTACATCCATAGCTGGGATGGGTCATTCAGTCCTTTGTTCAAACTTCTGTTTGTAGCAAAGTCCCTCCAGAGGTAAGAAGCAGCACTGAAGACAAGATGGAGATGAGGCATCAGCCATTTATAGTCTTTTCCAGGTGTAAGAACACCTCTTTGTTCTTACTGTGGAAAATTACAGCAAAATGGAGTCTGGAGTCACATGGGCAAGTTTCTGCATACTTTGTTGAGATACAAGGCGTATCTGCCTTCTCTCAATGGGTTAATTGTATAGCTGATGGTCCTTAATGGGCCATCAAGCAGGCTAGGCAGAGCTAACACCAACTTGTCTGGGGTGTCACCCAGAAGCACAGCATAAGTTTGAAATATAGACAGTATAGAGCCAATATTCATAACTTTAACCACAAAATGACACATGCATACAGACAGCATAATCATAACCAGCAACCTATAACCTGGTCTTAGACACCTCATTTGACCCCCTTTATACAAGATTCGGTGCCGCTACAGGACTTTGGTTGCGACCATGTTCTATATGGTCCCAGATTACGTCAATAACGTCACACATATTTATAAATAATCTTCATATTAGCTCAAGAAATTCACATTTCTATACAGCAAACTTTCAGCACTGTTCCTGAGCTGATCTTGATAAGTAAGTATCCACTAGTTTTTACTATATCATTTTTCTCCTTCTTCGGCCCCCTCAATATCTTTACAGTTTCCTCCTTCTGTGCCTTGATTTTGATCAAAAACAAGTAAGGCAAAAATTATCAGAGTAATAGTGTACTGCTTCCCTGTGTCAGCTTTTCAGGTCATTGGCCTTCTCTTTCCCATTGAGGAAACTGTCAAATTTTCCACTGTCTTCAAATACAAAAGCTTTTCTCGAAGTTATTAGAGAGTCAAAGTTTGTATCAAAACTTTCTGCCAAAGTGGTAGCCAATAGGTTAAGCAAACTTTCTCCCTTCAGACCATTAGGCTGATTCAGAGGTGAAGTATATTGTGAAGAAAGTTAAATACTCCCTTACTTGTATGGGAGTGCCAGAGAATCTAAGAGTATGTCTTCAGTACGAACATTAAAGTGCTGCTTGTAGCAGCTGTTTAATGTGTATGTGTAGTGAGGGCACCAGTGCTGGGAGAGAGCTCCTCCAGTGCTGTAAAAAACTCACCCCCAAAAGAGGAGTAGCTGTCTACACTGCCACTTTACAGCACTGAAAGTTGCAGTGCTCAGGGGGGGAGGGTTTTCACCCCCCCTGAGCGAGAAAGTTTCAGTGCTATAAAGTGGCAGTGTAGACAAGCCTAAATGCTTGTCTGCATCTATACTTGGGGTTGTGACAATATAACAGGGAAAAGAGAAATCACACCCCTAACCAAACCAATTATGCCGATACAAAATCAGTGTGTAAAAGAGGCCTAAGCTGGTTTTATTTACCTGCTGAAAAATGGGCATGAAGTGTAATTTAAATATATACACTTTAATTTATACATTCTTAAACCCTGTTATTTGCTTTCCTCTATAACTGCTCTGTTTCAGTCCCTCAGCACATGAGTTAGACTATCTGAGATTCCCTTAGACTCAGTGGCCTGTAGAAGACTTCACTCACCACAAGTATGCCTACTTGCAGCTGCGTGTGGCAGAGCAACTCTTTCCTCTGTAGCACTCCCTGTTGATGGTCAGTCTAGTCCCAGGGTAGCCTGCCTTTTCTCAAGACTCAGCCCTGTAGCCAGGTCAGATTTTAGTCCCATCTCTTCTTGAGTAACAAAATAATAGTACCAATCCTTGCATTCAGTCTTTGGCTCCAACTCTGGATCCCATGATGCTCAGACCCCTTTGTTCAGTTTTCAGTCATCCTTATCTCCTCAGGGATCTCATGCCACCTTCCCCAGGGGCTGGCAGGGGAACTCAGATCGTTCACACCACTGGGTTCGAGCCCATGGACCCTATACCCAATAGCCAGGTCTGCTCTTCAGACTCTTTGCTCTGCCCTGGACTTCTTCCTACCATAGCCTATCAGCAGGCCTCTCTCACAGCATCTCTAGGTTCTCTTTCTTTCATGGCCAGGATTCACAGGGCTCTCCCCTGGAATCCTGCAATAAATCTGCAAATTTAAAACAACCTCTGCCCTCCTTGGGCTTGACTTTTCATCTTTCTTAGATTTCTCTTATTCTGTTCATCCACTGAATACCTCCCAGGACTCCCTCCCTGGAAGTCCAGATCCTGCCTTATTATCATGGCTCACAACCAGAACCTGCTACACGTCTCTCCTAGCCTCCTACCAGACTTTTATAGTCAAGAGAGTATCCGAAGGCCAACACTCTCCCTGGGTTATCTCCTGGATTCAGCCATTCTCTCCATTTTCTTATGCCAAGAGGAGAACTGCAGGGCTCTTTCCTCTGTCCCAGTAAATTCCTTTTGCTCTAGACTTCCTCTCATTTTAGCAACCACACAGCTTCTCCCACAATTGGACCTGGTCCACACCCCAGGTGCAAGTAGGTGCATTAATTGGTATGTCCTGCTCCAGCTAACTCTTTCAGAACTAGGATGGTGCATACATCCCATCACAGGCTGATATTAAGAGATCATCATGTAAAGAGGGAGGTAGTATGAATTACACGTTAAAAAATGATGCAAGTCTAAGGCCTTGGTACTGCAATTGGATCCACACAGATACATCTCCACTGAAATCAGTGGAGCTCTGTGCTGATCTGATTGTAGGATCAGAACCTAACCAAATCAAAGGTGACTCAAAGTCAGTTTAACATAACTTACTGGTGCATAAAGTGAAAGGAAGTATGTGTAAGTTACAGAAACTTACAGTCCATCCATACTCACCTCTGAACTTGATCCTATAAAACTAAATAAGTAATTTTAAGTGGAGATGGATGAAGGTGTAATTTACATCAATATAGACCTCTAGACTCCTGTTGTGCTTGGGATGAGGGGACAGATTTAACTGCTCATGAGCGCTTTCCATTGACTGGGCCGTTTTCTCCTGGAGGGTTTGTATATGTAGTTGGCATCATGTTTTCCAAGGTGCATTACTTTGCATTTATCAACATTGAATTTCATCTGCCATTTTGTTACTCAGTCACCCAGTGCTGTCCATTATATTCATAAATGACCTGGAAAAAGAGGTAAACAGAGAGAGAGAGAGCAAAATTTTCACATAGTACAAAATTACTCAAGATAGTTAAGTCCAAGGTAGACTGCGTAGAGTTACAAAGGAATCTCACAAAACTGGGTAACTGAGCAATAAAATGGCAGATGAAATGCAATGTTGACAAATGCAAAGTAATGCACATTGGAAAACATGACGCCAACTACATGTACAAATACTCAAGAAAGAGATCTTGGAGTAATCGTAGATAGTTCTCTGAAAACATCTGCTCAATGTGCAGCACCAGTGAAAAAAGCTAACAAAATGTTAAGAACTACTAGGAAAGGGATAGATAATGAGGCAAAAATATCATAATGCTACTATATCAATCCATGGTACTGCCACACTTCCTCTCAAAAAAGATATATTTGGAATTGGAAATGGTACAGAGAAGGACAACCAAAATGATTAAGGGTATAGAACAGCTTCCATCTGAGGAGAGATTAAAAAGACTGGGACATTTCAGCTTGGAAAAGAGATGACTAAGGGGGAGGATATTGTAGAGGGATATAAAATGGTGACTGGTGTGGAGAAAGTAAATAAGGAAGTGTTATTTACTCCTTCACATAACACAAGAACCAGGGGTGGCCCAATGACAGGGCCGACGCTTCCATTTAGGCGACCTAGGCAGTTGCCTAGGGTGCCAGGATTATGGGGAGCAGCATTTTGCCGTGGGGGCGGCAGGCGGCTCCGGTGGACCTCCTGGAGGCTTGCCTGCGGAGGGTCCGCTGGTCCCGCGGCTCTGGTCGACCTGCCGCAGGCATGCCTGAGGAGGGTCCGCTGGTCCCGCGGCTCCGGTGGAGCATCCTCAGCCACGCCTGCGGCAGGTCCACTGGAGCCGCGGGACCAGCGCGCAGGGCGGCGAAATGGCCATGCGCCTAGGGCGCCCAAAAACCTGGCACCGCTCCTGCCCAATGTCATTATAAGGCAGCAGGTTTGAAACAAACAAAAGGAAGTCCTTCTTCACACAATGCACAGTCAAACCGTGGAACTCATTGTCAGGGGATGTTGTGAAGGCCAAAACTATAACAGCGTTAAAAAAAAGACTACTGATCTGACCCAATATGGCTGTTCTTATGTTTAAATACACTTTAAAATGTATAGCCTTCAAGACAAACATCGTAATTAGTCATAGCAAATCTTAATAGTCTCTGTTGCTTAGTGTTGTGCAAAATGAAGTGAAACCTACTTTGAGACATTAACATATTCAATGAGACAATATGTTAGTTAATTAGAGCATTCTGAGCAGTGACATTAATATATGCTGATCTTCTACTTAGAAACTGCTAGACATCTCTGTGGTGTTACTAAGGTCTTTACTCCTATAGCTTAGTCATTTAACTTATCCTGTGGTAGTGAGTGCCAGAAATTACTACTGAGGTATATAGGTTAGTACTTTTTCAAAAAAAGACAAGTCACTTCTGCAGATAAGAAAAGCATCAAAAGCTACATTAGATAATATAAAAAATTATAAACAGCTAGTAATCCTCAATGCTTAGGGCCTAATATTATTATCTCTGTTGAAAAGGAATTTCCAAACTCCCTGTGGCCTCCATGGGAGAGCGCTGGGAAATGAAGTGCATTATCAGGATTTTACACCTCTGAGGCATCCAGTAATAGACCACTGTATGTGGTAGACTACCAGACTAGATGGATTGTTGCTCTGCTCTGGTACAGCCATATATGATGACTGTTATTCTTCTGTCCCTAAGCATTTGTTTGGAATGACTGATTGCATTTTAAATACAGGAAATAACTTTCCATCACCAATCACTTTGCCCTCCACAAGATTAACTGAAGCAAAAATCTGTGTGTGTCTTTGCTAGTCTCACGGGCCTGATCTCACTGAAGGCTCAATCATCAAGCTGCTCAGCATAACAATTCGGACAAAAGGGGTAGAAGGGAAAAGGAATTACAGGAGAAGGAGCCTGTGACTCTCAGGGTTTGGCTACACTACACAGCTTTTAGTGATACAGCTGTGCCACTACAAGGTGTGCAGTGTAGCTGCTGTTTGTTGGCAGGAGAAAGTTCTCCTGCCAAAAAACACTCCTCCCATCCTCCAAGCGGCAGCAGCGTTGTCAGCAGGAGAGCGCTCCTGATGACAAAGCTCTGTTCACACCAGTGCTTTTCGTCAGTAAAACATTTGTCATTCAGGAGGTGTTTTTTTAACACCTTGGAACGACAAAAGTTTTGCCGACGAAGTTCCAGTGTAGACAAAGTCTCAGAGTAAGTAGTCTTAGTGCAGGAGTCGGCAACCTCTGGCATGCGGCTCACCAGGGTAAGCACCCTGGCGGACTGGGCCAGTGTGTTTACCTGCTGCTTTGACAGGTTTGGCAGACCGCAGCTCCCACTGGCTGCAGTTCGCTGTCCCAAGCCAATGGGGGTGACGGGAAGCCACGGCCAGCATATCCTTTGGCCCACGGTGCTTTCCGCCGCCAGCATTGGCCTAGGACAGTGAACCGCGGAGAGTGGGAGCCGCGATCGGCCGAACCTGCCGATGTGGCAGGTAAACAAACTGACCTGGACTGCCAGGGTGCTTACCCTGGTGAGCAGCATACCAGAGGTTGCCGACCCCTGTCTTAGTGTTATAGGCTTCCAGTAACTGCTTTCATGTAGTGTTCAAACAGACAGGCAATGACTCTTAGTTGGCATTCATCCTCCATCCACATTCTTTCACTTTACTTAATTCACAACTTTGCTCTGTTCATAATACTTGTTTAATAAATTGCAATTCCTCTCCACATTGTGGCAACCTCAAGTTACTCTTAGGGGGCCTGAGCCAATTCTCATCGATGTACTGACATGGAGAACAAATATTTGATAAGAGGCTCTTCAATCTAGCAGAGAAAGTTACAACATGATTCGATGACTGAAAGTGCAAGCTGGAAAAATTCAGACTGGAAATAAAGTGTACATTTCTAGCAGTGAGGGTGATTAACCTTTGGAACGACTTACCAAGGGTTGGGGTGGATGCTCCATCACTAGCAATTTTTAAATCAAGGTTGGATGTTTCTCTAAAAGCTCTGCTGTAGGAATTATTTTGGATGAAATTCTATGGCCTGTGTCATACAGGAGGTCAAACTAGGTGATCACAGTGGTTCCTTGTGATTCCCATTTACTTCACTGAGATTTCGATTGGACCCAGGGAGCATGCTGGACAAGTAGAATGTGAAAGCTCTTACTAGGTGTTGCAGTCTTACCCTTGATAACAAATCACTTTAAATTGAAAAATATTAGTTTAAAAAATGGCAGTACAATTTGCTTTTTCATGCCTGTACTGCAGTCAGACAGAGGTATCCAGGAGTTTCTAAGCAGAAGATCATGATATATTAATGTTACTGCTCAGAATGCTCTGATTACCAAACATATTGTTTCATTTTATATGTTAACTTCTAAAAATAGGTTTCACTTCATTTTGCACAACACAATGCAACAGAGACTATTAAGACTTGCTCCAACTAATCATAATGTTTGTCTTGAAGGCAGTACAATAACTCCTCACTTAAAATCGTCCCGTTGCTGATCAGTTAGAGAACATGCTTGTTTAAAGTTGTCCAATGCTCCCTTATAACATTGTTTGGCAGCTGCCTGGTTTGTCCACTGCTTGTAGAAAAAGCAGCCAGTTGGAGCTAGCTGGTGGGGGCTTGGAACTAGGGTGAACCGGCAGCTCCCCTATCGGCTCCCCACTCCCTTAAGTTCTCTGTGCGGCAGCCACCCAGCGGGCTATCAATTGCCAGCAGTTCAGCTGTCCCTCCCCCCACTGCCATGTGTTGCTCCTGCCCTCTGCCTTGGAGCTGCTTCCAGGAGCCTCCTGCTTGCTGTACAGGGAGGGCGGGGGGAAGAAGGGGACTAATATCAGGCTGCCCCTCTCCCACCCTGCTCCTTCCCCCTTCTTACCCCATCTCCATGGGGTGGGAGGAGATACAACAAGGCTCAAGACGGAGGGGAGCTTGCAGGCAGCAGCTGCTATCTCAACTTCCTGATCTAAAAAAAGGCGATGTACTTAGAGTGGTGTCAGTGTACTTAAAGGGGCAATGCACTTCTTTCTCTCTGTCTCTCTGTCTCTCTTTCTCTCTCTCACACACACACACACACACACACACACACGGTGTGTCTCTGTCTGCTGTGCTGTCTTCCCTCCCTCCACTCGTGCTGCCTTGTAGCATGTGAGACTACATTAACAACAATGTGTTAACCCTTGAGGGCTCAGCGGAGTGCTAGTTCATCATTCAGCACTAAGGCATTCCCTGGGAAATATCCCACTCTCTGACTCCACCACCTCACCAAGTTTCACCATCATCATTGCTATGTACAGTATTACATTGTTTGTTTAAAAACTATACTGGGTATACATATATATACTATAGTCTTTTGTCTGGTGAAAAAAATTTCCCTGGAACCTAACTCCCCCTATTTATATTAATTCTTATGGGGAAATTGGATTTGCTTAACATCATTTCACTTAAAGTCACATTTTTTAGGAACATAACTACAATGTTAAGCAAGGAGTTACTGTACATTTTATATTTTCACTGTACCCTCTTTGCTCAATTTGAATCATCACTAGAATTAAGTTTATTTAATCCTCTTATTGTCATGGGAATAATGTCTATGTCTAAATAGTTTTAAAACAGCATTTCTGAACCAGAAAGTGAGCAAGAGGGAGAGAAACTATATTGTATGGGTCCAGAGAAACCAACAGACTGGTTATAGCCATGTCATGAGTGATACTGAAGAGGCCAGCAGGACATGAGAGCTTCAATTTAAGAGTTGCTGATTCTGAGACCACATGAAAATAGTCTATTCACCTACACTCTTTCCCTCTTTCTCTCACATATACTTGTATACACAGGAATTTTCAGAATACGAATATTGTATCCGTCTTGCAGTTGGCCTGGTATATAAAATGGCATTATAAATTTTCAAACAGAAATTATATGAGACCTCACACACCTAGACTCAAAATAATCTTCCACGAAGGTAGCATGTATCCAGTTACTGACACATTTGTGTTTCCTTCCATGGATATTAAAGTTTCAGCATATTAAATATACTGGTGAAGAATTTGTAAACTTGGAGATCTACACTGGACTCCACTCATATGAATAACTTCAGCTCATGTCATTGGGAGTTCTATGGGAGATCTGTCTGTGGCCTGGATTTCTTAATATCACATAGTGTATACAACAAGAGGTTTGAAATATATATGGATGGAAGTGGTCAACTTTGTGCCTCTAGTACTGAAGCTGTGCCAATGTCTCACAGCATAGGCACATCCTGGAGCACAAAATTATGCATGCAGAAACATGGATGTGCAAAATTCTGAGCACAGTGTTAGAAGACAGTGTAAAGTCTCTGAAAATTTTATTCTCATTCCACATACTTCACTGCAGTCAGCAGGAGTACTTGAAAAGTCAACAACTATTGAGTGCTAAACAGCTATTCAGTTGTGTGTGTGTATATTAAAGCAAGTACCAAATTTGGATTTGATGTCTATGAGATTATTTTGTTGTCCACAATTTGAGCATGCATGCCTGGAACCAATTCTTTCTTAATATCACTTCTTTCTCAATGGTGCTGCATGTGTTATTTATATCTTCTCTATGCACTCCTGCAACAAGGTAGCTTCATTATAGATAGTTGGTCCAGTTCTAGATATGCCAACAAGGCAGGTTTAATAACTACATTATTAAACAGTTTGTGAAGCACACATACATTTTAGCCAAGTTATATTTCAAGAAATCTCATTTTTTATAGTATTCTTTTACAGAAGTGCTTAGAGGCCCCAACTGAGACCAGGGTTCACTGAACAGACACCAAGTAAGATACCGGTCAAGACCTTACAATCTAACTTACCTTTAATTTTCATGTCACTTTAGAAGTATTCCGCTAATCCTCTCTGTGGAGCCAGAGAAAGTTTTGCCTTGAAATAAAGGAATAATAGTAATTTGAAAAATTAGGGAGATGCACAATATGGAGGAGTTAATCCTTAATAAGATTAGAAAGCAGGGCTGCTCAGATGGGGATGGGGGGGCAAGTGGGGCAATTTGCCAAAGGCCCCGGGCCCCACAGGATCCCCGCGAACCCTGGCCCTGCAGCGGTCCAGGTCTTCAGCAGCATTTCGGTGATGGAGGGCCCTTCAGTGCTGCCGAAGACGTGGAGCTACTGAAGGGCCCCAACCGCCGAAATGCTGCCGAAGACCCGGACCGCCTCTGGGTGAGTACAAGTGCCGCAGCTCCCCCTGCTTTGCCCCAGGCCCCCTGAATCCTCTGGGTGGCCCTGTTAGAAAGTCCTGTGTGTGAGGGTTACCTTGCCATGAAAAGGTGTATTAAGCTCCTTTAGGACACGTGTCAGTATCGTGCTGTGAATATTGTTGATTTATGAGCTAACAGCCTTTATAACTGCTTTTAGCCTAGCCTCATCACATCACATTTAAAGGGAACCACTGCTCTCCTGGCTGTCTCTTCAGGTGAACCTATCTTGTTCATGTCCTTCATTCCAAGGGATGTCCATTATTTGTGTCCCAAATATAAATATGTTCCATACAAATTTCATGTTCCCCTTATCTTTACTGTTGAAAATTATTAATATCAGAAATTTAAAAAATTATGACACTAAGTGTATGTCTACACTGCAATAAAAGGCCTGCAGCATGGCTGGCCTGGGTCAGTGTTGTAGGGCTATACAATTGCTGAGATCCTGTGAGGCGAGGGAGTCTCAAAGACCAGGCTCCAGCCTGAACCCAAAACATCTACACTGCAATTTTTAGCCCCACAGCCTGAGCCCCATGAACCCAAATCAGCTGACCCTGGCTCTGAGACTCAGTGCTATGTTGTTGTTTTTTTAACCACAGTGTAGATCAGAGGTCAGCAACCTTTCAGAAGTGGTGTGCCAAGTCTGCATTTATTCACTCTAATTTAAGGGTTTGTGTGCTGGTAATACATTTTAATTTTTTTAGAAGGTCTCTTTCTATAAGTCTGTAATATAGAACTAAACTATTGTATGTAAAGTAAATAAGGTTTTAAAAATATTTAAGAAGCTTCATTTAAAATTAAATTAAAATGCAGAGCCCCTCATCTGGACTGGTGGCCAGGACCTGGGCAACGTGAGTGCCACTGAAAATCAGCTCGCGTGCCGCCTTCTGCGCACGTGCCATAGGTTGCCTACCCCTGGTGTAGATGTACTGTGAGATTGTATAAAGAATTATTTACACTAAATGAATGAATCCACTGCACTTTAACTTTCTTGACTGAATAATATGTTGTGTCCTTCATTTTATCCCTTTGTCACATGCTGCATTCTACATTTGGGACATCTAGGCAACTAAAGTTAAATGCAAAGAGAGTGTTTAGTTATAAATGGATATACAATCATTATTTACACTATCCTGCCTCTGTAGCACTATTCAGATGTCCATTATGACATTCACTGCCGTCAAATTTGGTTCCATTTTTTTGGTAAAATGTAGAAGCTCTTAAGAAGTACAGTCAAAGGCCCATATACAATTGCATTTTAAATTGTTTTATCATAGATGATTAGGGTTGGAAGGGACCTCAGAAGGTCATCTAGTCCAACCCCCTGCTCAAAGCAAGACTAATCAGCAGGAAGATTTTTACCTCAGTTCCTTAAATGGCCCCCTCAAGGATTGAACTCACAATTCTAGGTTTAGCAGGCCAATGCTCAAACCACTGAGCTATCCCTCCCCCTATTGTTAGCTCTAAACTAGGTGAGTTAATCTAGGTTCATGATTCTGCTCCTTGTATTTGATGGCAAGTTCTAGTATGTCTAATCTGGTGCATGCAGTAATTTATATCGAGGTCTTTTTGAACTGTATTAGTCAATATTAAGCTCTAATAATTTCTTAAAATATTAGTCCACTCAAAGTGCAGTTGATTTTCTGCCTTTTTGCTTACATGGATTTGGATATATGTGAAATTATTAGAATTGAAGTATATGTGAAATTTGCTAATTCAGCTCCACCCCATGGGAGATCACAAGGTATTCCAGATCCTCCCTCCCCCCCACCCCTCCAAGAGAAAAAAATAAAAATAAAAACAAAAATTGAGCTGGGTATACTTTAAGCACTTTACTAAAACTGCTGTTTCCAAATTATGATAGACCCTTTCCCCCACATGCACACACACTTTTTCAGACCACTTTAAGCATTGTCCCCAAGCCACTTTCCAATACAATATAACTTGTTTCCTCTATTCAGTATATACGTTGCAAGATATATAGGCAGAATTGCTAAGTCTGAGATGCAGAAAACCTGGTCTAAGGCCACCCCACCTCCAAACAACAAAAAAGAAGCCACTGGCCAGCACCCACCACCAACAAAAGGAGTCCTAGTGCCAACTATAGCAAACAATTACTAAAATGTTTTAGGAACCATTTTACATATTTTTGTGATTTTATCATTTTTCATACATTCTCCTAAAATGCCACTGCAATCTGGATTCCAGGAGTGTGAACTGTAGATGGTCAAACATGTCCCAAGCTGCTCACTGAATGGAACACCCCACCTTGCACTGCAGAACCTATAGGTCTTTACAGGCAGGACAGACACCACCCAATTGGAATAGATTTAAATATTACAATTTAACAAAGTGAGGCTCAAACTTCATGTCTAATTGTATAGTCACCTTACGATCTGCAAAGATATAGCAGTGAACAAACCTGAGCAGGCTGCCGTTTCACCATTGTGAAGCTGGTGCTCAGGGCTTGTATCGCTGTGTCCTGAACAGCAAGTGCCATAACCACCATAATATTAGTGCTATTAGAACTTGGATCATGGTGCTGCCATGAGCATAGTTACATTCTAATTGCAGTTGCATTGGAAAGGTTCCAATGGGTTTTGCTTCACAGTTGCAATACACCAGGTAGGCACTCTGCAATTTAGCATGCTTTGAATGTTTAGTTCTATTTTCAGATTTAGTACGAGGCTTGTTTTAGAGGAAATGAAGAAACACAGATATCTATTGAATATTTTATCTTAGAATGAGATGTGCCAAAAGGAAATAATTTCCTTGGGAAAAGATAATAACCTTACAGACAACTTCTTTGTTCACAAAAAGCATTTTAATAAATTACATGACCTGATGCCCTCAGGGCTTATTTGGGATAGACAGTAGAGTTAAAGATAGCTTTTTAAGGAAAACCAGTTTAATAAAAGTAAATAGGTCAAAATGTATAGATAACCTGTTACATACAGCCATACAAATATTCTTAAACAGAACTAAGTATTCAACATTGTTTCTGCATGGGAAGTTAATGTGCGCAATCCTGCTGCCACTGATGTCAATGGAAGTTTAGTCATTGACAGCTTTGGGGGAAGGACTGGGCTCACTGGGGCTGATTCTTCTCTTTCTTTGCCTTCACTGTGTCCCACTAGTCAGGGTCATTGTCTCTTGTCATTTGCCGCCAAGCATTCCTGTCAAGTGCACCTTTCAAGCTGACACCAACTTGCTTCATGTCCTCCCTCGGCATCTCAAACCACTTTTTTCTGGGTCTTTGCCATGGTCTTTGTCCCATGATTATTAGATCTTGTACTCTGACCAACATATCCCACATGTCATCATCTCACATGACCCAACCATCTCAGTAGATACTACCTCAGTTTTCCCCGGTGGGGGCTACCTGCATCATGGTTTGTGCCATTTCACTGCATAGCCTATCAGCTCTCATCTTCATAGCATCCACCTAAGCATTCTCATTTTGGCAATAGTTATTCTTCTCTCTTTCTCACTGGGAGGCATTCCAACCCATACATCTAATTATGTTTTTTTTAAAAACTTTGCTCTTTAGTTTACTTGGCATATTCTTATTGCAGATAATTCCCATCTTGTGACTCCTAACATCAGGAGCCATGGATCAGCATTCACGTCGCACTCCCTGTCAGCACTCAGGGGCGGCTCCAGGCCCCAGCACGCCAAGCACGTGCTTGCGGCGGCATGCTGCTGGGGGCGCTCTGCCGGTCACTGGGAGGGCGGCAGGCAGGCAGCCAGCCTTCGGTGGCATGCCTGCAGAGGGTCTGCTGGTCCCGTGGCTTCGGTGGATCTACCACAGGCGCGCCTGCGGAGGGTCCGCTGGTCCTGCAACTTTGCTGGAGCCGTGGGACCAGTGGACCCTCCGTAGGCTCGCCTGCGGGAGGTCCACCAGAGCTGCGGGACCAGCGACCAGCAGAGCGCCCCTCACAGCATGCCACCGTGCTTGGGGCTGCGAAATGTCTAGATCAGCCCCTGTCAATACCTGGGCTGGTCCAGGGAAACTAATGACTCACCCAGTGCACCAAATGAGATGATGACTCCTGGTCATGTGCCACCTGAAGCACATACACTAAGAAAAAGACTCCTAAAATCCATATCCACATTTCAGTCATAGCTCAGCACTGAACCAAGGCATTTGAATTGTTGCAGAGACTTCTGCTCTTTACCACTTAGTAGCATTGGCTTCTTGTTGTCCCTCTAAATGCGACATTGCATGATTTCCATCTTTTGTTTACTGAGCTGTAAACCTTTTCCTTCTAATGCAGCCCTCCATCATTCTAGATTCCTTTCCGGTTCATATTTAACTTTGCAATACAACATAAGATCACAAGTGAAAAATATGCTTCATGGTCCCCTTTCCCTAATGTCCCGCATCAAGGTGGTCATTACATCACAAATAGGAATGGGCTTAACCATGATTCTTTTTGTAGATCTATCCTCACAGTGAATGGCTCACTGCAGCTGTAGCTGCTTCCCACTACCGTTGTGCTACTCCTGTCATGCCTGTGACAGACTGTACATATTTCTCTGGCAGATTGTGAGCCCACTGGCACCGCCATATCAATTCTCTAGGGATTCCATCATAAGCTTTCTCTAAGGCTATGTCCACACTATGGACCTTACACAGCACAGCTGTACCACTACAGCTGTGCTGCTGTAAGGTCTCCCACATAGCCGCTCTTTGCCAGCAGGAGAGAGCTCTCCTGCTGGCATAATTAAAACATCCCTAAGGCGCAGCGTTAGCTAAGTCAGCAGGAGAGCCTTTCCTTCCAACATAGCACTGTCCACACCAGCACTTTTGTTGGTGAAACTTACATCAGTCAGAGGTGTGGTTTTTTATATCCCTGATTGACAAAGTTTTACTGACAAAATTCCTTGCACTTCTCTTGCAATATTTGGGCTGCAAACACTGTGCTGTTCTTCAACTCATCTGGCATTTTTCCAGTTTAGAGAATTAAGGGGAAGAAGTTCATCATCACCACCACTCCCTCTTCTAAACAAATATTAACATTTATTTTACACCAGTGTAACTGCACTGACTTCTATATTAACACCAGGGGAAGTGAGAACTGAATCAAGCCCAGTATGTTAACTTTTAACTTTTACTAAAATTCCAAGGTTTCCATCCTATTCAGTTCTAATGAAATTTACCGTGCCCCTTGCATAAAACCTAAAAGGCTTTGTGCAGAATGAACTAAATGAAGGCTGTGCTGGGCACATAATCTACTACTACCCCAGTGCTAGCCCTACAACCTCTCCAACTATTACTCCAGCCCATGAAATTTTGGCCAGGTCCCCTGTGCACTCCCTTCCTCTTATTATATTTAGGGTGCCTAATACTTTCTATTATACAGGACTCTTGCAACCTTTTCTTTCAGGATTATAAGAGGAGCTGGTATGAATTTAATTCAGCCCCTTGTGCATATGCAGTATGATCTTTAATTATATGATCACGGTGTTTTTTTCCCACAAGACCCCTGCCTTTTTCAGTATACAGGATGGGTATACAGGATGGGCAAAAGGGCTGAATTAAGATTGCACAAGAGCTCATAACTCTGGCATTTCCTAACTTTTGCGTGCTTGATTTTTCAACCTAAATCATACTCTTTTAATATAGGGTTTTGTGTTTAATGTAATGTTTATATGGAATAGCACACAATGGCTCCAAACAGAATTAGGAGCTCATTGTGCTAGATGCTGCACAAACACAGGAGGACACAGTCCCTGTCCCCTAGGCCTAACAGTTTATAAAACCAGAAACAGACAAAGGTCAGGGATAACATACCGGCAAAGTGTCCAGGGTGATAATGGGCTCATACGTTGGGGTAGGAGGGAGGGATAAGTAGAAAATGGTGTGGAATGCAGGGAGAAGAAATGGGGCATAAAGGAGGGAGTGTATCTGAGAAAGCTGGATGATAAAGGCAGGATGAGGAAAGGGGCGTAGCAGGAAGATTGTGCGTGTGATTACAGCAATGTCCAAGTGTAGATACTGCAATGTGTTCTTAGAAGATGGAGGGTCTGAAGACTGCTCCTATTGCTGCTGTTGGGATTGGCATCCCAAGGTTGCAGCTTTTTATAGGACACTATAGAAGCTACCTCATCTGGTCCTGGCCATGTGGATGGGTGGGAAGGAGGGAAAGGTTGGATGTTGCTGGTGCCTCCCGGAGGCTGCTGCTTGTGAATCTAATGCAGTGTTCAATGCCACTCAGGGAGAGATTTTTCACACTGGATCTTGGCTCAAGGATGGTCTTAACATTTTTAAGCGAGTTTGTGAAACACTATTTTTGCCCAGCTCCAAAAGAAATAGACTCCTGTGTATTGTGCCCATTCTGCTCTGGAGTAGCCCGAGGACTCGCTTGTCAAAGTTTAAAAGTGTTACTAGTAAGTGGGATGGGGGGGGGACTGTCAGGCCTTAACCTGACACATGATTTTGTGTGCTTCCAGTGAACATTTCACTTACTTAACACTTTACAAACAGTAACCGATTACTTGTCACTATGAGAATGCTGGGAGGGAAAAATTACAGATGGGAAAATCAAGGCACAGAGAAGTTGCATGACATGACTAAGAATTCAGTGACAGTCAGTCTTAGAGCCAGGATTAGAACACATGAGTTCTTTGTTTGCCACCTAGTGCTTGATGAGTACACCAGGGTGGCTCTCACAGTATTTAACTAGCTTCAGAGAAGCCAGCTAGGACGGAGCAAAAGTGACTGTAACATCATTAACATCAGCTATGGGGACACCCTTCCTTTTCTTAGCTACAAATTGGTCTGTACTCTAGGCTCCAGATCCTAGAGTCAGAGGACTTGTACCTCTGGGTTTCATGTAGCCCAGAGATCAACTCTTGGCAGCCATAGAATGGTCTATGACTCACCCATGATCTTGAGGATATCACAGTGACAAACTTTCAACCCTAATGATAGCCTTTAAAAGGTAAAGCAATCTCCATAACAAATGCATTTAGAGACTTACTTTTGTGTATCTAAGAAAAAAGTTAAGATTATCTATCAGTCTCCAAAATATTTGTAACTCCACAAAACTGGGGCTCCCTTTCAGAATCACCTTTGTAACAAAGGAGCAAAATGATCATTTCAAAGCAAGCTGCTAAAGGATAAACAACAGCTAATGCAAAACTAATTTTCTGACACAAAATGACTAATGTTCAACTTTTTTTGTGAAGCAATTTAATGAACAGAGCTCATGAACTATGGATATTGGACAAAATGATTATCACAAAGTTTTAAAATGCATTTTGTTGTAAAAAAGGACACAAATTATATAGAAAATAAAAATTAGAACGTTATTATGATTTATATAGCTAGTTTTGGCAGTTGAAGTATGGGAACTGTACTTCAAACAGATGTTCAGCAGAGATTTCCAACAGCCAGCAGCAATGATGTCAGAACATTGCATAATTTGCCTTGTTTAGGTCACTTATTAGTATACAAATTCCATCCAAAGCTACTATGTTATGAACTGAGCAGTATTGTATATATTATATCTCATCTCTGTGACCTTATAAGCATGCAGATTTAGGACATCTGCTTTACTTACATAGACAGTGAAGTATCTTAACAGTATGTAGGAGACATATGCAGGTAGCAAAGTAATCCATTACCCACATCTGTCTGTGAGGTTCCAAAGATTACCCATCTACACCCTGACCCTGCAGGCCTTAGCGAGGCAGAAGCCCAAACTGCAGCATCAGGCCCAAAGATTTTGTTTCCGACGAAGCTCCACTATTTGGTACCTTGCTTTGTAGAAGCTATTTCTGAGAGCTTACAGGCTGCTCTGGTTAATGATGGTACATTCTCACATAACTACTCATTTCTAAATGACAAAAGTACTTAAAAGCTAAGGGTCTATATCAGGGGTCAGCAACCTCTGGCACATGGCTTGCCAGGATAAGCACCCTGGCAGGCCGGGCTAGTTTGTTTACCTGCCGCGTTGGCAGGTTCAGCTGATCACAGCCTCTACTGGCCACAGTTCGCAGCTCCAGGCCATTGGGGGCA
The DNA here is from genome assembly GCF_025201925.1 of Gopherus flavomarginatus. Classification (NCBI taxonomy): domain Eukaryota; kingdom Metazoa; phylum Chordata; order Testudines; family Testudinidae; genus Gopherus; species Gopherus flavomarginatus. Next base: position 289,536,558 of record NC_066617.1, read on the forward strand.
GCGGGAAGCTGCGGCTCCCCACTTCCAGGGGACAGAACCTCAGTCCAGTGGTCTAGCCACTTCCTCAGTGGTGAGTGGGCTGGGTGAGGGGAGACCTGGTCACAACCCAGGGACCCTGTAGATGGCAGGCACATGCTGCATCACCTCCAGCCTCTCAGTGTACTTACCTGCGCCACTTCCCCGCTACCCCAGCACCTTCTCCACCCTTATCTGAGAGTCTTAGCATGCCAGTTTCTGTGCAGCCTCCCCAGGACTCCATTAACCCCTTGCCAGCCACTGTGAGGCAGATGCCCCAACACACCAGCCATTGCAAGCCACAGGGCTGCTAAGCCTCTGTCCTCTCCTACACAGATCATGACCATATGGAAAGCTCCTCACAAGGTCACAGAGCAGGTGAGATTGAGGTGGATTCCTTCTCTCACACCCCCAAGTCTCTGCAGAAGAGATGAAATTCACAGGGAGCTGAAAAGGGCACAATTTGGCCCATTACTTTTAGTTATTATTTTTACAAGACCCAAACCTGTACTAGGAGCTCTATTGGACAAATATAATGACATAGCCAACTCTTAATAACTAGTTTGGGCAGGTGCCAACAGGGTGTCAAGAAGCCAGCTGCAGCTGGGTCAGCTCCTAGCAACACACTGGACACAGCTGATCCTGACAGAGGCTGCCTGCATCACTTCACTTCCTGACTGGTGGTGGGACAGAGGTAGCTACTATTTGACCCAGCAGTAGCCAAAGCATGTTGGCTGCTCAATGTGTTCCACACTCACAGATGTGCTTGGTCCTGCTACTGCTCACCCTGCTGTTGTGCCTGCTTCACCTCCTGCCCTTCTCCATCCTTGACACTAGGGTGATCAGACAGCATGTATGAAAAATCAGGACAGAATGTGGGGGGTGATAGGTGCCCATATAAGAAAAAGCCCTGAATATGGGACTGTCCCTATAAAATCGGGACATCTGATCACCCTACTTGAGACCCCTGTCTGTGACCCCTAGCCCTGCTTCCTGACCATGGCTCCAGCTCAGCAGCTGGCTCTGGCATTTGGCTTCTTATCCCTGGCTCTGACCCTCAGCTCTGCTCTCAGCTATGCCCTGGGGTGGCCTGTGGTCCTTATTCTTCACTTTAGCTCAGCTTCATTCTAACCTTCAGGCCTGACCACCCCCATGGCTTTAACCATTAGGCCCCACAACCCATGTCCTAGTCATGGTCCTGACACAGAGCCCACGTCCAGACTAACCCGCGGCATCGGCGGGTTAAAATCGATTGCTCGGGGATCGATATATCGCATCTAGTCTGGACGCGATGTATCGATCCCCGAGCGCGCTTACATCGATTCCGGAACTCCATCAACCCGAACGGAGTTCCGGAATCGACACGGACAGCCGCGGACATCGATGCCGCGCCGTCCAGACGGGTGAGTACCTCGATTTTAGAAATTCGACTTCAGCTACGTTATTCACGTAGCTGAAGTTGCGTATCTAAAATCGATTTTAATACCCTAGTCTGGACGTGGCCAGAGAAACAAAAAGCAGGGAGGAGATGGGGTAAGGAAGGTAAAGACAACAGCAACAAGACCATCTGGTTACACAGTGTAATAATGTGCACAGCTACATACATATTAAAAGGGCTTGTTTTTTGAAAGAATGATTATTATTGACTATTTTTGGGGACAGCATGCAGTGATTGCATCACCTGAGAAATGAGAGGCTAGGGATTATTGTTTTTAATCACTTATGCCACTAAATACATCAATATTTTACCAAGCAATTAGTTCTTGGTTAATCTATATTTCAAACAAAGTTTAAAAGTTCATTCATTATATAATACCATTTACAAACAGAACACTTGACATATTGTTCAAACGTAAGATCTCAATTTGTTTGAGCTCTTCTTTTGTATAATTCATAATTTCAAGAGCTCCTCAGACCCTCCCACTCTAACAGTAATTCTGAAAGTCATTATTCCTGTGAGATTTTTATCTGTGGTCTGTCCATGAACTGACTTTTCTTGCAACAAATGGAAAATGGTTTAGGTGATAACCTTTGATCACTCTTCCTGGTTATGACAGTCGGGCAGAGACCTCTTCTGAGCCTTGTAGTCACCAGATTAGTTTGCTAAAATCAATCATTTTCTGAAGACAATAAGGAAGCTTTCTCTGAGGAAGAAATCACGAACCCCAAGCATGATCCACGGGTAGAACATGGGAAACAGGTAGTGAAGTTATATTTAACCATAACTACACTTCATCTATAATTCCTGTTGACAAGTTTAAAAACTGTACAATATATATTGATAAGCTATGGGTCAAGTGTTAGATTTTTAAAGGAAAACTGGAAAACAAAAAGGCTACTAATATTTTATTATAAGGACATAACATTTTGGGACAAGCTATTTTGGTCTTTGAAAAGAAATGTCAGGAAGCTGATGTCTTGAGGGAGAAATTTAATTTTAAACTAAAAGTTCACAGTATTCATTGCCATCCTGCTGAACCACTGAAATATCCATCTTTCGCTTCAGCTATCATACTTTCAAATGTATTATCTAAATTATAGTTCTGATATGCCAGATGCTGGAACTAGAAGATAGGGGCTGGATCACTTGATAATTGCCCTGTTCTGTTCAGTTCATTCCCTTTGAAGCATCTAGCATTGACCACTGTTGGAAGACAGAAGACTGAGCTAGATGGACTATTAGTCTGATCCAGTATGGCCATTCTTATGGTCTAATAGTTGCCATTATAAAATGACCTAAAACTGTCAAGTATCAGAGGGGTAGCCGTGTTAGTCTGGATCTGTAAAAGCAGCAAAGAATCCTGTGGCACCTTATAGCTAGCAGACATTTTGGAGCATGAGCTTCCGTGAGTGAATACTCACTTTTTCGGATGCATGTAGTGGAAATTTCCAGGGGCAGGTATCTATATGCAAGCTAGCTAGAGATAACGAGGTTAGTTCAATCAGGGAGGATGAGGCCCTGTTCTAGCAGTTGAGGTGTGAAAGCCAAGGGAGGAGAAACTGGTTTTGTAGTTGGCAAGCCATTCACAGTCTTTGTTTAATCCTGAGCTGATGGTGTCAAATTTGCAGAGGAACTGAAGCTCAGCAGTTTCTCTTACAAATCTGGTCCTGAAGTTTTTTTGCTGCAGGATGGCCACCTTAAAATCTGCTATAGTGTGGCCAGGGAGGTTGAAGTTTTCTCCTACAGGTTTTTGTATGTTGCCATTCCTAATATCTGATTTGTGTCCATTTGTCCTTTTCCGTAGAGACTGTCCAGTTTGGCCGATGTACATAGCAGAGGGGCATAGCTGGCATATGATGGCATATATTACATTGGTGGACGTGCAGGTGAAAGAACCGGTGATGGTGTGGCTGATCTGGTGAGGTCCTCTGATGGTGTCGCTGGTGTAAATATGTGGGCAGAGTTGGCATCAAGGTTTGTTGCATGGATTGGTTCCTGAGCTAGAGTTACTATGGTGCGGTGTGCAGTTACTGGTGAGAATACGTTTCAGGTTATCTCTGGGCAAGGACTGGCCTGCCATCCAAGGCCTGTGAAAGTGTGGGATCATTCCAGGATGGGTTGTAGATCCCTGATGATGGGTTGGAGGGGTTTTAGCTGGGGACTGTACGTGATGGCCAGTGGAGTCCTGTTGGTTTCTTTCTTGGGTTTGTCTTCCAGTAGGAGGCTTCTGGGTACACGTCTGGCTCTGTTGATCTGTTTCCTTATTTCCTCGTGTGGGTATTGTAGTTTTGAGAATGTTTGGTGGAGATTATGTAGGTGTTGGTCTCTGTCTGAAGGGTTAGAGCAGATGCGGTTGTACCTCAGTGCTTGGCTGTAAACAATGGATCGTGTGATGTGCCTGGGATGGAAGCTGGAGGCATGAAGGTAGGCATAGCGGTCGGTACATTTTCGGTATAGGGTGGTGTTAATGTGACCATCACTTATTTGCACCGTAGTGTCTAGGAAGTGGACCTCCCGTGTAGACTGGTCCAGGCTGAGGTTGATGGTGGGGTGGAAGCTGTTGAAATCATGGTGGAATTTTTCCAGAGTCTCCTTCCCATGGGTCCAGATGATGAAGATGTCATCAATGTAGCGTAAGTAGAGGAGGGACATGAGTGGACGAGAACTGAGGAAGCGTTCCAGGTCGGCCATAAAAATATTGGCATATTGTGGGGCCATGCGGGTGCCCATAGCGGTGCCACTGATCTGGAGATATATATTGTCATTAAATTTGAAATAGTTGTGTGTGAGGATAAAGGCACAGAGCTCAGCAGCCAGTTGTGCTATGGCATCATCAGGGATACTGTTCCTGACAGCTTGTATTCCATCTGTGTGTGGGATGTTTGTGTAGAGAGCCTCTATATCCATGGTGGCTAGGATGGTGTTTTCTGGAAGGTCACCAATGCATTGTAGCTTCCTCAGGAAATCAGTGGTGTCACGGAGATAGCTGGGAGTGCTGGTGGCATAGGGTCTGAGTAGAGAGTCCACATATCCAGCCAGTCCTTCAGTGAGAGTGCCAATGCCCAAGATGATGGGGCATCCAGGATTTCTGGGTTTGTGGATCTTGGGTAGTAGATAGAATAATCCTGGTCGGGGCTCTAAGGGTATGTTGATTTGTTCTGGTGTTAGAGCTATGTACATCGGCCAAACTGGACAGTCTCTACGGAAAAGGATAAATGGACACAAATCAGATATTAGGAATGGCAATATACAAAAACCTGTAGGAGAACACTTCAACCTCCCTGGCCACACTATAGCAGATTTTAAGGTGGCCATCCTGCAGCAAAAAAACTTCAGGACCAGATTTGTAAGAGAAACTGCTGAGCTTCAGTTCACCTGTAAATTTGACACCATCAGCTCAGGATTAAACAAAGACTGTGAATGGTTTGCCAACTACAAAACCAGTTTCTCCTCCCTTGGTTTTCACACCTCAGCTGCTAGAACAGGGCCTCATCCTCCCTGATTGAACTAACCTCGTTATCTCTAGCTAGCTTGCATATAGATACCTGCCCCTGGAAATTTCCACTACATGCATCCAATGAAGTGGGTATTCACCCACGGAAGCTCATGCTCCAAAACGTCTGTTAGTCTATAAAGTGCCACAGGATTCTTTGCTTATCTAAAACTCATGCAATCTGTTTTATAGAGAAAACAATACAATACAATACAATACATAATACGGGGGGGAGGGATAGCTCAGTGGTTTGAGCATTAGCCTACTAAACCCAGGGTTGTGAGCCCAACCCTTGAGGAGGCCATTTGGGGAACTGGGGTAAAAATCTATCTGGGGATTGGTCCTGCTTTGAGCAGGGAGTTGGACTAGATGACCTCCTGAGGTCCCTTCCAACCCTGATGTTCTATGATTCTATGATAAGTCCCCCCCAAATCAGAAACAATTATAACATTTTCATTAAGAGATATACCACTCAAAAGAGCATTACTAAGGTTTTAGTCTTTTTTTTAACTTGAGCTAAGTATCTATTCCAGTGTCTAAAATCATCTGTACATCAATATACTGGTGAAGCTGTGGTTTTAAGGCAGGGATCGGCAACCTTTGGCACATGGCTGGGCAGGGAAATCCACTGGCAGGCTGGGACTGTTTGTTTACCTGCAGCATCCACAGGTTGGGTCAATCACAGCTCCCACTGGTTGCAACACCAAAAGGGGCTGCGGGAAGCGGCGCAGGCCGAGAGATGTGCTGGCCATCGCATGCCGCAGCCCCCATTCACCCTAACAGGCCATGTGTGAAAGGTTGCCGATCCCTGCTTTAAGGCCTGTGTCTGCCCCTATTCAAGTCAATAGCAAAAGTTGCAATGAGTTCAGTGGTGCAGGACCAGGATCTTATTGAGGAATAGCAATGGATACTAGAGTAAGTAAGTTGTTTCAAGATGTGGGTTTTGTGATTGTACATTTGTGTGTCAAATTTTCTGCAGATATAAACAAGTGTGTAGCTCCATTGCGAAGGTCTCCTTTGGAGTCCCAGTTCCTGCAGGTGTGGTATTCAGGGCTGGTCACCCAGGCCAGTATAAGTCAGAGAAGCCTGAAAAATGGGGCAGATATGGCAGTCAGGGATTGGTGAAGGAAAGCCCTGACCACATTCCCTATCACAGAACCCTCTAACTCCATCTCTGTGCCACTAATGGATCACACCACACTTGTTATACCAGTAGTGTGGTGCAGAATGATCGTATCTCTCATGGGAAACTTGCGCTATAACTTTGCTGCTTCTTATTTTTCCCCTTCTTTAAATGGCTGTTGTACAATCTCATGTTAAATCCTATGCATGCTATAATAGACAGACTTCCACCCTTCTTTTAAATGTGTTTACTATAAATACATGATATAAATGGTTCAACAATTTCTAGTATAAATATTTGGTCTGCAATTTGTCGAGGTACAAGCATAACATTAACTAGCATACTCTTTGTGGGTGAATGTATTTACATTAGACATGAGATAATCCCCTTTTTCTATCTCTGTCCCATCGCTAGACACATACAAATGGGAAATGACTGCCTAGAAAGGAGTACTGTGGAATGGGATCTGGGGTTCATAGTGGATCATAAGCGAAATATGAGTCAATAGTGTAACACTGTTGCAAAAAAAAGGAATGTCATTCTGGGATTTATTAGCAGGATTGTCGTAAGCAAGACATGACAAGTAATTCTTTCGCTCTACTCTGTGCCAATTAGGCCTCAGCTGGAGTACTGTGTCCAGTCCTGAGTGCCACATTTCAGGAAAGAAGAATTTGGAGAAAGTCCAGAGAAGAGCAGCAAAAATGATTAAAGGTCTAGAAAACATGACCTATGAGGGAAGATTGAAAAAATTGGGTTTCTTTAATCTGGAGAAGAGAAGACTGAGAGGGGACATGATAACAGTTGTCAAATACATTAAAGATTGTTACAAGGAGGAGGGAGAAGAATTGTTCTTGTTAATCTCTGAGGATAGGACAAGAAGCAGTGAACTTAAATTGCAGCAAGGGAAGTTTAGGCTTGACATTAGGAAAAACTCCTAACTGTCAAGGTGGTTAATCACTGGAATAAATTGCCTAGGGAGGTTGTGGAATCTCCATCAATGGAGATTTTTAGGAGCAGGTTAGACAAACACCTGTCTGGGATGGTCTAGGTAATACTTTAGACCTGCCATGAATGCAGGGTACTGGACTAGATGACCTCTCTAGGTCCCTTCCAGTCCTATGATTCCATGATAGAGACGTTTCAGTGAATGCCAAAATAGAATAAATTAAAACGGACTTACATTGCAAACTTCCTCTGAATAAATGCATCGAATATTCCTCAACTGGCCAAAGAGCAGTGTTTAAATCATTATATGTAGCTAATGTATCATCACTACGAGATCAGACCATATCTCAGAAAACTCAGGTGACAAGTAGTTCATCTATTGGTATCTATTTATTGTGCTCCAGTCACCTTGGTATCTAGGCGTCAGTACCTCAGGAGGAAGGATAGTGCAGCCATTAAGGTGCTAGTCTGGGAGTCAGAAGACCTTTGTTCAATTTCCTCCTCTATCATAGACTTTGTTTATTTGCAAATCACATAGGGCTAGATCCACGTAGGTGCTTCGGCACCCTGCCACTTAGTGGAATTCTCAACCCCAAGATATGCCCAGGCTCCCCAGGCTTTGTATGGGGCAAGTTAGGCACCTAAGGAAGGGATCTTCGGAGCCCGACAAGCTAAGAAAAGAGCTGACTAAGGTAGCAAGGAGTGAAATGCAGAGGAAAGGGGGATACTTAGATATTTAGCTGCCTAACTCCCATTGATCTGGGCCTTAGATGTTTGACTGAGAGGCCAGAGATAGGCTCCTCCCTCTACACAGGAGTCTCAGCTGTGAATCCTTCCCAGGAGTTAGGCACCTAAGCCGAGTCAACTACTTAGGTAGCCCATGCCCTAGCAACCAAAATGTTTCTTGCAAAATAACCCCCAAAACAACCAGCCCTTTTCTCTCCCTCCCCCACAAAAAAAAAAAAAAAACAAAACAAAACAGAGAGAGACCTCCAGCCCAGAGTAGCTAGTAGCCCACTGCTTAGGGCATTCACCTACGATGCAAGAAATTTGTCTTCAACCTCCATCCCAGGTTAATGATCTAACCACTAGAAGACACATGCACACAGAAAAATTCCCAATCCGCTGGCCCCTAGCTGTCTTTTGCAACAGATATCAGGTCTGAGGCATACTCAGAGCATACTTACAGGATCAGGTTCCACTAGAAAGATAGACAGGGAATGTTCACTTTGTGAATCATGCTTCAGGGAACCCGGGACTTCAGCTTGAGCAACTCATTAGATGTGGGGGAGCGTCTGCACTTAGGCAGCTTTGCAAATGCTGACTAATGGAAACTTAAGCATCCAGGTGACTTAGGCAACTATGAGGCTAGGTGGCAGCTGAGCAGCAGTTCTGAGACTGTCAGTGGCAGATAAATAGTGAATCTAGTTGCCCAAATAGGCGGTTAGATACCTAAATACTTTAGGAATCTAGCTCTTTGTCTGTCATCTGTAAAATGGAGCTAATAGCATTTCCCTTGTTTGAGGGCGGCAAGGTTGTGTTGTGAGGATAAAGAATGTGAGGTGTTTTGGCAATAAGAGCCATATGAGTATATACCAGAGCTATCAACCAGATCCAACAAAATGTTCATGTTCTGGCTCTATCCCTTTTGCACTGCTCAGGTAGTGTCAAGAGACAGAAAGCTGCCTTAACAGGTAAATGCTAAACTGCTAACAGGAAAACTGTCCTATCATCTATTCTGCATAAGGGAAGCACTAGGCAGCATAAAGCTGGCATAGTGGACAGGGCAGGGATAGGAAAGCATTGTGCTCAAGAAATACTGATTCAAACCAGACCCGGCTGACCCCCACAGTCAGAGGAGAGGGAAGATGTGACACAGCAACCCCTTGGCAAAGGATCCATTGTTATTTGAAAACAACTCTCATCTCAGCCCTGACAAACTCACTACACCAAATAAATGTCTTGAAGGATGTTTTCCATAAATAACATGTAAGGTATCTACAGAAAGCTGATAATTTTTCAAGATTCATACTCATTGTGAGATATATGCATGTGTAATATTTAAGGAACAATGTAGTTATATTGAAAGCATGCTTTACAGATTTAGAGTAAAAGTAAATCACAAGGGAATACAATGTCTCAGTGATGGCCCATTCAAGCAGGAGGGAGTTATCACTTCACCCTGAATACCTGCTGATGTAGTGCAAGGGTCAATTGTCTAGCCTTGCTCCAAACCAAGACTTTCAATGGTGACCCATAAGCGACAACAACAAACAATCAAAACCACTTGGAGGTAAAAAAAGAACATTATAACAGACAGCTGTGGCCCTGTCTGTGAATAGAGACAAAAGACTATTTCAGTGTAACACAGAGTGAGGGAAAGAGACTTTGGATCTTTTCACTGAGCAGACATCTTGGGGAACAGGAGTGCACATCTCCTTTGGGGGACAGAGGAACTGACATTTCTGTGAGTAGCCAGTGTCAGGGGCTAGCAAAAGACAGGGGTGCCATAATGCAAAGTATAGTGCTTGAGTGACTGAAAGGTTGGTGCTGTGAGGGAGCTAACACCCAGTTACCATGAGTAAGGCTGAAGGAAGGTGGTAAAAAGGTGATGCATAGTTCTGGGTATACTGAGAACCGTTGCAGAGGAAAATGACAGAAAACCATGTCTCCCTTCCCCACTGCTCAGGTGCACAGAATGTTGTTCAGACGCACCTAAGAATTTGGCCCATATCTTCTTTTTGGGGGAAAAAGTCTTTACCAGGGCAACATTATCTAAGGCATCTAAGTGCCTATATCACTTGTGACATCGGGATTTAGGCTTCTCGGTCATTTGTGATCTTTTTAATAAGTTACCCTTCATCTATAAAACATGGCAAATTTCATTTTCAAAAAAGTTAAATTGCACAGGAAATATTACGTCGTTGGGATTTTAATTATTTTTCCACATCAACTGTGTTGACTGATAGGTGAAGTGGTTTTAAAATATGTGATGATTTTTTAATCCATTAGGAAACTATGGGTGCAAGCAGCCTAGTGACATCAGGATAAACATCTCAGGACAAAAAATTTATAAAAAGATCTACCATAGTCCACCTCTGATAAGCAACCTGTTACTAAAGTAGACACAGCTGCATCAATTTTTCCACTGATTAAGGACTGATGAAGTTTGTAGGTCATGGAGAATACTTCAAAAGAGCAAAAACTAATGAATGTGAGAGATGTGAGGATGCATTGGAAAGCACCAGGGCAAATGAAACAGAAGTTGGATGAGAGTAAAGTATTACGCATTGGCAAAATAATTTGAACTTTTTACCCACACTGCTGAGTTCAAGCTTGCAGGTTCCTCTGGGGAAAACAAATATAGGGATTAATTTTGGGCAGATCAGTGAACACAGCAAAAGCTAATGCAAATGGGATGCTTAAAACAGAAAATCTTACAACAATGTTCTGGAAATAATGATACATCCTGACTCTGGAACTGCATGTCCAGATTTGGTCATCTCATCTCAAGAAAGATACATTGCATAAAATTTTTTGAAAAGTTCCAGAGAAGAGGGTTGAAAATGTGTAACTGCTGGTTGGATTTATTATAAGCAATGGCAAAAATGGAATTATTTAGCCTGGAAAAGGAGAGGCTTACAGGAGATTTGACTGAGGTATTCAATGTTCATGAAAGAGATAGTTACTACTGATTCATCTGTCCTTTTTTTTTCTTGTCACAGTATGAGACTGATGAGATACTTTATTAAATTCAAGCCCGATCCAACTTCCATTGAAGTCAACAGAAAGGAGTTGGATCAGAAACGTAAAGATCTAGCACATTAAGAATCAATACAAAGAAATACTTACCCAGGCAGCCCACAGGCCACTTATGAAATTCATTGCCACGGTGTTCATCTGAATACCATGGATGGATTTTAGAAGTAAAGGATAATTTCAGAAGCTTATTATTGCAAGAAAGAATAGTATACAAAGAAAATCTAATCCAGTTAACACAGAGAAATTTTTCATAAGTATTAAAGTCCACAATAAGAGGCGTATCCGTGTTAGTCTGGATCTGTAAAAGCAGCAAAGAGTCCTGTGACACCTTATAGACTAACAGACGTATTGGAGCATGAGCTTTCGTGGGTGAATACCCACTTCCTTGGATGCATGTAGTCCACAAGACCTCTTTGAGAAGAACATTCACAATTCAGACATCTCCTTAAACCTCTTCCCATCTTCCCAAAAGAAAAACTATCTAAAACAGAGTTCTGACCACATGAAGGGAGGAGAGCCAGAAACTCAGTGAAGTTGACTAGGGATTTCACTATTGCTGATGATTTTACTTGGGAGGCACCAAATTCTATGGTGATGGGCAACCATATAAAACTCTAAGATAGATATTTTGTATTGTTTTGCTTCAAGTTATTATATAAAGTGAATATTTTCACAAGAAATCAAAGTAAATAGCACTCTCAAGTATAATTGTATATAGTTAGAAACAATTAGCTGTGTTATCTTATCAATAGAGGTAGTCAAACAAATTCTGAATACGAATTACACTCAGATTTCAGACAAAGATTCCTTAATGTTTTTAAGAGAAGTCACTAATGCTTTTGCATGTCATAATCATAAAATATATACCAGCTGCAGTCTTTAACAAAATAAGTTTCATGGGAGTACAAAAACAGAATAGCTTATAGTAACAAACTCAGATTTAAGAAGTAAGACTGAGTGGTTTTTGTCAGATCAGAAAAAATATATGCTGTACTGAAGGGTGCTGAGCAGGTACCTTTCCTGGGATTTCCCCAGATATTTTTCACATAATAATTTCTCTAACAATTGATGAAGCAAATACAGCATTTAAAAAAGAAGGAAGAATCATCAGAATATATTTCACAAGGACAGTATTGGGTAATCTAAATAATGAGGATATCAGGAGCAAAGGGCTCAAGGGCCAGTACAGAAGTGAATTCTGCCCACAACAAATTTGAAAACAGACATTTATTTACAATTTTTTCCAGGCCTCTGCAACACCGGTGTTATCTTTTGTATAGTTTTCAGTCATCTTTTTTGTTTGACAAATAAAAATATTAACTTTAATAATTACATCTATTTGTAGTAGCAGTTTTAGGAGAGCTATTGTTTTGTCCACAATAGAAATTTTCCAAAATTCTCCTATCACTGCTAGCACCAGCAGAAATACTAGTGTTGACTGGCTCCTGCAGTTTTTAATCACTGTCATCTAGTGCTGGGTTATACAACACAGTGTTAATAAGACCCATGGCCCTGGTTTGGGTGGAGATAGATAATACTTTTAAAAACTGAAACTACGGGATAGGGATGTTATTTTTATTCTATTTAAATTGGACTATCATGTGTGTTATGGAATTTTTCTTTGTGTTATTAGATGCTGGAGTGCTTGACCTGTCCATATATTTAATTATGTTAAACAGCACATTATATTTTGATTTCTAATAAAGCCATGACCTTGAAATGCAGCTGGGTGTTTCTACTTAGCTGTAAACTTGGAACAATATTGCAGACTGCGAAACTACAGAAGTGTGGGTGTTCAAGGATCAAACAGGTGTTTCCTGTTGGTAGTCCAAGTTCCCATATGAGAATCCAAAGCCCATCTGAGAACAAAACTCGTATCTTATTTACTTATAACCAGGGTGCTACACACAATTCACATCCCTTCCGCCGCAAAAAAGTTTAAATAAAGCTCAGGTTGTGATATAAACCAGAAAAAAAGCCTGGAAATTCAAAGATGAAGCTGATCTTGAATTGCCTTATTGTATCCAAGCATTGCTAGGGTCAGAGATGAGAATGAGATCGTTGAGTGCCATGTAAGATTTAAAAAAAAAGAGAGAGAGAGAGCTAATAACTGAAGTTTCAATTTGTACAAAGAAAAGTGTGTCTGAGCTGCTATAGTATTTGAGAATTGCCATCATAACCACAACAGGTTGGCCTTTAGGGATGGCTAGGGGTGTCACTGAGGTGGGATAGTCCGGAGTGGAGATTGGGTCCTGTTTTTTGGTAGATGGCTTAGGGATAGAGGGACAAACCCCTACACATTTTCAGTTCTGCATTCATACCAATTCATTCTTTCCCCTACTGCCTCTGTCTTCATATACTTCCCATAATTCCTGTCCTGAATTTAGTGTTCTGATTAATGTAATGCCAAGTTTAGGGTTCTCAAGAAAGAGGACCTCCAGATAACAAGAGCGGCATGGGCAGGGGCTGTGACGTTATTGATATAAACTGGGACCATATAGAACATGGGTTGCAACCAAGGTCCTGTAGTGGCACCAGATCTTATGTAAAGGGGATCATATAAGGTGTCTAAGACCAAGTTATGATTACTGGTTATGATTATGCTGTCTGTATGTCTGTATCATTTTGTAGTTGAAGTTATAATTATTGGCTCTATAATGTCTATATTTCAAACTTGTGCTGTGTTACTGGGAAAGATCCCAGACAAGTGGGTGTTAGCTCTGCTTAGCCTGCTTGATGGCCCATTAAGGACCATCAGCTACACAATTGACCCATTGATAGGAGGCAGATACGCCTTGTGACTCAGCAGGGTGTGCAGAAACTGGCCCATGTGACTGCAAACTCCATTTTGCTGTGATTTTCCACAGTAAGAACAAAGAAGTGTTCTTACACCTGGAAGTGCCTACATAGGCTGATGCCTCATCTCCATCTGGTCTTCAATCCTGCTTCCTACCTCTGGAGGGACTTTGCTACAAGCTGAAGCTCTACACAAGGAACTGATGACCCATCCCAGCGGGGATGTTCTCCAGAGACTTGATTTAAAGCTGCAGTTTACTCCATCACTGCTACAAGCCGGAACTAAGAACTTTGCCATTACTGTATGTAATTGATTCCATGTAACCAATTCTAGCTCTCATCTCTATCTTTTTCCCTTTATGAATAAACCTTTAGATTTTAGATTCTAAAGGATTGGCAACAGCGTGATTTGTGGGTAAGATCTGATGTGTATATTGACCTGGGTCTGGGGCTTGGTCCTTTGGGATCGAGAGAACCTTTTTCTTTTACTGGGGTGTTGGTTTTCATAACCATTCATCCCCAGGACAGGTGGCACTGGTGGTGATACTGGAAGACTGGAGTGTCTAAGGAAATTGCTTGTGTGACTTGTGGTTAGCCAGTGGAGTGAAACCGAAGTCCTTTTTGTCTGGCTGGTTTGGTTTGCCTTAGAGGTGGAAAAACCCCAGCCTTGGGCTGTGACTGCCCTGTTTGAGCAATTGGTCCTGAATTGGCAGTCTCAGTTGGGTCCTGCCAGAACCGCATCGTTACAGGGGCCTTATACGTTATCCCACATTTCCTCACCAATGTGGCCAAATCTTGAAATGGGAAAAAAAATGGAGTTAGGGTAGTTAAATCTTCAATTTAACCCTGATCTTCTCTGCCGAGACTGCCGTTAAATGCTGTATCATGACTGAGGGCTAGTCTCCTCTAGAAGTGCTACAGCAGTGCAGCTGTGCCACAGTAGCATGTCTGGTGAAGACACTGTATGCCAACAGGAGAGAGCGCTCTCATCGGCATAATAAAACCACCTCCACAAGAGGTGGTAGCTATGTCAGCAGGAGAAGCTCTCCCACAGACATAGCACTGTCTACACTAGAGCTTAGGTTGGTGTAACTTATGTCGCTCAGAAGGTGGCTTATTCACAGCCCTGAGTGACATAAGTTATACTGACATAAGTAGTAGTATGTACAAGCCCTAAGATAATGTCAGGATTTTCAGACTCCAAATTTGTCGTCCTAAAATGCATTTCTTTTAATAAATATTTCCCTCCTTCCCCCCAAAAAACAAAAAAAGCATAGTTTTGTAGTAGTGCTAAAGACTCAGGGTGAATGGTTGCTTGTAGTGATGGTGAGAGTATGATGCAGGCATACATTTGTACATTGCATAATTGATGACCTCTTCTGGAGGCCTTCCACTTCCAACATTAACACTTAACTATTAGGGATAACAAACATGTGACTCCTATTCCAGACACATAAGAGGAGCTCCTACACATTCTCATATCCCCACCACCATCAATGTCATTGTCACCACCCTAGCATCACCTCTGAATTTGCCTTAAAATTAACTTAACATTTAACAGCCAAGATGAAGAGACTGGTATCCATGCAGAAAGTGTAAACAGCCCATGTGTCTGTTCAGAGGGAGTGTGAATTTCTTGGTTATCCTTTTAAGGTATAGTTTTATTTAGTTCTCAGAGTTGTTTATAATTTCTTCCTGATTGTTTCCACTCTTTTCCCTCAAGTCTTCGTAAAATGATATTTGATAGTGTTTACTGCCTCTTGCTTTACTTTGTTATGTTCTCTCAGCATAAAGAAAACCCTGCTGAAAGTTTGTTTACCTTCTCTCGAGAGGTTAAGGAGAAGTTTTAAAAGGAAACAGCTGTAAAAGCTTAGACAATAGTGTACATTTGTCCACTTTTCATACAAGGTGCTTTAATATTTACACTTGAAGGAAAACAATATTCTGAACCATGGGCCTTAATCCCTTGTATTGACACTACAAAGAGGAAAAGATCTAGCACAAATGTAGAATGTTTCCTTTATTATCAGCTACAGTACAGTGCACTTTCTTTTCTTCTGAATTCCTGGGAAAGAAAGCATTAGCCATTCACCCTGAGGCTCTGGAAGAACTTTACTCCAGGATCTCTCTGTGCTTTATAGCACTAATTAAGCCTTTTAACTCCCCTGAGAAGCAGATAAGCCATATTATCTCCATGGTACAACTGGAGAAATAAAGGCACAGAAGGCATGGTGATTTGCTCAAGATCACACAGAAAACCCCTGATCATGCCACTTAACAGGAGCAGTCCCTGGGGCTATCCATGTGACTTGTGATTACAGACATGAGTAAGTATGGCAGGATTCAGGCTTGAGTCCGTAACAAACCCAGGATCTCTAGTGATACTTGATTCAGACTGCTTTGCTGTAATCCTTAGCACAAACTCCCATTCTGAAGGCCAATGGTTGGTTGGTTTATTTTTGTATGAGTGGAGACAAGAAGAGAGAAAGTCTCCCTTCACTTTAAATAAATATAAATATATATAAATAAAGCCATCATAAAATATACTTATTTAATTTAACATGTATTTTCTGCAGTTTTAAAATACATGAGATTGTGATGGGGCAAAGGCCTCACACTGGCCAATAAAGGGTTAACAGTCTGTCTGAGGATCCATTCTGTGGCAACTGGAGGGGAGACAGCTAATTAAGGATTAGCCCCAGCTGGGAAGAACCAGACTGGGTGGTTCCTATAGAACAGTGGTTCTCAAACTAGGGCCACCACTTGTTCAGGGAAAGCCCCTGACAGGCCAGGCCAGTTAGTTTACCTGCCGCATCCGCAGGTTCGGCCGATCACGGCTCCCACTGGCGGAGGAATGTGCTGGCCGCCCTTCCTGCAGCCCCCATTGGCCTGGAGAGAGGAACCACAGCCAATGGGAGCTGCGATCGGCTGAACCTGTGCATGCGGCAGGTACACTAACTGGCCCGGCCCACCAGGGGCTTTCCCTGAACAAGCGGCAGCCCTAGTTTTGAGAACCCCTGATCTAGAGGAAGGACTGCAGTGTCATTAAAGGAGGAGAGCTGCAGCATGGAGCTTATACCATGGGACTGGGGCCCTGAAGGGAGAGGGCTGCAAAGGTGAAAAGGTTCTAGGCCAGGGCTTGGCAACCTCTGGCACACAGCTCACCAGGGTAAGCACCCTGGCAGGCCGGCCAGTTTGTTTACCTGCTACATCAGCAGGTTTGGCCAGTCGCGGCTCCCACTGGCCATGGTTCGCCGTCCCGGGCCAATGGGGGTGGCAGGAAGCAGCAGCCAGCACATCCCGCAACCCAAAGGGTGCCAATCCCTGTTCTAGGCAGAGAAGCTAAGGGATGCCTAGAAGAAGCTCCTTAGCAACAGACTGAGAAAAGCCATGTGGGGAGATGAAACTCCACAGACAGGGGACTGGAGAGCACAGCCCCATAACAGAAGCAGACAAAGGTAGGAAGCAGTCCCAGGAGCTAATGAGGGATCATAAGAAAGAGACCCTAGCTGCTTATCACAAGGGCCTTGTGCTGGGAACTCAAGGAGAGGGTAGGCCTGGATTCCCCTAACATCCCCTCAAAAGGGCAGGAGCTACTGAGCCCACACCAGGGCTGAAGGCCTGCTACATGGTCACTAGGACTTTATATTTTTGTTTGTACTTCTTTGCTTACCCTGGAAAGAGATTGAACTGAAAGATGACCTGGCTACAGGGCTAGGACATGGAAGAAAGTGACTGCCGCAGAATGAGAATGGTGGGAATATGGAGTCCCAGAGGCAAAGGATCCTTGCAATGCCATTTACAAGATGCTAGGGGCCACAACAGCTGTGGGGATAACAACTGCTTGCACAAATCAATACTCAAATCCCCCCTTTATTTTTGGGCACAACACTTGGTCTCTGCTGTAAAACTTAAAAGACATTTACCTGTAAAGTTCTCAAAAGATAACTTATCTGTGCTATTGAAGGCCTGGTCTACACTGGGGGGAGACCAATCTAAGATATGCAACTTCAGCTACGAGAATAGAGTAGCTGAAGTCGACGTATCTTACATCTAATTAAAATTACTTACTTTGAGTCCTTCCAGCCCTGGATAGATGGCTGCGGCTCACTCATTGACTTTGCTTCCACCTCTCGCACTGCTGGAGTTCAGCAGTCGATGGGAGAGTGATTGGGGATCGATTTATCATGTCTACACTACATACGATAAATCAATCCAAGATAGAGTGATTGCTACCCGCCGATCCGGCGGGTAGTGTAGATGTACCCTAAGTTAAGCTTTTAATACCACATTTAGTTTCACTGGAGAGCCTCTAACAAAACCAGACTTATATTACCGTGTGTTGCATATTGAGACAAAGTAGAAATACCATTAGCACGGAGAAATTTTACCTACAGTGTGAACTGCTGAAATCTCTCTCCCCATATATGATAAAGATTCAGCAATGCCTTTTCTGTTAATCTCTTCCAAAATATATAAGTATTCTGCCAAGTGCAATTGCCTGAACCTGATGATTTTTCAAAAGAGACAAAAGCATAAGGCATAAATGAGAAGATTACCATTTCCCATACAGTTTTACTAAGGTACAGTGCAGATGCCTTCCCGTTTACTACTTTTACACAAAAATACGAGTAAAAAAAATTAATTCTTGACATGTTGCCACGTCCTTCGCTCATAGAGTATATTGTATTGCCTATTAATCAGGGCTTAGGTCCTTCAACCTGCAGAGAGGATTTCACCTGCACAGGCCCTCCCACTCCACCAGTCTCTGGTCTAGGGCCCTGTGAGAGCTATTGAAGGTCTGAAAGTCAGAGGCATCTTAAGGCTGCCCTCCCCAGGTTACTTCCTACCACCAATGATTGTCCAAAGCTTGCCACCTGTGACAAGGAGATGTTAGGGAGTCAGCTCACTGCGTGGCACCTCCTCATGGCTGTGTATGACATGGTACCTCCCTCTCTTTTGGGATGGCAGCTGCATCCCCCTGAGCCTTGGCCCTCAGCCAGGTTAGTTCCAAGTCTCTCCCCTTCAGGGGTAGTCCATGAACAAACCCAGGGGAATTAACACAAATAAACTGAGTCCATATGGGGGGTGGGAAATGCCTCTTTCCCAGGGTGTACCAGAACCATGTCCTCCCATCCTTCAAGGAGGGACCTTTGAGTAATTGCAGGGAATGATCCTTCCTGCAGGTCTTCTCTAAGGAGGCAGAGCTATGAGTTGCAGCTCTATTGAATTGCAGATCTCCTCCCTAATCTGCCCCCAAATGAGCTGCTCTGCTCCCTTTTACCTCCTCCTCCTCCAGTCTGTGCATCTCTTGCAGGCTGGGCCCAGAGCAGCTCCTTAACCCCTTATTGCCATGTAAGGTTTGTATACCCCATCACACATGTCGTCTGACACGAAACATATTTCATACTAAACATATTAGTACTTCTGAAACAGTTAATCACACTAACTTATAATCATCCCTTTGGGGCATATAGGCCCCGGCTGAGTGGTTCCCCTCTATTCAGCAAAGCGTACACTCAAATTCTTTGCTGAATTGAGGGCCACAGTCCCTCCCTAAAAGTGAAATTTTAAAATAGGAAATCCAATAATTTGATTTTAAATTACTCTTAATATTGAGCTTTAGAAATCCAAAATGAAAGCATCTTTTGAACATTCTTCATCTCCTTGTAGTCATTCTACACACAGACACTGAATACAGTGAATAGACTGGAAAATGTTTGACCTTACATTGGCTTGTGAATTAGAGACTCATTGTGTAGCCTACTACCTACTCACACAGACATCCACATTCTGAGTAAAATTATTAGAAGATTGCTTGGGGGAAAATTCTCCATCTAATGATATATAGCCACCCCTTTGCTTCAACAAAGAGAATAATTCTCCTCTTCCGTCTCCATTTGCACAAGACTTGACCGTGAATAATAGCTTTATGGTTCTCATAAATATTATTCAGTAGAAGAGATACAGATTCTGTTTTCCTTTACATGAGATCTAGTTCCAACTGGGGGGACTGTATGCACAATGAGTTGATGAGGATACTAGAAAAAATTAAAATGTGTTGTAAAAATTCCTCTTATATGACTAGGGAATTTTCAGTTGAATGAAAATAGTCGTATCTTGCTCCCCATAAAATCGATGTTGGCACCTTTGTTTAAAGAGACCAACAACTCTGGACAATGGTTGAACAAAGGTATGATGGAGCCTACAGATGCATTACATAATAACAAACATTGTTATTAGTCAACATTTTATACAGAATCTTTCAGCTTGAAGGACCTCTGAGTCCTTTAGAAACACATCACATCAGTGAAATAAAACAGCTCTGAGTATGGGGATAAAAGGAAGATGGACAGCTCGGACAAACCACACTGCACAAGATCAGTAGGAGAGGCAATTTTGGTCAAGACTGTGGTAGTCTATAACAACTCTATCAAGAGTGTTCTGGGATCTGATTTTCAAAAATGTGTGCCAAATTACACGTGCAATCTAAGTAATTCCGTGTGCAAACTAGGCAAGCTGTTCCATATTTAAAAAAAAAAATCGGATCTTTTTTCATGTACAAGCTGAGCTGACAGAACCAGTTTATGAGGCCTCACCCCAAACAGCCATGCACAATACACTGCCTGGGACTCAACTTATCTACCTCAAAAAGAATAAGGATAGCAAATCTTCAGTTTCAAGGACTATTTCTACCTGATGCTTACACTAGAAAGTCAGCCCATCTCACAGCTCCAGCCTTAAAGACCCAATTTCCTCTTCCTTTAGGTCTTTTTTATACACCAGAAGCAAAGAGAGCAGAGATGCAACTTTTTTTCCATGTATATCATTTAAACAGGCGCACACACACACGATTTTTCCATTCTAGTGAATTCAAATCACGTCAGCACTTCAGTTTATTCAAAATGTAAAAATCTCTGTGTGTGTGCATGCGCACCCGTGTGCATGTACACACATTTACTTGGCATACATCCTATAATATCGACTGGTCTAATCAGACCAGAAGGAAGGAAGGAAAAGTTAGTTTACAAAACCTTTGCTGATGTTAGCATTAGTATTTTAGCAGTCTGGAGGGGATAAGAAGCAAAACGTGAAATAGAAAATGTATTTTAGTTATTAGCATTTGTTAAACCTCAGTAGAGTCAGTTGACACCTATAATAATGTGACACTGTATTATCAATGTAGTTAGATATGAGGACTTCCACTTCTATTCAAATCAGTGGCAGAACTCACATTGACTGCAGTGGGAGCAATACTGGGCCCATGAGAATGGAACTGATTAATACAGTTAAATCACCTTGGACAGTGCTAATTTTTAAAATCTTCAATGTTGATCCATAATTTATTGATGCTTTTGTAAATAAATAAAATATGGTGACCATCCATAACTTGACCAGTGCCTTAGTCCCCTTATTTTGGATAGTAGTTTACTCTTCAGATACCCACACTGATTTACCTACATAAATTTAATCAGTATTTGAAATATTCAATGAATTTTCATTAGTAAGTACATGAAAATTCAAGAAAAACTAGATAATAATAATTGGAGATATACCAATCTCCTAGAACTGGAAGGGACCTTGAAAGGTCATCAAGTCCAGCCCCCTGCCTTCACTAGCAGGACCAAGTACTGATTTTTGCCCCAGATCCTTAAGTGGCCCCCCTCAAAGATTGAATGCACAACCCTGGGTTTAGCAGGCCAATATTGAAACCACTGAGCTATCCCTCCCCCCTAAAGGTATCTAAGGTAAAACTGACAACATTTTAAAGAGTGATCACTGTTGGGTCGTACATTTAGCATCGTTTCTGATGTGGATAAAAGAAGATAGAGACTAAACTTGGGCTCTCAAACAGTGGCCAGAAGGGACTGAGAGTGTTGTGGAAGTAAAGATGTGACAGCCATTCTCAGCCTCAGGTTACAGAGTTCATGCTCGCAAGCACTCCGTGGAAATGGATTCAGAGCATCATGACAGTCTAGACTTGTAGGAGACTATCAGCCTCCTCTACCATGAGTCAGATGCTTCAAAGTAGTTGCTCTCAGCCTTTCCAGACTACTGCACCCGTTTCAGGAGTCTGATTTGTCTTACGGACCCCAAGTTTCACCTCTCTTAAAAACTGCTTGCTTACAAAATTAGACATAAAAACACAAAAGTGTCACAACACACTATTACTGACAAATTGCTTACTCCCTCATTTTTACCATATCATTATAAAATAAATCAATTGGAATACAAATATTATGCTTACATTTCAGTGCATAGTATATAGAGCAGTATAAACAAGTCATCATATGAAATTTTACTTTATACTGACTTTGTTAGTGCTTTTTATATAGCCTGTTGTAAAACTAAGCAAATATCTAGATGAGGTGATGTACCACCTGGAACACCTCTGCGAATTCCCACAGGTATGCATACCCCTTGTTGAGAACTACTGCTTCAAAGCAACCATGGAATCTGCACAGAGGAACTCAGAATGCATGGGTGGATAAAAGCCTCACAACTCAACCTGCTCAAAGTTATCTTGATTCAGAAATCCCCAGGGTGTAATTGCTCAAGCATTAGGCATCAACAGGCAAAGGGGTAAGCCAAAGTATGATCCTTTGTAGCAAACACTACAAGTAAATAAACAGTGCAATGCTTTCTGGCATCGTAGTGTTCTTTTTTATCAACAGCCAGTGAAACTTTTACTATTCAAGAGCTGAAAAGAGAAAGAACAGTGAAATCTCATATTGTTTAATATTAATTTAAAACAGTTAAATTAGGCTGAATATCTGGAATGAGATTTGGAATAGTGTCTCAAGGGAAGTGGTTCAAGTTTCATTAATTGAGATATTAATATTTGACTGGATAACGTACTAGGCAATATACTGTATGGGATAATCCTTCACCATCCCCCTGTGATGACCTGATAGCTTTTCTCCATCTCTGTGAATCCTTTATTTACAGAATACATAAGAATCAAGGTTTCTCACTGTGGGAAACTGAGAGAATTTATAATGACTGACCCACTGGGTGCTTGCACATATAGACTTTATTGAGATTATATTTTAATACCATGAAAAATTCTGACTGATCAATTTAATATTTGCATGTAAGTGACTTTTTTTTCAAACCCTATTTAACATGCATGTATTTTAACCAGGGCAGTACTTTTCTTACATAGGCAGATTTAGTTACATCTCTTTTTATTTGGTTGCTCTAATTGTACACACAAAAGCTAAATTGTTTACCATTGACATTTTACATTAATTGAAATAAAGTAAAAATGTATGCTGCCAGGCCTTTGAATAACAGAGCAGGAAGTCAAACTGTATGGTATCTGGGCTTTGCATTTTCACCAGAAGAGTTATATTTGGAGAGACACATCAACAGCTGCAGACTCTGTCCTGTTTCTCAGAAGAGCCTTCAACAGAATAAATTATGAAGCTGCAGCCTGCTCTCTATGGGGTAATGGTTGATCTTTGACCGTGCCGACAGCCAGACTTCTTGTCATCCCGCTGAGCAGCAAGTCAAATTGGGCTTTAATTACTGTTCAGAGAACAGTGTGCAATTAAACATGCATGTCACAGAATCTGGTGTGAGGGAAAGAAGGGACAAGGGATGTCAAGGAGTCACAAGACAAACCTCTTTTTGATGCTTTTCATTAAAGACAATGTGAGCTCTATACATGAAGTCAAAAAAAACTTCATAAAGGTTCGCAACTTATCATACACTGCCTGGAAAGTGTAATGATTACTCACTGTCTTCCAATAAGCAGTAGCTTAAACCATATTTTGATTAAAACTATACTAAATACTAAGTTAAAGCGGATGATATAGCCCTTACCCAGTCCACTCAATTAAAATCTGTTATTAGCACTCAGTCTACAAAGCACAATTACACTTGAAAATTACCCCCTCTCCTAACCTCAGTTTCTGGGGAAAAAAAATGGAAAAGAAATGATTTTGCAGATCCTGTTGGCTAAATTTTCAAATATCTTTGTCTCAGTTGTCCCACAATAAATGTTCACACATGAACTATCCTGGGAGAAAACCTATTGGCACATGCAAGCTGGTATTTGTATTTTTGTCTATGCTAATACAGAATTTCCACATGTAAATTGTAGACATAAACAAAGCATCAACCTTGAAAATGTGGACTTGTTATATAAATGAAGAGTTTTCCAGGAACTCCTACTATGTACTGTGATTATGTAGCCAAACAAAAAATTTGGAAAACTGGAAAACCACAAAATGCCAATCAGCTGTAATCCAGGGCCAAAGCATGCAAATTAATAGTAAGCACAAGGTCAAGGCAATGTGCCCATTTGTAAACAAGATGCTAGATCCATCTCTGGTGTAACTCCATTGTAAGTAATTGAAGTAGAAAGGAAAGTGCTGCTTCACCTAAATGGGGAAAACTCAGATTCAGAGATGATGAAATCACCTTTCTGTAGGAGAGATGGTTTAAAATCTGAATAATTCCTAAGTAATCAGCAACTCTCAACCATTCAACAAGTGGCAGGCCAATCTCATGATATTCAGGGGGCTACTATTGACTCCCAATACTGCTTCTCCATTCTGGGCCCTGGCTGCTGCTGATTTCCTAAAAGGAAAGCCTCTGAAACCCACCTTCCCCACTTTAGCCACTACAGTAGCTGTGAGGTACATCCAGTCACCATGGTCTCCAGGACCTGATGTGATATGAGCAGCTGCAGGAACTGATGACAGAATGATACACCATGGCCTGACTTCTTAGTCCCACAAAGGTACATGCATACTTGCAGAAGAGCTGGCTGAAGCTTCTAGTTCAGGGGTTGGCGACCTCTGGTACGCGGCTCGCCAGGGCGAGCACCCTGGCAGGCTGGGCCAGTTTGTTTATCTGTCGCATCAGCAAGTTCAGCTGATCGCGGCTCCCACTGGCAGTGGTTCACTGTCCTAGGCCAATGGGGGCGACGGGAAGCCATAGCCAGCACATCCCTCACCTGTGCCGCTTTCCGCCACCCCCATTGGCCTGGGACGGCAAACTGCAGCCAGTGGGAGCCATGATCAGCAGAACCTGCAGAGGTGGCAGATAAACAAACTGACCCAGCACACCAGGGTACTTACCCAGGCGAGCCACGTGCCAGAGGTTGCCAACCCCTGTTCTAGTTTCTCAGCCATTGTAAGCTATATTTCACCATCAGGTTAGGCTGATACATTCGTGGTGAGACAATATAAGAGACAGCTCTCTTATGTAGAAGAAAATTCTCAGAGTCAAAACAATCATACCTGGTACTTCTATAGTGCTTTCTATCCAAAGAAATCAAATTACTTCCCAAGCACTAATTGAGCTTTACAACACTTCCATGAGGGAAGTATTGCTATCCCCATTTTACAGATGAGGAAGTGGAGGCACAGAGAGAAGCGACTTACTTGAGACATAGCAAGTCAGTAACAGGCTGAAACCCAGTACTCTGAACTACTGCTCTTATAGTCTAAGAATGGTCCTTCTCTGAGCATTTCTGAACAGGGATGGGGCCAGGCCTCTGACTGTCCTGCACACTGATGTGCCAATGTGCAGGCAATAAGGCTACTGACAGGTGCAAAGCTAAGAGCTTGCTTAAGTGCTTTGCTGGATCAGAGCCTAGGAAAGCTGTGCTGGAGGCGTCACTGGCTACATCTGCTGTAGTGGTGAAGCAAATCCTGCAGTCCACCTTCCTTGCCTCAGCACCCAGCAGTAAGACATAATGCATCTCTTCCCCCTCTCCAACACCTCATAAAAGAGTTAATTGAGCCCTAATTTGGAAGGAATCAGTGGGATGCTCAATGATACGAAACATAACTTTAAACTTCAACAATAAAGTGAATTAAAAGAAGTCAGTTTGACTGGAAAGACACCACGTGAAGTTAAAATGCAGTTGTTAAAAAACAAGTTCTGATATCAGAATTCATTAAGGGAAAGTAACTCTCTTTTCAATTAGTTAACTTTATAGCATAAAAACATAGAATATTTACTGAAATCCAATAAAAATTAGACTGATAAATAAGGCTCTGGTAAAACTTGAAGTCAAATTCAATAACATCTACATTAATATTCTGCTCTAAATCACCACTTAGGCTCTGAACTTTTGTTTTTATAATGACAAAAATAAAGTGTTTGTTAATTAAATGCACCACTTAAACTTATTAATGTCTTGCAATGCCTTTGAAGATAAAAAATGCTATGTAAGAATTAGTTTTACTACTAATAAAGATTATATCTCACATTAAGAATTTGATCCCACAAATTTTTACTCATGGGAGTAGCACTTTTGCAAGCTCAATCAAACACAATGGGATTATTTGCTTGACTAAGGACTATTCATGTAAGAATTTGTAAGTTTAAGACTTTATACACTTACTATTTCCTGATCATTTTTAACAATGAAGCACAGCGTTTCTAGAATGTTTTTATTTACCTGACTTTTGCCTTGGAGTTTTCAGAGTAATAATATACAAAGTTGATATATGTCAGCCCTATATTTTCCCTCTCCCCAGGGGGAAAGATTGAGAGAACAAGATATTAATGCAAATCCTGTGAAGGACCATAATACACCATAGAGAAGAAAATAAATAAAACTCGGTCTGCAAGTCAAACCATTAAAGTGTAGAACAAGTATCCCTTTCAGCCTGATCAAATGCTATCTAAGAATCAAGACAGAGAGCAGAGTCACATGATAAAGTGGCTTTTTAGATGAATGCATGAGACATGAAGAAAACTGAATGGATGATGATTGTTTAATATTCTCTAAACAATTTGCCAACATCACAGATATTTGATATTACAGACTAAAAATTTTGACCTAAAGGAGAAATCTTTTAAGATTTCTCTAAAGGAATTTTAAAGCTTATGGACACATATAAGATAAAAGTCTATCTATATAAAAGATTTGATATACAAATCAATAACTTCCAGGGGCTTTTTTAAAAAATGGCCCAAGAATCATATTAAAATAAATAAAAAACATAATTTAGTCCATTTGCATCAGGAATGTCTAATGTTCAATATTTTAATCTAATCTCAAGTGTTCTCAGGAACTTTACAAAATCTCTAAATAGTGTAAGATTATAGATTTGGTGAAAAATACATCAAAGCAATAGATCCCAGTCTATGCCATAACTCCTTTTCCTCGTCAAATTCTGGATATTGCCTCAGTGTCATGTGTTTACCTTATTTAGACTAGAAAACACACACAGGAGCTCATACAATAACAGCGATTCCAGATTCATTGAATATGGCCTTTGTATCTTCACAAGTACAGAATAGTATGAGTCTATGGGCTATAACAACTATAGAGGAACAAAACATCACAGCACTAAAGATTGCTTTTGGTGCTAGGCATGTAATAGTCACAACACTTTTCTCCTCTGAAATAAAACACAAGTATCTTTTAAAGGCATGTTCTCTGTAATACTTTATTACCATAACTTGAAATATTGCAAAGACAGGGTATCTGAACCCTGAAATTTAGTTAAAGTCTTATTTGCTTTGTGTTTGCAAAAAAACATAATTAATTTAATCCAATTTAATATTATGTATTCCTCTAGAATGTTGGGAACTGCAAATATTCAGATTTAGCAGAGAAAGGGGATTCTGTCTCATGGACTTGTGCTTCTTGTGGCATTTCATTTAAATCACTGTCTTAGATTTCCTTTGTGTTTACCTCAGGAGGTGGTCCATTTTCCTTTTTGTTACATGTATGCAGGAGGAAATTAACATCTTCAGAGAGAGGAGTTTAACAGGTTCTTCATAATCATTCTCTTAAGATCTGATAAAGGAAGGAAGAGAGGAAGGAGAAAGGAACCAGGGAAGAACGCTAATCTAGTTAAGACACAGAACTCAGAGACAGGAAAGCTGGGGACAAATTCCTTGATGGAATCAATGATGCTACCACAGATATGAAATCAACTTCCAGCTTCTATTCTTGGTTCTGACCTGGACTTCCTGAGAGATCTTGAACAAGTCACTTAATCTTACTATGCCTCAGTTTTCACAATTGAAAGTGATATTTACCTTACAGGGGCATTGCAAAGCTAACTCCATTCATTAATGCTCATGAGGCACCTTTACAAAAAGCCTTGCATGAAGATATTCTCTAGAACAGAAGTCTCAAACTCCTGACCCCCGGGTCATCTGCGGCCCGTGAGCCTCCCCAGTGTGGCCCGTGGGGCTCCAGAAGTTTTGGGGCTGGATCTCTCCCTTGGTCCCACCTGTCGCGCCTGGGCACTCCCCCCTCAGGGGCCCCAGCAGTGCAGCAGAGCAGAGTGGTATCTGCTGCTCGCTCCAGTGGCTGCTGGCCCCTCCTTGTGGCCCAGGGGTGGGGCTGTGCCTCTACACACTGCCCCCACCCTGAGCGCCCCTGTGGCCAATGGGACACTGCAGGGGTGGTGCCTGGGGGTGCATAACTGGCTGGATAACCATACTCAGAGAGTAGTTATTAATGGCTCCCAATCCTGCTGGAAAGGTGTAACAAGTGGGGTTCCACAGGGGTCTGTTTTGGGACCGGCTCTGTTCAATATCTTCATCAACGACTTAGATGTTGGCATAGAAAGTACGCTTATTAAGTTTGCAGAAGATACCAAACTGGGAGGGATTGCAACTGCTTTGGAGGACAGGGTCAAAATTCAAAATGATCTGGACAAATTGGAGAAATGGTCTGAGGTAAACCGGATGAAGTTCAATAAAGACAAATGCAAAGTGCTCCACTTAGGAAGGAACAATCAGTTTCACACATACAGAATGGGAAGAGACTGTCTAGGAAGGAGTATGGCAGAAAGAGATCTAGGGGTCATAGTGGACCACAAGCTAAATATGAGTCAACAGTGTGATACTGTTGCAAAAAAGCAAACGTGATTCTGGGATGCATTAAACAGGTGTGTTGTAAACAAGACACGAGAAGTCATTCTTCCGCTCTACTCTGCGCTGGTTAGGCCTCAACTGGAGTATTGTGTCCAGTTCTGGGCACTGCATTTCAAGAAAGATGTGGAGAAATTGGAGAGGGTCCAGAGAAGAGCAACAAGAATGATTAAAGGTCTTGAGAACATGACCTATGAAGGAAGGCTGAAAGAATTGGGTTTATTTAGTTTGGAAAAGAGAAGACTGAGAGGGGACATGATAGCAGTTTTCAAGTATCTAAAAGGGTGTCATAAGGAGGAGGGAGAAAACTTGTTCACCTTAGCCTCTAATGATAGAACAAGAAGCAATGGGCTTAAACTGCAGCAAGGGAGATTTAGGTTGGACATTAGGAATAAGTTCCTAACTGTCAGGGTAGTTAAACACTGGAATAAATTGCCTAGGGAGGTTGTGGAATCTCCATCTCTGGAGATATTTAAGAGTAGGTTAGATAAATGTCTATTAGGGATGGTCTAGACAGTATTTGGTCCTGCCATGAGGGTAGGGGACTGGACTCAGATCACAGATTATTAGGGACCTCAAGAGATCATCTAGTCCAACCCCCTACTCAAAGCAGGACCCATCCCCAAATGGTCCCCTCAAGGATTGAGCTCACAACCCTGGGTTTAGCAGGCCAATGCTCAAACCACTGAGCTATCCCTCCCCTACAATGACCTCTGGAGGTCCCTTCCAGTCCTAGAGTCTATGAAACCCCCAAACTCCCTCCCAGAGCTTGTGCTCCATCTCCACACACACCCAGCCCCCAAATTCCCTTCCGGAGCCTGCCCCTGGTTCTTACACTCCCCCAGCCCCCACACTCCTTCCCAGAGCCTGCACCCCATCCCCACACACCCCCAACCCCCAAACTCACTGCCAGAGCCTACACCTCCTCCCCACACACACCCCTGCCCCCAAATTCCATCCCAGAGCCTGCACCCCAGACACCTTCCCCCACCCGAACTCCCTCCCAGAGCCCAACCTCTCACCCCTTCTGCACCCAAACTCCATCCCAGAGACTGCACCCCAATCCTCTACCCTAGACCTCCTCCCCCACCCAAACTCCCTCCCAAAGCCTTAAGCAGGTGAGGGCAGAGTTTTTGGGGGGGGGCAGGTTCTGTGCAGAATGAGTTGCATTGGCCCGCTGGGAAGATTTTGAGGACTGGCACTGGCTCTAAGGTAAATTGAGTTTGAGATCCCTGCTCTAGAAGGAGGAAAAGCAGCTAACCATCTTCTTCCTGGATGTATGATAAAGTAGGTGGGAAGAATCTACCTTATCTTCCACTGTCTTGTCAGGTTTTGCCTTCCATTTTTTCTGCTTGTACATTACACTCATTTTGCCCACTCACTGAATGCAAAATGAGTGCAAGGTACTCTACATTATCACTTACACCTGTTTTCTGACCAATTTACAGCTGGGGTGAAATCCTGGCCTTACTGAAGTCAGAGAGACTTTTGCTACTGGTATCAATAGGGTAAGACTTTAACCCTGGGTGGATAATTTATACAAACACTTACATCACCGTTGAATTTGCCCAAGACATTTCCATGAGAGTTCCATCTGCTTAATCCAGGGTGAATTTAGCCCTGCACATTTCTTTCCCCTTCCTGTGGTCACAAATTGTACTAAGTCTTCATCCCTTGTTTTCTTCCCAGGAGGTGAAAATTATTTTGTATAGTTACTCAAAACAGGTCTTGTGGCTTCCAAACTCACAAGTAAACATCTTATCAACAATAGTTCAGCAGAGGTACATTTTGTAGAACTAAGTATGTTTTGTCATTTGATAAGATAGCCGGAAAGAAGCTATTTTCTGTATAACCTTCTATTTTGCCACACGCTGTCTTTTTTCAGTTGTGAAAAGTACAAAACAAACTAGCTGTTTTGTTTTGTCCCTTTTCAGCTGCATTGCAAAAATTCAGCCACACTATTTTATTGAATGATTTGTTCAGAGGAAATAGAAATCAGCCCCTTATTAACTCCTGACTTCACATGAGCTCTGTATATTTATATTAAAGGTTTCAGAACATTAAGCTGTACAAAAGGCATCACAATCCTGATGGATTAGTCTTACAAAATGCAATAGAGAATGGTATATTTTCTATAGAACTTTTACACTAGCCAACAAATTTGGAAGCCCCACTGAAGTTATTAATCTAACAGGAGAAGGGAGAGGTAGTCACTTGTAAAAGCCTACATAAAACAACAAAATAAAAATAGCAGGGGAACAGGAAACCTTATAGTTGGATACTGAGTGATGCCTTTGTCAGCTTAAAACAGAAGCGCTAGATAAAATGGTCAAATAACTGCAACTAGTAGCAAGAGGAAAACAAAGTCACTATTCTGATCAGATGGGTAGCCAATCACATCAGACTAAATTCTTCGGTGGGTGTTCACTAAACAGCTCAAGATTGTTGGACAGCTTGAAGAATCAGGTCAAAGTGATTCATTCAACTGTTGTAACCTTGTCTTAATTAGGATTTAAAGGTGTGTTGTTAGAACATTTGAGTTTCAGTCTAAGCTCCACCTCCAGCTTGACCTTCAACTGGACCAATTTAAAAGTAAACACTGCCTTCTCTACACCAGAGCTTTAGAATACGTGTGTTAGAAACAGCTAGTTAATATATTCCAACACTTTTAAAACCTAGTCAAGACAAAGCTAGTACCCTTAAGCACCAAATAAAGTCCAGTTTATGAGAGAGCTATAAAGAAACTGTGATTGTGGAAGCTGTAATCAGGGCCAGGAACCCAGGACTGAAATTGTATAGCAGTTTAGAGGGGAAACACATGCTCAGTTGTATCCTTCTGCCACAGATTTTGAAAACACATTATGCAGGACACTGTACCACTGATTGATATCAGCATTTTACCATAGCAGTTCAGGAACCCAGAGAATTTGTTTTAAATGTTTTAGTTCCCCTGATAGAACTGAGGCAACATATTATCTCTGTATCAGGCTGAGCCATATTAGGACTGAAATATAACGTAGAACTGGTCCAGAGCTTATTTTTACAGGCAATAAAGTCAAGTCTATGTAGATATTTGGAATAACCCCCAAATTAGTGACAACACGTTATTCCTTTTGTTACAATGGTAGAGACCCATGCTTTAGGGCTGAAGGCCCAGGGTTCTATCCTTGATGATGACTCAAAGGTCCAACATTAATCCAGTTTCTTTACCATAGTAGTAGTTGTATAAAAGACTGTATGATGAGAAAATGCTCATATAAACTAATGCATACTATGTAAGATCAATGTGAGAGGTAATGCATATCAAAACACAGCTGACTACAGGTATGCCCTTTTTGAACAGGAAGTGCAGGCCAGAGGAACTACATGACCCAGCTGCATTGTTCCAAATATCTCTGAAGCCTTCCACTTGGTGCAAGTCAGAGCTTGAAACAACTAACTGACCCCATGGTCGAATCTCCATAGTAAAGACGAGGGACCTAATTCTCCACTTTGTTACATCAGTGTTATGCTGGTGTGACACCTGAAGGCTCAAAGATGGGTTTCAGATATACTGCAGAATTTTTCTTTAAATATGCTTACAGTACTGTATATTACCTTAATAATAAAATCATCTTTATTTGTATTATACTCCATATTCTTACAATTGTGCTCATTAATATTTCTTGTCATATCTAGAAATCTACAAAAAAAAATACTGAAAGACCTCAAGACTCTGCTGCTCAGACAAGGTATAAATAATAAGATTTTCCCTGTAGAACAGTTAAAGTTTCAAATGCACACTGCATGAAAAACACAAACATACTTTTTTGCAAGAAATGTTAGAGCTACTCTCTACACATCACAAATCAAAAGGAGAAACCATTTGAAAACTCAGATGTTAGTCAAGACAAAATTTATTTAGCAGGCATAATATGTATAGAAAACATCCTCCCTTGAGTAACAGAGTCTTTGGACAAAGAATATGTTAGAAGGAAACTTGATATTTATTTGGTTAAGAGAAACGAAGATAGAAATTTCTACGGAAGTTGGCAGCCCTTCAAATTTACAAATTCTTAATTATAAGAAATTAATTCCATACTATGAACTGCCGAATAGAATAAAGAAAATCTCAAATTAACCACAGTACTGGCTCCAGCAGAGACAGAAACAAATAAGAGAAATGTGATTTACTGTTCTGCTAATCTGACAGACTATGAAATTGAAACAAACAAGAAAACAAGATTTTTTTCTCCTGTTCATATTTCATTAAAAAGGAGAAGCCAGATAGCTAGCACACACAACTATTTACAGGACCCACAATAGAAAAGAGTGAAGAGGTCACTGGATATTGAGAATTTATAGTTCACTCCCAATGCACATTCTTCCTTCTCTGAAACAATTGCAAATCACAATAGACTAAATTCACTATGCTTTGGGGAAAGTCAGTAACTCACAAAGAAAGTTTACCATGTTCCAATCCTCCAGTTACTTACTTTAGATTCCAAACTGAAACACTGTTTCATCTTTAATGAAGACTCTCTGTACAGAATGTTAATAGTAGTCTTAGTTCATACACTGCGAAGAACTGATTTCATAACCAAATAGGGGTTATTCTACCTCTGCTTTTAGTCTGGAAGGCAAAGTGTATTATCTGGTTTTTGCTTTACATTACTTTGTTTAAATTAATTCATTATCATGAAGAGTTTAGGAAAATATATTTGTGGGCTTCTAAATTATGCTCCGAGAGGATCCCTTCTGCAGTGATAAAAATCAAACAGAATGATCACAAATCAGGTGCAAAACAGAACTAAAAGGAGGGGCCAAAGTTGATGGTGCTGATCAGATAGAGTCAAACTGCCATGACTGTTGTTAAAAGCAAAGAGGCCACACAACTGACCTTCAGAGATGTTCCTACAGCTCCCAATGTCTTTCTTCGGAGCTGCACATGTGTATCAGAGAACAGAATTTGGCTCAAGATTTGCAGTGACTTAACATTAAATAAAAACTTGTTCTTCAACCTTATGCAGCAGTTGAATGGTGTAGTGTCACAAACCACATTATGTAAATATGCTACAATCCTTTTTTCTCTTCTCTAGGACACCTCAGAGTGAGCAATGCTTCCTGTTATACTATTTGTCGAATCCTCAAGCATGTTTCTGGCTGACAATCAGATCAAAACAGAAAAGAAACAGCAGTTTTAAAGAAAGATGAGAGATGAATCAAGTCCAATATATTTATGCTTGAATGGACTTTAATATAGTTGTGTAACATGCATCTCTAGGAGAATTACTTTTAAAACAGGATGATCAGGATCAGACATCCACAATTTCCATGCCAGTCCAAGAACAGGGACATCCCTGATCAAAGGTAAATGCAAATGCATCCGGGGCCAGATCCTCAGCAGGCATAAATCAGTCCATTGAAGGCACCAGCACAGAATGTGAGGCTTGGTCCAGCACGGTGCTCATCTCTTTCTGGAAAAGTGCTTATGCTAATAGCAGTATAATCAGTGTGACTACTCAGACACTTAAAGTTAAGAACTTCACTGGATCAGGGCTAGAATACTCAGCACTCTTCTGGATTGAGCATCTGGCCACCCACTCTTATTAAGAAGCTGTTTCTCCTTCGCGGAACTTCACAGAAGGGCTGTAGCATCTGGCTACAGAAAGGTACGAATCTTCTTACCTATGTCCACAACTCAGTGGAATGCTTTGAAATGCCCTTATCTGCCAACTGAAGCAAATGCACTTTTCTGAGAACAGCAAACTCAAATAGAATTTAAATAATCGTCATCTTTCATTTAAATGAGCCCCAGGTATAGTATGTCATGCTTTAGATTGTGGCAGTTATTTCCTGGAAAATACACATTGACTGGCACAAGGGATTGTTCTGAGAACATAAGAATGGTCATACTGGCTCAGACCAATGGTCCATCTAACCCAGTATCCTGTCTTCTGACAGTGGCCAATGCCAAATGATTCAGAGGGAATGAACAAAACAGGCAATTATTGCGGAATCCATCCCCTGTTGTCCAGTCCCAGCATCTCTGTCAGAGACCAAGATCATGGGTTTGCATCTCTGACTATCATGGCTAATAGCCACTGATCAACCTATCCTCTTTGAGGCATGGCTTGAAAAGGGAAGGTTGTACATGTAATAGAAAATACTCCAATTTAATGCAAACAGCTGTAAGTCTGTAGACAGTTTACTTCACAGGATGTTCTGTGTTTTTTATCCTTAAAGATATAAGTGTTCTGGTCTCTAGCAGGTGAATGACCCAGCCGAAAAATTTCTGGCTCAGCACATGCCCTTTGATGTCGTTATTTGTTCAAAACTGCCAGAACAAATCATCACAAATTTTTGATAATGCACAATGTACATCTCGTCCAGATAATGTTCTGTCTGCACACAATATTCTAGAATGCAGAGACACAGTTCATCCTAGTCTCTGCCTTTGGCACATAGTAGTCTACTTTCCTGTGAGCTGTAGTTCTTTAGCTTAATTGCAATTGTTGGGTTTAGTGAGTGGATACTGAGCTGTGTTGGTGACCCATGATACACAGGAGGTCAGACTAGATGACTTGGTGGCCTCTTCTGGCTTTAAACATGAACTCTTGGACTCTCTATATAATTTCCTAATGAGTATGGATCAGATCAACCTCTTTTGCTGAAAGGCCACAGAAGAGGACAAGGGAGGGCAGGCAGTGTACCTCCTGCTTCCCCTCATGGGAAGACAGTTTTAAAATCTCCTGGGGAATCCCATTTAGTGAAAGATGCTACAAAGGTGCTATGAATCAGCATGTCCCCCACATACTCCAGCCATGTGCCCTCACCAGCCGGATTTTTCACTTGTGGCACAACCAGCCCCAGCAGGGGTCTCCCCTACCAGAGGCCTAGCTCCTACAGTGCAGGCCAGCATGAACCAGAGATAAATTTAGCCCATTATCGTTTTTGCCAGGAGTGAGAGACCCGCTAGGAGAAATAGGCTTTCTAGCTCTGAGGTCAAGTTTGGGTATAATCATGTGGTTCTCTGTACTCTAGTAGAGACTGTACAGTGTAGCTTCCCCTTGCTGGTGGTCTGCAGGGAGTTGGTTGGTCATAAAGTGCTGGCTCCTCCTCCTTGTTTCCAACAAATAAACTTCATTACAAGACAGCAAAAAGCCCACTCAGCACTTGCCTAAAATCATATAATGGCCATAGGGATGTTATGTAGTTACAGCTGGGAGGAGAGCTGGTCTCTGCAATTGTGAGTGAAAGGGCAAACGGACAAAATATCTCTCTCTCTCTCTCTCTCTCTCTCAAAAAAAAAAAAAAAAACTATAGAGATTCATATCCTAGCAACATGATGATGAATAGTGGGACGACAATGAATAATTAGTCTCCTAAGGTTGTCTCAGAATTCAGAGCTACCATGCAGATAAACGACCACAAAGTCAAGAAGAGGTATCAAACTGGACAGGGCCAGTAATTTGAACGTTATTGTACAGAGCCTGCCTGCACTGTATCAGTCCTGTAGAAAAATAAAGGTTTCCTTTGTTGTCTTTCTCTGTGGGCTCAATTGTTCCCTGCATGGGGGTGGTGTGGAGCTGTACTGCCCCAGGCAAAGCACTGGCAAGTTCAAAGAAGCAAAAAGACTCCCAGAGTGACCTGGTGTCCACTAAGAGAACCCCCACTGCTACATACTGTGTGCCAGTTCCACTCCTGCTCCCTACACTATTGCAACAGGGACTAAGGCAATGGTCTTGCCCACTCCTCTTCACTTTGGAAGCATTGGGTGCCCCTGTAGCATCTCTGAGAGAAAAAAATGCAATTTATGCCCTTCCCCCCACATCACTGCACACCTAGGTAAGGACCATGTTTTGAGAGCCTAAACAAACACACAGTGTACAGGATTGTATTTCACCTTCAAATTCTTAGATGCATATGTTGCAAAACAGTTAGCAAGTACAGTACTTAGCAAGGGAAATCCACAGAGCTGCAGGCAAGATTAAGCCCGACAGACAAATTCTGCTCTCAACTGAGATCAATTGAATTATGCACATGTACCTAAATGCATAATTTACCCCTAATTGTTAGAATGCAAGGCTTATTTACTGTGGGGATCGAGTTTGTTGCCATAGAGATAGAGACAGAGTTGCACTAGTTTAATTTAGATGTAATATTAATCCAATTAAGCTAAACCAATTGGGTCAGCCTGAGCCAATATAGATGGGGTTTAAACCAATGTAAGACTATCCACACACAAAGGCCTGGTCTACACTATGCGTTTAAACCAAATTTAGCAGTGTTAAACCGATTTAACCCTGCACTCGTCCACACAACGAGGCCCTTTATATAGATATAAAGGACTCTTTAAACTGGTTTCTGTACTCCTGCCCGACGAGAGGAGTAGTGCTGAAATCAGTATTGCCATGTCGGATTAGGGTTAGTGTGGCTGCAAATCGATGGTATTGGCCTCTGGGCGGTATCCCACAGTGCACCATTGTGACCACTCTGGAAAGCAGTCTGAACTCGGATGCACTGGCCAGGTAGACAGGAAAAGCCCCGTGAACTTTTGAATTTAATTTCCTGTTTGCCCAGCGTAGAGCTCTGATCAGCATGGGTGGCGATGCAGTTCCAAATCCAAAAAGAGCTCCAGCATGGACCGTACAGGAGATACTGGATCTGATCGCTGTATGGGGAGACAAATCTGTTCTATCACAGCTCCGTTACAGAAGACGAAATGACAAAGCATTTGAAAAAATCTCCAGGCTGTGATAGACAGAGGCCACAGCAGGGACTCAACACAGTGCTGCGTGACTAGCGTAACGGAAAGCCAAAGAATCAAATGGACGCTCATGGAGGGAGGAAGCGGGTACTGAGGACTCCAGCTATCCCACAGTCCCTGCAGTCTCAGAAAAGCATTTGCATTCTTGGCTGAGCTCCCAATGCCTGTAGGGTCAAACACATTGTCCGAGGTGGTTCAGGGTATATCTCATCAATTTACCCTCCCTCCCCCAGTGAAAGAAAAGGGAAAAAAATCATTCCTTGACTTCTTTCAATGTCACCGTATGTCTACTGCATGCTGCTGGTAGACGCGGTGCTGCGGCACTGAACAGCAGCATCCTCTCCCCTTCTCTCCCCGGTGGCAGACGGTACAGTACAAAAGGACTGATAGCAGTCCTCATCATCCTGTGAGCGCTCCTGGCTGGCCTTGATGAGATCGGCAGGGGGCGCCTGGGTAAAAATAGGAATGACTCTCAGTCATTCCCGGCAGATGGTACAGAATGGCTGGTAACCATCTTCATCATAGCAACTGGCGGCTGAGCTCCATCAGCCCCACCCTTTCATGTCTAAAGAAAAGATTCTGTACTGCCTAGACTATCATAGCAGCGGGAGGCTGGGCTCCTCTCCCCCGCTACCGTTTAATGTCCTGCCTGGACTATCATAGCAGCTGGAGGCTGCCTCCCCCTCATTTAATCTTACTAAAAAGTCAGTGTTTCTTATTCCTGTATTCTTTATTATTTCATCACACAAATGGGGAGACACTGCAACGGTAGCCCAGGAGGGTTGGGGGAAGAGGGAAGCAACGGGTGGGGTTGTTGCAAGGGTACCCCCTAGAATGGTATGCAGCTCATCATTTCTGTGGGATCTGACACGGAGCGGCTGTGCTCTCTGGTTCTCTGGTACACTGGTTCTCTAGTACACTTGCCCCATATTCTAGGCAGGACTGACTCTATTTTTAGATAAAACATAAAGGAGGGAATGACCTGGGGAGTCATTCCCATTTTTGTCTTTGCGCCCTGGCCAACCTCAGTGAAGGCCAGCCAGGAGCACCCATGACAGCAGCCGACGGTACAGAATGACTGATAACCGTCATCTCATCACCAATTTACAATGGCATGGCAGACAGTACAATAGGGATGGTAACCGTCTCTGCTACCTTGCAAAGGCAAATGAACGTTGCTGTGTAGCACTGCAGTACCGCCTCTGTCAGCAGCATCCAGTACACATATGGTGACAATGGCAAAAGGCAAAACAGGCTCCATGGTTGCCATGCTATGGCGTCTGCCAGGCCAATCCAGGGAAAAAGGGTGCGAAATGATTGTCTGCCAAGGAATGAGTGACGACATTTACCCAGAATCACCCACGACCCTGTTTTTGCACCATCATGCATTGTGATCTCAACCCAGAATTCCAATGGGCGGGGGAGACTGCAGGAACTTTGGGATAGCTGCGGGATAGCTACCCACAGTGCAATGCTCCAGAAATCGACGCTAGCCTCGATACATGGACGCACACCGCCGAATTATTGTGCTTTGTGTGGTCGCGTGCACTTGACTTTATACAATATGTTTTACAAAACCGGTTTATGTAAAATCAGAATAATCCTGTAGTGTAGATGTACCCAAAGAGGCACTGGTTTAAAGTGTTGCCAACAAGTGCTGTTTTGTCAGGAGTCTTACAATATGTGGACTTTTTCTTAAAGCCCTACCTAGTAGCGTCAAGTGATTTTCTGGGAATGGTACTTTTTATTCCAAAAATAAGGTAAGTTTCTAGACCCCATGATTGAAGAGAAAAGCTTGAAAATGTGACCCGAGTGTAACTGAAGGTTCAAAAACCTAAAGAAAATTAAGAAGAACCCACATTTTACTATTTTGGAAATCATTAGATCTTTAAAGTCAGTCTCATGATTTTAGGGGGGCCTGACTCATCATTTTTTGAATGCTTTGGGTTGGCAATGCTGGCTTTGGCCCCTATAAACAGTGCCTTGCAGCATACCTGGCAATCGCAGAAACCTCATTCTGCCCACTTTCTCTCCTGGGACTTGCACCATTCTTGCAGTTTGATCCGACTAACCTGTACTCATCTGAATAATCCTCATACACACAAGCAGTTGCACTGATATCCATGGGATTATCCATGCAAATAGAGGTTTCTGGGACTGGTCCTTTATTGTGCAAATTCTGAAGCCCATTTTGGATTTACACTTGGGAAAATCTTTTCTCTGTGTGCTTAATGGTCACCTTTTTGCACGTCCATCTCTGAATTTGACCCAATGGCTACATAATAAGATCATGCCAGCAATAATTATAAATCCTGTTTACACTTCGCTTGAACACAACACTGCTCCACCCAGCTTTCTCGGGAACAAAGCTTAACCATTTTTCACAACCTACTTGACTCTAAGAGGTTCAGCTGGCAGAGCTTTTTCTATGAGAGGCTAGACAGCAAATTTATCTTCTGCCTCCCTGTTACAAATAAAAGATCTTATTCCCACTAGAAAAACGAAAGAGAGACATTTATAGAAAAATAACAATCTCCTATTGTCACCAAAAGGCAGAACAAATCTGAGCTGGCTGTATTGAGGACTGGTGGCTTTAAGCTCCATCTTAAAACCAATTCAGTCATTTGTTTCTACTATTCCTGTTGTTGGGATTATATGACAGAGTTGCCTGTGATAGTAGTGGACTGGACACAGTGAGCCAGGATATCCCTTCCAATCCTGTGCTTCTATGTTCCTCATTTTGTTTAAAGCTGGTTGACACATTTGGCCTAAATACAAATTCTTCTAAACAATGTGATATCTCTCATATGAAAGCACAGAAATCAACAAATACCACAGACAGAGCTGGTTGGGGGATATACAGAGAGTCCTGTCACATGCGTCGCTCCTTGATCTGGGTTTCAGCTGCCTGTGGAGCCAAAGTACTGGGGTTGGGGATGGCGGCAATAAAGTGACTCTTTATCTGTTACACAGGAAGAAGATGGATGGTGTGGGTGATAGAAACTTTATCAAGAGATGGGAGGTGAATCACAGGAGCCTCCTGGTGGTAGGAACACGGGGAGAGAGCTGTCCCCATGAGCAGATGTTACACGGCCTTTAAAAATTGTGCAAGAGCAGCATTGCCTGTAGGAGATCTGATCCTGAAAATTTCTCATACATACAAAGAAAAGGATTAGGAATATATTTTATTTCATTTAATTCCATTTCAGCTGTTTTTCAACAGAGCATTCTTGAGAGCAGCCGTGCTGGCTTGGGTGGTCAGGCTGAGTTGGGTGGCCATTTATTTTCACATCTGGGTCTGGGCTATGTAAGTTTTATCTTAGAATGGTTTTCTAGCAGAATGAAGTTTCATGTACAGTAACAACGATCAGTTCTGATTAAGCCCACTACCACACCACTCTGAAATATTCTAAAGGATCAGTGAAGATATCTGCTAATTTCCAAAGATCTAGGAATATAGGCTAAAAAAAGCTCTGGGAGGTTGTGTATTTCAAACAAGTTTACTATTTAACAAGGAATCTGGTTTTGGACAGTTGTTTCTGTATTCCTTATAGGAAGTGAAGAGAGAAAAACAACATACATTTTTCCTTACAAGTAGAGCTGGTTGAATAATATTTGTTAAATACAAATTTCAATTACTTTTGCCTGTTTTTATGCAATAGTCTGACAATTAACTTTTTCAGTATTTAAAACATATTTAATTATTAAGAGTTACACAAAGTGAAAGCAAACAAATAAAGTAATTCATTAAATACCATAGTTTGGCTGCAAGCCAAAACCCTAAGATTTAGGATCAAAAGGTGACATCAAGTGAAAAAACTATAAGTTAGTCTGGGCCTGATCCTGCAAGACTGACTCATACAGGTAGTCTTTACTCAAGTAAGGAATCTTGCTGAACTCCAGGAGAGTGCAAAGGTCCCATTAAGCCTCAGGGGTGCTTTCTTACATCTCTGTGGCCTCAGCTTTCAGTGTTCTGTCATTTTCTCTGGCTCACCTTGAGCCATACTATTGTGCCACATAGAGCAGCAAAGGAGAAAATACTGGCCAAAGAAATAGAACAAAGCAAATATTACTAATAATATATGGACCAGTATCAATGCAAGCCATAAATGTGTGTGTTTGGCAGCACATGCACACACATAGGTACCAACTCCGTGGATGCCCCTGGGCTGGAGCACCCATGGGGAAAAATTGGTGGGTGCTCTTCACCCACTGGCAACTCTCCACCTCACCACCCCGCCCCAGCTCACCTCTGCCTCTGCTCCGACTCCTCCCCTAAGCACGCTGCCACATCCTGCTTCTCCCCTCTCCCTCCCAGCGCTTGGGAGGAAGGGGGGAGGAGGGGGTGCACTTCGAAAAGGAGGCAGGGCTGGGAAGGGGATTTGGAGAGGGGTCCAATAGGGGCAGGGAGCAGCGGAGTTAGGGTGGGGACTTTGGGGCAGGGGTGGAGTCGGGGCGGGGCCAGGGGCACGAGCACCGACCATGCAGAAAAAAGTTGGCACCTCTGTGCACTCATATGGAAGTGCATAATCCAGGTGAACAGAAATAAGCATGTAATCAGGAGGTATTCCCACCCTGTTCCTATCACA
This sequence comes from Gopherus flavomarginatus, assembly GCF_025201925.1. Classification (NCBI taxonomy): domain Eukaryota; kingdom Metazoa; phylum Chordata; order Testudines; family Testudinidae; genus Gopherus; species Gopherus flavomarginatus. The sequence continues at coordinate 289,578,330 of NC_066617.1, forward strand.
ATTCACACACTAGATATGGTACAATCTTACCCAGGGGTCGGCAACCTCTGGCACGCGGCTTGCCAGGGTAAGCACCTGGCTGGTCGGGCGGGTTTGTTTATGTGCCGCGTCGGCAGCTTTGGCAGACTGCAGCTCCCACTGGCTGCTGTTCACTGTCCCAGGCCAATGGGGGCTGTGGGAAGCACCGCAGGCTGAGGGATGTGCTGGCCACAGCTTCCCACCACCCCCATTGGCCTGGGACGGCGAACTACGGCCAGTGGGAGCTGCGGTCCACTGAACCTGCTGACACGGCAGATAAACAAACTGGCCCGGCCTGCCAGAGTGTTTACCTTGGCGAGCTGCGTCACGTGCCAGAGGTTGCCAACCTCTGATCTTACCCCTTCCTGGGGTTTCCTGTATTGCTAATGCAGGAAACAAAACAAATTTGAACTTGAGCTTGTCTCCCTGCAGGACCAATCTGTCCCTGCCCCTGATATTCCTTCAAGTAGTAGAAATAAGCTATATTTCAAAACATTCTACAGAGTATAAAGACACTTTTGATACATGGAGCTATGATATTCAGTTAGAAGTGGCATTTCTGTAACACATTATATTCAAAAAGCTTGAAGGATTATCTTAATGTGGCCGGGGGGGGGGGGGGGTTGACAGCACCTGTTGATGTGCGTGCGCATGCATATACACACACACACACACACACACACACAATCTAGCAATTAGAAACTCATTGGATCACAACGTACATATTTCATTTCTAAAATAATTGGTGTTGGGTGAAAGATTTGTGCACACATATCTTCTCAAAGATGTCAAAGCCAAAGGAATATCTAAGGCACTATCAAACTGAGATGCCAATGACCCCACATCACCCAATTCCCAATGCTCAGTGAAACCTTTCATATCATATGTCAGATACATTTAAGTATATCTGTGGAGCAAGATATTGGTGACATTCTTTCCTTCTAACGCTGGACCTTCATTGGAGTAGTGCTAGATTTACTAAGGTTATGTGAGTGGGTAGCTGAGAACCTGGTGCTCAGTGGATTTCACTGTGCCATCTATAGCCTCTGTTTATAAAAGCTTTCATATATTTGTTGCACCCACTGGCTATCATTCAGTGTGACTGTGCATTTAGTAGAGCACAAGATAGCAAACAACCACGTGTTACCAGAGTCCCCAATATCAATGCAAAATTAGTAGAGGAACTTGTTTTTTTCATCAGTACCAGATGACCATTAGAGAACTAAAATTTGGGATTGCCGTTTAATTTCATAGCCATAGGAATTCTATTAGCAGGTAGCAGTATTTGTTCACTTCCTGTGGCCCCACCAGAATTGCCAAAACAGCAATTACTAAACAAGAAAAAAAGTGGAGCACATTCACCAGTATACTCTGTTTTGTGTCATTCAAGATATGCAAAGCAGCCATAAATTTCATTTAGTTAGTTAGCCAGCTTACTTACTGCTCTTTCACATCACCAGAGCAGCACAAAGTGGCCAGACGTACCAGGGAATCTAGTCCCAAATAGCATTTGAAATTTTAAGGTGACTATTTCCCTACACAAGCAAGCAATAGCACTCCAAGACACGTGGGGAAGAGGTTACATAGTTTTATTGCTTCTTGAGTATATAGAGGGCCAAGATCCACCAGTGCTTTCTAGCTGCTTTGCACTGTTCCAACAAGGCAAAGCAGCATAAATCAAGCTCAGCTGACTGGTTAAACTGGGTTGCTGTTTTGATTTGCCAAAGCAGTGAATACAAGCTGGAATATACGGGTGAATATAGTCAAATGCATCTATTGTTTTTAAAGTTACTTCTGAAACTACTTCCTCTAGAAAATACTTCTTCTAGAATGAAATTCAGCATGTGTAACTCAGTTTTATTACTAGCACTTACAGGAATTACATCAAATCATGTTTGAAATAGAGTATATTTGGTCAAATGTCTTGGATTCTTTGTAATAGGGTCATATTTTCTTTTTATTGTTGTCAAGGTTCCTTCCCCACTCTGAACTTTAGGGTACAAATGTGGGGACCTGCATGGACACTTCTAAGCTTAATTACTAGCTTAGATTTGGTAACTCTGCCACCATCCAGAAATTTCAGTGTCTGGAGCACTTTTTGTCCACCCAAAACTTTCCCCTCCCTGGGTTGCCTGGAGGGACTTCACCAATTCCCTGGTGAACACAGATCCAAACCCCTTGGATCTTAAAACAAGGAGAAATTAACCATCCTCCCGCCTTTCCCCCACCAATCCCTGGTGAGTCCAGATCCAATCCCCTTGGATCTTAAAACAAGGGAAAATCAATCAAGTTCTTAAAAAGAAAGCTTTTAATTAAAGAAGAAAGGTAAAAATCATCTCTGTAAAATCAGGATGGAAAATACTTTAGAGGGTAATCAAATTCGTATAGCCCAGAGGAACCCCCTCTAGCCTTAGGTTCAAAGTTACAGCAAACAGAGGTAAAATCCTCTTAGCAAAAAAAAAGACATTTACAAGTTGAGAAAACAAAAATAAAACTAATCTGCCTTGCCTGGTTGTTACTTACAATTTTGAAACATGAAAGGCTGATTCAGAAAGATTTGGAGAGCCTGGATTGACATTTGGTCCCTCTTAGTCCCAAGAGCGAACAATACTCCAAAAAAAAGCGCAAAGACTTCCCTCCACCAAGATTTGAAAGTATCTTGTCCCCTTATTGGTCCTCTGGTCAGGTGTCAGCCAGGTTCACTGAGCTTCTTAACCCTTTACATGTAAAAGAGGCATTAATCCTTAACTATCTGTTTATGACAATTGTGCATTACATTTTATCTTTATTTTACTATTTTACAGGAAAAGCAGAGCAGAACTACACAAGGAATAGCCAAGAAGATAAAGCATAGCATTTTCATGGTGCTAATTAAAATTATAAGTTAAAAGTTAAGAGCAGAGCAGGACAACAGATGTGCGTAAGATGTGTATACCGGCTAATGAAATACATGTCTTTAGCTACAGTCCCATGCAAACAGGAGAACATGGCAGTATTTGTTTATATAATATCACTTTGAGAGCACATTCCTGGCTGATTATGCTTTGTCTTTGCAGCCAAACTTAAATGAAGTGGCAGTTGCTCATTAATTGTATTTGATAAGAATGTTGCTGTTATAAGAAGCTTGTTTTCTTTCGTGTTTCAATGTGTTCCCAAAGGAAATCATGACAGTGCGCTACTTGATAAAATTTCTTGAGACACTTGGTAAGAACGGGAATTGTGCTGTGTAGAGGGTACTTCTTTCTCTAGTGGTGAATGACCTGAGAATGCAAGGTTTCAGTTTTCTTCTTTTTCTTAGCTAGTCAAGCTTAAGACTACACGGAGAGTAGACACTGTCTAATGCTTTAGCATGTATTCTGATGCTGTTATTTCTCAGGAGTTGTATTAATTACATCATCATAGTGTTAACTTAATAGCATGAGACTTTTCCACAGACAAGTATGAGGGGGAAAGCAATAACATGAGTGGTGAAGGTGGGAGTGGCCGGGACTACAATTTAAGGCCTGGATCTTGCAAAGACCTAAGCATATGCTTAATTTTATGCTAGTAAGTAGTTTAATTGATTTTAATAAGATTGTGAAGGTATAAGGGATAGTATTCCTCTGGGGTCAGAGGACTGCAGCTGGCTGGCTAATTAGCCCCACCACTGCACCTGGGAAAATACCAGCAACTTCACTGGCTGATCCTCATAAAAAGAGGAGCAGGCTGTCTGTACTATCTGCCAGAGGCTAGAGCAACTGCTGTGAGGAGCAGCTCCAAGAAACCGATGGACAGAAGAGAAACTGGGAAAAGTCCTGTTATCACAAAAAAGGCTCTGAAGTATAAGCCTGGAACTTTTGGGGTGGTGAATTCGTGGGATGAGAGACAGACTTGAGAGAAATGGACTTAACCTGTACAGACTTTATGGGGAGAGGCTGTAAAGCACTGAGCCTCATTTTCATTAAGAAGGCTTGAAATAAAACCCACAGCAATTAATCTGACTGGAATCTACTCTCCCTGAATTCTGTGAGAAGGGCCCAGACAGGATTTTCCCAGGGAGGGAACTGGTTGCACAGGCACAAGCCTGGGTCCAGCCAGAAGAGGGTGATGTAACTTAGGCCCCAATCCTTTACAAGGACTATTTGTGTATATAAATTTAAGCACAGGCATAAATCTTCACAGTTTCAGGGTCTAAGTCTATAACACCATATATGTGTCCCTTGATCAGCCAAGCAGTCTGTCCTGTAAGAAGAATTCCTAAACATCATGGGTCTGATCCTAGATGTTAAGCATTCATATGGCTTAAGCAGTGCTCATGATTGGTCCCATGAGAACAAAGATGGATAATGGATTCCAGTTTAAAATGTAGTCTGGTAGTAATTCAGAGGCAATTTCACATCCCTTGAAGGGGAATTTCACATCCTTTGAAGGGGTTTTGACCACAGAAAGTGGACAACTGTTGTGCAACAAATTTCCTTTGGTACTGCTCTTCCTTGTGTCTTCCAAAGTTTTATTTTTTTAATAGAAAGTATAACTTGCAACAGGCACAGCAGTGTCTCAGTTGCTACTTAAAGTTGATGTGTCCCTGACAGGAGGCTTGAAAAGAAACCTGCCTGAAAAATAAGACATGTAGAGGAAATCATTATTTAATCCAATATCTGAATTTTCACTGTAGCTCAATAAATCATCATGTTATTCGCAAAGGATTTATTTTTTCAAAATGTGTACCTACAAGCATATTACCCATGCAATTGCATGTTAATCATTACAGTAGTTCAAATTTCATGCACAACTACCCAATCTGTTTGCACTGCAGAGAATAGAAGTTGGTTCAGGGTGCTCTTTTTCAAAAAAGTTCAATATGTCTATTTTAAATAAAACTGTGCAGGGTTCACCATTGCAGGGTGAAGGACTCCCTCTACCACTTCTCCTGGTGAACATGCTGAAGGGTTTGCAGCAAGAGCTTTGGTACCTTTGACAAGGAAGGGTTGACATAAGAGTTAAATTATTAGCCACATCTCTCTTCAGAACTTACCACCATGACTGTACTTGTCTCCCATGGCAATCCATATGGCACATCATTATCCTCCCTCAGTGTAGATCTCACCTTTCTCCTTCTTGTTAATCCCTTTGCTTCTTGGGCTAGCTCACCTCATGCAGACAAAACATCCACATGATTTTTATATGGAAAAGAATATTTTAAAACAAAGATAGTAAAGTTGCAACACATTGCAAGGAAAAACCACTTACCTCTGGCCCTGTTGGCATTCTGTGGTGGTTCTAAGGTCATCAGGATAATATATGGCATGACATGTCCTGGAGCAGGAACTGGCAATATGTGACTGGAGATTTGAAATGGAAAAAAAAGTCACAATCAATTGTGATAGGTAACAAATACCTTTCCCCTTGCTATTTAGGATCTCGCTAACCTGTTAATTATCTTTAAAAAAATTTCTAATCACCTTAAGTTAATACTTTTGATAGGATTATTACAATTTCTTATCAAATACTTAAAATTCACTCCTATACTTCACAAGCTTCAAACAAAGTTATGCTTATTAAAAACAATGTTGTTATGAACTTGACAAGATAGTGGTGTTTAAAACCCACGTTATTACAGAGTCATACTGTACTCGGGGGGGGGGGGTGCACTATTTGGCAGCTGGGTGCACTCTGCTTTGTCTATTGTGTTCTGTCTTGCCCTCAGACTATGGAAGCACATGCTGAGAGCTTGCCTGCAGATTCCACTTTTGTTCAGTTATAGAGTGCACTCCAAGGTACACAACAGAATGCAGCTGGAGGCAATCACCTGGAACAAAGTGGAAATAAAAACACTAATCCTTGCTGCACATATTGTGTCAGCTTAACTGCATCCAGGCAAAACAGTACTCTGAATGGTCAAATCCAGTCTTCTGCTATGTGGATGCACTAGTGGAGAAGAATATGTAAAGAACTGTTTCTTGTCCTTGCTCCTGCCCATCCTAGGCAACAGAATGATAGATTGCAACTTAGGGTTTGTCTACACTGTAATTAGACACCCACGGCTGGCCCGTGTCAGCTGACTTGGGCTTGCAGGGCCTAGGCTGCCTGGCTGTTTAACTGCAGTGTAGACTTACGGGTTCGGACTGCATCTTACAAGATCCTAGACCCTGGGCTCCAGTCCGAGTCCAGAAGTCTACACTGCAGTTAAACAGCTCCTTAGCCCAAGTTCTGCAAGCCTGAGTCAGCTGGCACAGACCATGGATGTCTAACTGCAGTGTAAACATATCCTTAGGGTTCCTAGATAGCTAGGCAAGGGGACCAGGTGTTGCACTCTCTGCTGGGAGTATTTTCCAGGTAGGCTGCATGGATGCTTTGTGTCCACTTTGCACCAACATAGCTGGCATAAAGCGACCCAGTACCCATGGCAGTCATGAACTGGCCACTTAAATACCACATTGGGCCTGATTCACTGCTGCTTTGCATCTTTGCTAGTCATTCACACCTGTGTAAAGTCATACACAGCTGTTTGTAAATAGTCACCAAATCAATATGTAATTGACCTTTTGCACAGCTGTGGAGAATCAGGCCCATTGCATCATCTATAGTGTCAAATGTAATAGTTTCAAAGGAGTGCCCTCTCTGATTGCAAGACAACTGCAGGTGGACTGAGACTAGCTAAGCAAGATAAAAGACATGGACTCACTAGTGCTACACGTAGAAACACATGTTCAGGATGATGAGAGGATAATGATTTCTGAGTGACATGCCAAGTCTGTGTACTTACAACCGGACTTCAAAGTTTTGGGAGTGGAATTACAACACAAACACGTCAGTTGGATGAAATCTCTGGGAAAAGGAGCAGAGAGAAAAGCACATTAAGAAGTTCAACAAAAAAAGCTCTCTTTTGCTCCATCTTTAGAAGTGAGTGGATATTTGGTGAACTTTGCTGCTGCTTGCACTGTTAATCCACCTTCACTCAGTATGGTAATGAGCAATATGTGCACTAGGCAAAATCATGAAAATCTTAACACAGTTTTTCCTCAATTCTCATGCAGGAAAATTCCATCAACTCTTCCTAGGAGTTTTGTTTGAGCCAGAATTGTGTAAAAAATGAACAAAGGCCTCATGATTTGGACTATTCTTAATATAAATGGACTAAGAAAGAATACGCTGTATCTGTGTCCTTAATTGTCTTTTGTCAGTTAAATAGCCCATGCCAGAAATCAAAGTCCTTCTTGACTGCTTGGAAACCAGGACAGTATCTACATAGAAAGAAAGCAATAATCTAGCCTCTTACAGGGAATAATGCTTGAAACAAAGAAATCAAACTGAAATACAATAAGTATAATAATATATCAGTTACACCATTGCTTGCCTAACACAATACAACTGGCTCAAGCTGAGTTATGTAATCTAACAGAGTTTTGCTTTATTTCCTGTCCTAGGTCTTGAGTTTTGAAGTGCTCTTAATTCCCATTAAAGCCAATCAGAGTTGAGGGTGCTGAGGACATGATCAGACCATTAGTTGGTGAATAGTTCTTTTGTTTGTCTGTCCACGCATTGGCTGAGACAGGATAACATAACTATGTGTCCACAAATGTGGCAAGCATCAGCACAAGGCATAATCAAGGGTTTGAACCTGCAAGGTGTTGAACACTCTGACCCCAACCCAACAAAACACTCAGGTGCTCCAACTGAAGTACATACTTAAAAATGGGATAAAGGCCAAAGCGCTCAGCAAAGGCAGAATAAGCCCTAAAAATGCAGTACATTTCCAGAGGGAAAACCTACTCCAGGCTTACTGAAGTATTTGGGATACATCTTGCTTTCAGGATTCTCAGACGTGCTGTCGGCAAAACAAAAATTGAGAGAAAAGTAACATAAAAATGAAAGCTCAATAAAATAAAATTCTTTTAAACATTCCCAGAAACAGAAGGTGTCATGGCCAAACAAGGTTAGGCATAATTACTTTTTTGCCTATGTTGTTGTATAAATAATCTGGAGGGTGAGCATTAGCTGTAAAAAAAATAATTAAAAAAAATTCCTTTAGATAAAAGTAAGTATCCTATATCTATCTGTCTAGGCAGTTATACTGTGTTCTTTGGCATGATATCATAGCACTGTATCTAATGGCTACTAAAATTATTGGTAGAACTGTGCTGTTAGCAGAAAGGGGTGCATGATCCATTAGCTAAAATCGAAGTCTCAGCAGATATGGAAAAAACCTAGTAGGTCATCTAAGTTACTCCCCTGCCGTTGTAAGATTTTCCCCCTACATCACATTTATTAGTACTACATACTTTTTTGTGGATTGGTCAACATCCCTTTGGTGCATTATTTGTGCAACTATGAAGTAAACTGAGAACTATTAAACTGATTTTAATATAGATGTGTGGCTTTCTCACCTGCACTCTGCCCACACATCTAAACTTGCTGAGAGGCTAATTCTAACTCCAGTCCTGGCAGCAGATTACATATCACCATCATCACAAAAAATAACCTTTCAGAGTTGTTTTCCATCTCCTTTCTCTGTTGCAGCCTGGATTCAAGAAGATCCATTTATAGCCAAGACCCAGGAGAATTGTGAAGCCAAGGAGGATGTGGGTTGCTTCAGCCCAACCTACGCCTCTCTTGAGCTTCCTTCAAACTAGTTGGAGAGATAGCTAAACTCATGCTATTCCCCAAATCTCTTAAACCAAGAGATGAAACAGGGCCTGTTGAGATAATGCACTTGGAAAGAAAGGTGATGAGGAACTCGGGGAGAGAGGAGATAGAAAGGTTGGGATGAACAGTAAGTGATTTTGGTGGGCTCCTCATCTCATACTTTAAAGAAAAGACACAACATTTTATAGAACATTTTAAGTCGTCCAACTTACTCTCTGTTATGCCAAAAGACTCCAAAAAAATGAGTTACTAGCCTTTCTCCCTGTTCCTGACCATTTTGAATATAGAAGAAGAGAGAAGACAACCCAACTGGTCTTTCCTTAGGTCAGAAAAGAAAAATCTCATGTGTATACAGCACATGTAGTTGAGGGAAAGAGAATGACTTCCTGCCTCAGTTCATTGTGAGGAGGCTGAAGAGATGGACCCAAAGGAGGAGAAAAGAATCCAGACCATTAGCACTCACATAGATCCGAATTAAAAACCAAATGCAACCCAAACTCAAGTGTGAAAGAGTGATCACACTTATAAAATATCTGCCTGCCAAAGATGTCACTTGTATTGCCTGTTGGATGTACTGGAAATCTCCCTCAAATCAGTGATAACTTTCAAACCAAAAGATTTCAGGTGTGACCACTTTAGGTCCCTTTAGTGGTGTGATTGACCTCTCACTGTCAAGTACAGCTGCTGCCTCAGTTTCTCTCTTCTTGCTAGGGTAGCTTAGGATTCCGCCCAAATCAAAGTTACTCCCTCCCCTTCCCAGGTAAATAAAGTTTAAAAACAGAGTTCAACAAAAATATGAAGCCTTCCTCTCAGTGAAGGGCTCACTCTTTTGGTCCAGGACCAACAAGAAGTTTTTATTTCTGCGCTTCTTTCATGGTGCTTTGGAGGAGAATGATGAGCAGATCCTGTTCTCCCCAGGTTCCTCCCTCAAGCCAAGTCTCTGTCTTTCTTGCCCAAAATACCATTCTTGTGGTACTTTCTTCAGCCCTTTGGCTATTCTTCTAGGCCTCTTCCTAGGCTTTTCTAAACCCCTTCCTGTGGAGAGGAAGAGCGATTCAACAACACATCAGAATTCTCACTGTTCTGAGGCAAAGCTACCTTTTATAGCCCCTTGGCAACCTTCCCACAATACCTTGCTGCATCTACAGTGCCCAGGGTCCCTCTGGAGTACAACCCCTAGAATCCCTCTAATCTGGGCACAATCCAGTAACAGGAATGTGCTGATGGACCTGGGACAGGCCTTAAGGCACCAGCAGACTCTAATAGAGTCCCAAATCCAAATTTATTTGACCAAATGCCAACTGTTGCAACACAGACACATTGCTGGTTTATTGTTAGTTGGTTAGATATTTAAAATTTCACGTTACGATGATCTGTAATAGACTTGCCAGTCACATTAAACCCTCTAACCTCAAACATGGGTCAACGCTGTTGCATATTTTGAGAAGTGTTTTCATAGCAAGTGCTTGGCAAACCTCAAAAAGTTCAGACAAACTACCAGAAGTTTGAACGATTATCCAAGGCTGAACTTGTCCAAAGCTCTTTGTGCTTGACAACTTTGTGACATTAGTCTCTTTCACGAACTTCCTAGGTTTGGCCAGCCGAAAAACATTGTGAGAATCACAATTTCTTGCAATATTTTGCTATACCCATTTTTAGTCCCAGCTGAAAGCAATGGCCTGCAACAAATTTTTAAAGCAAATAAACAGATTTGTTTGCTTAACCTTAAAAAAGGTTTGAACTCACTTCCATCTGAGTTTTGAGCAAAGATTCTGGTTGGTTCTTATGTGATCCCATCTCTTAGTTATATAATAAAGATGACTATAAGGAGATGAATCTAAAAAGCAGTTGGGAGCCAAGAATACACGTGCTTCATACAAGGGTATGTGTTCTAAGGAATTTATACTATTGCTAAATTGAACATGCGTCTTTCTGCATTCTATAGCTAAACAAATCAAGAAAAAAAGAGGAAGAAGGGGGATGAACAGAAAGGAATGAGAAGAGAAAAGACAAAGACACACAAAGAGGGTATAAAAGAGAGGTCTGAGCACAAGGGTTCGGTAGTTTGAGCTGTAATCTCCACTCTTAAGTTATTAACATCTCTGTCTCAGTATCCATGCTTAAAAAGAGGAAGAGAAAATAATACCAACTTTCACCACAGGGGGTGATGTTAGCATTAAGTAGCAATTTGTAAGATGGAAAGTAATATTGAGCATTTTATATCTTTGAAAGGCTATGCAAATATTAACTAGTTTGTGCAATTAAACTAATTTCAAAGTACTACGTAGTACGATGATTATTTTAATAGACCACAAGCTGCCAATAAAAACGTTTCCCCCCACATGTAGAACATGTCATTTGTGTAAAACAGAAACTGCCTGCTGTGCTCTTTATGAAAACAAGAGCAGCGCTTCAGACAATACAGCTGAGGGTGGGACTATCAACAGTTATAAATACAACGTTAACAATGTCACTGTATTTCCCTTGACTTCCACACTAGTATCTCTGGGGAAATAAAGGCCCTGTTACTTACTAACTTGAATTCCTGTCATTGTACTTTGGGAATCAATTGCTCTAGACTAAAACCTACTACATATGCCTGAGGTTATCATCTTTGGGGTCATTCACAAGCACTGATGTTTAGCTAAAATAAGTGGATTTTTTCCTCAAGAGTTTTGTAATAAATCAGGGAGAACAACAAACTGAGTGGTGGCAGAAATCATAGTGGGAATGGGAGAGAATTCCCTCAGGAATTTGTATTAAATATAAAAATTTCACTGTACTTTGATCATTGTAATTGTTTTCTTAAGTTTCTCAACTAATCCAAAGTGATGACATGTCAAGCTTTACAAAAGTTCCAGCTCTATCATTTCCTTCCCCCTTCCCCACCCACCTATTTAAAAAAAAAAAAGCTGATGAGAGCAAAACCAACAAACTTATACACTAAACCTCCAGTCTGGCTAATACCCATTGGTGTTTAAGTCTTAGCATTTACTAAAAAGTTACTCTTTATAGACATAGGTATATTATTGGTATAATTCTGATCTTTTTTCTTCTAGCCTGCCCCTTATTTTGCAAATACCTATTTTTGTTAAGAGAAGGCTACATAGATTTAACTAAATGTTGAATCACGTTACTTTTTTTTGGTTGAGTGGATTTTTGTTGCCCATGAAAATCTATGATTGAAAGCACTACCAACACCCAGACATTCTGTGAGTAAACAAGAGATGGGCAAATCAGTTCAGACAAAATAACTTCACAACACAGCCAAACAATCTTTGAGAATCCTTTCTGGAATTCCAAAGTTGTCTCAAGCAGGGACTGTTTCTTCCTCATGATTGTCATTCAAAACATTCTAGCAAACATGCACAAACAGGCTGTGATGCTGGCAGACCAGGTGCCAGCTCATGCCAAGGGCCCTAATCCTCATTAAACACTTACAAATGCACAGCTGGAAACCAGTCTTGCTTACCTGCATGGTAGTATTATCGAAATAGATATTAGAGTTATAACAATTATGGTATGCTTGTAGGATGTACATGTATTAGTCCTACTTATAATATCTGTATCCCATGGCATAAAGCAATGTTCAAATGTTTGCTCCGTAAGTATAAAAATCTTTAAGACTAAATCCCCCCCCAGTCAGGGGATAAGCATTACCAAGAGTGAAATATTAGTTCACTCCACAAAGTATTATCTCCTACTCATCAGGAAGGACTATTGAATCCAAATGGGCCAAGCAAACACTTTGTCACTAGCTCCCCCACCCGAGGAAGAGGTCCAATCAGCTGGGAATTTGGGATGAGGGGGATAAAAATCCCTGACAAGGAGAAACTGTATCTTTTATGCTGTTAGGCCTTTGACGGGCAAAGATACCTAAACATAAACAGGAGAACCCCATCTAGCTTGACATGAGTCAGCCCTAAACATATACAGCTGATTATTATAGAAGCCACAGAAAGTGGAGAAAAGGCTGCCCAATTTATAGAGACTGGCCATGTAGAAGAGTTCCTGTCCACCTTTGAGAGGCTCTGTGGGATCCATAAAATCCCAGAGGATAAGTAGGATGCCTGTCCTCTTGACCAGTTTAACTGAGAAGATAAGACAAGCTGTAAATGATATGGAGGAGGGTGATGTGATGGTATATACCAAATGTAAAGAAAGTGTACTGAAAAGGTTTAAAATCACCCCTGAGTCCTATCAACTGACGTATAGAAATCTTAAAATGATTGATAGTATCACTCATTTTGAATATATGCCTAACGTGTAATTTTATGAGAAGATGGATAATGGAGACAGGGACTGAAGAGGATTATGAAAAACTGTTAATCTGATGGCCCAAGAAGAAATTGTCATGAGTAGTTACAGATGAGGTGAAGGCGGTCATCTGTGACAAAAAAATACCTTCCAAAGTTTTTGAGGCTGAAATTGCTGATGAATATGTTGAGTCAAGGGCTCATGGTGGGTATAAATCCCAGGAAAAGGGAAATCCTTCTGGCCCCCAGGGTAAGTGGGAGGAGGAGTCTGACAATAAACCTACCCCAACTTTAATAAAAACACCCAAGGGAGCCCAGGTTTTAAAATCCAATTCCCAAGGTAAGGCAGGTAGTCTGCCATCACTGTGAGCCTCCCAGCTATATAAAACTAAATTGTCCAAAACTTAAGGCCACATCATGACCCATACCCACAAGACCCCAATGTGAATGCTGCTACCCTGGACCCAGAGACAGCAGAAGGGGAGGTGAAGGACCCAGTGAACTATATTAGAACTGAGTCTTAGGAAAGAAGTGAAGAAAGTATTAAGGATGCAAAGGTAAGTGGCATAGTTGTAAGGGCTGGAGGGACACAGCATCCCAAGTCACTTTGATCAAGGAAAGTTTGGTAAGAGAGGAAGACAAACTCCCTGGTAAGAGTTTAAATATATTACCTTTGGCTGAATTCTCTGTAACTGTACCACTGGCTAAGGTCCACCTCAAATGGTAGGATTTTAAGGGAGATGTCATTGTGGGCATCTGAAACCTGTTCCCTGTTGATATTTTAATAGGTAATGATATTCTTACCATGTTAAGCAGGTTAATGGCATTACCCACGGTCAGAAAGAGTATGGCTCTAACTCACCAGCCTTGTCTGTGGAGAGTAGGGAGGGCTGCGGGATGAGGGGGATGGCTGCAGTCCTTTCTAAGCTGAGAGTAGCAGTTTCTGCTTAGAAGAGGGATTTGAATATTCCACTGATTTGCCAGAGCCTGCTTTGAACTTAAGTGTGACTCAAAAGGAATTTATTGAGGATCAACAGGCTGATCTTTCCCTGGACCAAGAGAGGGTTGCAGCTCAGAATAATACCCCAGTTGGGAAAGGGAAGAGAAGGATTGATTTTCATTTATTTATTTATTTACTTTGTAGAACAAAGTCTGTTGTATAGAGAGGACTCGGGAAAAAGAGATGTCTTGGTGATGTTTGCATGCAAGTGATTGTGCCCGATGAGTACAGAACAGAATTGCTGCAGCTAGCCCATGATTGCCTGTTTGCTGGACACTTAGGAGTGGAGAGAACTTGTGACAGGTTTAAACAGAATTTCTATTGGCCTCTTGTTTGAGACAGTAAAAAATCACTATCAAAATTTTGTCTTGTCAGAGGGGTAAGAGATTAAAGGGACCCTGCAAGGCACCTTTGCAGTCCTTGTACATCATCAAAGAGGTGTTTGCAAAATTGTCTATAGATATCGTAAAACCTCTCACTGGACCTTCCAGGAATGAAAGGAAATATATACAGTACTTGTGGTGGATTCTGCTAGCTGGTACCCTGAAGCACAGCTCTATCTCATATAGAAGCTGAGACTGTGGCTACTGCCTTATTCACCATTTTTAGCAGAGTAGGTTTTGCCAGGGAAATCTTGTTGGACCACGGTGCAAAGTTCATGTCTGTAGTTTTCAAAAAGTTATGGGAGTTGTGTGGAGTGAGGCATGCAAAGGCTGCCCCTATCATCCAGAAACTAATGATCTGGTGGAAAGATTAAATGGTACATTGAAAGCTATGCTGAAGAGGTATGTTATCAGGTGAGAGAATGAGTGGGATGTGTTGCTCCTTATTTGTTATTAACGTGTAGCAGTGTTCCCCAAGAATATACTGGCATTGACACCCTTTGATTTTCTTTATGGGAGACATGTGAAGGGACCCCTACATTTGACTGGAGGCTCTTGGAAGGGTAATACAGAGGAGACAGGACAGCCTGTAGGCAAGTATGACACTAATTTTAAAGAGAATTTAAAGGCTATGATGTATTTAGGACAGCAAAACAATGAAAGAAGTGAAGTGATCCAAAAGGTTTGGTATGACAGGCAGGCTGAAGAAAGATCTTTTGACATAGGTGATTTGACATTAGTGTTTATTCCAGTGCAGAAGAACAAAATGCAAGATTGGTGTGAGAAGGACCTTTAGAGATGATAGAAAGAGTGAATGACGTCACATATGATGTAAGGAAGCTCCACAGTGGGGGAGCTCTGCAAACAGTACCTGTCAACAGATTGAAAGCTTACCATGAAAGGGAGATAGGAGTGAATATGATTTGTTGTGCTTATGAGGGAACTTGAACTGTCTCCTTAATTGATTTGGTCAGCGAGAGTAAGGAAGAAATTTCTCTGGAGAGCATTGAGATATGAGAGGGTTTTAAGCCCATCCAAAAGCAGATGTTAGCCCTTATGCAGCACCATGGACATGTATTTTTCAGCCAGCAAGCTTTAACTGACAAGACTGTACATCTCATTCAAACCTCAGGGCCCCTCCCTACTCCTAGCAAAGCATATTGTACTATAGGAGAAGTGCAGAAACAAATTCAGGAGAAAGTAGAAAGCATGCTGGACATGGGGTGATTACTAAATCAAAAATCCCCTGGGCATCTCCTATTTTATCCCTAAAAGGGACAAAACCATGAGGTTTTGTGTAGACTTTAGGAATTTAAATGCTATCAACCAACCTGACCCATACTCCACACCCTAAATAGATGACTTGCTGAATATATTGGGGGGTGCAAAATTCATAAGCACCTTGGATTTGACTCAAGGGTGTTGGCAAATTCCCTTATATACTGATGTACAGGAAAAATCAGCATTTGCAGTGGAATCTGGCTTATACGAATTTAAGAATATGCCTTTTTGGATTGATTAATTAATTCAGGGGCTACTTTTCAGAGGCCTGTCAATGAAGTGTTGCAGGGGTTACATACCTTTACCAGGGCTTATGTAGATGATTTGGCTATCTTTTTGGCCTCTGGTAAGACCACTTAAGCCATGTGGGAATTGTGTTACAGAGGCTTAGAGAATCCAACCTCACTGTCAGGTGTCCATGTGCAAGATGAGGGCCGCAGAGGCATCTTATCTAGGACACAGCATGGGCAGTGGATTTGTTCACCCTCACCCTTTAAAAGTAGAAGCTATTCAGGGTTGGGTTGCCCCGAGGATGAACAGACAGTAAATGTGAAAAATCGGGACAGGGGGTGGGGGATAATAGGAGCTTATAAAAGAAAAAGACCCCAAAATTGGGATTGTTCCTATAAAATTGGGACATCTGATCACCTTAGTTGCCCCACAAACCAGGAAGCAGGTCCAATCCTTTATTGGTCTAGCCAATTATTACTAAAGGTTTGCAAAGGGGTTTAGTGATATTGTGGCATTCAAGTCTATCTTACCACCAGGCAAGCTGGGCTATTTCAGAGATGGTCACTTTACACCAAAAATCACAAGAATATTCAGGTTACTCCCAGTCTCAAAGGAGTCAGGCAAAGGACCAGTCACTTACTCAACATTAACTGTACTCAGATCTCAAACCAAAGACAATCCTGTAATAAATTAACTAAGGTTTTATTAACTAAGAAAAATATATATATTTATAAGGTTAAAACACAAATGAGTTACAGTTTTAGATTAAAAAAGGTAATATAAGCTTCTATAATAAGCAGCTGTACATGCCCTTTTGGACTGACCCATGCAAAGTGTGACAAAGTTCTTCCTCTACCTTGGTGGGTCCTGCGCTTATAGGGGGATTTGATCACCTCAGTGATCTTCCCCTCTGGTGGAACCCACAGTCCGGGTCAACTCCTCCTGTGTCTGATGAGGAGTTAGGACGTTTGGGGGGAACCCGGGCCCGCCCTCTACTCCGGGTTCCAGCCCAGGGCCCTGTGGATTGCAGCTGTCTATAGTGCCTCCTATAACAGCTGCATGACAGCTACAATTCCCTGGGCTACTTCCCCATGGCCTCCTCCAAACACCTTCTTTATCCTCACCACAGGACCTTCCTCTTGATGTCTGATAATGCTTGTACTCCTTAGTCCTCCAGCAGCACAGCCTCTCACTCTCAGCTCCTTGCGCATCTTGCTCCCAGCTCCTCACACGCGCACCACAAACTGAAGTGAGCTCCTTTTTAAACCCAGGTGCCCTGATTAGCCTGCCTTAATTGATTCTAGCTGCTTTTTGATTGGCTGCAGGTGTTCTAATCAGCCTGTCTGCCTTGTTTCCAGAAAGTTCCTGATTGTTCTGGAACCTTCCCTGTTACCTTACCCAGGGACAGGGGACCTACTTAACCTGGGGCTAATATATCTGCCTTCGATCACTCTCCTGGAGCCATCTGGCATGACTCTGTCACAAAAGGAACAACTATTCTTGGGCCTGGGCTCCCTTTCCTGTGCCCCTCACCCTATGCCTAAAAAGAGAACAGGCTTCTCTACCACCACTCCTCAGGCCCAGCCAGACCACAGTAGCCCTCAACCTTCTTGGACTCATAGTCAAGAGGAAGTGGAAAGTATATATGGGTGCCTGCATGGGTCATTATGCCAATAGTAACCCCACATGGTTTACTCTCTGGGTAGGCATATGGAGTGCACATCTGGTGGAGGAGGAATGTCTGACTGTAGAAGGGAAATAAACATACTGGGTAGGAGCAGCAACAAGCACAAAGCAATCAAAGGACTCCTCCTATGGAAGCCTATTCCAGAACTCAACTACCCTAATAGATAGAAAGATTTTCATAATATCTAACCTAAATCTCCCTTGCTGCATATTAAGCTGATTACTTCTTGTCCTACTTTCAATGGACATGGAGAACAATTGATCACTATCCTCTTTATAACAGCCCTTAACATATTTGAAAACTGTTATCAGGTCCCCCTCAGTCTTTTATTCTCAAGACTAAACATATCCAGGGTTTTTTTTTTTAAATCTTTCCTGACAGGTCAGGCTTTTAAAACTTTTTATCACTTGTGTTGTTGTCCATACTGTCTCCAATTTGTCCACATCTATCCTAAATTGGAGAGAGTCCAGAGGAATGCAACAAAAAAATGGCCCTGCTGCACCATCTTATTCTGGACCCTGTAAACGTAGCTGGGGCCCTATATTTTCTTGCCCAGCCAGATCCAGGAAATGGAAATTTCACCACAGACTGTGTTCATATAAAAGATTTGTAACTTAAATTGTATCCCAAGAGAGGTACAGATGCGTACCCAAACCAAATCCTTAACATTTGTTCATCAGTAGGATAGTAATTGGCTCTCACTTGTGTTTAGGCATCTCAATCCTGTCCGATAAACACCCCTATTATTTCACACTGAACTTCTAAACCAAGAATGCTCCATAAGTTAAATTCAGCCAAACTGTAATGTGGATTTGTTATCTTGACCAATGTCCAGTACACTCTAAATTGGTGCCAACAATGAATTTCACTTGGGATCTAATCCAGGTCACAGCTTAGCTTTCCAGAGTGTATCAGATGTACCCATTTCACTAGGTAGGACTCAAACATTTATCCAGAAATCTTCTACCACAATTTTCCAACCTAGGTGTCTAAAAATAGGCATCTAAACCATATTTAGGCACCAGAATAAAAACAGGCTGAGTTTTACAGGTGTTGAGCACCCACAGCTCCTTGTACAGTCAAAGGGAATTCACAACATTAACTCTGAAAAATCAGAACATTTATTTAAGAAACAATGGCCTTGATTCTCTGATCTCTCTTGGGGTGAGAAGGTAGGAAGCTGGTTGCAGCTAAATAATTCACGGCCACCTAGCCCTTATATAACTTAGGGCACATCTACACTTGCCATTTAAAGCGGAAAAAGTCCCTTTTTTGTGCAAAAACCATGGGAGCATCTACACTTGCCAAAGACTTTTTCCAGTGAAACAAAGAATTTTCACTGCAAAAAGAAAACCAACGCCACGAGAGACATACAGCTCTTACTGGTGACACTTTTGCAGTGATGTGCAAGTGAAGACACGTCCTTCCTGTTTACACAGCTTTCAGACTCCGGAGGATATCCCGCAATGCCTAGGTGACCATTCTAGCCAGCAGCTCTGCTGCTCTGTTGCCAGGTAAACGGACACCCATCCTTCCCCCTGTAAAGCCCCGGGAACTTTGAAACTCCCCTTCCTGTTTTCTTGGCAAGTGCTCACTTATCTGGCCAGGTGACAAGGCCTGTTCCAGAGAGCAAACGATCCTCTGCTTGGAGCAATGCTGAGCTACTGGAGGTGATCAGTGTTTGGGGAGAGCAGGCTGTGCAGGGACCCAGGATGCTCCGCGATCCCCCCTGACCTTCCCACAAGACCTATCATCAAATGGAGAGAGCTGCACTGTGGGATAGCTGCCCTAGAGCACTGCTCTCATCCCCTGCTAATGTAAACACTCTCTGACGCCTGAGGAGATAAGTGAGTACACAAACCGGTGCTTTACTTTCACCGGTTCCCTATCACCAGAGAAACTTACAGCGCAAAAACTCTGCATGTGTAGACATAGCCTTAGTAATGCACAGGAGTGAGGACTGAGAGTAATAGAACTCTTGTTTCCCCACCCCAAAATATCTTCCTGGCCCTTAAAAAGAAGGGGAAGAGGGCTGCTGATGCAGAAGACAATGGAACCACCTTTGCCAGCTTTCTACCAGTGGAAAGTTTCTCTGTGCACGGGGAATTCTCCACAAGCTCTCTCTGATTGCTTTATTGCCATTTAGTGGAGTTCAAAGTGGCCTTAGTGGAACCCTATGTATGAATTTAGATGCCTAATTTTAGGCACCCACATGTGAAGTGTTTGGCATACAGTTTTTACATTACTTGACCAAATCCATTCCTGGGTAACTGCAGTGAAGCCAACGGGGTTAAGCTAAGTAAGGCTTTGGCCCACTACATCTCATTTGTGGACAAGAGACAAACTCAACCACTGGTGTCAGTTGAAGCCAATGGGAATTGCATATCCGTACACAAGGGTGGAATTTTGGCAAGTATTACAATTAGCCTGGATAAGGGAAAAAGCAAATACAAACCAAACTGAAACAAGTTCCAACACTGACACTGAAATGAAGATCAATGAGAAGTTCATGAACTAGATCTGAAACTTCATTCAACACCGGCAATGGTATTGTTTGTATTTCCAATTCACTAAGTCAGCAATTTTGAGTCAAAACTTGCATTCTTTGATCATAGGGCCAGCAGAGACTATGGACAATTCCTCAGGGAGTAAAGTCAGTTCCCTGTGCTGGGATTACTCTTCCTGGCATACCAGAGTCACAACAGTGAACAAACCTATGAAGACTATTAAATATCTGCTTTAGAAAAGGAAAAAGAAAGAAAGAAGTTACTGAACAATTGCTCTCGGGAGGGAGATCAATGCAAATGAAGATGGATTTTGTCGTGGAAGGGATGGGAGCTCAGCACATTTCCTCTATGAATCTGCCCTGCATAAAACAATAATGATCATTCAGAATGAGCTAGATTTCTCTCAGCAGCCTGATTGGTCCAATTTTTTCACTTTTTTACATAGGTGCAACCCCAGTGCTTTCAAAGGGATTTCACCAGTGCATCTGAGAGCAAAATTTGACCAATTGCCTCCAAAACTGACGTAGATTGTCATGTTTTATCTCATTAACTATGGACCAAACTGTGACTAGCCACCCTAAGGCAGCTGTGCAAAGGAATAGGAAGAAGTAAGGATTCCCCTCCCTGCCTCGTGCAGCCATATTAGACCTACAGTTTAGCTCTATGTATGGGATGCAGTGCTCCAAATGCTCCCTCTAGAGAGCATGTGGGTGGGGAGTGGTCAAAAGTAGGCTACACAATGGCTCCATCCCACTCCCCACAAGCTGACCAGCAGAACTAGTTGGCCATGCAGTGGGAGACCTAGCTACATACTGAAAACAGATGGCTGCAAAATACACTCTTCCAGTGCAACAAGGGAGCAGCTGACACTGTGTAGCAGGTTAGCTCTGAGTGACACTGTCTCCTTTTGATCCATCCAGGGTAGCATGCCTACGCACTGCCCCATACTCAAGGCTGAGCCTATAGGTTCAATTAGCATTAACTTTTTTGATCCATTCACATGAATGTAAAGTTCTTAGGTCAAATCCTGCCCTCGATGCCATTTATGCATTCCCAGTGAAGGCAGTTTAATAAAGGTCGTCAAATTCATTCAACTTCCCTTCAATGCCAGAGCCAGAACTTGTCTGGATTTAGTGATGTCGGTGGGTTAGCACAGGTGAAATGGTGGGTGGAACTTTCCCCCATGTGTATAGTATAAATATGTCATACATTTGTTACCAGACACAAGCCTATACACCAAATGTTGGGCTCAAATGTTTCCAGCCTTTGGAGAAGTCCAAATTTGGATCCAAATTTATGGCTTAGGCCAGGGGTCAGCAACCTCCGGCAAGCAACTCACCAGGGTAAGCTCCCTGGTGGGACAGGCCAGTTTGTTTACCTGCCTTGTTGGCAGGTTTGGCCAACCGCGGCTCCCACTGGCTGAAGTTCACTGTCCCAGGCCAATGGGGGTGGCAGCAAGCAGCGCGGACGAGGGATGTGCTGGCCGCGGCTTCCGGCCACCCCCATTGGCCTGGGATGGTGAACCGTGGCCAGTAGGAGCCACGGTCCACCGAACTTGCTGACGCGGCAGGCAAACAAACTGGCCCGGCCCACCAGGGTGCTTACCCTGGCAAGCCGTGTGCCAGAGGTTGCCGACCCCTAGCTTAGGCCCATCTCTAATTATATATTTTCCCATAATTGTACCAAATAGCCAGAATTATATTTTGGATTTTTGACATATTATAAAGAAACACGGCTATTAGTACACAAGGGCAAGTGCTACTCATATGAAAACAAAAGAAGGGAAAATCTCCCCCAAAGTCCCATTCAAATCAATCAGCTTCCTTTGGGTCAAAGTGCATTTTTAAATTTGTAACTGCTTTGCAAACAAACAAAAATATCAGATGTTCGACTTAGTTTCAATATTTTTACATTTCTCAATCTCTGAAGGTTTTTTATTATATGTTTTGGTGTTCAAAATAAAACTGATGTCATCAGCATTACTTAAATAACCAAGTCTAGCAAAAGATAACATTGCAATTTTTTTAAAATATTAAAGTCTGGCAAAACATCAAAGTTTGTTTCCTTAATCTAGAGAATCCTTTACTCATGAGTTATTTATTATACCTGGCTTTTCTCCAGAAGTTATGTATCCTACACTGATTTATTTCTTTTAGCGTCTCTGTTTTTAACTGTAAGAGAACGGAACTCGGCAAAGCCATTTCATGATTAAGGACCCTATTCCGTTCCTCAGGAAGTCAATGTGATGTTCCCCTTGACTTCTGGGGGAGCAGAATTGGTCCCTAAATAACCTGAAATCAGAACCAAGAAAGAGTGGGTTGTTACCACACACTCACACATACAGACACACAAAATGGAGATCAGAGAAATGTTTCATCTTGGTCATGAAGTGGGAATATAACCCACTTGAATATAGATATCTGTTATATTCTGCATCTGATTGAGGAGATGGAACTTGAATTTGAATGTTTAAGGCAGACAAGCAGCCATGGTCTGCAGTCAGTGATCTGAATTCACTGGTGGCTTAAATAGTGGTGCAAGATACATATTGGGTGTTGATTAGAAGACAGATATAGGTGGATGAAAGTGATAAAATAATGTAACTTGGATGTATCTGGCATCCCACGGGGACAGAAGAAGGTGGTGAGTATCAGGAAAAACAGCTAACTAATGTAAAAAAAACAGCTGGCTTCTTCTTTAAACTTATGTATGCACAATCCCAAACACTTTTAAGGGAAATTCAGTCACAGAGAGTCCCCTCCATGTATATATGTGTTGCTACTGCAACCCTTGCCCCGCCCTCCAGCACCCCACAAATGTCCTCCAGCAGGTGTTCCATGACCAAAGAGCTCTGCAGAGTTCTGGCAGCAGAGCCAGGAACAAGGGACAGAAACCTGAGAATGGACATTGCCCCCTACTCAGAGCTATACTAATGTGTCCTGGGTCCCACTAGGTACATGGAAACCCAATCATTGGCAGCATGGGTACTGTCAAAGTTAGAATCAGGACTCACAATTTGTCAGACCACTCTGTTTTATTAGCATAGCGCTCCGCCAATAACACCCAGATAATGTGAGTGGCCATACAAGACCCAAACAGTCTTATTTATACAGATAAAAGAGCAGGAATTAGACAAAGGGACAAAGAAAGCAAAACAGTAAAATTCACCAGGGGCATAGCATGCATATCCTATTTCCTTACTAACTCTTATCGATCTAAGGCTAATACTTCACCAATTGCCCTTAAATGGTACAATTGTTCTATGTGAATGTCTGTATTCCTGACACCTGGATTGCAGCATTCCAACAGTTTTACTTAAAGGTACAGACAGCATTTCTTTAATCCTTTCTATTTTCACAATATAATTCATTCTACTTTCACAGTACTATAGGAGCTCCTATAGACTCATGCTGCCAGAGGGAGAAGGGCTATTGGAACTGCAGTGAGACATCCACCCATGTGGACAGCTCCAACCCTTGTGAATCTGAGAAGGTCCCCAAGATCTAAAGGGTGGAGGTGCCTTGCTTCTTCCTCACTCCACAGTCCCTGAATCTCTCCTACTTGAGAAGGTAACATACAGGAAATTCCTCAAGTTTCTTGTCCATCTGGCCCTCTCCGGTGAGTTTCCTCTATATGAGGGGGTAAAAAACAGTACAAACTTGTTTTTATCACTAAGTCAAGCAGCTATGGGTATGTCTACATCTACAATTTTGCAGCGCTGGTTGTTACAGCTGTATTAGTACAGCTGTATAGGGCCAGCGCTGCAGAGTGGTCACACTTACAGCAACCAGCGCTGCAAGTGGTGTTAGATGTGGCCACACTGCAGCGCTGTTGGGCGGCTTCAAGGGGGGCTCGGGGAACGCGAGAGCAAACCGCGGGAAAGCAGGTCTCCTTCCCCGGTTTGCTCCAGTGTTCCCCGAACCCCCGAGCAAGCAGATCTCCTTCCCTGCGGTTTGCTCTCGCGTTCCCCGAACCCCCCTGCAAACGGCGGGGAAGGAGACCTGCTTGCTCAGGGGTGCGGGGAAGGAGACCTGCTTGCACGGGGGTTCGGGGAACGCGAGAGCAAACCGGGGAAGGAGACCTGCTTCCCCGCGGTTTGCTCTCGCGTTCCCCGAACCCCCGTGCAAGCAGGTCTCCTTCCCAGCGGTTTGCTCTCGCGTTCCCCGAACCCCCAAGCAAGCAGATCTCCTTCCCCGCGGTTTGCTCTCGCGTTCCCCGAACCCCCCTGCAAACCGCTGGGAAGGAGACCCGCTTGGGGGGGGATTCGGAGAACACCGGAGCAAACCGCGGGGAAGAAGACCTGCTTGATTACCAGAGAGGCTTCCTCAGGTATGCTGGGATACCTGCTTATTCCACGGAGGTCAAGAAAAGCGCTGGTAAGTGTCTACACTTGATTACCAGCGCTGGATCACCAGCGCTGGATCCTCTACACCCCAGACAAAACGGGAGTACGGCCAGCGCTGCAAACAGGGAGTTGCAGCGCTGGTGATGCCCTGCAGATGTGTACACCTCCTAAGTTGCAGTGCTGTAACCCCCTCACCAGCGCTGCAACTTTGTGATGTAGGCAAGCCCTATGACTCAAAATACACACAGGGAGCAGATCTGCTGGCAAATATGTGCCAATGCTACACAGTCACTCTTCAGAGTAAAACCGCACTTTAAATGTGTCTGGCAAATGGACAGAGATACAGCAAGTGGTGTTCATTTTGGAGAAGCAACCAAAAAACAGGGTACTTTTCTGAGACACCTTGAACCACTGGAAATGTAGAAGTTCATGCCATGGCATAAGCAGATGCAACTCCTATTGAAGTTGATGAGCGCTGCAACCCAGGCTGAACTGATGCTCACAGTGGTAAGCTACACTAATTTAGGGAAATTCAATCCTGTGCAGAGGATGAGCACAAAGCCTATCCACCACTGAAACCCTATTCTCAAGGCTTAAGTGGAACTCATGCGGTACATGGAAGTTGGTTTGGCCCTCTGAACAGAGGTGAATTTAACCAGTTTTGCACTGAATAAGGAACACACAGCAATCTTGCAAATATAATTTTGTTCTGCTTACAAAATCTTACATCTGCATAGCAGTATTATTTAGAGATGTAGGTGTGCATGGTGCTTAGTTTCCTTCCATGCTACTGAAAATAACCACCTGTCATGGGGGAAGAGGGAATTAGGACATAAAAATTATGCTTAACCCTACCTACAGGAAATCTTCTTAAGAAAACATACTGTACTCAACAATATGTACGTGATGGAAACCAGACATTTATGCTCCTACTGAGCGAAGGAAAAAGAGAGGGAATTTGGTTTCCCAGCTGCATTGTTCCTTTCTGTTCTAAAGCCAAAAAATGTGTGTATTGGTTTTACCTTTGGATAATTGCATTTGCAAGTCCAAAATCTGAGACAAGATGAAAGCATCATAATTCTTGGAATAGCCACTGGGTAAGTAATGACATTAAAGAACTAGAATAAAGCAAAGCACTGGAATAAAATGCTGAGATCAGAATTAGGCCCAATTACACTGGCATACATTTAGGAATGACTTCACTGAAGTTAATGGGCCAGATTCATTGGTATGTTCTGGTGACACTAAGCAGCCATAAACCCACCTCAACTGCTTTGCACCACTGGAATACACTGATGCATCTGGCCCTACAAATTTATGACACTATTGGGCCCAATGTCTTTAGGCATACATCGACCCTGAGATATTTTGGCAAATTAGCTGTTATTATACAAACAATCACACAGGAGAGAAACTTAGAACTACACCCTTAAATATTATGGGATCACCACTTATCTTCTTTGGCCTAATTCTCATGGTTTTTATGCCCTTTGGCATAATGCAAGTATGAAAGATATGTGCATCCCAGACTGCATTCAAGATATTCACAGGAAGGGTCACATCAATCTGAAGGCACCAGGGATCATGTCAGAAAGGCTATAGCTTGCAAACTCCTTCATCTTATTAATTTATTTAAAATGTTTACCCAGGAAATTCCCATTGAAAAAAGCATTTTGTTTCCATTCTGTAGCCAAGAAAGAGGAAGCAGCAATACATGCTCACGTCATTACAGAAGTCAAACAAACTAATTCATAGGAAGAGAACATGGGTTAATGGGTTATCATTCTTTCTCTTTATTTTTAACATATTAGTGACCAGTTAGATCATACAGGAGATTAATCAGTATGAATGGGGAAGTGTCTCAGATAAAATAAGATCCTCTCTGACTCTTCACCTCTATTTGAACTAAATCCACGTGGAACCTTTTGATTTTAAACTAGTTACACTTAATAATAATAAATTATTATTATTATTATTATTTTTCTGTACTGTTTCCAACAGAAATGACGAAAGGCTACTATTGTGGCATTTCTATCCTGGCCAAAAGCAGAGTACTGGAAATTTAACAAAACAGCAGCTAATTTTCATGAGCTTCTACATTTTCAATGGGTTCAAGGTGTTTCAGAAAAGTTTCCTAAGCTTTGGTTGCTTACCCAAAATGAACACAATTTATTAATGTGATTTTACTCTGAAAAGTGACTGTGTAATACTGGCACATATCCCCCAGCATATCTGCTCCCTGTGTGTATTCTGAATCATACCTGCTTGACTTGGGAACAAAAACAAGTTTGTACTGCTTTTTATTTATGTGAACTCTGCAGAGCCAATTTAGCTTACATAAAATGAGTTGGATTCTATTCCTTCCTGTTCCTGTTCATCTTTCCCAGAATTGTATGCAGTGTAGTTGTAGCCATGTCAGTCTCAGGATATTAGAGAGAAAAGGTGGGTGGGGTAATATATTGAATTGAAGCAGCTTCTGTTGGTAAGAGAGACAGGTCTGAACAAGAGCTCTGTGGCGCTCGAAAGCTAGTCTCTGTCACCAACAGAAGTTTTCCAGTAAAAAATATTACCCCACCCACCTTGTTTCACCAGAACTGATTAATTAAGCTCCAATCAGCTACATTTGGTGCCAGCCTGAGTTCACATCAGGCTCTTGGCTCTGGGCACACTTTATTATTTAAACTACACTTCAGACATAGAAATGTGACTTTACAGCTTTCTCTGTTGCAAAGATTGCAGAAGAACTGGATGCTGGTAAATTGAGGCACACCCCACCCAGTTTTTTGGGACTTCAGGAAGATTGGGAAATTGGCAAATGGAAGCTGGATGCGCAGAACTGGACACAGACTTGGAGTGACAGCAGTGATGGAAGATGCGGAACCCTAAACTAAAGGTCTTTTCTACTTGCAGAGTTTCTGGATCCTGTAAGATGACCTGCTCCTTCAAGAACATGGGAAACTCTAGGTACCTTTACGTGGAAAGTCCTCGGGAATTGGGGAAATTAATTCACTGAGCGGAGACTCTGTGGCATGAGGATCTCAATTGGAAGGGACCCAGGGTTTAGGACTCTGAGATTTTCAGAGTCTTTTGGATGTTGGAAGTTCCATCTCTGGAATTAAAGACACAGGCCTTACGCAGGACAGTGCCCTTGGCTACAGAAGTACAGCCTATCCCGTACACAGTGACTGAATCCAAGCAAAGCTCTAGTGAGACCTCACATTTGACAGGGGGCGCAAAAGGGGCCTGGCATAATGCAACAGGAAAGACAGGGGCAAGGAAGGGAAAGTTCTCAGGGTAGTATGAGGTTGGGTTTGTTTGTTTTTTTGGGAGGGGGTGCGGGGACAGAACACATTAAAAATCACTGCCCTAGGAAGAGCCTAGACTCTGGGAAAAAATGAACAAGGTGAAGTCTAGGGCCCCAGAAATAAGCAAATCAGGAAGCAGTCCCTATGGTCTAGAATTAAAAGTGAGAAAATAACAGCAAATTTTGAACTCCCATTTGTCTGGAGTAGACATCCCAAATCTGCTCTCATCCTAGGAACCTACGAACATGAGCGACTTGTATAGCCTGGTAACAGATTCCTGTCAGATCCAGAAGCCTGGTTAGGGAGCATATTTCTGAGCTGATAAATCAAGTGTATTTGGAGCAGCAGGTAGCAGAGATAAAAGGGAAATTGGAGGTTGAGGCCAGCAAGCTCCAGAGACTCATTGGAGAGACAGCAATGCCACACAATCTGGCAGTGAAAACTAATAGATGGCAACTAAAGGCATCTAAAGGCCCCAGTGCCAAGAATTCTGGCCCAGAACTGAGAAAAGGTATGTGATCAGAGCATGGAGCATTTGTGGAGCTGTGCAATATGGCTGTGAAATCAAGACACAAGCAATTCTGAGATTGGGGTCAGGAGAACCTAGAGACCAACAGGGTCACTGTGTAGATATGAAAAGAACTGGAAGGCTACCAGTGGAGTGGTTATCAGACAAAACAAACACAGATGTTGTGTGCAGGATAAATGTGGGAGTGATGACAGTAGCCCCTACGGTCACCCAACTAATCTCTCCAGTTCTTCACTTGGTTGATCTACAAGAGAAGGTTCCCAAGGCCAACAGAAACTGGGCTGAAGTCCCTCATAACTTAAGAATTTACAGAGTCGGTTGACACAGCGCTTCCAAGAGCTGGAAGAAACACATTCCTCAAGGGATTAGGTTTTGGCACAAGCCACGCAGACAGAGTAAGAACTGTCCTGCTTCAGAGTAAAGAGAGAGAGACTTTATTCTGAAGTTGCTGCTGGCACATGAGCTGATTAAGCATCTTTCAGAGATCCTCTTGAGCTCTTTACAGAAAAAAATGTGAAGTTGGAGACCCTGGAGGATGAGGCAGCTATCTTAAGAAAAACAGCTAAGCACTGGGGTACTTCAGAAGACAGGGCCTGTGGTGATAGGTAGACTGACCAACCAAATAAAAGAACCATTGAGTGCCTAATAGAGATGCATGGGATGATGCACAGAAAAGTTGTGAAGGGAAGAAGCAAGGACCCCATCTGTAAGCAGGAGTGGGGAGGATGCAAAGTAAAGCCCATCTAGGACACATTTAAGACAGAGATGTACAGAAAGGAAAATGGGTCTGCCTGAGGAGTGGGGCTGGTTCAGAATGATTATTCAGGAAGTTGCATGGGTGGAAGAGGAACAGAAGTGGGGTTTGTTAAGGCTTCAAATGGAAATTGCAAGGACAGGGCTGTGAATCTTAGTGTTTGGGGAATCCAGGGAATGGAATCGACCTTATAAAGGATATTCTATACCTTAAATGCTGCAGATGCATCAGTATCTGAGCAAACTGTGCTCCTGAGGTGAAGGAGATAGCACTCCACTAATTTCATTCTGGTGAAAACCCAGTCTTGATGACTGTAGTGTAAATGAATTGGCCGCCCCCATGCCTCGTGGCTGAGATCCTTCTGCACTGCCTTCTCTTTAGTCTCCCTCTTCTGGACCCTTCTCAGACAGACTCCATACCACCGTTACTGGAGAGGGTTTTTTGACACTACACCCCATATTCTTCATAGTGATATTACTATGATATGGTTATAGCATAATTATGATGCATTTTATGCAAGATAAGTCATGTGAGGTGTCATTGGAAAAATTATTTGCTGAATATGATTGTCCTATTTGTATAATTTTTGTGTCTGAAGTTATGAATATTGACTTCATATCTATATTTCAAATGTAGTTTCACCTGGGTAACACTCACTAGACAAGGTGCTTTCAGTCTAGATAGCTGGGGACGAAGGGCCTATTCAGGGCAATGGGTCATTAGAGAGAACAACAGGCCTTGAAGAAGCTCATCTCCCACCTGGTGAGCCTTCCTGAGAACATTATAGACAGCCTGTGAGTGATGGCTGCTATGACTCTACAAGGACATGTGACCAGGCCACATGATACTAGACTCCATCTTGGGATGTCAGTATTTTTCCACAAACTGATCTGGGAACCAAGCTTTGGAACAAAAGGTTCCTGCCATATCAAAAGCTATATAAGGGAGGGAGTGACATCATCTAGTGCTGTTCATTCCCCACACAAGAAGACTCCTGGAAACATCTGAGGAACAAAGACTGAATTGAGGGAAGTGCTGGATCCAGGCTACAGGGATTTCTAGCCTGTGAATGAAACACCTAGGGATTCCAAGCTATAAAGCAAGAGCATTTTGCCCCTTAAGAATCTGAAGCCTGCTTGTATCATCTCTTAGGGTGAGAATCTGCTAATTGATATCCAGTCAATCTAGTATGCTAAGCTTAGTCTGTATTTTTTATTTATTTGCTAGGTAGTCTGCTTTGATCTTTTGCTATCACTTAATATCTATCTTTTGTAGTTAATAAACTAGTTTTTATTTTAATTAAACCAGTGAGCTTTGACTGGAGTGCTTGGGGAAAATCTCTGCTTGGTTATGCATTGTTCTCTTCACATTGAGGGAGAGGCAAACCACGTATTAAACCCATATACTGGCCAGATTTGACCAGGGCCGGATGGCACTGCTCTGAGGATCCCAGGCTGGGAAGTTGGTGGTTAGAGAGCCTGTGTGTAACTGCAGCTGGGCGTGTCCCTACCTGTATGAATGTTGGTGAAAGTGCAGGCTGGAAGGCTTTGCAGTTTATCACAGCAGTACAGTATGAGAGGGAGCCCAAACTGGTAGGTCAGGGGGCTCAGTGGCACTTTGGGGGGGAACTCATCACAGGGCTGATTCAAACAAAATGAACTGAAAAGTAAAACAATGTCCCAGAAGTCTGTCCCGGGGCCTGGCTCTTACCTCAGAGCCCAGAGGAGCAAAAGGTTCCTTCACAGGGTCTTTTTATTAGTTCTTAGGAGGTGCCCAATTCTGGAGTTCTGCTTTCAGCTGCCCTGCTCAAAGCTGACTCCTTTGCAGACTTCCCAGAGTCAGATCCCTTCAAGAACTGCTTCAGCTCTCTTATAGAGAGCCAGCTGCTTGGCTCCTTGAGCAAGCCTGCTCCAGGCTTCAAGTCTCCTACAGGCAGATCCCTCCCTCCGATTTCTCACAAGTAGACATTCCTGATGCAGAGCATGTCATTGAGGACTATTAAAGCCTAAATATGGCATGAGTCCAGGACTGAAGATTGGCACCTTCCTTTGGATTTTGATTACCCCAAAGGAGGTTTAGCCAGAGCACCAAATCACTTTACATCGTCCTATGGTTAAAATGGAGAGAATGCAGTTTATACGTGACTCCCAGATAGATGGCCAGAAGAGAGTTCATCCTTCAGACAGATGCCAGGAAGGAGGGCTGAGAGCACTAAAGGGGAAAGGCAGATGTTTAAACAACATCATGTGTCCTGAGCCTAGGGCCTGAGAAGGACTTGAGAGATTCATTACCGAATCTTCCTGAGCCAGTGAGAAAACCAGTAGCTCACATTTGTACAAATTGCTTTGAAAGAAATGGTGTTGCACAGATGTACCTAAAGCCTACTTTTGCCTGCAGAATCGTTTTTACTGATGCACATCAGCAAAAGTGCCCAGCTCAGCTGTAGGATCAGATCCTCAGGCATGCCAAAGCAATGCTGGGCACACATGGCAGAGAAAGTATTGGACAAGATGGCTTTGACCTATCTTTGTGCTCCCTGGATCCTGTTTGCAGCTCGGGGGCAGTTCTGGCCCCTAATAAAAGTTAGAGCATTCTCAGGGCTGCTCTAGCTTGTGCTAGCCCAGGGGTTCTCCAACTGGGGGTCGGGACTCCTCAGGGAGTCGCAAGGTTATTACATGGGAGGAGTCACAAACTGTCAACCTCCACCCCAAATCCTGCTTTATATCCAGCATTTATAATAGAGTCAAATAAATTAAAATTTTAATGTGTAAGGGGGGGTCGCACTTAGAGGCTTGCTGTGTGAAAGGGGTCACCGGTACAAAAGTTTGAGAGCCACTGTGCTAGCCTATAATAGCCCCCTACTGCTGGACTTCACTCACATCTCTCACTTGCCCTCAGCATGCCTCCCTGGGTTTAGAGACAACTACATTGGTTTTACACCACCCTGGGGATCCCCCACACAGAGGGGAACTCCCAGCTGCCTTTAAAGGGTATCTAGTGGAGTAAGGAGCTGCTCCTCAGACTGTATGTTGATTGCAGGGCTAGCAATTAGAGAAAACATCTTTTCACTTGCCTGCTGAGAACATTTGTAGTGGAATCAGTGAGACCCAATAAACATCCCTCCGCCACCGACCTAGTCTTAAAACCACATTTCAGAGAGGACCCACACTTCTATCATTACAAGGAAAACATTTATCGTGTGCCTACTAAATAAATGACAATCATAATAGATTAGGGAACAAAGTAACACGTTTTAAAAAAAAAATAACAAAATCCTATCACTTCCTAACCAAGTGGTAAACAATATTTAATCTATACAAAATATGTTCTGGTAGAAGTGTTATGTATTTGCAACACAAGCTAGTTTTAGAAAAATAATGGAATTCGATATTTTGAAGCCAGAATCATCTTAGTACCGTCAAAAACAAAGTCATGATTTTGAGCCTCTCTCCAGAGGCCACTGGCTATAAAAAGAGCATCTGGAGACAGAATTCCTGTTTCTTTTTGGCTGATAGTATGTATTCCTCTGGTACTAAATATAGATGTGTGTACAATTCATACATGGAGTTGGAGCCTTTACCATATAAGGGGAGAAGTAGGTGTTACTCTATGACCACTTTTTTTTTTTAACTGGTGGAGACTACGTTGTGTTATAAATCTGTCCAACACCAATAAACAGTACATAATATTGAAAGGGCTAAGTACTGGCCACTGTGTTCCCCCTGATGAGCTCCTTAGAGGATCTGCAGTGACAATAACTCCAGAATGTCTATGCAGAAGTACAAACGTTCAGAGTCTGATCTTTTAGCAGTATCTTAAGAGATGTTGGCTTTTTAGTTCAAGTAACACTCTCAACAAGGAGCTAAATAAATGCACCGAGTTTGACAAAGAACAAAAGTTAGAGCTCAGTGCTGATCTTATACCTCCACATACACAGCATCAAAAAAGTGGGATAGGTCTATGGCCCTGATTCAGCAGAAATATGGGGGGCTCCAGAGAGGCGCTGAGCAACCTCAACTCCCACTGAAATTGGAGCTCAGGAGGTGCTCAGCACTACATGGGAATGGGTCCTAAAGAGGTGACAGACTATCAGGAGTCCCGTTTCCCCCCTCCCACCCTCCAGAATACTGCCACCTTCCAATGAGTGCATTAGGATAGATACCGAATACATGTATATTGCTAGTATGCTCCAAGACAACTACTGACGTGGTTTCAGCATTATACACAGGTTATCTACATACTCCTGACTGAGACTAATATATCAGGAGTGCATTTTTTAGCGCAATTTATGTGCTGGAATATACATTGCAGAGGAGCCTTCTCAGATGTCTGATTAATAGGAAACTGACTGCCCACATGGAATTTTTACATATTTTAGAGCCCTAACAAAAATAATTGAGCACACAGGGACAGCATGCAGGTTTGGGACTCTTTCTGAGGTTTAGTGATTCTAATCATCCATGTGGGTAAAAACATGGTGAGTGAGGTTATTGGACCAACTTTTGTTGGTAGATGAGACAAGCTTTCCTGTTTCACACATAGCTCTTCTTCAGGTTTGGAAAAGGTAACCAGAGTGTCACAGCTAAATACAAAGTGGGACAGATTGTTATTTTGCTCTGACTGTCTGGTTACCTTTTCCAGACCTGAAGAAGAGCTCTGTGAAGCTGCAGAGCTTCTTTCTTCCTCCAACACAAATTGGTCCAATAAAAGATTACCTCACCCATTCTATTTCTCTCATATCCTGGGACCAATACAGCTACAACAACACTGCAAACATTCATATAGGTAGCATTGTAAACCATTAAAGTACATAGTGGGCAATACCCATTAGAAAGTCCTGTGCAATCTGTTAGTGCCACAGCCCTAGGCAGTTTTTGCCCTGGCCTCCATGTTCAGGAAACGAGCATGCACATACTCTCAAACGAGAAGCATTTCCCGAAAGTAACCGTTGGGGCTAGGCAAATTTTGTGGTCAGCCAGTTCCAGGAACACCCCCCCGGAGGGTGGTAACGAGGCATCTGTAAATCTCCTAATTAGGAGAAACCTGGCCAAAAAACTGAACACGTCATTACCCTTATAAATTGCCCACCGTGCAAGCAGTGGGCAGGGAGAAACGCAGAAACCCATACCCGTAACCGAGCCTGATCAACTCGAGGTCTCCCTCGGCTCCGTGTTCTCAGAAGCCTACCCGTTTGCCGGTGGTGAAACTTTTGTGGTTTGTGTGTGTAAGTATGCCTAGCTGCTAATTCTGCTAACTAACTGAGCCTGTAATCGTCTGTTGTAAGCCGGAGACGAAAGCCGATTCTAGCCGCCCCAAGGCTCCTGCGAGGGGAAACCCACTAACCAGGAAACCTTGAACGCAAGGGGGATTGGACAGAGTCTCACGGCAATCTTGAACTGTCTTACTGCATTTTTTTTACTTAGACGAGTAATTGCATTTATGCTTAATAATAGCACCAATAGCACCTTTACTAACCCTTGGAAGGACCTGAATAACTACTGGGACCTAGAGCGGTACAGGGTCAGCTTCTGTTTGTGATTGCAGTATTTTTATTATTTGTTCTAGTATTATATTGTAGGCCCAAGTTGTAACTAGTATTAAGTTGTTCCTCATCCGCACTTGTGACCCATTCAATAAACCCTCAATTCTAACCCCACGACTCATTGTTTGCGTTATCCCCATCGCTACCTTCGGAGCCACTTGTCACCCCTCCCGAGGACATCCAGTGATCGAGCCTCCGCCCTATCCCAGTGCTCATTACCTGGTAGATAACAGGCACCTTGTGACCATTTCGGTGGAGTGAGGGGCGAGAGTAATCAGTGATCAACATGGCATCACGAACAGGATGCCTTCGGGAGGGCCAGTGCCCGTGGCGTAGTGGGGACCGTGAACAGTCCGAGCTCGAGCAATTTCAACACCTACAATTTCACCAAGTGTCCAGCAGACAATCTGGGAGTCCCACCCTAGATTGGGTTTGCGTTATAGAGTCAGGGTCAGGGTCAAAAAGCTATATGACCTCGTTAACCCTGACCGCCATAGGGTGTCTCCTCCATTGCCATCCCACGTTTAAATGTCAGCCGGCCGATAGGTCCCTGCAGCCCCAGTGCACGGGGCTCGCGGATACTAGTCGGACTGAGACACCGTCCGGCATTTGGAAGGAGTGTAGCCGTATTGTTAAAAAATCTAGGGCCACCGTTTCTAAACTCATACCCCCGCCCCAGGTACAGCCGGGTGACCCAGCACACGGGTTGCTAACCCAATTAATGGAGGAATTAGAACAGACCAAGCGGTCGAAGAAACTTAGACCGGACGAGTATAAGTCAGAAGACGTGTCCACGGTCTTGTTCAGCGCACTAAACAAAGCACTGGACCTCTGTGCGGTCCTTCATGGAAGCACTATGTTTGCCGCTAAACAGGCCGCCGCGAACGGCACCGATAGCGCAGAAGGCGAGATGAGTGGCGAGGAGGAGGACGGGAGTCAGGTTGGCGGAAACCCACCCCCTATGAAGCCCCCCCTCCCCCTTCGATCTATCCCGCTCTCCCCTCAGCCCCACCTGCGCCTGAGAAGGAGATGCGGATAGAGGCAATGCCTGTCGCTATCACAAAAAGCAAGGTGGACTCTAATACAGGCCAAATTACTACTACCACCGAATATCGTACTCGCACTAAAGCAGAATTGAAGGAGTTTATGGTAGACACTAGGCGTGGGGAGAGCGAGCCCGCCCTCGTTTGGCTGGGCCGTCTGGCCCTGGATCACGGGGCAGAGGTAGTGGACAGGGAGGAGGCTAGTCTCTTGGCCAAAAAGTCCACTTGGTCGGGAGGATTTTCAGGCCATAACCTCTTAAGAAATGGGGTCTGGCCACTTACTACACCAGCCGCAGCCTCTTTAGCCATGAAGGGCAGTTTTAAGGGCATGTATATACCTCCCGGCAGCATAAATATGCCCATGAGATCATATGGGCTATTGCCGGGGCATCCATCGTAATGTGGGACCCACAAACGGTGCCCTTGAACTTGAATCCGCAGCAAGCCCAATCCAACACGCCGCTCATTTATGTCGGGGACCCCACCCAGATCCCGGTCAACAGGGATGCAGTGGACTTAGCCATAGACGGCGCCCCACCAATTGACACAGGGGGAACCCTGTTGCTGCATGGTTGGATTGGGCAACCTCTTATTACTCTATATGAGGCCATGTCCCGTCTTCGAATGCCACAAGCCCCCAAGAGCCCCATCTCAGCCCTTCCAGCTGAGAACCCTGTTAATAAGGGTCAACCTAAGCACCCTGAACGTACCAAGGCCGAAAGGGCGCTTTTTGGGTTCCTGTTACATAAGGGGGTGCCCAAGGAAGCACTGCGGAAGATGTCTAACTCTCAACAACAAGACCTGGGGAAACAGTTAGGATGGAAGGACTGGGACGATTATTTAAGAACAAAAAACGAGTAGAGGCCGGGTGCGCCCCGGCCTCCACGGAGACATGGGATGAGCGACCATATCACACCCTATTGGTAGCAGGTCCCAAACCCCTTCACACCCCTGTATCTTTCCTGTTGGACACCGGAGCTCAAATCTCCGTTATTAAACCCGATGTACCGCATATACCCACAAGTTATACTATGTTTATTCAGGGTCTTAACAGCATTGAAGAAAAACCCGTAGTCCGCTTTACTCTAATTCATAAAGGGTACAAGCGGAAGGTTAAGGCTTTGTTGGGAGGAACAAATTTGCTGGGGGTTGGGGATATAAAACAACTACGATTACAAAAACAGGTCTGTCAGGCCCTGCCCGTCACCCTGTCGCCCGACGCCCCCCCTCCCCTTATAGCCCCAAGCTTGTTAATAACAGCTCATGGAAATTTTCCCCTATTCCCACGAAGCCTGAAGGCATCCCCCTCATTAAGCAACTGCTCAACCAATTATTAAAGGAGGGATGGATAGCGCAGGCAACCACGTCAAACTATCTATCGCCCGGCTGGGGTATCCCCAAGCCCGGCAACCCCTCTGAATTTCGATTGGTTATCGACTATAGACAAGCAAACAGCCGAGTCCGACACCTTCCATTTGCGGGCCCGGCCACCATTCCAGAAATACGGCAGTAGCTAAGCGATGCCAGTGGGAGGTGGGCCTGCACCCTGGATTTAAAGGATATGTTCTATCAAATCCCGTTAGAGGACAAACCTCAAATCCTAAACTTCGCGTTCCAGGGCACACAGTACCAGTGGAAGGTGTGCCCTCAAGGGTTCTGTAATTCCCCCGCCTTGGCCACGTCTGCTCTTGCAAAAACCTTAAGAGGGGTAGAAACCACTGGGGGCACCACCATTTTAGCCTATGTGGACGACATAATCATAACTGGGCCCAACGAACACATAGTCCAACACGTAACTAACACCATGGTAGCCGAACTAAAGGCCAATGAGTGGCAAATTAATGAGACGAAAAGCCACCTCGTGCCCCCTCAAAGCTTTTCCTTCTTAGGCCAACATTATGACCCCTACAACTGTGGCCAACCTACCTCGGGACTTCTAGACCCTTGGGTAACAGATCCGCCCGAGAATAAAAGGCAACTACAAAGACTTTTAGGCCTAATTAATTATCACCGACACTTCATCCCGGATAAACATTTCGTAGACCTTGAAATGATCCAGGAGCCCCTCTCGTCGAAACGGAAACGGGAAATATGGAGCCCTGAGGCCCAAAAGAGCCTGGAACAAATAGCCGCCTGGTTTGCCTCTAACCCACGGCTGGCGCGATATAAAAGGGACTCACCTTTTACCATTACCCTTTTCTTTACACAACATCATTATGGGTACTCAGTATCACAAGACGGGCAACCGGTCTATAACTGGGCCCGACGGCTCAAGGGCCCTCAGTATCGATATGGACCCATAGGACTTATGCTGCTAGCCGCAGGCGAGGCACGCATTTGGGCTCCGCTATCTAGTAAAGGAACCCTGATCGGCCCAGAGGTACACCTCATACCTTGGCTCACGCGGCTGCCCCCCCCCCCAGTTTTCACGGGACCAGCCTAACTTGGCAACAGCTGTGTTATTTGGGGGAAATCACGTGGCGGGAATGGACGCTTAAATCGCTGCCAAACGATGTCCGAATCCCAGCAGCCTCGGAGCCCTTGTGTATAGAAACAAAATATGACCCCTGGATTGTGTCCGACGGGGGCACTTCCCCGACCCCCCGGGCAGGAGTCCTCTGTGCTAAATGCGACCACTTCCAGGTTGATCTCCTCCCGCCGGGTTCATCGGCCCAGCATAGCGAAGTCCATCGGGTCCTTCTCACTGCCCAGCACGTTACCCAGGCCCATTCCGTTTCTATTCAAGTCATGTTGGGCATAGACTCAGCATTCTCATGGGAGAGGCTAACCCCACAGCATTTACGCCCCTGTGGGATGCTATTTTCAGCCTTGTACGTAAGTTCTCCCGGCCCTGGTTTATAACCCATTGCCCGTCACATCGTCCTAATTCTAACCCCTTCCACTCCAAATTGGACCAAAAAATGAGGGAAATTCAAGCACCCCAAGTGTGTCTGGGGCAACAGCCCCAGCTCAAAACCGATCCATTCCTCCGATGGCTTCATGAGGATTGGGGGCATTTGCCTAGCGGCCGCTTATACAGTCAGTTAGCCCTAGGTGCTCAGGGAAAACCTGAGGTACGGCGGCAGGACTGCGAAAGAATAGTACAGTCCTGCCTTAAGTGTGCACAAATCAAGTCCCAAAACCGCCCTCGTTACGAGCAGTGGGCGTACGCGGCAGAGTTTTTCCCCCTGGCGCGGTGTGGCAAATAGATTTAATGGGACCCCTACCCGGAGCCCGTCGCCACCCAAAAGCTCTCGTCGTGGTGGATTTGGGCTCCCGTCAAACTCACTGCATCCCCCTGAATACCACCACGGCGGCGGCCGTGGCTGGGGGGCTGCAACAGGTGGCCGCGGCATGGGGTGTGCCCTCCGAAGTTCAAGCAGATGGGGGACCCCCTTTTATCAGCAAGCATTTTGAAGCATTGGTGTTGGAATGGATGGCCTCCCTCCATATTCACTTAAAATATCACCCCAAAAGTAATGGCGTTGTAGAGCGGATAATCGGGGTTCTGAAAACCATGATACGTTCAGTCAATCCCAACATTGACTATAAGGGTTGGAGTACGCTATTACCACAGGTTCTTATCTCCCTCAACACAAACTATTCTCGTTGGCCCAAAATCAGCCCCAGGCCCAGAGGCCCCTGGATCCCCGTATATCACCCTAACCAACTTGTCTGGGTGGCTAAGCCACAGGCCTCAGGTCACCGGGAACCCTATGCCGCACAAATTGTAACTGCGGGCAAATATCCCAATACCTATACGGTTGTAGATGTCCAGGGCAATCACACCTTGGTCCACCATAACTGGATAAGCAAACGTTCCGAATCAGGAGCGAACTAATGGGGGCCAATAAGGCCGCCTTCTGCTTTGTCTTGCAGCTCGCCATAGCGGCGGGAAGCCGGGACGACAACCAGAAGGGCCCAGATCTGCTGAACCTGAGACATCCGTATCCCGTGGGCGAAAATACCCATCAGCTTATGTTCGCAGCCTATTGGATCCAGGAAGCCCTGGGAGGAAACATCGACTTATCCTCACTGACCCCTGATAACTGCCTTGCATGTTCCAATAGGCTGTCTGTAAATAGGCCTTTATTTGATTTATTGCCTTTAGTGTTTAATTTTAGTAGCATTAATGGTCCCCTTAATTGCTCCTCCCCCTTTGCTCAGTGGCTCCCCACCGTACAATGGACAGGTTGCACAAACGATCTTTTTGACCCCATTTCCCCCCTTGTTTTTTCTATTTTTAATGAAACTAGGGTACGTCGTATGGGCCCACTCCCCTTGTCACCTGGAGAAAGGCCCATGGCATCCCACTGTTGGGCCTTTTTGGGAAATAATCGAACAGAAACCATTTGGGTCGGAGCCTACCCCAATTGTTCCCAGTGGCAGCTTGTGGACGGAAATGAGACAGCCAGCAGCCCTATTTTCAATCGTACGTCCCCACCCCCCATTTTATGCAGTAGCCGCGGCCAGAAAATTAGGTCCGGCGACATCACTTATAGCGGCAAAATATTATATCAGCCCCTCAAACACACAAATCTATCCCACAGCCACATTAAGAAGTTAGTTTTTAAGGGAGGCTCGGCATGCCAGGACTCTGTCTTTTCCCCCTGGTCCCCCAGACCCGGTCACTTCTGGCTGTGTGGCGAGGCAGCCTATACGGCGCTCCCCCCTAACCATAGAGGCATATGTACCATTGGATCTATCCTGTTAAAAGGGGGTGGTATTTATGTTAAGACCTGGCATCCCAACTCAGCCGGATGGGTTCGACGTTCCTGGGGTTGGTGGGAGAAGGCAAAGGGTGCGCTGTCCTCTGTAGTATCTTCAGTGGTCTCGTTTAACCCTGTTGGATATATGTTATTACGTGAGCAAGTATTATTCCAATCACTGGCTATTGAAACACTGGCAAATACCACCGCAAAGGGTTTTAATTTAGTTAATCAGCAGCTAATGGAATTATCAGATTATTCTTTTCAGAACCGATTAATGATACAATTTCTGCTGCAATCACGGGATTTTTGTGAGACCCTCATATCCATGTACCCACAGATTAAGGATAAGTGTTGTGTCTCTGTTTCTTCTGTATCTGGAAATTTAACGGAAGTAATTAATAACCTCAGGGCTTTAGGAACCGCCGTGCGTGAGTCCAGGGAGACCTTACGATTTTGGTCCTGGCTCGACTGGTTAGGTCTCGGAGCCTACAAGGCTTATTTCCAATCTCTCCTTATCTCCCTCCTGGTTGGGTGTATCCTGCTCTGCCTTGGCTGTGCCTGTTTGAAAGCCTACGTCCATCGCGTTATCGGGTCGGCCTACATTGCCTCTTCCCCCGACACACACCCTCTTGTAGAAGGGGATGGCGAGTCGGATGATGAATCTAAGGTATAGGCATAACGTTCACATGGAGCCCAGGGCACGGGGGCATGTTAGTGCCACAGCCCTAGGCAGTTTTTGCCCTGGCCTCCATGTTCAGGAAACGAGCATGCACGTACTCTCAAACGAGAAGCATTTCCCGAAAGTAACCGTTGGGGCTAGGCAAATTTTGTGGTCAGCCAGTTCCAGGAACACCCCCCCTGAGGGTGGTAATGAGGCATCTGTAAATCTCCTAATTAGGAGAAACCTGGCCAAAAAACTGAACACGTCATTACCCTTATAAATTGCCCACCGTGCAAGCAGTGGGCAGGGAGAAACGCAGAAACCCATACCCGTAACCGAGCCTGATCAACTCGAGGTCT
Source organism: Gopherus flavomarginatus (assembly GCF_025201925.1). NCBI lineage: Eukaryota > Metazoa > Chordata > Testudines > Testudinidae > Gopherus > Gopherus flavomarginatus. The sequence goes on from NC_066617.1 coordinate 289,619,568, forward strand.
CCCTTGGCTCCATGTTCTCAGAAGCCTACCCGTTTGCCGGTGGTGATGAAACTTTTGTGGTTTGTGTGTGTAAGTATGCCTAGCTGCTAATTCTGCTAACTAACTGAGCCTGTAATCGTCTGTTGTAAGCCGGAGACGAAAGCCGATTCTAGCCGCCCCAAGGCTTCTGCGAGGGGAAACCCACTAACCAGGAAACCTTGAACGCAAGGGGGATTGGCCGGAGTCTCACGGCAATCTTGAACTGTCTTACTGCATTTTTTTTACCTAGACGAGTAATTGCATTTATGCTTAATAATAGCACCAATAGCACCTTTACTAACCCTTGGAAGGACCTGAATAACTACTGAGACCTAGAGCGGTACCAGGGTCAGCTTCTGTTTGTGATTGCAGTATTTTTATTATTTGTTCTAGTATTATATTGTAGGCCCAAGTTGTAACTAGTATTAAGTTGTTCCTCATCCGCACTTGTGACCCATTCAATAAACCCTCAATTCTAACCCCACGACTCATTGTTTGCGTTATCCCCATCGCTACCTTCGGAGCCACTTGTCACCCCTCCCGAGGACTTCCAGTGATTGAGCCTCCGCCCTATCCCAGCGCTCATTACCTGGTAGATAACAGGCACCTTGTGACCATTTCGGTGGAGTGAGGGGCGAGAGTAATCAGTGATCAACACAATCCTTTTAATTTAAGGTTAAATCCTGCTAATTTACTTGGGTAAGTAATCCCTCTAATTATGCAGATCATGGAGAGGAAAGGCACCTCTATGAATCTATAAGTATGATTGCAGCCCTGAGTCTTGAGAAGAGGAGGATATTCTCCATCCAACCCCAACAGACATCCCTAGCAAATAGTCTGGCTACTTGGGATTTGTGCTGCATTCCAGGTTTTGTGTGATTTCTGATTCCATGTGGTGCAATTTTTCAGGAGAATCATTTCAGCTTTATACACTCACATCTGTGCTTTCATCTATATGACAGTTCTATTCATGTTAGAGTAAGCTTTCTACAACACTTGAGAAAAACAAGAATAAGTGAATCATGATAGCTCAGACATAGAATGTCTGCTAGATTTCCCCATTACTTGGTAGGCTCTCCTAAAGTGATTTGTAGGTAGCAAAATAAACAATAGATGGTTGGCGATCACATCCCTTGAGCCAGCTCATACTTTTCTCAGCCACAGATACATTCCCAGTGGTTCTTATGGTTCTTTATGACTGACCTTATCTAGCCTTCCAGGAAGAAGAAGATCCAATCTCATGCTGCATCTGGAATTCAAAAGTAAACATGGTCACCTTCATTTTTGAAACAAAAACAGATTGCATTTCAGGTTTTTCAATTACTTCCCATCAAAGATACAAGTGTGTACATCTTCATCCATGTTGTAAATGCAACATTTTAGACAAGTCAACTTAAAATTAAAATACATAAAAGTGTGCTGGCTGCATTGATTTTAAATATCAGGGGGAAAAGAAAAATAAACTTTGTATTGACATATTGAAGGAGGATTGTTCCTCCAGGACCCAGGCACAAGCTTGGCTGTCCATCTTCTAACATGGAAATGGGGAGGGGGGGATTAGTCTCTGCCGCAGCACCAGTCCCCAAACCCTCTTTCCCCAGAGTGCGAAGTGCCATCTGCATGTTCAAGTGTTGCCATTCCCCACCCCCAGCCCATCAGCAAAGTCAAGTGTGCCCATCGTAGCCTGATTTGGGGTGTGTTAGTAGAGTTGATTTAATTTATCCACTTAATTTAATTTTATTTAATTAACTTTAATTAATAATATTAATAATAGTTATTGGATATTAATTAGTATGGGTTTGGCTCACCAATTTGTTTGATCAGAAGATAAAGTTCGTCCTGAATCAGGCTTCACAGAGTTTATAAAAGGAACTTCTGGGATATGACAGGAGCTTACACTGAGACAGATACAGTCATTAACCTTTTATTAAAATCAATGAAATAGTAAGCAAATGGTAAAACAGTTAGGATTACAGAGTTACAAGCTTCACAGTTCTTTAAGAGATATATCTATGGTAATACAATATTATAAGCTGCAAACGTGGTTAATACTCACACTCTGATTTAATAACCTGGTGTTGGAAGATACGGGCCATGCCTGTGGCAATTTCCATTTTCACACCTCTGGCAGAGGAAGCTAATGCAGAGCTGCTTGCTATCTAATTTAACTCTGTATGCCTTAACTAAAATGAAATATAAAGGAAATTAAATCCCTTTACACTTACAGTTTGAAAGATAAAATAATACGGCCTATTAATGGTTAATAGCCATCGTAGATGGGCAGCATTGATACGTAGTTGAAGGTGGAGGCAATGAAGAGTAGATAGGAGCAGATAGATGGGTAGATTGCCTGCCTAATGGAAAGCTGCCTCACCTTTTTATAGGGCATTAGTCTGAAATCCTTCCTCCTATGCCCAAATTTCATCCTTCCCCCATGGAAATGTTAGGGTACACTTGCCCCATAGGCTAGTACGTATGTGCGTATGAATGACAGGTATGTAGGCATTGTGGCATACTTATTAGATTTGTGGGCAAAAATCTCCTTTTTCCACCCTTTACTGTTATCGGTTCAGGCAAAGGTCTCTAGACATCTGCATAGGTGTTTTGTCTATTATTACTTTTCTGAGTAAGGGTCCCAAATGTGCTAAAATTGCCTTAGCGTCACATACAGGATTTTGACCTGTAGATCTCATGCATTACAGCCAAACTTATTCTTAATATAAATCTATAGGCCTATTACATCAAATACTCAAATATTTATATTTATACAGACCAACAGATTAATCCTTAGGGCTACACCATTCTAAAGTTTGTGTAGTCTGTAGGCTTCACTTACCTTTGCGCAGATCTTCCTCAGTGCCTAGGGACCACCCTGAGGGAGGGAGAGATTGCAGGAGATCAGCTGGCGAGAGATCCCTGCAAACATTGCTCCCTCTGAACCATGCTGCCAGGCAGCATAGGGAGCAGGTGCCCAAAGCTTAGGCAAAATCCACGTGCCTCCAGTAGATCCTCCAAGATACAAATGGGGTTTGTTGAACCCACTGCTTCTTTTGCAGCAGGGGCGTGGAGGTCTGTGGCAATCACTGGCCTACATTATTTGGACAAAATACTGAAAGGTTTTCCTTCACTCAAAGCCTCATTCTGTGTTTTCCTTTAAAAGAGGGCAATCTAGTCCACTGTCTTTTTGCTACAACAAATTAAATTAAATGTAGCTACTTTAATTTCATTTTAATTAATTTTAAGAATCTTAAATATTTAAATTGTGTTTTTCTTGTTTCATACTGAGGAAATAATTTCTCTGTGTCAGATTTCTTTTAATCTTGGACTATAGGAGAAAATAAAAGCTGTGAGCTCAGTGGTTTGAGCATTGGCCTTCTAAAGCCAGAGGTGTAAGTTCAATCCTTGAGGGGACCATTTAGGGATCAGGGGCAAAAATCTGTTTGGGGATTGGTCCTGTTTTGAGCAGGGGCTTGGACTAGATGACCTTCTGAGGTCCCTTCCAACCCTGATATTCTGTGTTTTAATAATGAATCTAGGATTACTAATAGCTTGATCGTGCAACTCTTTACTCACTCAAATAGTCCTTGAAACCAATAGGACTATCCACTGCAATAAGAGTTTGCTAAGTATTTCGCTTAAATTTTGATTCAGTCGGTTGTGCAAGATATGAGGGTAGTACTAATTTCTGCGGAGGTAGAATGATGTACACTACATAACCCTAGCATGTTACATGCAGAGACAAAGTATTATTTTTATGCCCACGCCCAATTCATTTAGAATGTTTTTTCTCTTTATCTATTCATTGGCTACCTAAGACTTTGGGGAAACATTATGTCTTTCATATTTTTCTTTTTATTCCCCAAGTTTTCTATCCCCTGTAAAAATAGCTAGGAAGAGGAGCAGGGCGGATTGTCCATTTAACAACTCTTGCTGTATCTATCCTAGGATGTTTTTCGCCTAAAATTTTCCAACATTGTTCATTCAGCTCCACTAGTGATAACAGTGGAAACCTACTGTAGATAAGGTGCTGGCGGCCATCAGCATTTTAAGTGCTATGCCATGTAATAATGTAAAGTGCCAGCAGCTGTTTGGAATCCTGGCTGCACTAGCAGATAGGTTGGTAACTTGTTGAACTCCACAAATTTGAGGCACAAATAATGAAGTTTGTAAACTCACACAATCCAGTTAACTTGCAGGATACAGGACTGGCCAGTGAAAGTTGTGATGTAATTCCACTGATTTCAAAGCTTCTATTGAATTAATATAAATTTACACTGGAGTAAATGAGAGTGGAATTTGGCCTGTGGTGCTATAACCGCAAGATACAAAATTGTTATTTGATCCTGAAAACCATTACTGGAGTGAATCCTGTCCCGCTGGGCCATATGCTGCTCTCATTTACACTGGTACAAATCAGAACTGATTCCTAAGACTTTATTTTACAACTCATATAAAACAAAACAAAAAAAGAAAGAGTGAGGGACAAATTAAGAGTTATAGTTAAGGGAGAAAAGTTGTATGTTCAGGCAAGGTTTGAAAACAGATGGTTGGGTGAGAAACAGGAAGGTTGATCTAGACAGCAGGAGCTAGCGGTGTAAAGGCTCTCTAACCCACAGTGGCAAATTTGTTGTGTGAAAGAGCAGAAATGAGACTAGTGCTAGATCAGCAGAAGAAGCGGGTGGGGGAGCGGGGGGTGGAGAGGGGCGAAGAGCAATTAGTCTGAAGCCAGACTATGGAGAGACTTTAAAAACTCAGTTTATGCAGCATTTCCCTGACACGTCATAATTTATGTGAAGGCGATGAGCCACTTACGTAAATTACAGTGTTTACACACACATGCTGTGTAGATGACAACAGAATTTGGCCTTCAGCGTGATTTAACTGAGATCCTAGAGAAATAAGCACTGATGTTAGAAAAGGATTTTTAAACTGAAGTCTCTTTAACCAAACACAACATTCCTTCCAACTTTCAGAGATTGTTTGTGACTTTTAGAAGAAAACATTGCATAAATCTCTGTGCCTCCTTAGCTCTATTAATGAGACCCGTGACTCCAAACCCTATTTGAGAATAGTTTCTAAAGCTGCCTAAACAGGCAAAGAGCTAATCAGATTAGCTGGCTGTAACTCAGTGTAAATCATAATAAAATTGGTTTTAATAAGAACAACATCACATATAACACCTGTCATCTCACCAAGTGCTTTAAAAAACTATGGCACTAGCCCTGCACTCCTCTCTCTCAGGCAAACCTCCCATCACTTCAGGCTCTTACTTTCACCAGTGGACACCGCTGGGGTAGCGCGGGTTGGATGTGGGGCACGTGACAGCTACCGTAGCACACAATACTACACAGCAATTTAGCACCAAAGTAAAGGCTAAAATATTCAACTGAAAAGACAGAGTGACTATCAGCAGAAACTCAAACTGGAATTTGGGCAAAGCTCTAGGGGTAACGTGACCCCTTTTCACTAGTCAAAAGTCTGATATGGTTTTTAGTAATAAAGAAGCTCACAAAAGAAAATTATTATTGGGCTGACTACATGCTCAGGTCATTCCAAGACACAGATAGGAAGACAGACCAAGAAAGATACATTCAAAGACCCAGAAAAAGGAGTCGTGTGATTATTTTGTCCCATAATCCGGTAGACTAGTTTTTACTGTATTTAATCCTTTAATATTAAATATGAATATTTAAGATGGGTTGTCAATATGGTTATGTTAGAACCCAGTTGCAAAAACACAACCTGCTTGGTTTCACCAACAGCATTTCGCAAATGCGGCCACAGCCTCCTCAATGGTGGGGGCAGGAGGAGCAGTGCCCCTCCCCCAGGGCCACCAGCAGGGTTGAGCCCGCCCCCCGGAGAAACCCACAAGCTGGATGAACAGGTAGCCAGTGAGTTACTCACCTTCCCAGGGGCAGTGGGGTTGGGCTTCAGCCCTGGGGCAGTGGGTGGCAGGCTCCATCCCCAGGGCTTCAGGCTCCATCCCCAGGCCCTGTTCCTTGAGCTTTGGGCTCCATTTCCTGGCTGCACGTTGGCAGGCCCTGGCCTCAAGCTCCCCCCATCACCCTTGCCTACTGCTGCCTCCCCCAACACCCCATTGCCCGTGCCCCCCACTGCCTGTGTACCCACCTCCCCATCCGGGGCCTAATTTGTCTCTGGGCTTGCCAGGGCTGAGTAAGTCTGCTGTGAAAAAATGATATTTGTTTGTTTGTTAATATCACTTTTCACAGCAGTCTCAATAGCTAGCAAGTCTTAAAGAAATAAGCAACCAAAAAAAGGCAAAAGAAAAAACAAGGAAACAATACAAGAACCTGCAAAGCACCTTATTTGTGTTTCTAATCTATTTAAGGCAGGGTTTCTCAAACAGGGGTTGCTGCTTGTGTAGGGGAAGCCCCTGGCGGTTGGCCCAATGTGTTTACCTGCCCCTTCTGCAGGTCCAGCTGATCATGGCTCCCACTGGCCACAGATCGCTGCTCCAGGCCAATGGGGGCTGCTGGAAGCGGAGGCAGCGATCTGCAGCCAGGGGGAGCCGCTATCGGCGGGACTTGGGAATGCGGCAGTTAAACGCACTGGCCAGGCCTTCCAGGGGCTTTCCCTTCACAAGCGGCAACCCCTGTTTGAGAAACCCTGATTTAGGGTCAGTAAAGAATAGAGACAACTATACATTCTTTTTATTATTGAGTTTGCAATAATAATAATAAAATAATAATAATAATAATCCTACATAAATAAATTACAATGATTTGGACATGTATATGTGCATATTTATTTGTTTTTCCTAAAGTTAAGTATTTTAGGAAAAATTATCAGACTGGCCACCAGCAAGAGCTGGTGGCTGCAGTCCAAGCCACCAAAAAATTTGTTGTGAGAACATCTACTCTAGGACCCTAGAAGCATTGAATTATCTCGTTGTTTTTGTTTTGTTTGTTTTAATTTTATTTTATTTGTCTGTGGCCAGATCATTTTAAAACTCTCAAAACCATACGAAATCAACAACTTAACCGGCCCATTTAGCTGGCAGATTCGGCCACAGTGACCTTTACGTGCCTTCGCCCTTTGCTAGCAGGAAACTTTCTGTTGATGCTCTCCAGGCATCTGGGGGAGCCAGAATCTGGCAAAGGGACAGGACGAAAGGTTGTTGCTCTGTAGGAGGGAGCGGGTGGAGTTTGGCAGTGATTGATGGGAAAGATGTGACTGATTTTTTAAAAAAACCGATTTGCCTAATTTACTGGATTTAGGCACATACCGAAAGCAAGGAAAGGCTGACACCCACTTAGTTGTTTCCCGAGAGCCAGTCCTTCCTGCGGCTGCAGAGCGAAGCTGCTGCTAACCAGGCAGCGTCCTGCAGAGCGCGGGTGCTGAATCGCAGGCAAGCTCTGGGAAGCAGGAACCAGCTCTTGGCAGCTGGTTTGTGCTGGGAGGATTTGAAAGGTAAATAGATTTTTATAGCAAGCTGAGGACAAGCCACTGAACACGCATTTTCTTCTCACGGGGCTGGGAGGGGGACCCAAAACCTTGGGACTTTTCTTTGAAGGGATAAAGGATTTGGTGGTGCTGAGAGGAAACCCTCCCTAGGAATGGAGGTAAGGGCTGCAAGCCGGGGCAGCTAAGGCAGGGGGGCGACGCGGTGGAAATCTCCGCTCCCATTGTTTCTCGGGTTTCCCTCTCGGCTAGTTGCAATTGACGTTTCCACTAAGGTCGGTGCTTAAAAAGCAACTCGATATTTCACTGCATGTATTTCGCTCTTTCCACACATCTAGCGCGCCTGCCTCGGACTCAGGAAGGGAGAGCGCAGCTTGCTCCCTCTCTGAACGGGACATTGGACGGGACAGGAAAGGAAGGAGGGTTTCTGCGGGGCTCGGTGCGTTTTGTAAGGGGGGAGGACCCCGCTCCTTTTAAAGCCTTCGCCCGGTTTGGCGGGGGGGACCCCTTTCTGAGCCGCGTTAAATGTTCCTCTCCCGGCTCTTGCTCAGTGCGGGGAGAAGGGCTCCCCCCTTGTGATCCGGCGCGGGTCCTACCGGAACGTCTACACTGCAGTGCCCCAGCCCCTTCCCCCGAGCCGGAGTCAGCCCGAGCCCGCCGCGGGTGTCCCGCTTGCAGTGTAGCCAGCCGGGGACGCCGCTAGCCCGATCTGGTGGGTGGCGGCGGGGCTGGCGCCGCACCTGGAGCCCCGCTGCCGGGCTGATCCCCGTCTCCTTTCGCTCCGTTGCAGCGGGACCCGGCTCTGCCCCGCTCCCGGCAGCGGCATGCACCGACCCAGCCTTTGGAGCCTCCTAGCTCCCGCTCTGCTGCTCAGCTGCTGCGCCGCCTGGGAGGAGAAGGGGTCCCTGCGCCCGAGGGGCGTCTCGCAGCGCAATCCGCTTTCCCCGGGGGCCGCGGTGACCCACACCGCCCGCACGCCCTGGTTCAGGGGCTCGGCCTCGGCCTCCAACGTGTCCAGCTCGGCTGTGCCCGGGAACGACCCCGGCCGAGCCCGCTCGCTGTCCCCGCCCATGTGCACCGGGCAGACGGAGGTGAAGGAGACGTTCAAGTACATCAACACGCTGGTGTCCTGCCTGGTGTTCGTGCTGGGCATCATCGGCAACTCCACGCTGCTGCGCATCATCTACAAGAACAAGTGCATGAGGAACGGCCCCAACATCCTGATCGCCAGCCTGGCCCTGGGGGACCTGCTCCACATCACCATCGCCATCCCCGTCAACGTGTACAAGGTAAGGGAGCCTGCGCCGGCCTCCTGCCACCCGCCCACGCTGGCCTGGCAGGTACATCTCCCCCACCCAGACAGCTCAGGCTGGCAGAAGTTGTTCCACGAAGGGGCATGTAGACAGCAACAGTTACCCCCTCTGGACCACACTGTGTCCTAAAGCCTTTTAAAAAAAATAATAAAGGTGCAAGTGCATTAACACCTGCTGTCTTAAAGGGACAGATATCACTCTAGATCTAATATTAATCCGTCAAGAAAGGGGCAGCTGATTTTGGTCACACATCCCCTGCAGAGAAGCAGTAAAAAGAGCACCCATTCCTTAAATGTGCCTGTTGGTCCTATGCACCAGGGTAAATTTCAGCAGGCAATGAAATAGGGGCAGATTCAGGTGCTTAATTTTAAGCAGATAAATAATCTAATTGGCCTACCTTGCTGATTGTGGGTGGGTTTACTCACCTGCTTAAAATTAAGCAACCTGTTAAGTGCTTTGCTGAATCTAGGCTTCCTTCCCGAGAGAAGAAGTAAAGAAAAACTGGCTTGGGTACAGATCAGTGGCAGTTTCCCCTAAATACCTGCCTGTGGATCTAGGCCTTGATTCTCAAATTGCAGCTGCATTCTAGGAGGGGGAATGGTGCATTCTTAGCACGGTAAAGAACTCGCCCTGTGCCAAAGCCCAGTGGCCTGGCATGAGATCTCTTCTACAGCTTTCTCTTTCCCACCTTTGCCCCAGAGCAGCAAGTGAAAGGCTTGTAGTTCTGAGTGAGACTATGCTACCTGCACTTCAAGTGCTGCTGTCATCCTTAGGACTTTTACATAAAGCTGCAATAAAAATAGTAGAGAGTGTAAAAAATATTTCTATTTTACCCCAGTGTATGACTATTACTTTATATTACTAGTCCATCTAGAGTCTCCAGTCAAGATCAGGGCACATTGTGCTGGACAGTGAATATACAAAAGATAGTTGCTGTAGTCTAAATATCTGAACATCTTACAGAGAAGTAAACTCAAAGTAACTTACTCAAAGTAAACAAGCAGATCTTTTCTCCACTCCTTTCCCCACCAGCAGGTTAGAAGTTTTGGACTTGAATCTTATTTTAATTTGGGAATGCTATGTTTAAAAGATGGGTTTTTAAGTTAGTCTGCATGATTTGTGCTCACTCTGAGAGGTTGTTGAAGGGAATCCCATAATCTTTACTCTTCTAAACATAGAATCATAGGGCTGGAAGGAACGTCGAGAGGTCATCTAATCCAGTCCCCTGCACTCATGGCAGGACTAAGTATTATCTAGACCATCCCTGGTGGGTGTTTGTCTAACCTGCTCTTAAAAATCTCCAATCATGGAGATTCCACAACCTCCCTGGGCAATTTATTCCGGTGCTTAACTACCCTGACAGTTTTCCTGATGTCCACCCTAAACCCACCCTTGCTACAATTTAAGCCCATTGTTTCTTGTCCCTTCCTCAGAGGTTAACAAGACCAATTTTTCTCCCTGCTCCTTGTAACAATCTTTTATGTACTTGAAAACTGTTATTATGTTCCCTCCTCAGTCTTCTCTTCTCCAGACTAAACAAACCCAAATTTTTCAATCTTCCCTCATACCTCATGCTTTCTAGACATACTGGAGTATTCTACAGTAACTCTCCCCAGTCTTTCAGCAGCTGTTGTAAACTTCCGAGTCAAATTCATTAGAATTATACCAGTGATGAATTTGACTCAGCGTTTTAGACCATCACCGCACTATATATTTATCTGAGTTTCTATATAAGGGGGTGTTAGTTTCTGGCTGCAGTTGGTATGTGTTAAACAATAGGTGTTAAATTTTTAAAAAACTGCTTTGAAAAGTAAAAACTGAACTGACAAAATGGCAACTACAGTGTATAAATCCAGGAAAGACTGTCAGTAACATGACTTTTTGGTACAGGAATTTGATGTTCTAGTCACACTGACATTTTCAAAAATGAAATAACACCTGGCAAGGGCTGTCACAGATTACCCCATCGCCTGACCAATAATATATTATTCTTATCTTGATTGATTTTTCATGAAATATATTATCAAGTGTGGAGGACAGAAGGGTCAGAGAACATACTAAGTTATACCAAGCACATTGCGCATTCAGGACTTGTCATTTCAAAAAGGTCCTGCTATTGCCAAGAGCTGCTCATCCATCATAACCAAGCTCCCAAACTGAAGTGACACCGTATATTTAAAGTTATATTATAAACACATTTACCTATATTACTAATGACTTTAGAGCGTTAACCCCTATGATGAATTTTTAAAAATCCAATTTATTCTTCACTATTGTGTGTGTTTGAATGCTTTTTACAGTCCTCTTTCATCTTGGGCACTAAAGTCAGTTTCCCTTTAAGATTCTTGTGGCCACAGTATTTGCAAACACCTCAGTGTAATGTTTGTTTGTTTAAAAACAACTAATTCCAATGGAATTTTACAATGAATGCTAATGGAAACACACATTTCTGTTGGCCTGAGATTTGGTAAAAGCTTATTTTACATAATGTAAATTATGTGCCAAATCTGAGATGACAGTGTCCGTTTACCAACTTCACAATCCAATTAATTCAGTTGCAGAGATGAGCCCAAAAAGCCTTATAACATTTGAGGCAGATTATAGTGAAATGACCTCTAATCAAAATCTCCTAGTGGGATGAGAAAAGTAGAGGCTAATAAAGTATTTCATTTTTGTACAGGAAGCAAGCTCATCAGTTGTAACTCATTATTTGGAGCAATTATAATACCACTGACCCAGATCTTTAGAGTGACACTCAAAGAGGGCACCTATTTGGAAAATAATGCGAAGGAAATTACTGTGTTCAAAAACCTACCATTGCTAGTAGCTTTCTTAACAACGCTTACAGTAGCCAATGTGAAAGTGAAATACCACCCTAATGTATGAAAAAAAGTACCTAGCAGAACTAGACAGTTCCACAATAGATACTTCAGAGTTTGCACAAAGCACAGATTTTGTGTGAGCTGTTCAGCAGGATGAATTCAAGATACTGTTTGCAGTGTTGCTGTAGCTATGTTGGTCCCAGGATATTAGAGAGACAAGGTGGGTGATTTTATGATTCAATTCTATATCTTTTATTGGACCAACTTCTGTTGGTGAAAGAGCCGAGCTTTGGAGCTACACAGAGCTCTTCTTCAGGTTTGGGAAAGGTACTCACTAAATACAAATTAGAATAGATTAATGTAAGTAGTTAAAAGAACCAGAGTTCAAACCAGACAGTCTCTATGCCAAAGAATAAATGGACACAAATCTGACATCAGGAATCAGAACATTCAAAAACCAATAGAAGAACACTTCAACCTCTCTGGCCACTCAGTAACAGACTTAAAGGTGGCAATTTTTCAACAGAAAAGCTTCAAAAATAGACTCCAATGAGAAACTGCTGAGCTTAAATTAATATGCAAACTAGATACCATTAACTTGGGTTTGAATAGAGATGGGGAGTGGCTTGGTCATTACACATATTGAATCTATTTCCCCATGTTAAGTATCCTCACACCTTCTTGTCAACTGTCTAAAATGGGCCATCTTGCTTATCACTACAAATGTTTTTTTCTCCTGCTGATAATACCTCATCTTAATTAATTAGCCTCTTACAGTTGGTATGGCTACTTCCACTTTTTCATGTTCTCTGTATGTATATATATTTCTTACTATATGTTCCATTCTATGGATCTGATGAAGTGGGCTATAGCCCACGAAAGCTTATACTCAGATAAATTTGTTAGTCTCTAAAATGCCATAAATACTCCTGTTCTTTTTGTGGATACAGACTAACACAGCTGCTACTCTGAAATAAGTAGTTAACACACTGTAAGAACCATTCAAAGTAAAGTGGCCTGTTAACACCTCAGAAGTCATAGGACAATAAAGGGTGGTTAGTGGATTACAGATTGTTGTAATATGCCATAAATCCAGTGTCTTTATTAAGAGCATTTTAGTGTCTAGTAAAGTTATAAATTTAATCTCCCAGGTTCATCTTTTGAAGGTGTTGCACAGGTTTCCTTTGAGGATGAGGATTGGGAGGTCAGAAATGGAGTGATCATTTTGTGAAAAGTGTTTTGCCCAGAAGTGATATTTTGTGTTTTAGCATTTCTCTGTGTGAATTCATTCAAGAGTGAGTGATTGTTTGGTTTCACCCACAAAGATATTATTGAGGTATTAGTGCACTGGATGAGGTACACCATATATTGTGATAGGCAGGCATGGGACCAATGGATCTTAAAAGGTGTGTTGTGAGGAATGTTGATCATCATAGCAGTGGAGATATGTCTGCAAGTTTTGCATCAGTTTTTATGGTAGGGTCTGGTGCCGCTTTGAATTAGTGTGTCCTGGTTTCTGGGGAGCTTACTTTTGATGATGAGCTTGGTGAGGTTAGGTTGAGATATTCTTGTCTAGTAAATTCCTAAAAAGCCATACAGTTCAGAGACACCTCAATCTTGAAAATTCAAATCACTTATCCTGAAGCTATCTAAAGATAATCAAATATCATCTAAGCTATGAGACAAAGTAACATATAAGGGGGCCTTTAAAATAGAAGCATTATGAAAAAATGGAAAACATTGCACAGCTCAAGCAAATAAGAAAATATGCACAAAAAATTCAGATGAGGGATTTGCAGGACCCAGGAAACCGTGAGGCTGTGGTTGCAGACCTACAACTGCAGAGTACGGGGAGGCTACCACTGCCCTATGCAACAGCTTGGCTTTTTGGAACTAGGGTGTGCCAACCATAGCTCTTTTCCATTTTCCAAAGTGCCAAGTGGAGCCATCTGGAAATGCCCTTCTGCCTGGTCCACGAGCATGACAGGAACACAGAATTTTGGGGGAAATATATGACTGCAAAAGGTCATTTAAAATGTGGGCCAATGGGAGCGGTTGAGTGCAAGTATAACCCACTGGTCAATGTGTCCCCCTCTGTGCTCAATCCACAGAGGATGAGTCTGATAGCTATCAGCCTAAGATTATAGCTCATTAGTTCAAGCTACAGAGACTCATGCTTTTAGCCTGAGTTCCTGGGCCAGGCCCCAGCATTGGCTATGATGGCAGCTATCAGATAAGCACTCATAGATACATTTTTTTAAAAGATGCTAAGGGAACATTAAGGTTGAAAAGTGGAACACCCAAAAGTCTACAGATTCCAGACTTACAATTGGATACACAACATTAAGTCTACCTCTTGTGCATATTCATTGTGATGCTTAATTAAATAGATACCATTTCACAAATGCCATAATATAATCTCATACAATTTCTTCTACAACTTTCAGTACACACGTGTAGTAGTTTGTAATATTCATTCTCTTATCCTTACATAATAATATTGGAGCATGAGCTTTCGTGGGTGAATACCCACTTCCTCAGATGCATGTATTCACCCACGAAAGCTCATGCTCCAAAACGTCTGTTAGTCTATAAGGTGCCACAGGATTCTTTGCTGCTTTTACAGATCCAGACTAACACGGCTACCCCTCTGATAATAATATTATTACGTTTCATTTGATTTTATTGATGTAGTCTTCCATGGCCACACAGGGGCCTCTTGTGCAGCTTCCTGAATCTTCACTCTTTACCACTGCTACTTTCTCAGATCACAAGTGGGTGGGGTGGGATGGAGCCTTGACTCTGCTCTTCCCAACCATGCACTGGCAAACTGAGCCAACATGGGGCAGGAGAGAAATCTGTACCTGGCAAGGAAATGTCACAGATTACTTCCCCCCAGAATGAGTGTGGGGGAAGAGTAGAAAAGCAATTGCCACTCTTGAGTCACAAGTACATCCTGGGGCTCTTCCTGGGCAGTGAAGCTAAGGAGCCACAAGGGTTAATACACAAGCCAGTGAGCCAAAGCTCAGTCTGACCTGGTATATGATAATCCTCTTTTCTGTAATGTATTTTAACACTCAAAAGCTACGAAACACCATGTTTATGGTTGCAGTACAACTTTAATTTGGCCCTGTGTTCATCCAGTCTGTGCATGGAAAGACACAGGAGTCATATGGAAAATCTGGTATGTGATCATGTAGTTAAATGCATGTACACAAAAAGCCTAAATTAAGGTTGCCTGGGCAATAATCAATTTGGTATTTCTCAACTTCCCCAAGGCAAGATACTTCCCCTTAGTGAGGACCATTACCATTCCAAATTTCAGCTACTAGCCCCTAGTTATTTCAGCTGTAGAAAAAGTTGTAATTTTTTTTCTATAATGGGAAATGTACAGTATTTTCACTCTTTTCAATGTCTGCACCAATTCTGTTGAGATTTTGCAAACTTCAGTTCTAGACAGAGCCCAGGCATGGAAAACTTATGCCCTCAAAGATTAGATTTTTATGCTGCTTTGTCTGTAATATAGATATTTTCATAAGAGCAAATTAAGGGCTTGAAGTGTAGCTGTTCAGCCCATGGGCTTCTTTATGAGCTCATTGGAGGTTTTACCTGTGGCCTGTCTAGGCAGGTAAACTGACCAGAACAGCTATGGTGGAATAAATTATTTTGAATCAGCTATTCTGGAATAGCCCCCATATGGACACTCTGTCCCAGAGTACGGGCTTGTTTACATTGCCACTTAAGTCGATATAAATTATGTCACTCAGGAGTGTAAAAAAGCCACCCCTGTGTGACATAAATTACTCTCTCCTAATGACATAGCTTCTACCTCTCACTGAAGCTGATGGGAGAGTGCTCTCCTGTCGGCAAAGCATGTCTTCGCCAGATGTGCTACAGCAGCACAGCTGCACCGATGTAGAGCAGTAGTGTAGATTAGCCCTAAGAATGACTTTATTCTGGAATAGTGTAGCCACATGGGGAGCTGTTCTTGAATAGCTATTCCAGAATAATTTATTTCACAGTAATTATTCTGGTCAATTTCGCCATGTAGCAAAGGCCCAATTGTGAATGCAAAATTGGGTCCTATGTCTCTAACGTATAAGATATGGGAAATTTCTACATGCAGTGTATATGCCATTTTCCAAGGATCTTAATCTGGATCATTTATATTTGTAAAATATCATTAAATTTTGTAAATTCAGTGTAAAGTTTTTGTCAGTTTATCTGTACACTTATTCACTCATTACATATATGCCTGTGACCATCACCACCACCAATTCTCATCTCCTGCTTAGGCCATGGCTACACTGGCGCTTTACAGCGCTGCAACTTTCGCGCTCAGGGGTGTGAAAAAAACACCCACCTGAGCGCAGCACTTTGAAGTGCAAGTGTAGCCATACCCTGAGTCTTTTGGCTTCTCCTCTAGTGTTTGTGCCTAATGGCAATACAGCTCATTGAGTGCCAACATATCTGTCCGTGCTTCTTGTCCAATCCTGCAAGGGCAGTGTAGGTTCCACAACTATTTACCTTTCAACACCTCTCCTTAGAGTTTATGGGGTTCTTTTCTCTTTTGGGAGTGTCTGCATTAATTACCGTTAGAGTAATAATCTTAACACAAACAAGAATTAAAAACTGAGTCAAAATTAAATTAAAACAAAAGAAATGATTTGCTGAACATAACTAGATTTACATCTCTCATCAGATAGACTAAATAAGACATTCTCATCTTGGTTAGAGAGAAAGAAACCCATATATGTCTAAAAAGCAATTCCTGGCTCCCAACAACTAAATAAATCTTAATAACCTTAAAATATTAAACAAGTGCTTCAATTAAATATTGTGTAATTCATCTCAGTCATTAAGAATAGTTTATTGGCAAAACGATAATTTGAAACACTTGTTCCTATGAAAGAATGAAAAATCCTTTGCCTTCATTGTCTATCTTGGTATTCAGTACATCAGATGGAAATATATTAGCCTTTTCAGATTTATGTATGTACATGGATTGTGAGGTGCACTTTTGTTCATGAATTCAGCACAGCGGTGCATGCATATTTTTGCACATAGCTCTGCTTTTGAAGTTTTGAAAACCATGTGCTAAATTACTGTTACCCTTGGGTACTGTTACTGTACCCTTGGAGATGGTGTGTGAGATGTGGTATATACAATCTCACTGGAGAAATGTTCAACAAAAGACCACCTATATCTGGTGAGATGATAGAACTTTCTGAGTTATGATTTATCTCAGATTACTTCCTGCATTTCTACCAAACGGATATTGGTCCTGAGCATTTGCAAGAGGGAAAGCAATGAGCACTCAAACCAAATAAGGAGCAACATCCCAAGGTCCTTCTCCACCAGCAGCATGATAACTATTAAAAATAAAAGCGGAGACGTTAAAACAGAAGGATAATTAGTTGGATCCTTGATGCTCCAGTAAGTCAGGGCTGAGCCCTCAATGCACATCCCAGTCAGCAGTGCCAACATTCTAATTTGCCGGGGAAGGAGGGAGCCCTCCCATGAGTGCATCCCACCCTTCATTCCTCCCCGTCCACCGCCCCCAGCATCTCCTGGATGCCGTGGAACAGCTGTTCCACGGCGGGTGGGAGGGCAGGTGAGGTGCTGATCGGTGGGGCCACTGGTGGACTGAAGACACTGGGGGGAAGGGTGCCGGGGGGGAGCTGGCTGCCAGTGGGTGCTCAGCACCTACCATTTTTTTCCCATGGGAGCACCCACGGAGTCGGTACCTATAATCCCAGTTCTCCAATGATGGTTCATGCTAATTCGAACAGAAGAAGGAGATGCTCAGTTGAGACCAGCTAAGCACAGCTCCTATCAAGACTGCCAAGGGGATGTACCCTTTGGATTGCCTGGTAGAACTGTTGCATAATGATCATACAAGTCTTGTTGATATATTGTAAGGCAGTGATTCCCAAATATATAAAAGCAGCAAAAAGTCCTGTGGAACCTTATAGACTAACAGACGTTTTGGAGCATGAGCTTTCGTGGGTGAATACCCACTTCGTCGGATGCATAGTCTATAAGGTGCCAGAGGACTCTTTGCTGATTTTACAGATCCAGACTAACACGGCTACCCCTCTGATACTTGACACCAAATATATAAGTTCCCTTTCCTGGAGGGACTCATTGAACCTTAAATCATCTAAGAGAAATGTTCATGTTACATGAATGTAATTATAAAAAATGAAATTGCTAATCATACCTGGTATTTTCTTTTCACAGCTCCTTGTAACGGACTGGCCCTTTGGAGTTGAAATGTGTAAACTGGTACCCTTCATTCAAAAGGCATCTGTGGGCATCACTGTGTTAAGTTTGTGTGCCCTCAGTATTGATAGGTGAGACCTGTTTCATTGTTACCAAACTCTGTATTTTTTTCAAGTCATTTTAATCATATAAAATGCACCCATAAGCCAACTTTTGCTCTTCGTTCAACTGATACGACAACATTGATATGTGTTTATATCAGTTTAACAGGGGGCAAAATTTAGCCCTTAATCTAATAAGTGTCCACTGTTGATATTTAGGTATCGAGCAGTTGCTTCATGGAGCCGAATCAAAGGAATTGGAGTGCCAAAGTGGACTGCCATTGAAATTGTATTGATCTGGATTATGTCAGTAGTCTTAGCTGTTCCTGAAGCTATAGGTTTTGATATGATTGTTATGGAATATAAAGGAAAGCATCTTAGAATCTGTATGCTTCATCCCACACAAAAAACATCCTTTATGCAGGTAAGATATTTTCTATTTTAAACAAGTCCTTTCTCTTAAACAATACCTGTATCTAGTTTGCTCAACAGTCTAAAAGGACAAAACTTAGCAAGTTTTACTTCCATTAGCTATTAAATTCATTCTTTAGTAGAAGGGTGTACAGAAACTCTGTCACTGACTTACTGTGTGGCTTTGGGCAAATCCCTTAATCTCTTTGTTTCCTCATCTGTAAAAAGGGACAATAATACTTATATCTCATTAGTGCTGTTAGAAGAATTGACAGATAGTTAATTCAGGCTTGCAAAATGCTGCACATTGTTCATGTATAAATGTTCTCTTTACTACACCCCAAACTGAACTCCTAACATGTCTGATTGTTTCCCCCTAGTTTTACAAAACAGCTAAAGATTGGTGGCTGTTTAGCTTTTATTTCTGTTTGCCGTTGGCCATCACAGCGCTTTTTTATACTCTGATGACCTGCGAGATGTTAAGAAAGAAAAGTGGAATGCAGATTGCTTTAAATGACCACTTAAAACAGGTAAAAATATGCACGTGAAAACACTGCTGAGTTTTATATGCGATTACAGGAGAACCTACATTAATCCAAGCACCATATAATTAATGCACACTGAAAGTGCAGTCTCCATCTTGCTTCTTAGATGTTTATAAGTAGTATTGCCAACCCCAACTGTTCAAAAACCATAAGGCCCCAAAAAGATTGTCTTAAAAATCCTGAGACTTTACTCAATTATGAGTTGTTTTCATTTTCTGCAGTTAGGGTTCACATTTTTAAGCTTTTTTTCCTGCCACTGTGAGGGCTAGAAACGTTTTTATATGAAAGCTGAGATTCACATGACTCCAGAAATTGGGATTTAAGAGAGACACCAAGTATTGTGAGACTCATGATAAAACTGACAGTTCGCAACGTTGCAGTGCTGTAGTCAGGTATCATATTATCAGAAAACTTCACTGCAAAACACATTGCAGAATATTTACTAGCATACCATGAAGAATTATCATAAGTAACTAAACCTAAACTACACTTTTAAAATAAAATATATTTGGAATCCTTGCTTTCTTGTTTGTTAGCTTGTTCACTAATTTGCAATGTCATTAGTGTAAATAAGAAATGTTCACCTATATTAATATATTTGTAATTTATGTCTCTTGAGCTCTTTAAAACCAGGCTAGAGAAAAAAGCACTAGATAATATACAAGTGAAAACAAACTGTACTTTGAAGGGGGATGGACTGGATAACTAATCTCTTTTCCACCTGTAACTTAAGTGATTGTATGTATTGACCCCTTGAATTTGCACAGTTCATCCATAATCAGAAGGGTTATAGGTATGATTAAAATTTGTGAATAGTAGCTACAATAGTTAAAGATCTCAAAATCAATTAAAAATGTTAAAAAAATAAGATGTTCTAAACGTCACCTAAGTTCCCTCTAAGCTGCATGGCCATGCAGCTGCTTATTAAACTCCACGCAGGGGCTCAGGGCCACGGTGGGGAGGGGTGTCTCTCCCCCAGTACGGACCTCCCGCGGTTGGGAGGGGTGTCTCTTCCCCAGTGCAGACCTGAGGCAGCGGGGAGAGATGCCACACGCCACCGGCTCCAGCACGGACCTGCCACAGACTTGCCAGGGGAGAGGAGTCCCTCGCCTGGCCCAGGCATGCCAGAGCTGCCAGGGAGAAGAGTCCCTCTCCAGGCCCACTGGAGCTGTCAGGGACAGGAGCCCCTCCCTCGACCCAGCCCAGCCCCACTGGAGCTTCTGCGGTCCAGGAGAGGCACCTCTCCCCCAGCCCTGAGCTGCTGCAGCGAAAGAGGGCTGGGGAGAGTCTTCTCTCCCCACCACAGCCCCAAGGCAACCTCCACCTCAAACCCCTCATCCCTGGCCCCATCCCAGAGCCCGCACCCTCCTGCACTCTAACCCTCTGCCCTAGCCCTTAGCCCCCTCCTGAACCCTGAACTTCTCTTCCCTAGCCCTACCCCAGAGCCTGCACCCCCAGCCTGAGCCCTCACCCCAACCCTTTGCCCCAGCTCTGAGCTGCCTCCCACATTCTGAACCCCTTGGCGCCACCCCCACCACATGAATTGTTATATGCACCAATATGGAGGTGATGTGTCACACATCACCTCCATATTGGTGCACATAACAAAATTCATTCCGCACAGCAATGTAAAAAATTAGAGGGAAAAATGAACTTCACCTATGTACCACATTAATATTTATTTTTGCACTTCTACAGTATCATATGTTTTGGTTTTAGAAGCGAATAATAAAAGATCAAGAGAGAAACTTTAACCCAGTTCCTTTCAATTTTGTTTCTAGAGACGCGAGGTGGCCAAAACTGTGTTCTGTCTGGTGCTTGTCTTTGCCCTGTGTTGGCTCCCCCTTCACCTAAGTAGGATTTTGAAGCTCACTGTATATGATCAAAGAGACCCCAATAGATGTGAACTTTTGAGGTAAGACTGTTATAGCTGAATAAGAGGAAAATATCCCCAACCCTCTGACCCAGCCCTGAGCCCCTCAACCCGGGCCCCACCGCCGAGTCTGCACCTCCAGCTGGAGACCTCACCCTCCTACACTCCAAACCCGTCAGCCCCACCCCTGCCACATGAATTTTGTTAACGTGCTCCAATATGGAGGTGATGTGTAACATATTGGTGTATATAGCATATAACCATATTGGTGCACATAACAAAATTCATTCCGCACAGGAGCAGGAAAAATTAGAGGGGACACTGTCCATGACTATGCAGTGCACTGTTACTAAGCAGCCAGGCCAGCACCATTAGATGGGCAGGCTCTGGGGGAGGGAGGAGAAGAAATGCTCCAGTGATCTGATGATAATACAACCCTTTACTTAACTCAAAGTTCAAGACTGACCCTGTCATTCTCAGGATCTATACATGAAGGGGTCTGTCTGCCTCAGTGGCAGCATTCCCCCACCTACTTCCCCAGGAACCTGAAAAGGGCATTCTACCAGTCTAGAGATCCATGCAGAGAGACAGGGTAGGCTGGGCTTGGGGTTAGGGAGATGCATATCATCCTCTCATTGCTGCCCTGAGCTACTGGAGGGTGAACTAGTGCAGTCCAAGGCAGAAAGCAGTGCAATTCCCCCTTCAAGGGGAGTCCTCAAAGGGGAGTGCACTTTTTGCTGAAGTTCTCAGAGGACAGCTTCATTGCAGTTGTGTATTAAGGTCGTGGTGAGGTATGCCAAGGACACAGGACCTCTACACAGATGGCCCTAACCTGTGGAATTTATACTGTAGGACAGGGGTCGGCAACCTCTGGCACGCAGCTCACCATGGTAAGCATCCTGGCGGGCCAGGCCAGTTTGTTTAGCTGCCGCATCCACAGGTTCAGTCGAGCGCGGCTCCCACTGGCTGCAATTTGCTGCTCCAGGCCAATGGGGGCAGTGGGAAGCAGCGACCAGCACGTGCCTCGGCCCACACTGCTTCCCACAGCCCCCATTGGCCTGAGATGACGAACCATGGCCAGTGGGAGCCGCGATCAGCTGAACCTACAGACGCAGCAGGTAAACAAAACGGCCCAGCTGTGTGCCAAAGGTAGCCAACCCCTGCTGTAGGCTTTATGGGCCTTATTACTGATTCTGCAAGACGAAAACCCTCTTCTCTTCCCATTAGAACAATTGGGAATAAATCTCCATGAAGAAAGCCTCATGAAGATGTTCTCCTCTACATCTCCCTCCAAGTGGTAGGGGTGATCAGGCTCTTTGTAATCACCATAACAAAGAATGAGTCCTACTATCCAAAAATGTGCCATGAGGCACAGTGTTTTCCTCTGAATAACCCATTCACATGGTTTGCCAGCATTACTCTTACTATACTTGGTAGTAAATCATGCCAGGGTTGAGTCTGATGTTTACAACTGTGACTCTTCGATAAGCATTATCAGTAAGTAGTTTGTGAATCACATTTATTTTAATTTTCATTCAGCTTTTTTCTTGTATTGGACTACATTGGTATTAACATGGCTTCGCTGAATTCCTGCATTAACCCAATAGCCCTGTATTTGGTGAGCAAAAGATTCAAGAACTGCTTTAAGGTAAGAGGCAATCTAAGGCTGCTTTTTACCGCATTAGAAAAACATGTTCTCTCTGGGTGAAATTCATTCCAGGCACAGGGACATGTGCCACTTAAGAAAGGACTTACCCTTTCAGATTCAAATGGAACTTTAAAAAATGCATAGGCCTAGTACAGGCGTTCTGCACAGAGCCTGATCCTGCAAGATGCACCTTGTTCATATGGTGCATTTCACTCTTTGTGCACTATAAATTATTGTCTATTTGCCTTTTTTTGAACTGAATCAAGAACTCACTCAATAGTTTGATGTGGGTTGATAAATCATTTTCTTAGGGCAGTTCAGGAGTGTACTTTTTGGTCTTTATTCCTCTCATACAGAGCCTTAAAACTTCATGAGTCCAAAGACAAATTATTAGGGCTGGCCAGAAAACAATTCTGTTTCATGAAAAGTTTCAAGGTTTCAAAAAATGTCAAGATTTTTAGTCATATGTGGAACAAAACAGAGACCTTCAAAAACTTTGTGTGAAAGAGAGCAAACCACCTCAGAATAGCCATGTGGTAAGGACATCTCACCTGGAATGTGGATGACCTAGGTTCAATCCCTCTTCTGTAAGTGAGTGCCCTAATTAGCAAGCTACTGGGTTTCCCACATCCCATGTGAGTGCCCTCCTCACTTGGCTATTCTTACATGGGTCTCTAGTTCTTTCTGTCTTTTCATAGAATATCAGGGTTGGAAGGGACCTCAGGAGGTCATCTAGTCCAATCCCCTGCTCAAAGCAGGACCCCTCCCCAACTTTTTTTTTCTTTTTTTGCCCCAGATCCCTAAATAGCCCTTTCAAGGATTGAATTCACAACCCTGGGTTTAGCAGGCCAATGCTCAAACCACTTTCTTCCCCTTGCCCCTCTCAGACCAAAAAACCTTGTTGATAACATCTTGGTTTGATGAAATTTCATTTGGTCAAACAAATTACAGCCCACTTTTGTCTCATTTCCCTCCTCTGATTCTAGAGACTATAATATCAAATATTGAATGTCTTTACGTCTTAATGAGATTTTAGTGACAGACTCCAACTTTCTTGTGGTCCTTTCTATAATGATGGCCCAATTCTGAAAGTTTTCCCCACTAATGGACCACCCATTGAAATTAAGAGCATGCAGCAACAGAACAGACTTGTAGGATCAGGCCCTAAGTTTGGAAACTGCTGGGCAGTGGGAGAGAAAAATTACATGAGGCAGGGAACTCTTCACAGTTTACAAGTTGTCCCCAACTCCCACAGACCAATCCTGCATTGGGAGAGGGTTTGAATGGAATAATTTCACTTTCCTACCTTTAGATTGAAATAGAAAGGGGGAAATCACACAATTTTTTGTAAAAATCACAATTAAAGGTGAGAGATGCACTCAGGTCTTATAACACCCGTAGGTATAAAACTAAAAGAAGGATTACAGGAAGAATGAAAATACAAAATCTTTCATTCCATTTCCAGATACATTAAAAATCGCAGGCCACATTCAATCCAGGCTTATAGGGGGCTGCATATTGTTCTTCCTATCGCACAAGAGTTATAATGGCCCCTAAATTCTCAGTCAAGCCTGGGTAATAGCAATATTTCAATGCATTGTGCAAAAATGTGCATAATAGAAAGATGTAAAATGATTATTCTTTTTATTTAAAACAGTCATGTTTGTGTTGCTGTTGCCAATCTAAAGACATGCTGTCCCTGGAGGAAAAACAGTCCTGCTTAAAGTTCAAAGCTGAGGATCATGGATATGATAATTTCCGCTCCAGTAACAAGTACAGTTCATCATAAAAAAAGTATCCTCTGAAATTAATTTCAGTGCCTTTATTTGAGTCTGACTGACAATTGCTGTTATAAATTAAGATAGTAGAACTTTTGAAAAATCTAGTTTTCTGTTTGCACAAAAAGTAAATAAAAAATTGATTGCCCTCAGTTACATAACATTCATAATTATGCATGGTATCATGAAGAACAACAGCAGAAACAACTAATTGTTAAAGCACTTAAATTCTTTGGATCAGCAATTCCAGACCATCCTCACTTCCGATATATCAGTCATTGGTATTCATTATAAGCGTCTTAGGAACTAGAGTCACAATTCTTACCAAATAGCAAACCATATCTTTTGTTGGATCGAAGCCAATATTGTATATTACTCCATGTATTATATTTGTTAAGCAGATTGAGTGTCTAAATTGTTTTTAAAAAATCAAATCCAAATACTTCATAGCACAGTTTAAACAAACACACACAAAAAGTACTTTTATCAGGAATGTTACACTACTAAGTGAGAACAATACTAACAGGATACAGTCAAGTTAAAAATCACACTTCTGTCTAAATATTTTTACCTACTACTATTACAAGTAACATTTAAGGTCACTACAAATATTGTTCTCTTTTATCAGTTTGTTTATTTCATGCATTTGTGGCAGCACTTTTAATAGTCCATTTCACTGTTTCTCCAGTTATTTGACATAGTGTTTCACATGATGGCGGAGAAAAACATTTTTAAATGGAGGAAAATATGATTGCAGAACCACAACAATTCTGCACAGTCGCTGAAATGAATGATTTTTTAAACTGATTAGATCTCAAGTTTACAGCATCCCTTTTAAACAATGGGCCTTCACGTAATTGACTGTAGTTTAGCCAACTTTATTTTTCTAGAGCTTACAAATGAAATTGATTTCTCATGGGAAAAATCAAAAGCAATCTAAATGATGGCTGGGGAAAAGAACCCTTAATATAGCAGATAGTACAAAATGGTAGACAGAGCCTTTTGGGTTCTAATTGTATTTAGTTCTCCTAGGTTTTTAAGAAAATATTCACAA
Organism: Gopherus flavomarginatus; assembly: GCF_025201925.1. Lineage (NCBI taxonomy): Eukaryota > Metazoa > Chordata > Testudines > Testudinidae > Gopherus > Gopherus flavomarginatus. Next base: position 289,644,778 of record NC_066617.1, read on the forward strand.
ACTGTACTTAAAAGGCTAGTACTATGTCATGGAATTCTTGACATTGTTATAAAATGTTTTTTCTTTCCGTGTGGTAATAGCATTTGTGATTAGTTTCTACTTCTGTAAATATTTTAGTGAAGTATAATTAACTGTAAAATATTAAAATATGGGCAGGACCCTATAAGAATATAGAGAGATAAAGATGCCTGCAGTAAACATGATGTGTATTGCCAGGAGCAGTTCACATTTTGTGTATGCGTGGCAGACTAATGCTTGTCTATTTTAAATAGCTTGATCCAAGCAACTCATGCGTGAGATCTTTTGCTAGTACTAGTTACCAATACTAGGATTAGTAAAAGCACGACTCTTTGGCTTTGCATCTCCAATTGATTTGTCACAGATTCTCCAAAAAAAATTAACACCTTTCAAGCAGTAAATCATGAGCTTTTCCTACAAATATCAACAGAAAACATTTTGAAAGTGAGAAATGTTTTCAGCACATACCATACTTTATTATAATACAGTACTTGTCAAACTCAGGAATTTTCTTACCTTCCAAATGTCAAGTGTAAGAATCCCTCGTACACTTTGTCCACAAAGTGCCTTAGATATTCTCAGAATTAAAACAGTTTGAATTAGATCTACAACTTGTATAAATTGGTGTTATTCCATTGGAAACTACTGGAGTTATGCCTGTTTACACCAGCTGAGGAGCGTGGGGGCGGGTGGTGGGTGTATTTTCCATTGTTAGTTTGCTGTTTTCATCACCCTTTGCCCATAAACCCAACTACAATACACTTAACAGAATGAAATACATGGGGAGTTGTTCCTTTAATCAGAAACACAAAGTAAGAAGTCATTCAAGATGTGTTCTGCCAATTCCTAAAGTAGAAAAATAGTTTTTTAAAGTAAAAATAATTCCTTTTCTTGTGCATGAGAAGTCAATAATTTGGCTAGTATACCATGTAAATATTATGAATGTTCAACACACTGTTTATTTTATCAATTTTCACATCGAGACATGAATTAATGCAAATAAAAAATATTCTGTGAAATGCATTTCATATATTAAAAATGGATAACCAACTAAATCCTAAATTTGATACTGGTCAGTGTTATTTTCATAAAGTTATATCATTATAATATTGTTCATGTATATTATTTTTATTTCTGTTGAAATGTAGCTGCTGTATTCTACAACTGTGTAACATGATTTTTGTTTTTCCTGGTCTAGTTCCTTGTTAAGTTGAACCCTCGTAGGCCCAGACATTTAGGTATTGCAGACAAAGGGCATGTGCACTGCCTAATTTTCAAAAACACAATATATACTTAATGGAAAACTTTCTTTTTAATTTCCAGTATTTACAAAGCAATATTTTCCCAGCAACTATATTTTTCCTGTAATAACAAAACTTGCTACTTAAATGGGTTAAAAAAAATACAAGGGAAAACACAAGAGAATCTATGTTCTAGCTAGAAACCAAGATATGAAGGATGGGATTTTCAACAGTGCTCAGTGTTGGCAGGTCAATGGAAATTTAAAGAGTGGCTTCCGTAAGAGCAGTTAGGCCACCACTTGGAGCTTTTAAAATACCTATCTGAAATTTGCTACCTGTCTTATCATCCTTGAATAAATAGTAAATGAAAAATGTGTTTTCGAGGATGAGGAGTTATCTAGATTAGTGATCAGGTGAAAGGAAGTGAAATTAACTCTGGTGTAAAGATCTAGGCTGGCAGACATCTCGTGTATCCTCTATCAGCCATATGAGGCACCTGTACACCATTAGGTACCATGAAAAAGGTCTGTGCACTATCCCAGAAGAGCCTGGCATAGCAGGCTAACATGACAGGGAGCCAGAGAAAGGATCCTAGATTCCTCAGCCCTGGTACCCTGTGCAATGGCCACAGAGCAACTTAAAACTCTATTTTGATCCCCAGGCTAGATTAACAGCCTCAGAAGGGGCTACCCTGGGCAGTGGGTGAACCCGTATTCGAGGAGGCTAACCCACCAGCCCTGCCCCTTCTGCCCACAGCACCCTCTCCCAAAGCTAGAGCCCCAAAGCCCTCCCACCCCCAGTGGCTGGAGGAGCCCTAGCCTAGCCACTCCAAGCCGGTGACCAGGCCAAGCCCTAGGCCACCAGCCAGCCCCAGCACTGGGCTGAGCCATTGGCCTGAGCACCAGCCACTGGCAAGCCCAAGCTCCAGGTCACCAGCTAGAGCTGAGCTGCCGCCAAATTCAGGGGAGAGAAGCGGGGCCTCAGGGCGGAACATGGATAGGGCAATGCCGTGGGGTAGGGGAAGCCCTGGCCTTTGATATCAACCACCCATGGGGGCTACGCAGGAGCTTTGTGCTTTGGCCGTGAGTTAGCGGTTGGCTTTCACTTCCTCATCGTCTCTACACCCCACCCACATAGTGCCTTATGTGAGTGAAATAGGTTTCCTGCTGGATGAATTGCACTGATACACTGGTACTGCATTTAGAAAAAATCAAATGCAAATACAGTGTTAGTACATAGTGTCCATTGTATGTTGCAGGTATTTAACTATCCCAAACAGCTTTTCATAGACATGTACTGGCTATACCAAGACACAGATGGTTAGCAGTGGAATGTTGTATGTACCTACATGAAAATGTAAAATCATTTTTTTCTTTATTGTTGTGTATAACCATGTAAAATAATTATATATTTTGCTTTTTATGGTCACTAAAATAACAACTTTTGTGGTTGCTACAGTGTAAACAAACTGAATTACCAATAAAAATATTTTAGTTGCTTCATTGATGTTCTTTGAGCTTTCTTTCTCTACAAACACTCATTTATCAAGCTGTTTTACAATGAAATTGATGTCAAAAGAATCAAGCATTTCAGAGTTATAAATCAGTGATTTATAAGGAGGAGTTAGGTTATTCCACTAAATGAAAGATGGAAATGGTTCAGGCTTGAATATGTTTTGCAAAGTTTTTTAATGTTTGTCTGAAAATCAATCATGCCTGTCTTTGCTGGAGCTGCTCTGCAGCCAGGTGCTCGGGCAGCCCTGCAGCCACTGCTGGGGCAGCCCCAGAGCAAGCCACACCAGCCACTGCAGGGGCTGCCCCGGGCTGGTGACCCTAGGGATGGCCTGGGCAGTGGTCCCTGGGGGCAGCCAGAGCAGCCACTGCTCAGCGGCCCCCTGCAGCCGGTGCCACTGGCCCTGGGCCATCCCCAGCAGCAGGTTTCTGCTGTAACTTAAGCCCCTAGGGCTGCCTAAGTTATGTCAGGGGCCTAGCTAACTCTCAGAGCAGTGCAGGAGCTGGTGGCTGCAAAGCTGGGTTAAAGCTATCATAGACTACTCAGCCTGAGAGTTCTGTGCTGCACCTCTTAGGGTCACAGCGCAGAATCTCATCTTTATTCAGATCCTTTTCAGCAGCATTTGTGTAATGCCAACGGTGGGCCGGGATCAAGCCTGGGACCTCTGGAGCTTAATGCATGGGAGCTAAAAGACACACGTGACTTAGCCCAGTGGTATCAGACTCATCACTCTCTAGCTGATCTAGGTGCCACTAGAAGGGGACAGCCACACCAAGCAGGCCTGGGTTCCATTTGCTCAGCCATTTTCGACACTGCCCCTGATAGTTTCTTTATTTTCTTCTCTTCAGTATGTGCTCGGTGGATTTGTAGCCCATTGCAGGCCATTGCCCCAACGTTTTCTCTCAATAGGAGCTGTCACATGAAGACATGGAGGCAGGGGTGTCAAGTGTTGTAAATCAATGAAGCACCGCTGCCATTAATGATCTTCACAAACTGAGAATTTGGCCAGGCATTAATTCGAGGATGTAAAGTTTCAATCTCATTTTTTGTTGATGACTGACTTCAAGAGAGCTGGCAATCCTAAAATACAGCTGAGATGCTCAACACTCTCAACTCTTACTGACATCAGAAATACTGATCCTGTTCATCACTGCATAGGAAATGCTCAGCATTTCGCAGGATCACTCCTCTGACCTGGTAATGTCCTGTAATTGGTAGAACTGGTCAAAAAAAAAATTGGCTGCGTAGTTTTCTGTCAGAAAATGCAATTTTGTCAAAGTCTAAATGTTTCCTGGGAAAGTGTCAATTTTGACAAAATTTTAGACAGGAAAAGTTTAAACAATTCTTTTTTTACTTTCTTGTTTAATTTCATTCATGTTGAAATGTTTTGTTTTGATAACATTGAAGCTGTCATTCTGATTTTATCATTGATTTTGTTTTAACTGATAGTATTTTCAAATATTGATTTTAGCTTTATTTCATATTTAAGGGTAAATATAATATTTAATATTTTAATGTAAAAGTCAAAACAAAATTAATTGCAATTATCAAAACAAAATGTCAATGGTTCTGAATCAAAAAATGTCCAGAATTTGTGGAGAATTTTGGTTTATTTGCTCCAATTCAGAACAATTTTTTTTTTCAAAATATTGGAATTTCCTATGGAAAGAAATTCTGGTTTCCAACCAATTCGAGTATGGAGTTAAGGACTCCGATGAGATGGGCTTGTATATCAGCTTTGGTTGCTTGACAGAGTCTGGACGGGTAGGTATGTGTAACATGATTTTAAGATACTCAATTATTTTATCTATATTTAAACTATTTTTAACTTTCTAAACTGTCTATATCAGTGTGAGCATATGATGCCTGCATCCAGATATCTGCATTGGCTGCATGTTGTTTCCAAGTGGAGTTTGTGGTGTTGGGTTAGACGCTTTGAAAGCCCTAAATGCTGAGCATCTACAACTCCCAACAGAAGTCAGTGGGAAATTAAAATTAGAGCTAAAGTGTATGAAGTTGGTACCCCAAAATTGAGACAACCAAAATCAGTGCCCATGTTGGAAAATTTGGCTCCATGTCACTTAGGATCTTTCAAGACTAACTTGCTCCTGTGTGACCTTAGTACAGCTGGAATCAGTGGAGGGACTTGAAGAGTCTCGGTGTGCAGGAGATGGAGTCATTGACAAAGTTTTTTTTCTGTAATGATCCTTCACATTTGTACTTTTGTGCAGGTCACTAGGGAAGTTGAGCTGCAGGGGCCTTGAGGATTTGTGAGAGTTGAGGTGGAACTGAGGAAATTTAGTTTATTTTTGCTGACTGTCTTTTGTATGCCTGCTGGATATTGTGCTGCTAATGGTTTTTGCTACAGATACTGCTTTTAATGATATCTCAAAACCTGGAGTAGACTTTTTAAAATGTTTAAAATAAATAGACAAAGCCATCATCTTCTGTTCCTGGGAGCTTTATCTGTTGCTTCTGATGTATCCTACCACCAGTCAGAAAATCCCACTGGATTTATGCTTATTACCCACTGATCATGATAGTATACAGATAAGTATAGAAAGATAATTTAATAAGATTTCATTTATCAAAGGATTTTTTTCTGTAATTTCACTTAAATAAGATGAACAGAGAAGATATATACTAATAGCAGGGAAAACTAGCAAAATAATACATTTGGAAGCAATGTAAGAGATGCATGCATTTACAGGGAACTTCAAATAGTAATTCTAGTGTTTGTAATCCTTTGATTTTACAGTACTTCATGAAAAGCAGGAACGCAGCTCTGAGACACATGGTTATACCTGCAGATGTCAAATACAATTAATAGAGATAAGGAAACACATTCTTTACCATCAATTATACAGGTGGAGGGAACAAGTTGTCCATTTTAATTAAGGACTTCCACCTGAAAGCCTCCCTACCTGACAAGTGATATCAATTCCTTCCCCTTCAATGTAGCAGAACTTTTTAACCCTGTCCCTACACATAAGCCATATAGGAAACAATACCAGAACTCTGTGTGATATGGGACTGTAGATTGGCAGTTCCAATGGCAGTTCAAGATCCTTTAAAAGAATAAAAGAATTATTCTGTGGTGATAGACATTCTGTATAGACAGACAGATGACAAGCCGTTGCTACATTATTTGAACACAGTGTAACCCAGGAATTCTCAAAGCTGAGTAAAACCCAGACAATGATTATCTGTAATTTTAATTAGGAGTTTTCATTTTATTTTTATATACTGACTTTTTATGTGGTCCATGTGACTATAACATCTGGAAACCCTGGTTGAGGCAGGCAGAATAAAGTAATATGAAACCAGAGCATTAGAGCTGGAAAATTCCCAGGAAACCAAAGATACTTACCAGGATGAGACCCCCATCCTGTAAACAATTCCTTTTATGTTATCCAAGTGTGAAGTGGACGCAATCAGCTGCTGAAAGGGAATGAGAGAAATATCCTGGTGCACTCTCTTACCTACAGATGTTTGCTGCAGACAACCAATGTGCAAAGGATTTTGTTTTTTTAAACTGTTACTCACAAAAGAGTGGGCCACTTACATGACAGTTATTTCCTCTACAGTACAAGTGATGTGGCCCCATCAGCTGCAGTCTCTCCAAGTATTTCTCCTAAACTAATACATCCTGGAAGCAAGAATATTACATCTACCAGAGCCCAAGTGCAATATTCAGCTAAGAAAACTGGAGATAATATATGAAAATGTAGCTGATATACAAACTAAACAATATATACTCTACTGTTTCAGCCTTCACAAAGCATCAGATACATAAATCACTTCAAAATGCTAAAAGGCAAAATACCACAAGGAAAATACAGCATCTCAGCAAGGAAGAGATTCTCCTTTCCTTAGAAGAATCAAGCACTTTGTGGAGTGTCCAATTTATTTTAGAACAAGCAAAAGGCACCCGCACATGATCGACAGTGAATTGTACATTTGACAATCAATGATAAACCGCAGTGTTTGCACCCTAATGAAACAGAGAAAGCCATGCTACATTTCAAGGGTCATGACTCCCAGATGCATCAGACATTCTGCCACTTTCATGATTCTGAAGATAAATGTGCTCTTGCTCAGCCCAATGGGGGCTGAGAAACTGAAAATATCCCTTCCACTGTTACTCTGCAATGAAAAGAAACGTCATTGTCACTAAGCAACATATTTCACATGCTCTAAACCAGGGGTTCTCATAATACATTTTTTAGTGGCCTCAGAAGGCAGCCTCCAATTCTTCCTGCTGGCCACTCTAACAGTTTTTCCAAGCTGGAGCCCCGCCACCCTGGGCTAACGCATGGAACCCCATAGCTGTAGCCAAGGTGGGAGGAAGCTGAAGCCCAGAGCCTCGGGGCTGAAATTAGGGAGGAAAGGGCTCTGAAGCCAGAAGCCCAACTCCAAAGCTCCTCCGCTCCCTGGAAAGTGAGTCAGGAATTCATCGGCTGCATGCAGAGTTGAAGATTCCTCCCTCACTGAGCACACACCCTGGCCTCATGTGTCTGCAGATGCACTACCTGGAGCCCCCAGGAGGCTACATGGTGCATGACGCTGATCCTCTGCTAATGGTGCCAGCAAACACCAAGGCAGTACATCCAGGAGATACAGCTTGATTATCAGCAGGTAAGTATGCCCAGTGGTCTGTGATGGGATGTTAGATGGGTTGGGATCTGAGTTACTACAGAGAATTCTTTCTTGGGTGCTGGCTGGTGAGTCTTGCCAACATGCTCAGGGTTTAACCGATCGTCATATTTGGGGTCAGGAAGGAATTTTCCTCCAGGGCAGATTGGCTGAGGTCCTGGAGGTTTTTCACCTTCCTCTGCAGCATGGGGCACGGTCACTTGCTGGAGGATTCTCTGCAGCTTGAGGTCTTCAAACCACAATTTGAGGACTTCAATAACTCAGACATAGGTAAGGGGTTTGTTATATAAGTGGATGGGTGAGATTCTGTGGCCTGCATTGTGCAGGAGGTCAGACTAGATGATCACAATGGTCCCTTCTGGCCTTAAAGTCTATGAGTCTATGAGTCACAGTGGCCGCATTTGAGAAACACTGCTCTAAACAGCCAAAAACGTATGTGAATTCAGTGCTAACAATGAGAAATGAAGCCCACAAAACCCTGGCATTCAAGAGTTAAATTTCTGTATCACCATTAACTAAACCATGTCACACCTATATAGATTAATTTTGTACCTTAATATATGGTTCAGTAATATATCATTTGTGCAGCATGAATGAGTAATCATCGCTGTAAGAAACTTTGGCTTGGGGTGCTTAGTTTCTCAGATCTGATGTTTGATTTAAAAAAATGTTAACTAGTTTTCTAGTTAACTAACATTTTCCTAACTAGTTATGAGGGAATTTGTAAGAAAAGGAAAACAAAATAGGAAACTCTTTTGCACTGGAGGAGTTTTAACTATACTATGGTGGCCATAAAATGTTGCAGCCTAAAAGAAATGAATAATAAACCTTCTGTTGTGAATGCGCAGACACATAGGGCTAGAATCTGACATCAGTAATGTCACCATCAAGCTAGAATAACCTCATTTATTTAAACAGCTTTACTACTTATACACACTGGTGTAAATGTGATCTGACGCTGACCCATGATTTCATAATGGTAAAATACAAAATTAATTTTCTTAAATTGTGGCTGGATTTTCATCTCTCAGTGAGGACTACTTTGTTCAAAAGTTACAGCTTCAGCAGCTGCAATTTATTCTAAGCCTATAAGTTTTATTTTTGAGAAAGAGATGAGCACATATATATATATATATACACTTTTCAAGTCTTAGAATATAGTACCTTTGGTAATAAATGCTACTTTTAAGGTCATTGGGCAATTAGCTGATGAAAAAGTGGGGTAAGAATCAAATTAACATAAAAGCTTGCTTGCCTCCAAACAGTTCAGTTGCAGGAAGATCGGGAAACCTGAAAATGAGAGAAGGGGTCTCAGGCCAGTGCCTTCACCATAAGATTATCCTCTCCCTGCAACTGAAACCACCACGGATCTCAGCAGGAGCAGTCATGGTGTTAATTTAAAGCAGTGGCAGCCTTGGGTTTCTGTCCGGAGATCCAGTCTGGGTCCCTCCTCTAAATGTCTCATGTATCCCACTGACCGATGACTGCATTGTGTCCTGGCTAATAGCCGTGCAATGGGGCACTTCTGTAGCACCTCCCTTCTGTTGTCAGAGGCCTTCAGAGCTTGTCATGAACATTCATCATTAAGCCTGTGAGGACAATTAATATCATGGTATTATTGCTGGCATACTACTTTTATATATCTTTTTAAATGTTGCACAGCTTTTACAAGACATCCATTATTTCCACTTTTTCTGTCTTCCTTGCGTCTCTACGAACAGACTACATAAATTTGCACTTTTATCCCCCTACAATGGGTCTTTGTTGTACTAAGGGTGCTGTTTGTCTGCTGAATTGGGAGCTCATTGAACCTGACAACACGCACACCTGCCTATTTTCAGACTGACTCGGCAGGGTATTGTGACAATTGTATTCAGTACAGAAGGATTTCAATGTAAAACATGTGGCTGAGAGACTGTAGAGAATGGAATCAGTCAGTGCTGGAATCTCTTATTGTGGACTTGATAAGGAAACGGATTGTGTGTTATGAGAAATATTTCTGTACTCCTTCCCCTCTTTCAAAAGGGATGAATGTTATTGATACAGGTGACTGGCATATTTTTAATAAGAAAAGAATGCATTGCCTGTTATTTTTAAACTTTGCCTTGAAGAGAAAATTTGCCTTCATAAGTTTGACCCTTTAAGCTGCCCCCAGGTACAGCTGAAACATACAAATAGTATTTTATATGGGAGCAAGATGTCTATAGAAAAACTTCCTTCAGCCTCCATCAGTTTTTTCTCTCAGTCCTACTATCTGCTCTTGTTTATCTACAGTACATTTAACTTATACTCAGAGATCTCGAACATACATCTATAATACGTTGTGAACTATAATTGTAACACTCCCCACAAACATCACTTCCCACTCTATAATTTCTGTCACTGATTTCTTCTTATCACACACCGAATTTCAGTTCCTGGTCCCCACACTAAACACTCTACACAACTCTTGCCCCGCTTACATCTCTGCTTTAATTGTTCCCTACGACCCTGCTAAGCTTCCATTCTAGTGTTCTTCACCCAATCTTGTCATCAGGCATGCTTCATACTTACAACTATCTTCCACTACTTGTGTGCCAGGCAGACTTACTTTCCTTCTTCAAATCCCTTCTTAATTCTGTTCTTCCCAGGTTCTTGTAATGCACTAATCACCATTGTATCCAAGTATACTTCTTTTACAATGTCTTCCTATGCTTACCGCTTCAATAACATTTGCATGTCATTGTCTGAGTAGTTATCTGTTGTACCGTATACCGTAAGAGTTAGGTTGCAAATTCCTTAGGGCCAGGAACTTGTTACTTATGTTTGTAAAGCCTGTAGTCTGTCTATTGATAGCATGAAGTCCCAACCTTGTTTCACTCGTGGTCTTGAAGCTGATAAAATTTTTCTCCCATAATTCCGCATCCCAGAATCCTTTGCAACTTATTTTAAAAAGATAAAAAATGCAGCTCTTTTGCTGATCTTTACCTATAAGACCATATCACTGCCTGCTGCTCCCAGCTCGGTCCCTTTGTGACTACAACCAGTCACAGTAGATTAGAGTCACTGTTAGGCAATGCCAGGACCAGAGACAATGTAGAACCAGCCCCCTCAAAATCAGGAGCTGCTTCAAGCTCCTTTGCACCGATACCTTCTTCTCTTCTCCCTCATCACCTGCAGCCAGTGGATTCTCTAGTTCTTTATATATTATCATGGCAAGGAATTTGGTGATCAGCTTGTTTTCTTTTAAGATAAAGAAGTCCTGTAGTATTTTAGGCTATATTTGCCACCTAAACAAAGCCTTTTTTGTTTCTTAATTTGGAGTCATATTGTATCATCTTTTTTTAAGTCATAGTTCCATCAGGTGCAATTATTATTTTTATTTTTATTTTTTGTTGCTTAACAAAAATATTACTTCTGCCTTAAAAGAAATAAAATCAATGGCATGGTATGCTCCCTTATTGTTTTAAAAAAAGTCTCAGAATCTCTGCATTCCCAACATTCTCTCACCCCCACCACTTTCACCACTAGAATAAAATAAATACAAAAAACCCCTGCTTTACGTACAAAGACATGTAAAGGCACACCATTCCAGTTCAATGTAGAGATTTAAATCATTCAAACATCAAGTTTCATGTCTGTTTAACTGGATACTATCATCTCCTGCATCAAATGCAAACAGTGAGCTCAGGAGATTTCTCTGTGGGAAGCATTTCTACTGTACAGGCACTTCTAAATGATTAGAATCCCTTTATTACCTTCCTGCAGTCTGTAGATCAGGTCTGGACTTTATAAAGTGCTAGCAGGAGTATTTAATGGCTGATAGGTATTCAGGGGTCATACACCAAAGATAACATGGGGAGCCTCTATTTCATATAGGAACTAATAATTTCCTAATACAGACTGTGGTTAACCATCACTTGGCTCTAACTTTAAAATATGATGCATTTGTATTTCTTTAACTTTTTCCATTTTTTTCCCCCTTGGAGAAAACACAGATGAAAAAATGTTACTCTGGGAAAGTGACAGGCTCAGTACTGTGTCATCCTTTATAAGATCAAAATTTCTGATGATTATCTCACATGTTCTCTGAGTATTCCTTTCAAATACGCTACAGAGTATACAAAACTGTGGCTGCAATAATTAGGGCAATATTCTTCCATTGAGAAAGTATATTTATAATTAATTCATATGTATAGTGCAGTAACATAGAGGTCCAAATCTGGGCCCCAGTGTGTTATGCACTGTAAAAACATGCAGGAGGATATAGTCTCTGCCCCAAAGATTTTATAATCTAAAAGCCTGACCCTGAAAATACTTATGCATGTGAGTAGTCCCATTGAGTTCAGTGGGACTACCTACATCTTGAAAGGTACTAACATATGTAAGTGTTTGCGGATTATGACCTAAGAAGATAAATGACAAGTGAGGGGAGAGGGATATATATAGTTTTATTTGCACATATAATTTGTTTTTATTGCTGTTATTACAAATACTTAAAGCAAGTGTAACTCAATAGGTGCACACAAAACCTTTCTTCCTCAAACTGATTTTGATCCAGAGTTGTATCCACTTCTAATTTCTTTACAGTCTACTTCATCATTAATATACTATGCTACTCTACTACCTTTAACCTTTATTTTGGTCTTTCCTGAACAGCACATACTCTTCAATATTTTAATCCACTCATGACTATTATTCCACCATGTTTCTGTCATCCCTATAACATCTAGTTTCACTTATTACACCAGTAGTTCTAGTTCCTCCATTTTGTTTCCCAGCTCTTTGCATTGATATACAGCCATCTTAGTTGTTTCTGCTTGGCTTTACCCAGATTCCTTGCCTGATTAGTTACAGTCATTTTACTGCCTGTATTGCCTACCTGATTGTTACTGTCAGTGGCATTAGCACTATTTTTCCTCTTGTTTTCCATTCTCCTACTTTCTGTTGAACCTTTCTCCACTGTTGTAACCTTTTTACTTGATTTTCCTCCTGCTCAGTATTAGAATAAAGTGTGAAGATTACATGAGATCTCCCAACCATCTCCTCTAAATTCCAAGTTTAAAGCTCTTTTAAAGAATTGTGTCAACTTGGGGGAAGGATAGCTCAGTGGTTTGAGCATTAGCCTACTAAACCCAGGGTTGTGAGGTCAATCCTTGGGGGCCCCATATGGGGATTGTTCCTGCTTTGAGCAGGGGATTGGACTAGATGAGGTCCCTTCTAACTCTAATAATCTATTATTCTACATCCCAGAAGTCTATTTCCTTTCCTACCCAGATAGAGTCTACCTCATGAGAACATCCCAAAAAGCCTAAAGTATCATTGGAGATCACCTGAGCCTCCATTTATTGAAGCATCTCCCCTAGACTAGTGTAATATTCTTTGATGCATCCTAGCAAGAATCTATCAGTATCATTTGTTCCCACATGAAGAGCAAACAGTGAATTCTTTTATGATTATCTTCAGTCTCAGGTCCACAACCCATATCTCATCTCCCAGCAGATAGCACAGCCTTCTGTTTTTCAGTTTAGCTCTGGTTAAAGGCCTGTCTGTTCTTCTTAATAGGAAGTCCCCAGACATGTAGACCTGCCCTTTCCTGGTACTGGAGCGATTCTCTGGCCTTCCCCCTTCTGTTCCTTCTGATGGCAAGTCTTCATGTCTTCTGTTCTTACTTGCAATTTTCTGCAATTCATCCTCTATCCTTAGGGCTCCAAACTCTGGGTATTTCCATTGTCTTTTCCCCTCTTCTTGCAGGACTAGCTGCTCTTCTCTTCTTCGTTCATCTCCCATTGTCCATTACAGTCTGCCTCTCCCCTTCAGTTTTAACTCAGTGAAGCTGTTCCTCAGCTCTGTTTCTTCTTCACTAGCTCATCTTTTCCTCTGCCTTGTTCACATGCTCACATATTTCTACTGGCCACTTTCCTCATCCAAGCAGTTTACCCTCACAGTTCTCTGGTCCAGCATACATCTACAAGTCTTGAGGTTTCTCTTCAGGCTCCTCTCTCCTTCCCTCCATCATTCACTCAAATCCTCTTCAAACATCAACAGTAGTTTCTAGATGCATCTCCAAATCTCCTCTTCCATCAGATCTTACAGGCAGCACCGCATATACATGGAACACCTTTCAGGTACCCTCTTTGGAATCATGTAAATCCCACAGCTTCTACCTCCAATCATCTTCATTCTCTCCCCCATTCTTTGGTTCATTGTCACTGTAGCTGTCATAACCATCCCTCCCAAGGTCTTGTCAGGAATGAAAAGAAAAAAACTACACACACACACACACACACACACACACACACACACACACACACACACACACACACACACACACACACACACACACACACACACACACACACACACACACACACACCAAACTCTTCTTACAAACCTTCACTCAATGCCCACATTTTCAATTATATTTGCTGCCTCCTGTGCTGTTGGATGGCAGGTGGCTGCCTTATAGACCTGCTGATTAGGGAAATCCCACCCCCTAATCAAGGTTCAGCTGTGATCAAAGGCTCTGCCTCTCTCACAGCACACTGCCTACACACACACACACAAATAAATTCATTGTCTGGAAGGAACAGAGCCTTGCTTCCTTCTCCAGCTGATTGCCACTCAAACACCCCTGTTTTTCAGCTCTGTTTGCTGGTTTCTGTACCACAGTATTCATTCAATGAGAGTGTTGCCTGAGTAAGGACTGCCGAATGTGACCTGTTAACAACAGCTAAACATATTTGCATTACATTTATTATAGAGATGTCCATGTAACTAAACCACAAGTAAATTATAACCAGCAATGCTTTGAAAAACAGTTACATTTCTCTCTCAATTCTCAATATACATGCTTCCTTTTTTACATCATAGCCTGGTTAAAAATGTTAATAGCTCCTCCATTGTTTGTTTTCGCATAATGACTTTAACATTGTTATTTCTCTTCCCTGTTACTGGAAACTACCTTTTATTGTACCCTCTCTTCTAACATCCTCATGTGCAGACCAGCAGGATACAGAAAGAGACACACCTATTTGCTTAATCTAAACATACCAGAGTTATCATCCCATCTTGAAAGTGCTCCTCTTCCTTCCACTCTGCCTCTCCCACCCCTCCTGTCACAAAGAGACTTCTGTTCCGTTCCCTTTGATGTCAGTGCATCTGGATTACTGGCTTTATTATCAGCCACGATCTAGTACAGGGATCAGCAACCTCTGGCACGTGGCACACGAGGGTAAGCACCCTGGCGGGACGGGTCAGTTTGTTTACCTACCACGTCCGCAGGTTCAGCCGATCACAGCTCCCACTGGCTGTCACCATCCCAGGCCAATGGGGGCTGCGGGAAGTGGCGGCCAGCACATCCCTCGCCCGCGCTACTTCCCACAGCCCCCATTGGCCTGGGGCAGTGAACCGCCGCCAGTGGGAGTTGCAATCAGCCGAACCTGATGACACAGCAGGTAAACAAACTGGCCCAGCCCACCAGGGTGCTTACCCTGGCGAGCCGCATGCCAGAGGTTGCCAACCCCTGTCATAGGCCATTCCTATTTCTACACTATACTATGGGAATCTTTTCCTGAACATTTTAAAATCAATTTTTAATATTTTACAAGCTTCTTTATATTTTAGAATATATGTGTGAGCTAAGAAAAATAATTCATAACAAGAGTAAATAGCACAAAAAACAAAGCTTTGTATTAATTAACATACATTAATTATCACTTAATATTTTAATGTTTGCTATAATAATAATACTACAATCAGAAAAACTTTTAGGACAGTAGAAGCAATCAGCAGAAAGGGAAGAAATTCTATTTGCACAGCTGACTAATGGGGTTCCTATATCTCATAGCCTGTAGGTCCTTTTAGCTTGCAGCAACTATCGGACTCACAGGTCACATAGGGAGGTTATTTTTCTGCTTTTGGCAAAATGTTTTTTTCTTTTTGATAAAAACTTCGCCATTGTTAACTACACATTTGTCACCTCAAGGTTAGATTTATAGCACTGTGTTCATCCTGTCATTTGGTGAATGTTTAAACTCCTTGCTCTTTCATCAGCTAGTGGAAGTCATATCCCCATTAGCCTCATCATCTTTAATTTAATATTTATTGTCAGGAGGCAATAATCAGGATGGGGATTCCATTGTGATCGGTGGTGTTCAAACACATATGAGTGTAAAGTTCTTGTCTCAAAGAGTTTACAATCTAAACTGACGTGAAACAGGATTATCTGATGCAAACATGATTGCCAGCAATAGAACTTCTAATTGGGCTAAAGTAATACATTACATATCAGATTAAATCCATCAAACCATGGGTTTAAATAACACCACTAGTACTGAAGTGAAATGGAATTATTCATTCCAACTCCTGTTGAAAGGCAGAAGCTCCAAAATAAGGAGCAAAATGACACAGAAATAGGCCATAGTGGTGAAGCCTTCCATGACTCCATACTAGTCCCCAAGGGGAAAACAGTCATTAGTTTCCAATTAAGTTGATATGACTTCCATCTTGGCCTGAGCCAGATTATACTACTGATTATACTTTATTCACAACTTCTTAGAACTCCTATTTTTAGAGCTGATCTGAAACCAAATTTTCTGTTTTACAAAAAATTTCAAGATTTTGAAAAAAAAGTGGCTTGACTGGAGATGAAAAGCCAAAATTTTAAATTTTTTCACAAAACAAAATACCAAAACAACTTTATTTTGGGTCAATCGAAACATTCTTATGCCCTATTGTGCTTTGACTTGTAGGCTCTAAACTTTTACATTGTTTTGGTTTTGAGTGCGATTATGTAAAGAAAAATACTAATTCTACATTTGTTAGTTGCACTTTGAGGATAAAGAGATTGCATTACAGTACTGTAAGACATGAATTGAAAAATACTATTTCTTTCGTCTTTTTTACAGTGCAAATATTTCTAAGAAATATAATACTATAAAGTGAGCACTTTACACTTTGTATTCTGTTTTAGAATTGAAATCAATATATTTGAAAAGGTAGCAAAACATCTATAAATATTTATAATCAATTTAAATTGGTATTCTATTTTTGTTTAAATCGTGTGATTAAAACTGCAATTAATCACTCTTTTTACTCTCACAATTAATTGCAATTATATTTTTAATTGTTTGACAGCCCTAATCAAAACCATTTGTTTCAAAAATATCAAAATGAGACACTGACTGTTTTTGAAACTTGTTTTCCAATTTTCTTCTACCCAAAATTTCACCAAAATCTATGTGACTTTGTGAAAAAAGTTGGTTTTGTCAAAAAGTTCCCCCCCTGGTTCTATCTGTTTTTTTCTTTTTTTGCTAAAGGGAACATGCCATCCTGAACAACCATTAAATCGAGGGAAAGTAGATATTGCAAATATCATCATAACAAATAGAGTTTTAAATATCAGCTTTAGCATAAATCAAAACCAGTGCGGCACACACATTATTTATGCATCACTGCACACCCTCGTGAAGTAAATTGTGGATGAAAAATATTTTGGTTTAATGTTTTGGACTTTGTCTATCGGAAACTCTGTTGCAGGAGAGAACTGTTAAATGTGATATAACCAATTTTGGTAACTATGGACCCAGTTCCTGTTCCCAGTGTTATCAATGGCATAACTCCAGCGGGAGTTGGATCAGGCCCCATTTCATATAATATTAAGAAGTATTTTTTATGCCTCTGGGGTAGTAATTGGGAAGAAAACACAGTATATGCGAACATGACCTCCAGTCCATCAAAACATCTTCCCTCACAAATCATTATGTACCTTTGGTCTTGACATTAAAGCAAAACCTAGCATTTGATTGCTCTCACGATTTCCCTTTTCTTATTAACTTGAACACTCTAAGCCCTGAATAAAAATAAAAATAAAAAAAAGGAAATAATTTGGAATATTTCAGTGCAAAGAATACAAAAAGTAATGAAGAAAATCAGTTTAACTTTCAATGGCAAAATAGTACACACTGAAAGATTCATTTAAAAGTAATATAGTAAGGGTATCATTAATCTGTTAAAAACATTTAGCTCTGAAATCAATTAATAATCTACTGCTATTGATATTCCTATCTATAAATTTATTAGAGCAAACTTCATTAAGCAGCAAAGTGTAAGGCATGATAGAAATGAGTTCTAAATACACATTCTTAATGTTGGGTAGAGAGCAAAAGTCTCATGTTCATATCTGGCATCAATATACAGAGAAACAGAATTGCTAATGCTTTTACTCTCTTTTTTAATAGATTATTATAAATGGGACTGAATTCATCAAAAGGTAGAATATGCTGTAGGAGGCTGCTTTGAAGTTCTGAATTGTCTGGTTTTAACTACAGCAAAACTAATCTATAGTGGAATAGATTAATTGCCTAGCTAGTCTGGAGTCCTGAATCCAATAACAGCCAGTATCAGATGTTTTAGAGAAAGTGGCCTGAATGTATGATATTATAACTTGGGGGCTAATTTCGTAGGCAACCCAGGCAAAAGCAGGTTATTGTGGAGTATGTGGTTACATGACAATATTACAATTCTGTTTTCTGTGTATTGCACTTTTTAAAGAAAGACGTTCTCTTTACTGACTGGCTGCCTGCTGGGGCAAGTCTGAGACAGAACTCTAGAGGCCTGGTTCTCTACTCTGTTACACTAGTTTTATGCTGGATTTCAGTGGAGTTGCACTGGTATAAAACTGGTATAACTGGTGTAATTGTCAATCAGCCAATGGGCCAATTTCCCAATTCATATGAAGCCAAAGCCTGTTGCTTGATACTGTTGGTATTTCTGAGATACCACATCAACCAGGATTGAAATCTTTCCCTCTGTGTAGCTTTGGAAAACAAAGCTGTTCTTTCTGTTCATGCTGGCTTAACGATTTTCAATAGCTCCATCGTTGTGAAGCTAGTGACAGAGTACTTGATTTCTACTGTTGTACAGGTCTGAAGCACAAACCTACTTTTGTGTAAGCATACAGATGTAGCTTTCACAGAGTCGGGATTCTCTCTTTGGCACTTCTTTGTATCACTATGAGGCAGCTGACATCTTTTTAAAAGACCCAAAGAATGTTGATGACATGCTAAATTTTCAGTAATCTCAGGATAAAGATGTAAACAAGAAGATCCTAATGATAAGTATTAGGTTGTATATGTTATCTTGCCAGATACAGACTTTCACTGAAGCAGATGAAAGTACACCCTCATTTAACAGTGAGGATGATTAACAACTGGAGCAATTTACCAAAGAATTCCATGAATTCTCCATCACCTGAAGATATGCTCGGATTGAACCAAAAGGTATATCGTGTGTCATGGGAGAGCAGACTAGATTATCATTCTGGTCACTTCTTTGTAATCTCTATGAATTATGAACAGCAGCTTTGTCTTTAAGCTATAATAACCTCTTTCTATTTTCAGAAATGCCAGTATGGTCTATATGTGGCGAAGTGGTAGAGTAAAGGCCCGCAAATTTTCACTTCTAAAAATTTTCACTTTCTTTTCTTGAAGAATACAAACTGTTATGCTCTAGCAGAAATTACAGAAGTGTATCTTGTCCTGTGGTCTATAATGTAAATTAAATTGACTGTCCCCATTCAGTTCTTAGCACAGTGGTATCTACATCACAAAGCACTCCAGTCGACAGAGAAACCAAGATGTAAGGGCATGATTCAAATTCCACTAAAATCAGTGGAAACACTCCTAAGCACCAAGCTGCCACTCCCTCAAGCACTGGGTCAGCCCAAGTCACCAGTCCCACCAGCACCAGGATCCATCTCCCCTCCCTACCCCCCTAAGCTGGCCCGAGCACAGTCCCTGGCCACCAGCAGGCCCAACCTCCTGGTCACCAGCTGGAGTTTCAGAGTAGAGGGGCAGGGATGGTGGGGTCTCCCGAGGGAACATGGGCGAGGCCACCTCCAGGGCCAGGGGAGTCTTAACCTGCCCTGGCCTTTAATACTCACCAGCCATGAAGGAGAGGACACTCTGCTTGCTGGGTCATTTCCTACCCAGGGAAGAAAGGAGCCAGAGCCTCCTGCAGAAGAAAACTTCAACTCAGTCCTGGCAACCAAGATGGCAGCTAATGGGAAAAAGAGATGGGCTTAAAGCAGTCAATACCATCAGATGACTGTACCCATCCTGGGGTGAGGAGAATAAACTGAGTTATCAGAGGTATGTTAGATAGTGTAAAAACTATATTCAACAGCTATTTTTTTTTTAAATCTAGTCCTCCTCCCCCGCTCTCTCCCAAAACAATTAAAGTTGTCTACTTCACTGTTGCTTCAATTGCATGTTGAAACATAAGATCTACATTGCAATTAGTCTTTTGAAACCATTCTGATATAAACTTTATGACAAAATTGTGGACATTTGGAAGTATTTGCAAATTCTCCAATTTATATCTTGAGTTGTTTTGTATTATATTATTATTATTTTACTTTGGTATGCTATCTGTGTTTATATGCATTAGTATCTTTTTGGGCATGGTCTTAAGATCTTTCCTTGGGCATAATTACCCATTGATTTTGCTATAACCATATTGTATATATATTTGGAAATATTGTATTATCTAGGAAAGGATGATGCTGAATATTCAGCTCTGAGAAGGAACATTATAAACTGAGATCCTGATCCTGAATTCTTTGGGTAGCCCAAACTCCTTTCAATAAGTTTTGCCCAAGTAGGGGCTGCAAGATGGAACTCCTGATATGCAAGTGAGATAGTTATATGACTTTTAGCTAACTGATGTCAGATAGGGATTAAGTCAGGGGTAGGCAACCTATGGCACGAGTTGATTTTCAGCGGCACTCACACTGACCAGGTCCTGGCCACCCATACAGGGGTTTAGCATTTTAATTTAATTTTAAATGAAGCTTCTTAAACATTTTAAAAACCTTATTTACTTTACATACAACAATAGTTTAGTTCTATATTATAGACTTATAGAAAGAGACCTTCTAAAAATGTTAAAATTATTACTGGCACACAAAACCTTAAATCAGAGTGAATAAATGAAGACTTGGCACAGCACTTCTGAAAGATTGCTGACCCCTGGATTAAGTGATGATGTACTCATATATTGTCAATTGTAAAACAACACACTGAGAAAGTACAGTGTTGTTCTTGCACCTGGTCCATATTTGGGGAGAACAAAATGTTAAAATAGCATAGAGACAAGTCTGCCTTTTCATTAGATGGCGAAAATGAATGCTACCCAATGTCTTCTTTTGAAAAGTATAATGAAACATGTATCCAGGATTAAATTCCTCTTTGGGTGACCATGCATGGTTGCACCTCTCAGATACTGTAAAGGCCAAACATAATCCTTAGATTCACATAGCAAATGTATGGCTAAGTGTGATGAAGATTAAAGTCATTATGTTTTGCAGGTGGTAAGTTGATGGTAGTATGTATTGATTCAGATGAGAAAAGATTTAGCATGACAGAGAACACTGAGGACTTTGAAAAACTTAGACAATTTTACTGGAAAAGAATATTTAGACCAATCCAAGACGTTGTCTTAGTAACACTCAAGTTATCCCCCAAAAAGAAAAAGTCATGTAGTAAGAGTGAAGTGACTCTGAATCATGAGTCAAATTTCTAATTTGTTTATGAAGTAATTGGAGTGCTTACGGCTCAGCGCAGTTATGCTCCTGGCAGATGTGACCACAGGGTTGTGTCTTGTCATTACAAAGCTTCTGTTTGTTTGATGGCTGCGAACGTTTGACAGTCATTAGAAAGTCACTAGATCCTTGTAGTAGACTGACAACGCTGGGCTTTCTCAATAACTCAGCCGCCATTAGCAAAAGAATGGTTTCTTACAAGCTGTATCTGCCCTTAAGGATGCTTTAAAATGAGCACAGTAGCTCTTTGTTTTTACTCTTTCACACATTAACAAAGGTTTAATAGAGATAGGAGTGGCCATTACATGCCTATTGCAATTTGTCTTTTGTCAGTTAATTCAGATCTTTATCATGTTCAACCAGAAGATGGATTAATCAAGATGCAAATATTGCTTCCCTATGAAACAGATAACACAATCAGAACCAATACATCTCCACTACAGTAAAACTATTGTGGATATTCATTGAACAACATTTTGATAAATCAAAGTGCCATTAAATGACTAAAAACAAACCCCAGAGATACTCCTCATCATACATTTTTATCCTGATAGTTTGATTCTGTTATTATTTTAGCCAATTGATGAAGAGGTTTCATGTAATCACTGTTTTCCCCCCACTGGAAGTCTGAGCGGTGATATTCTTCCTACTGTATTTCTTCTTCTCTACCCTGGCCCCATCTACTCAGTCAGTTACAATAAGGTTTAACAGTGCTTTGCAATTGTTTTAACTTTAATTAATTCAGTTTAGTGCATCTAGTCATTAGGCCAGACCCTCAGCTGGCATAAATTGTCATAGGTCTACTGATATCAGTAATTTACACTAGCTGAGGATCTGTCTCAATTCTGGGTAGCTACTGAGCAAAACAACAACAAAAACAAAAACAAAGAAACAAAAACTGTCAGGGACAGTACTTGGTCCTGCTAATGAAGGCAGGGGACTGGACTCGATGACCATTCAAGGTCGCTTCCAGTTCTATGAGATAGGTATATCTCCATATTTATCATGTCTCTGTTGTTCGTATTTGGGGCAGGGGATTGTAGATGTTTTGCGTGTGTCACTTACCATTATTTTTTTCAGAATGTTCATCTCAAAATCTGTCAAGTGAGAAGCATGGAAGGGAATTTCAACATGGAGGCCAATGTAGCAATTCATGCTAGTGTGCAAAACTTCCCAGAGACTTCTTGCCCATATTGTTTAATTGCTTTGTAAGTTAACAATCTTAGGAATAACCAGGATCAGCTAACATGTTTGCAAAAGTGATAAATCCTTTTTTATAGTAGGTGCTAAGACATTTTTAAACACTACTTAATTAAAATATGGTAGCTAATTCATATTTTTCCTCGTTTAAACAGGACCAAAAAGTGGAGAGTGCACAGCTTTTTAATACAAAGGATAAACTGGATCAGCAGTGCCAATAGCAGCATCCAGTTCATTATAAAATCAATAGATGGTTCATTAATTACCACGGTTTTGGTCATTGCCCTATGCCGAATAATAGCAACCCAAGAGTGAATTTCTCTCCTTGTAGATACAGTCCTTGCAGAAACATTTTATCAGCCTGGATGATCTTTTCACCCCAGACAGCAATGAGAGGCCTCACACCAGCATGGAGTGGATCATAGGCATGTTCACAAAATGTTTCATGAGTGAGAACAACTGTTACTAACACAACAGTTCAGCCAGAAGTGGATGCTGGCAGTGAAGCACATAATGGGTATGTCTACACTGCATTCTAACCCCGAGTGGACCCAAGCTTGTGGACTCAGTGTTTCCAAGCCCATGCTTGAGTGTCCGCATTGCCTTGTAAACCTGGGCTTACAATTGCTGGATCTGGGTTTCTCAGCCACGTTAAAGCATCCATACTGCACTGCACAGATGTTCTGACTCAGGTTTGCAGCTTGAGCTGCATCTACATTGTAAAGCAACAGGGCTTGGACCCAAGACACATCAGTACTGGAGCACTGACCACTCCCTTAATGGGCTCTTACAATCCAGGTCCTAAGTGCTTGCTGACCCAAGTCAGACTGATGTGTGTGTGGAGAGAAGGGATGCTTGAGCTCAAACCTGAGTCAGAGCGAGGGCTTAGCATGCAGTATATGCATACCCATAGCAGATAGCTCTAGCTGCAACAAGGAATAGAAAATACAAATTGGCAAAGTTCTATTTGTTTATATAGGCAGAATTCCTTGTGGCATGGCTGACACAGGGGATGGAGTGCTGGGAGAGGGCTTGTTTATCAAGCACTCTTCATAAGAAGCATTTCACAGTGCTATGAGAAGACCTCTCCCAGAGAGAGAAGGCAATTAGAAAGATCATCTAGCCATTTTATACAGAAATGGTGTTGCATTCCCATGTACATAGAAGTAACAGAGTACAATAGCAGCACAAAAACTATTGTACAGATCAGAGTTAAAATATTATTTTAATGCACGGACTGTAACCGTAGCAGAACCATGATGTCACAGGTGCAAGTTATGTTTGCCTGCAACTATGCTCTAACTTGACTATACCATGGCTAAAAGCTGCTGTGTAGATGAGGCCTGTGATTCCCTTTCTCACATATGCCCAGTCCAATAACTTTTCCACAGCATAATGCCAGAATCTCAGCAGTACAAGAAGTCTGGAAAACTCACAAATGTGTTTTGTTGAATAGCTGACCAAGGTGCAAGTCTCATAAGAAACAGATTGTTTGTGTTCAGAAAGTTGTTCTGTATTAACAGTACTTTCTATGTTGGAAAGTACACACAGGTCAAATTACATATTTATATTGAATAAAACAAAATGTAATTTTCAATAATCTTGGAAAATGTTGTAGAGTTGTCTAATATCAGCAATACTGTATTGTTGCTAATGGTTACAATTAACACGCAATCAACATTCATGTGGCTCCTAAGGAGGCTTGGGCTAGCTGCCTGTGGTCTGGCACAGAGTGTCAGGTGAACTTGAGAGTCCAAGCTGCTGCCTCAACCGTAATGTCCACACTGTTATTGCTAGTGTGCTAGCTAAAGCCCTGCTAGCATGAGTCTGGCTACCCGGGCTGGGAAACTCACTCTCAGCTGCACTGTAGACATTCTCATTGAACACAGCACTCTCTTACCAACATAGCTACCACCACTCATTTGGGGGTGATTTAATTATGCTGGCAGGAGAGTGGCTACACAGAAGACCTTACAGTGGTACAGGTGCAGCGGTACAGCTTTGCCACTGTGAGGTCCATAGTGTAGACATAGTCTATGTGGCAGGATGTTTCCTGCTGTTTTTTCTCACCTGTTTGTGCTTTCTTTGTTTCCCTTCCTGCTTGAGGACTCTGTTTACTACTTAAATGCAAATTAAGCAGCACACACATTCCTTTGTTTAGGACAGACCTGTCTGCCAGCTTCTGTTTGGAAGGTGTTAATATCACCATACAGTGGAATCTGATTTCACACACAATGTTGCCACACATATTTTATAATGATCAGCAAATCATACCACACAACACATACTTTGTATAAAAGATTATTACAATAGTGTGCAGAGCACGAATATAGAGGTACACTCTGTCACACACAGTAATACCAGGATACAAAAATATATACGAATGACATAGCAGGTCATGCTGGGTGGGTTTTGGGGTGAGGGTGAGGAGTGGCACTATATCTGAAAGAAAACACAGACTCATATATAGTAAAGATCTTAAATGAATCAAACCGTACCATTGAATCTCTATGGATAGAAATTCCATGCTTGAATAATAAGAGTATAGCAATAGGAACAAACTACCAACCACCTGAGCAGGATGGTGACAGTGATTATGAAATGCTCAGTGAGATTAGAGAAGCTGTAAAAACAGATACCCTATAATAATGGGGGATTTCAACTATGCCAATATTGACTAGGTATGTGCCACCTCAGGACAGAATGCAGAGATAACATTTCTAGACACCAGTAATGACTGCTTCTTGGGGTATGTCTACACTACAGGATTATTCCAATTTTACATAAACCGGTTTTGTAAAACAGATTGTATAAAGTCGAGTGCATGTGGCCACACTAAGCACATTAATTTGGTGGTGTATGTCCATGTATCGAGGCTAGCGTTGATTTCTGAGAGTTGCACTGTGGGTAGCTATCCTGTAGCTATCCCATAGTTCCCGCAGTCTCCCCCGGCCATTGGAATTCTGGGTTGAGATCCCAATGCAAAAACAGTGTAGCGGGTGATTCTGGGTAAATGTCGTCACTCAATCCTTCCTCCATGAAAGCAATGGCAGGCGATCATTTCGCACCTTTTTTCCCTGGATTGCCCTGGCAGACGCCATAGCATGGCAACCATGGAGCTCATTTTGCCTTTTGTCACTGTCACCGTATGTGTACTAGATGCTGCTGACAGACGTGGTACTGCAGTGCTACACAGCAGCATTCATTTGCCTTTGCAAGGTAGAAGAGACAGTTACCATCCCTATTGCACTGTCTGCCATGCCATTGTAAATTGGTGATGAGATGATGGTTATCAGTCGTTCTGTACTGTCTGCTGCTGTCATGGGTGCTTCTGGCTGGCCTTGCTGAGGTCGGCCGGGGGTGCATGGACAAAAATGGGAATGAGTCCCCAAGTCATTCCCTTCTTTATGTTTTGTCTCAAAATAGAGTCAGTCCTGCCTAGAATATGGAGCAAGTGTACTAGAGAACCAGAGAGCACAGCCGCTCCATGTCAAAACCCCAGAGATCCTGCAGAAATGATGAGCTGCATGCCATTCTAGCGGGTGCCCCTACAACAACCCCACCCGTTGCTTCCCTCCTCCCCTAACCATCCTGGGCTACCGTGGCAGTGTCCCCTCATTTGTATGATGAAGTACTAAAGAAGGCAGGAATAAGAAACACTGACGTTTTAGTGAGATAAAATGAGGGGGAGGAAGCCTCTAGCTGCTATGATAGTCCAGGTAGGACATTAAAGGGTGGCGAGGGAGAGAAGCCCAGCTTCCCTCTACTATGATAGTCCAGGCAGTACAGAGTTTTTCTTTAGACATGAAAGGGGGGGCTGATAGAGCTCAGCCTCCAGTTGCTATGATGAAGACGGTTACCAGTTGTCCTGTACCATCTGCTGGGGATGACTGGGAGTCATTCCCATTTTTACCCAGGTGCCCCCCCCCATCTAACCTCACCGAGACCAGCCAGACAAGACAAAAATGCCACATTTATTATGATAACAATTTATGACTAATAACTAATATCTTAATTCTTATACACACACATTATACCTATTACCTATACACACACACACACACACACATTCACATTATACCTAGTACCTATACATACACACATTCACACACACACACCCACATTCATCAGGTGTTCTGCAGCTGCTGCATAGTTACCAGTCCTGAAGATAGCTTAAGTTCATGGCTTGATTTTGCAGCTTGGGTTCGTAGCTTGTGGCAGCTAACTGGCCAGGAAAGCCGGGCACAAGGACAAGCTGGATCTCTGTTGGGCAGGCACTGATGTCCTTCCATGTTGGCAGCAGAATGTTACCCAGAGTCTCTCATCTCACCCTTCTTTTTTATAGGCTTTTAGTTTGGATTCAAAGTCTATAGGTCTTGTGTGTCACGCTGCCTCTGGGTTTAGATTGATCACCCATCAATTGCAGGCATGACTTTCAGCCTTGAACCTGGCTTTGATCTTCCTTCTGTTGTTCTGTTGTCCTTTTCTTTTTAGGGTGGATGCTTCTTATTTTGTTTACGTCTGTTGTCTAGGTCTTCAGCCGTTGGTATTTGAACTTTATCTCATCAGGACAGGCTGGGGCTGGAGGTTGATTCCATCATTCATACATACCTCATTCACACATCTAAACTAAACTAATAAGATTACAGCATGGTTTGCAAAAATGAAGGTTGGAGGAAGCTTTTACAAAATGGAGTGAGTGTTTTAAAATGGGGTTTGAATTACAATATGGAACAGAAGTTACAGTATAGGCAAGTGTAGTGAATGGTGAACAGAAGTTACATTAATAAAGTGAACAATTGAAAACAATTTCATTTATCAGTTCTACAGCATCTCGTCTACCAGCAGCATGCAGTAGACATAGGGTGACATTGAAAAAAGGTGAGAAACGTTTTTTTTCCTTTTTCTCTCGGGACGCAGGGGAGGGTGTAAATCGACGACATATACCCTGAAACACCCAGGAAAATGTTTTTGATCCTTCAGGCATTGGGTGCTCAGTCAAGAATGCAAATGCTTTTCGGAGACTGTGGGGACTGTGGGATAGCTGGAGTCCTCAGTACAACCCTCCCTCCCTCCATGAGCGTCCATTTGATTCTTTGGCTTTCCATTACGCTTGTCACACAGCACTGTGCTGCGGACTTTGTATCATAGCCTGGAGATTTTTTTCAAATGCTTTGTCATTTCGTCTTCTGTAATGGAGCTCTGAACAGATTTGTCTCCCCATACAGCGATCAGATCCAGTATCTCCTGTACGGTCCATGCTGGAGCCCTTTTTGGATTTGGAACTGTATCGCCACACATGCTGATCAGAGCTCCACACTGGGCAAACAAGAAATTAAATTCAAAAGTTCGCGGGGCTTTTCCTGTTTACCTGGTCAGTGCATCCGAGTTCAGATTGCTTTCCAGAGTGGTCATAATGGTGCACTGTGGGATACCGCCTGGAGGCCAATACCGTCGATTTGTAGCCACACTAACCCTAATCTGACATGGCAATACCGATTTCAGCGCTATGCCTCTCGTCGGGGAGGAGTACAGAAACCGGTTTAAAGAGCCCTTTATATCGATATAAAGGGCCTCGTTGTGCGGACGAGTGCAGGGTTAAATCGGTTTAACGCTGCTAAATTTGGTTTAAACGCGTAGTGTAAACCAGGCCTTGGAGCAGCTAGTCCTGGAACTCACAGGGGGAGAGGCAATTCTTGATTTAATCCTAAGTGGAGCACAGAATCTAGTCCTAGAAGTGAATATAGCTGAGCCACTTGACAATCGTGACCTTAATGTAATTAAATTTAGCATCTTTCTAGGGGGCAAAATACCAAAGAAATCCACCACAGTAACATTTAAGTTCAAAAATGAGAGTTTTTAAATGGGAGTTAAAAGGAACAACCACATAAGTAAAGTGCCTGAAACTTGCACAGAAAGTTGTTGACGTGTGCCATATCAGAGCTAGCCAAAAAAATGACAACACTCAGGAGTCTGAAATCCCAAAGCAGAATTTTAAGGTTTATTCTTTGATCTTCTAAACCAGATTTAGTGCTTATGACAAGTGCTAAAAAAGGATTGAAAAAATGGAATCTTCTGTCCATAGAAGAGCTACAGCTACAGCAAGCTCAGTGGCAGTGCAATGTCTCCGATGCCACTAATGGGTCCCATTTCTGAGTGGAAGGACCTTTGGGTGCTGGGTTGGTAGTTAGCTCATTCCTGTATCCATTCAATATAGCCAATCTACACATATTCTATTTTAGAAGGCTGCATTTTAATGCCATTTTTCATGAAGCACCAACCACCATCTCATGTCACATAGGTCACTGAAAGTCTACCAGATGTCTACCAAAATACTTTTTGATTTCTTACCAGGTTGGGTCAAGCTTAACCAATGACCTAAGGGGGAAAGCCACCATGTGCCATTACTATTTCCCTAGATCCAATTCCTTCTACAAATAATGGTTTCATTTTATATTATGTATTTACTCAGAAAAACAAAAGATAGTAAATTGTCTGTAGTGTTACATTAGACAAACGTTGGAGTGAGAGAGAGAGTCAGGTCATCCACATGGTGGAATGCAGTACATCACTATGGAAAAATAGGGCCAGATTCTCGGTTAACGTAAATCAACATAGCTTCATTGAAGTTAATAGAGCTATGCCGGTTTACAACAGCTGAGGATCTGGCCCATACTGTTTAAGAGTTAGCACATTTCAAGGATGGTTGTGGTTAAGGCATAGAGCTGGGAAGTGGGAAATGTTCTGTAGGTTCTATTCCTGGCTCTACCACAGACTTCCTGTATAAAAATGGACAAATTGTTTAACTTCTCTATGCCTCAGTTTCTCCATCTTTAAAGTGAGGATAGCAATCTCCTACATGGCAGAGATGTTGTGAGCTCAATTCATTAATATTGTGATGCACTTTGAGATCCCGTGAGGGTAGGTGCTACATACATGCAAAATATTACTATTAATGATAATAGACAACCCTTTGTGGTTTCTTAAAAAGGTGACTCATATATTGTTGAACTGGCTCATGTGTCCAGAAGTTTCCAGATAGACCTATTCTAACTCTCATTATAGTGTTTTATTATTACTCTTTTATGCTTCATCACTGTGTTTCTCAGCATCTACTTCCCAAGTGAGCTTCTTGTATCACAATCCAGTCTTTGATGAATACCACCTCTATGGAGTTTTTTCCCTGAGTTTATCGTTGCTGGTTATTTGGCACATATCAGATTATATATAGAGGGAGATATAATCTTGCTTGAACAAATTTAATGAATGCTCCTTACTTTAAGTTTCCTTTAGACAGGAAACGTGGTGAAATGCTAACAGTTTGTGCTTTTAGAAAACAACATAAAAGAGCAAGGATGGTAGAAAGTAAGTCATATATTGGCAAAGATGTATCTTATCAGAAAAGGATTATATCTAAACCTGGTTGCTAAGAAGATACATAGGTAACGCAGCTGTCCATAATAGGACAGCTCCGTGACAGGTAAACAGATTGACATAAAAGATGTTTACCTTCTCATCGCCATCCAGGAGCAGCCCAAGAGTGCAGTTCACACGCGTCAGCAGGACACGTATCAAATCTCTGCTTTTTTTCTAGATTGCAACAAATGTGTGAAAAGGGAGAATATGAACCATATGATGCTACAAAAACATATGGTTTATTTAGCTAAGTCATTTCAGGAGACTTCCAGATGTCTGTCATTTCTAGTCTCATATTAAAGGCAAGGAAAATTGTGGGATAACTCAGACAGTAGCATTTCAGAAAGAAAGCAAGAACCACACACAAACTCTGCCCCATATTCAGGAAAAAAAAGTCTCTCTCCCTTTCCTCCAATTGTGGTGTTTACTACAAGAGGGG
This sequence comes from Gopherus flavomarginatus, assembly GCF_025201925.1. Classification (NCBI taxonomy): domain Eukaryota; kingdom Metazoa; phylum Chordata; order Testudines; family Testudinidae; genus Gopherus; species Gopherus flavomarginatus. The sequence goes on from NC_066617.1 coordinate 289,674,842, forward strand.
CACATGTAAACACAAGATGCTATTGTTCACAATGTCCCTCACAGCCAGTTCTCTGTATGGAAGAGTTCTTTCACAAGATGCTATTCTATCATACCATGCAGAAAAGATTCAAGGAAAAACTAATCTATATTACTACATGGTAATCCAGATACTACAGCAATGGATACTTTAAAAGCTTAAAGATAGCAGGATTCCATCTTTTCATTGTAGTTTACATTTCTCACATAGGGAAGTGAGCTCATTTTATTTTCATGTCCGTTAATTTGACAAAGTTACTTTGGGGAACAATACAAAAATGACTGTCTTCTTTGCATCATTCCTGCATCCTGAAATGGAATGGCTAATTAAACCTCAAGTTACATGGTTCACAATCTAGGGGGAAAATGGTTGCAATATTTCATTTCTCTCAGCATTTGGATATATTAAACACTGCACATATTAACATAAAAGATGTATTTGTTAACTTTCAACTATTTATTTGCCTGACTACATACAAAGATACAGAGAAATGCAGTTCAAAATCTTGGCAAAATGAATGTGTAATTGGTTTATATGTTTAAATGATGAATGAGCTGAGGGAATGTTGTTAATATTATTGGGAGTAATTCTAAAGACAGCAGTTGAAAGACTTGAATGTAAAATGAAAAATTATTTGATTTAAGTAGATAAATTAACCCGTCATTATTCAGTTAGGCTCTGACAGTAAACTCCCAGCCTCTGTTAGAGCTGATTGATGTAGGAACTCTAGCAACATGGCCCAATGATCATTCAAGGTTGAAATTAATCTCTTGAAATCAGGAATCAATGTTTTTCAGATAAGTAACATGCAGCTACTAAGACTATATTCCTGGCCTGTCACTCTGAGTTTGTCCCAAGCCCCCACTGATTAATCCATTTGGTTCTATTTTTCACAGTATCAAGCACAAGCTTCTCCCTACCTTCAAGGCCTTCCACAACTCTGCCCCATCTATTGCCCTTCTCTTGTCTCTTATCGTTAATGCTATTTATTTATTTATTTATTTATTTAGCTGCTGTCCACACTGGCTTCCCATAGAATTTCAAATCAAGTTCAAGGACTCAGTCTTTATCTTCAAAACACACCATGGCCTGGGCCCAGGATACCTAAAAGACCGTATAAAACTACAGGATGAAGACTGATCCACAACTCCCCTCCTCTGGCACAATGGAACTTCCAACAATAAGAGTTAAACTCTGTGCAGGGGACAGAACTTTCTTTGGGAGAGGCTGTCATTAACTGTAGAATGAACTCCCCTGCAAGAACTAAGGCCCATCACTAATCTCACCACTTTCTACTCCAAGAGCAAAGTGCATTTCTTTGACCTTTCTTCTCTAACAAACACATAGCAACAGATATACTTAAATAAACAAAACCCTAACAAAACAAGACACTCCACTGCACACACTTCTCTCCCCGGGGAGAAGATGAGAGAACAAACAATCCACAAGAGGTATGTAGTCAAGTTGCTTAACGCACTACCAGAAGGCACTCAGATACTCTGATGATGAGCACAGTGTAAGGATCTATATAGAACAGAAAAGTGTTCACTATTTGCTAGGCACATTCCAAACACTTCAGAAGGATGATGTGTGTCCAGAGACACTCACAGCATTATTGTGTTGCCCCCTTTGCCACCAAGGATGTCAGCCTTGAATGCCCACTTGTCTACTCCCACAAATATCTCTGCACTTGCTTCCCTGCTGTCTAAAGGGTCACCAGAGAAGCACTCTCAACAAAAAATCAGAACCCCATGCTCCTTTCCTTTCTCTCTCTTCACTCATGCTTTGTCCAGGCATGGCTACCCAACTGTGCCCAACCACCGTCTCAGGATGACACCTCATGTTGGGCATATTTGGTGCAGTTGTCTTGTCCTTTCATCTCCCAGTAGGGACATCAGCATTTTATTGCACCCAAATTCACAACTTAACTGTAATTTAACCAAAATATCCCAAAATGTCACATAACTGAAATGTGAATGAAGCCTGGCCCATCCAGTCATTTTCCATTGTTCACCAGCCCCTTCCACTATAGAACCCCTGCACAAGTGGAATTCTCAAACAATTCTGAATCACACATCTCCCATTTCACCAACAGGTGTCAGTAGTGAGCAGAAATCACTATTTGCTAGGAGGGCTTCAAGTCACAAGATTTACCAAAATCAATAGAAATTTTTCCGTTGATTTCAGTGAGCTCTAAATCATGCCACAGGCATAGAAAAGATAAAAAGCACTCTTGACTATCACCGCGTTGCTGTCCTGCAAAAGCAGCTGAGATCCAGTAAAACTCTCACACTACAAACCCAAGTAAAACAAAAGGGTATCAAATTTCCAAGGCAAAGGATATAATCTTTAATATCAGAGGGTAGCCGTGTTAGTCTGGATCTGTAAAAGCAGCAAAGAATCCTGTGGCACCTTATAGACTAACAGACGTTTTGGAGCATGAGCTTTCGTGGGTGAATACCCACTTCCTCAGATGCACCTGAGGAAGTGGGTATTCACCCACGAAAGCTCATGCTCCAAAACGTCTGTTAGTCTATAAGGTGCCACAGGATTCTTTGCTGCTTTTACATAATCTTTAATGTTTCATCAGATTGTTTTCCCCAGCCAGCAAGCATAACCTCAGACTTATCTAGGCTGATTTTCAGCCATTTTACCCTAATCCAAGCCCCAAACTCAGAGTATGAAAAGGATTTATCTGAAAAGATATTCCCCTCCATTAAGAAAATGTGATTGATTTCAATAAGTGGATATGAAAACACACAGCTCACATTGGGCCAAATTTAACCCTGCTGCATGCCCATTAAAGACAATAGAATGACACCAGCTTTGAATGTACGTTCTTTGTGTCTAGAAAAGAACTTTTATTTGACATTATGAGTTTCACTAAAACAAAGGGGGGAGGGGATTTATAGTTTAAGAATACAGTTTGAAATATGCTGTTTTTTTGTAACTATAGGTTAAGATCCTAGTAGTGCTAACTTAGCCCGTCATCTTTCTGAGATAGATACATTGAGTTCTATGTAGTTTATAGTATGTTTGAGAGAGTGTGCGAGGTGTCTTGTACACAAGACATTAAAAACAAGGTCCTGCCTATTCCAAGTGGACATTAAAGATCCTGTGACACATTTCAGAAAAGTAAAGTAAAGCTTTGCTCTTTTATCCTTGGATTGGCCAAAACTCTCCGTTACTGCTCTGCGGCACGGTATACATCAGCTTTGGGATCCTTCAGGATGAAAGTCACTATGTACATGGAAAAAGCATAATGAGCATGAAGAGATTTGGAAGTCCTGCATAATGTCTCTGGTGGTACAAAAAATGACAACCATAGCTAAAGTGTAAGCCTGGGAAGCAACTCTGTTTAGAGCAAATCAATTCTAATTAGGAAGCAATACCCAGCTGTTTATATTTTAAGACAACAACAAACCTTGGCAGCAGAAATAGGCCCAACAGTAGAAAATGAAGCACTGCAATATCAATGGGTCATATTTTATTGTGACAACTCCTGTTTATCTTAACTTTCGGCAGCTTTAAAAATGAAATCTAAAAGGGAGGAAGCAGAAAGACAATTTAGTCTTCAAGAGTAACTGGTGTGAAAGGAAGGGAGGTTCCCCTTGCCCTGTGAAAAGATAACTTGCAGTCTTGTTCTCTGTGAAAATGCACTTTAAACCATTGGTGGTAACTTACTAAATACCCTGACTCTGACATTTTTCAAAAATATATTTATACCAATAAAAAAGTTATGTATGATTTTTTAAGTATATAATATTACTCCTGGGGGAAATCTGGGCCACCGTGCAATGCAGAATTTGTGCAGAATTAAATGTTCAGTGCCAAATTTCTTTCCCTTTCCCTTCCCTCCCAAAGTATGGGCTGCAGAGCCCACTGGACCAGGCAGAACCCAGCTCACATATACTGTAGAAGACACTGCTATGGGGAAGGGAGCTGGAGAATTCCTGGCAGCTGCAGTTCTGGTACATCCTGAAGGAAGGAGGTGGCAGGGCATAGGAAACTCTACACAAGCCTGGGACCCCACATCAGGCTCTTTCTCCCTCTAGATCCCTGGGCTCTGTGAGCAAGGGATGTGAGTGTCTTGAATGGGAAGGGACCCTACAGCTAGGCTCTGTGGAGGGGGGTGCAGCTGTCTGGGCTGGGGTGCCCCCAGGACTGCCGAGAGCAGGTTTGGGCCCTGGTGAAGAAAATTTTTTGGGCCTCAGCAAGGGCAGATCGGCTAAACAGGGCCGATGAAGCCAGGGAAGCCAGGTACCAGGCCCTGGGCCCCAGGCCCCCTTCCAGACCACCGGGCACCAGTAATTTGTACTGGCTCTCCCCACGCCTTCTCATCAGCCCTGGGGGCCCTTGCGGCTAGTCTCTGGGGGGAGAGGTGTGGGTGTCTGACTGCCCCCCCAGCTAGGTTCGGGGGGGGGGAAGACAGAGAAACAAGAAGTGGGTTGTTGTTATTAACGCTCTACTCCTGGGGGAATTTGTGTGTGTGTCTGTATTGCAGGGGTCGACAACCTCAGGTATGCGGCTCTCCAGGATAAGCATGCTGGCCGGCAGGGCCAGTTTGTTTATCTGCCGCATTGGCAGGTTCAGCCGATCGCGCCCTCCACTGGCCACGGTTCGCCATCCCAGGCCAATGGGGGTGGTGGGAAGCCATGGCCAGCACCTCCCTCGCCCACGCCGCTTTTGTCAGAGGAGAAGAAACTATTTAGCTACATCAACACCATATTTGTGCCGCAGACACGTTAACATTTCCTGAGAACCTGGCTTTGATTCATGAACAGGATAACAGGTAGATATTGTGATCAAATGCAGGCATAACATATGGTGTGAATACAGCTTTTGCAGGATGCAGAGTGCTCAGCCCAGAGCTGGGAGTCATGAGACAAGCATTCTGTTCCTCCCTGTCACTGATTCACAGAATGATGCTGGACAAACCACCTCTGCACCTCTGTCTCCTATTGTAAAATGGTAATAATACCCATCTCTGACACTCAAATGACTGTTGTACACTTTAATTCATTAATGCTTGTAAAGCATTGTGAGGTCCTCCAATGGCATTGGTAGGTGCGCACTCTTTGTGATAGAAAAACCTCATCAGTCAAGTATCATAGAATCATAGAAATGTAGAACTAGAAGGGACCTTGATAGGTCACCTAGTCCATTCCCCTGTACTGAAGCAGGACTAAGTATTATCTAGGCCAGGGTAGTCAATTATTTTTTGTCAAGGTCCAAATTTCTTGGTCAAGGTAGTATTATGGTCCAGACTCTAGAGAAAATAATTTAAAAAAACAATAAATGATAATAATGGTCTAAAACAATTAGCATCAGCACCATGTTCAACTTTCACCCAACAAAACTAGAGTAATATCATCTGTGCCATAAGTAGGCCTAAAATCAGATTGAAAGGCGTCAAGAAAATTTGAAGACTCCACTTATCGCCAGAGTTGCTTTGCCACAACCGTATCAATAATAATAGCACCAGTTGTGCTGTTATTTTTTGTAATTTGGACAACTGCCCACAGGCAATTAGACTGAGCCCGTTACATCAGTTCACAGTGTCCACAATACAGCCATCAGACTCAGTGGCTCTCAGGATTGTTACCAATGTGGGTAAATGCTTTGTAAATTCTCAGTTGAATTCACCAAAATCAAGAATGAAGAGCCATAAACAATACTGTATTTTAAATCTCAAAAATTCATTCCCATGGAGCAGTAGAAACATATTTTGTTGATGCAGAGATATGTTCTTTAGCACTGTTTCCATTTGGATCATGCCATCTCTAGAGTCATGAGGGTTGTGCAGCAGTGATAATAGTAGCATCCAGAATTGATAGATAACTTTGTGGAGTTCAGTTAAGGTTCAGGAAGTTGAAACATCAAAATCTAGGCAGAGACACAGATGCAACAAAGAAAATGAGAATTTGGGTTATGCTAGGTGAGTTCTGAATGCTCAGAGATGACTCATACCTGCCAATATTGGTAGGACAGAGTCAGGGCAGCCAGTTTCAGCAGTTTTATGGCTTCAGTCCATGTGAGCATGCTCAGTACAAGCCAAGCAGCAAATGGGGGTGGGGGAGACACATGACCCTGCATGCCCTCCCACGTGTTGCCTCTGGCTCAGAGACAGAACAATTACATTAGGATTCATTATATTACAGTAGCCACCATTAATTCTTGCTGTGAGCTGAAAATCAGAATTTAGCATGTAAATGTAAATTGACAGTTGCCTATTTGATTTAGCCAAATATTAACTGACAATTTACTCAACTAAATTGCAGTTCAGTGCCGTAATAGCCACTGTGAGTTTTCAGCTGAGAACATTTGTCCCCACCATAATTGGTGCTGAAGTCAGGCAGTAGTCAGGACTCCTTTGTGCTATTTTTTAAGGCCCATTGAACAGTGGTAATGATATGTAGATGGGGCACGCTGTTGAGAATAGAAGGCATTAGTGTCTTAGAAGGAAGAGAGAAGTAGAAGAAAAAGCCCTAAAAGGAGAAAATAAGAATAGCTGGTGACAGAGACTTCAAAAAAGGGGAGGAGGTAGTAAAATATGACAATGTGACAAGTGAGATTGGATCATGAAAGCTAAAGAGAAACCTAAACAAAAGATGCTGACTATTTAGAATAGACAAAGTTCCATTGAGAGAGAAAAGGTGGGTGAGGTGATATATTTTACTGCCCTATCCCTCCTCCCCTCAATCACATGTTGGAAGAATAATTACCACTCCTGTAAAAGGATAAGCCATGTTCAGGACAAGAGACTGGACGGAAGCCACAAAGTCTGTCTCCTGGTGCTAGTTATTAACATCTCTGTAACCCTTCTGTCAGGTGGGTGGAACTGGTAGCAACAAGGGCTGGGGTCAATATCTAGGGGCTCTTCTTAAGAATATAAAACCAAACCAGCTCAAGCCTCCACCTAGAAATCTAGGAAAAAATTAAACATCTCCCCTGGGATCCTCTAGGAGGCAATACTTCCACTCTTGCAAGCACTGAGTCTGTGTATAACAAAAGGAAAAAACACTTATTAAAAGCATTAAATTGGGAAAACATCACAACCATGATTCAAAAGCATGTAGCCTAAACAAACACCCACCCCACAGTACATTGGGCAGTGTCCTTTGCCTTAGTTTCCCACCTTCCTGCATGATAGTCCACTGAAGGAATATCCCTTTAACATACCACTTTCCTTTCCCTCCGCTGCACCTCATTCACAGTTGGTTGTCCCTAATCAGTAAAGACCCAGGGTTCAGAGTTGCATTTACATGGGTCCACCTCCTCCCCTAGAAAGCTGGAGGGCATTGAGCAATGCCTCTGCTGCTGCCAGCCGCCACCTCTGCAACTGGCTCAGTGCTGCTGCCATTGTTATTTCTGCTGCTGTTCACTTTTTACTGCCACTGTTACATTTGCTGCTCGCTGCCACCATTAGCTCTGCTACTGCTTGTCACTCACTGCCCCTTCTGCAATGCTGCATTCTGAGGTTCCTCCTCTTAGCCCAGCACTTAGCGATTTCAGCTTTTAGTAATTTCGCTGGGTAGAAGGGCACCTCTGGGCTGCTGCCTCTCTGCTGAGATTGGAGATTGGAGGGATGACGCCCCAGCACCCCAGCAGTCAGGAACTGCCTCTTGTTTTGCAACTTTGGCAAGCTGTGTGCAGCAGTGAGGAGGAGCCAGAGCTGCTGCTATCACCATGAGAGGAGCTGGAAGGGAGAGTACGCTCAGCCAGGCAGTAATGGCACTTCCAACCCACTGTGCTGGCTGCCGGCAGCACTGCTACTCTGCCACCAGGAATTGTGGGATTCGCTTGGAGGAGTACCAGAGTCAACCTGGGGCCACGTGTATACAGGAAGCCAACAGTACTTGGACCCTAGGTGTCGACTTAACATGGGTTTGCACCCTCCAGGCCTGAAGGGTCCTGGGACTCTGGGTCCAAGCCCTAGATTAGCACAATTGCAGGGTGGATGAAAGGGGGTGATGCCCTGAGCCCAGGCTCAAACCTAGGCTTAAATTGCTGTGTAGACATACCTGAGGACTCTCAGCACTATTAAACAGATGTAGTGTTTCATTACAAAGCCTGTAGTATGGTGGTTGATGAAATGATGTCTTTTACCTTGATCCCACCCTATTTGAGCACCCAAAACTTCCAGTGAGGCCTGTGTTTTATAAAGTACTGATGGTGATAGTTGCTACATACATTGTTTTTATTGATTATTGTACTTACAAGGTCATGGTGTTTCAGAACAAAATTTACCTCACGGGACTCAGCATGGAGTAGAAGCCCACAACTGAGGATGTGGAGGATCGGGATAGACAAAGTAGGCAGCAAAAAAGAGCAGCCATGCTGTAACTTGTGGTCTCGCTCACAATCTCCGGCAAGAACCACTGCTACACCCGAGTCCACTGCTGGCACTTGCCTCAGGCACAATTTATTCAAACACACAAAAATCACGAAGAGACACAAAACAAAGCAATTCCCTTGATCAAAGCAGGCTGCATTCCCCAGTGACTTTCCACCTTGCCTCTCAGCCCTGGAAAGAGGACAGCCCCCTGTCTTCAATCCCCTGCTGTGTCATGTGGCAGGCAGGCAGCTCCTAATCCTTTCCTGGCTGTTTCACCCTGTCACACATTCCCTAATCTCATTTATGCAGGTGTAAATCTGAAATAAATCAGCTGAAGTCAATGGAATTATGCCAGATTTACACCTGCGTAACTAAAATCAGCATAGGCATCAGTGTATTTTCAAGATCCCCAGAGAGTATTACAATTGCTAGAGTGTAAACAACTGCTAAATAATTACTACACAGTCTCTCTAGATGATCCCCAGTTATGATTTTGGCAGATTATCCTAGAACTGCTTCATATGTGGAGACTACATTGATTTCAATCAGAGTTCTGTGCACAGGCTAGCTCCTATGTGCATAGTTTTAGTGCATTTGCACAATGAAGAGAATCAAATTTAGTGATGGCCCATCATGGGCATTGAGAAGATAAAGGCCCAATTTTCAGAGGTGCTGAGCACTTGGCACTACCATTGCATTCAGCTCAGCACCTCTAAAAATTGAAGCTTAACTACATTTTCTTTCCATGTTACCAGAAGTATATAGTAAAATCTCAACATGTATTTCACAGCATAATGTTCTGTCAGGGCTTTGAGTGAAATCATTAGGAACAGCATTCACCATATGGATAAGGATATTCTTTCCTGAACCAGACTCTCTGGAATTTAAACTATAGTGGAGTAAATGGTCCAGTGCAGCTATTCTTTCACATTTGGTTATATTTTCAGTGACATCTTTTCCATGAATGTAAAGACGAATTCTTGACTCTTTGACAAACCATTTCAAGACAGCTAGTATGACAGGTTCCCCCAACACCCAACTGATCAGAACAGAATTGAGTGCCAGTGCAAATACTCATAAAAGTCCCTGTTAACTATATAAACACCATACAGCTAATATTACACCCTAGAGACACGAACACAGGTGATAAACAAGGACTCAGTCACACCATGTCTAAGCAGTGTTCCTTAGAGTAAGCTTACAGACTCCTTATAGACTAAACCAACATTTTGCACAAGAATTTTGCTCAAGACAGGATTCAAAATCTAAATGATAGTTTGTCAGGTTTATATAAGCACCAGTACAATTCCAAAAAACAGATTAAAATGTGGAAAAGCAGAGTAGTTTCAACAGTGTATAAAAACAAATAAGATGTTATGCTAAAAAAGGTTACATTTCCTTCTGCTTCAGCATATAGCATCAGTTGATATCCTGTCTACTGTATATCCTCACTGCGAGCAATGCATAGCAAGTTAAAAAGCAATTTATGTAAAAACAGACCAATTCCTTCAAGGAGACATGCATAGCACATCTCATCTATATCCCCTTTAATCCTTTCTGAAGCAATAAACAGTGCAAATTTCAGTCTGAATTTTGAAACTTCTCATCATTTCCACAATGAAGAGACAAGGTGGATGAGGTAATAAATTTTATTGGACCAATTTATTTTGGTGAGAGAAACAAGCTTTCGGGCTATACAGAGCTCTTCTCCAGGTCTGGGAAAAGCACTCCCATGTCACAGCAAAATGGAACAGATTAGCGTAAATTTAGCATAAGTAGTTAGTACAGATTGTAAGGGGCCATTCAAGGTGAAGTGTCCCGTTAACTCCTCCGTAGTCATGGGACAAAAAGAGGGGATTAGTGGATTAAAGATTGTTGTAATAAATGATAAATCCAGTAACTCTGTTCAATCCATGGCTTTTCACGTCTAGCAGAGTTGTTCCAATAAAAGATATTACCTCACCCACCTAGGCTCTCTAATATCCTGAGACTAACACGGCTAAAGCTACACTGCATTCCACAAAGAAGGTCTGTTTGCTGTGAAGTAACAATTTTTCATTAACTGTGAGAAAAAGAGGCCCTAGAAACAGCATCATGGTGCGTTCCAGCATCAGACAGAAAGTAATAAAAATGAATGCCTTGTACACAACCCCACTAGCACAGTGAACACCCATCCTATATAGACCCACTTGTACAATATTAGTTAATGCTTATATTACAGCCAAGTCGAATCCTATATTGCTAAATGCTGTACAAACATAACACAACAGTCCCTGTCCCCAAAGAGCTTACAATACAGGAGAGTACATTACCTAAATTAAGTATAACTTTGGCCAAATGAGCGTATCTTGTCATGTCAGTAGCTGTTCTAACTGACAATGAACTCCAAAGAGAGCCTGCCTCTCAGCTGAGTAGAGTCCACTACAATCAGGGCACTACCCTGAGACTCAGAAACCCTGGGTTCTGTCCTTTGCTCAACCACTGACCTGCTCACTTCACTTTTCTTCTTCATCTATTTTGTTCATTTAAATAGTCCTTGCTCTGAAGAGCTTACCATGTGTTTGTACAGCACCTACCAGCATGGGGCTATGATCATCGTACTACTGTCATACAAATACTCTTTTTTTTAATGCTTACAGACATATGTAATCATTGAAGTGTCATTAAGTAATTAAATATAATTCTAAATAACTTTCTTGTATGAAAGGAGAGGAGGGATAGCTCAGTGGTTTGAGCATTAGCCTGCTAAACCCATGGTTGTAAGCTCAATCCCTGAGGGGGCCAGTTGGAGATTAGTCCTGCTTTGAGCAGGGGGTTAGACTAGATGATCTCTTGAGGTCCCTTCCAACCCTAATAATCTATGAGAGGACAGGCTCCTATAATGATTAGTGTCCTCAAAACAAAACCTCTTAGGTCACATGTTCTGTGACTATGCGGGGGGGGAATCTTTTTTGCAAGGTGAGATATCCACAAGGAAATACGTAGAATTTCACAAGTTCTATTCTTTTTCTAGTAGACTAGTACACTGGGTAAACTAATATCTGTGTCATGGAATAAAATAAGCCAAACAGAAGAGGAAGGTGGGAGCAGCAGGAACGGAAGAGTATGAGAAACATTAATGAATGATACTCATTAGAAACTGAACAGAAGTTTGCACAGCAGGTACTGATCTGTCTTTTCTTCCAACAATTTTGGTTCTCGGTTCTGGTTTAAAATCCTCTCACAGGAAACTGTTTGAAGCCACACTTTCCCTAGACCACCACCCAGGCCTTTATCTCTGTGGATTAAGAGCCTAAAAACAATGCCATGCATGTCACTGAGGAGAACTAGGAGAGATGGTTTTCTGAAGTCCACAGTAACTTTGTTCCTAGCTGGTAAGTTTTGAACAGCTCCATATGTGACAAAGAGGAAAAGTCACCATTTTCCCTATCTAGGTCCCCTGAGCAGTGGGAGTCTCTAAGTGGGAGGCTAAACCTGTTAATTACATACCCTAGAAGCAGGGGCTTGGGAAGAGGAAGCAATAATTCGTTTCATTTGACTTGTAATTTCAAAATTTAATAGAACAATAAAATTAAGACAATTAGACAGATCCTCAGCCCTGCTCCCACCCCTTTAGACTGCCAGGAAGCTAGCTTAAACACAGGTAGCCCTGAGTGATTTAAAGACTCTCTGCAACCCACTCCTGCCCCTGTCCTCATCCTTCTGTTTAGTAGATATTCCAGGATGCACCAGGGCAACTAAGAGGAGGGGAGGGAGGGTGGCCACGCATGCTGTGCTCTGGCAATCCTGGACTGGCAGAAAAGCCCCATGGGAACCGCTTCAGATGAAACAAGTTAGAGCTGCTCTAGGATAGATAGATAATTTGATAGATAAGATGGGCGAAACCAAGGACAGATTCCTGACCCAAAGAGTTTTTACTCTAAAAGGCCCGTGATGGTCAGAACAATTAACAGATTAGGTGGATTTCATATCTATACTTGAAGAAAGTAAGTCTCAAGAGGTCATCTAGTCCAGCCCCCTATGCTGAGGCAGGGCCAACTACACCTAAACCATCACTGACGTGTATTTGTCCAGCCTGTTCTTAAAAACCTCTAGTGACAGAGATTCCGTACTCTCCTCTAGAAGTCTATTCTATTAACAACCTTATAGTTAATATCTAAACTAAACCTCCCTTGCTGCAGGTAAAGTTCATTATTTCTTATCCTACCTGAGTGAATATGGAGAATAATTGATCATCAGTCTCCTTATAACAGCTCTTAATATAGTTAAGGACTTATCAGATTCCTCCTCAAACTTCTTTTCTCAAGACTAAACATGCTACTTCTTTAACCTTTCCTCATATGTTTTGTAAACTTTTTATTATTACTGTTGCTCTCCTCTGGACTCTTGCCAGTTTGTCCATATCTTTTTTAAAATGTGGCACCCAAAACTGACACAATACTCCAGCTGAGGCCTCACCATTGCTGAACAGAGCCGGACAATTACCTCCTGTACCCTATATATGGCTAAGGTGACCATATTTCCCAAAAAGGAAACAGACACCAAGTGGGGCTAGCCTCAAACTTCTCCCTTCCCTTCTTCCCCTCTCCCACACACAGGGCTGGCCCGAGCTGCTCTTCCGAGACACCCTCCCCACATGGGGCTGGCATCACCGCAACCTGTCAGCAGCATGGACGCATGTCCTCTGGAATGGTGGCTGAAGCATGAAGGGACATATGAATCTTTAGTGCATCTGGCATGTATATATCTTGCGACAATGGCTACAATAGTGCCATTCAAGTGCCGGGTCTCACTTTCAGGTGATATTGTGAACAAGAAGCGGGCAGCATTATCTCCTGCAAATGTAAATAAACTTGTTTGTCAGCAATTGGCTAAACAAGAAATAGGACTGAGTGGACTTGTAGGCTCTAAAGTTTTACATTGTATTATTTTTGAATGCAGGGGTTTTTTTTGTATATAATTCTACATTTGTAAGTTCAAACTTTCATGAAAAAGAGATTGCACTACAGTACTTGAAAAATACTATTTCTTTTGTTTTTTACAGCACAAATATTTGTGATCAGAAATAAACATAAAGTGACCACTCTACACTTTGTATTCTGTATTGTAATTGAAATCAATATATTTGAAAACGTAGCAAACATCCAAAAATATTTAAATAAATGGTATTCTATTATTAACAGTGCAATTAATCACAATTAATTTTTTTAATCACTTGACAGACACACACACATATATACACATACATATACACACTATATGTATACACACACACATATCCTCCCAAATAATATGAATATATATAATGTATTATTTGTAATATTGATTTATATAATGCAGTATAAATGACTGCAGAGAGTATTATGTATTTATTTAAAATACATACTAACCTTTTTGCTTGGAAAAATGCCTTTCTCCCAAACTAAATTTTCATACTGATATAATACAACTGTCTTACAATTCTAATTATTTTATATTTCAAAGAAACTTGAGTTTCCCCTAACGTAACATTAGCAGCATTATATTAAGGGAAATTCTTTGTTTTAATATGTTTGGGATTGGAGTACCTCAATCTCAAAATCAAAGCCTTACATAAAGATTAGTATTCACAAATGATTTCCTAAAACAGAATTCCAATCATTTTTGTTAGCTCAGAAATATGGACGTTCAAGTAGGAATAAGTACATCTCAGGAATAAATTGCCAAATGTATTTGAAAACAAAGTCATTATAACATCCTCTAAGCGGGGTTAGACAAAACAGCAGTGAAAACACCATTGCACTGTCCATACTACAACCTCAACTATAGCAGAAAAAAACATCTAAACATTCCTATGGTGGAGACACCACAGCACGGATCCAGGTTCAGGTCTGCCTTTGCCACCTGAATCTCTTCTCTACATCACGGGCTGAATAATGCTAATGCTTTGCTATTTTGGGAAGTTCACTGTGTGTCCAGATCTAACAGCCCCAACTTTGGGAATATTTGTGCAGCCTCTGACTGACATTTGGAGGTGGATCCAGAGTTCCACTCTGGGATTTTGATTCAGGTCCATCTCTAAAATAAATCCAACAAGGCAGGTTCTGAGCTGAAACAATATCACTTTATTTACATATGTCAACAAGAAATTCTAATGATGAAGTGGGTGGGGAAAGTAAAAAACAGGAACATTATTAAATTTTTTTAAAAAATCAAGACCACATGAACAGGAGAAAAAAATCTTTTAAATATGTAAACATGGAGAGAGATCTCTATGAAGTGGAAAGAACATGTGATTGACATTGCAGAATGTTATCCTTTGGCTATGACCATAGGAGAAAAACAATATGCTTGAGTTATGTGTATTTAGGAACTTGCTCTCTCTGGCCCAGTAATTAACTGTTTCCTAATTTTCACTTGAGTTTTTACATTATTGGGTCTGCTCCTGCAATTGGATCCACTAGAGCAGGGGTCGGGAACCTCTGGCACGCAGCTTGCCAGGATAAACACCCTGGCGGGCTGGGCCAGTTTCTTTACTTGTCACGTTGGCAAGTTCGGCCGATCGCGGCTCCCACTGACTGCGGTTTGCCGTCCCAGGCCAATGGGGGCAACAGGAAGCGGCGTAGGCGAGGGATGTGCTGACCGAGGCTTCCTGCCTCCCCCATTAGCCTGGGACGGCAACCCGCAGACAGTGGGAGCCGCGATCAGCCGAAGCAGCCAACGCAGCAGATAAACAAAGTGGCCCAGCCCACTAGGGAGCCATGTGCCAGAGGTTGCCGACCCCTGCACTAGAGAGGCACTGCATAAATGTGGAGCTTAACTGACTTCAGTGGAGCTATCCACAGAACAGGGTCTGAGCTAGTGTATCAAAGTAACTGCTGGATCAGGACCATTATCATCACTTAGATGGTGCTAAGACCCAAAACACATCAAGTACTTGCCAAAGGCAGAGGAAGACACAGTATCGACCCTGAAGAACTTACAATTTAAAAAGACAAAAACACATGGAGAGTGTGGGAAAGGAATATAGCACAAAATCAAAGGAAATGTAAGGGTACATCTACACATTAAAATAAACCAACCCTTCAACAGCAAGTCTCAGTGCCTGAGGCTACTTACTGGGGCTTGCACTGTGGGGCTAAAATTAGCAGTGTAGATATTTGGACTCAGGCTGGAGCCCGGAGTACCCAGAGCTGGGTTTCAGAGCCTGGGCTCCAGCCCAAGCCAACATCTACACTGCTAGTTTTTGTCCCACAGCGTGAGCCCTGCAAGCCCAGTGCCATGACCTGGGTCTGATACTCACTGATACAGGGGTCTTTTTTTTCTTTGTAGATGTACCCAGAGTGAAAATATGTACACATATTGTTAGTTCCATTGATTTTTTTTTTTACAATTAAGGTTTTGGGAGTATTTTCTTCAAGTTGGCTTCACACAGACACAAGCTCCTTTCAATCCTTAAAGTGCTGGACGGGTTATCATCATATCCTCCACATCTTAAGGACATATTACATTAAGACACCATTTTCCTCCATTCACTGCCCAATCAGCTTGCAATGGTCTATGCAGCCCAGCCTACTCCTGACAAAAAGTGTCATTTTTACAGATCTGCATCTGCTCCTACTCCCACTTGGGAGTATATTAAAATAGAACTACTTTCTAAGGGTGTGTCTACACTTGGAGCTCAAGGTGTGACTCCAGCTTGAGGAGACATACTCCTGCTAGCTTTCAGTGTAGCCATGGCAGAGTGAGTGGTAGGACAGGCTAGCCACTCTGAGCGCATGCCCAGAGTCTCGGATGGGCATACAGTGGAGGAGGCTCACCTATCTTGCAACTGCAGTATTTTGAGCACTCTAGGTCGATGAGAACTAGTCCGAGTACAGTGACTCGAGCTGGGAATCATACCCTCCCCTCCCCCAGTTTGAAGTGTAGACATAGCCTAAGATGCCAACTCCTTCAAACTGGCCTTAACTCTCCTTTTATACTCTAATCCAGGTAGTGTGTAAACTAAAAAAGTTACTTATACATAAAACCAAATAAACTGAAAACTAGTTGGTACTTTTATTTACCTGTCAAGCTCTAAGTTCACATTTTATGTTACTTGTATTTACAAATCTTAGAAAAATAAACCAATAGCAGATTTTGTTCCTTTCACCTATCTAATCTGACAGGATTCACACTCACTATCCTCCCTAGCCCAGCTCCTTCTTCCAAGCCTGGGAGAACAATGAGGCCTGGCAGCCTGCCACAAAGGCCAGCTGACTCAGGCTTTTTCAGACCAAAGGAAAGTGAACATATCCAGCCATTGGTTCCATTCCTTCTTTGGGCTGCTCTGTCAAAGGCTGCTGTAGCACACAAGGAGAGACCAATCTCTCAGTTAGCCAAGAGCCACATTTAGGGCCTGATAGGTCAAACCCAATACCTTGAATTGCTCCCAGAAGCAATTGCAAATCTGGTTATATCATGGAACACAAGTGTGTTCCAGATAGGATTATCATGAACAGAAAGCTTAGTATGTGTACGCAGAGTCAGGATGAGCTCTACCCTGACATCTGGTGGTGAATTATGGTGAGTGTGGAAAAGATTTTCTGGGGCCAATCTTGTTTACATAGGTACACCCACCCTGCCTAGCATGAGTCCATAGCAGCCCAAAATGGTCACTTTGGCAGCTGTGGGATCCCCAATTTCTCTGTTATTTGGGCAGGAGGAATAACGTGTTGTTATCCTGATTATGTAAATGAAGGACTATGAAACTATTTTATGTCAGAGAGTCTCACCATCAACCAAGTAGCAGTTGCTAGACAAGGGATATGGGTTCCAAAACCCAGTGAATTGAGAGAGGTTGGGGGGTGGGTATGTCTACCTGATAGTATGGGCCCCCTTTGAGGGCATGGAAAACCAATTGCACCTCTGCCTCTCTCTACTGTTGAAGAGCAGAGCTAATTTTGATTCCATTAGGAGTCTATCTAGAGGCTGCTGAGCTGAATTCACTTTGGGCCAATGGTACACCAGCTCCCCTCCTACAAGCTGAACTCACTAAAAGCTGAAATCACTAAGAGCTAAACTTACTGAGCTGACTGCTGTGTTAACTAGTTGGGGAGCCTGAAGATCTATAGCTAAGCAGCTGGCAGAGAGGAACAGTTTGCAGGACGGTTGGAGCGGCCCACAGAACCGTGAGCTGAGCTGAGCAATTTGTGGGATGGTTGGAGTGGCCCACGGAATAGCAAGCGAGCGAGTGGAGCAGAGCAGTTTGCGGGGACGGCTGGAGCGGCTCACAGGTTGGCTGGAGGGGCGGAGCCATTCATGGTGAGCACTGCATCAGAACTCCACGGAGAGGTGGGGCAGTCAGCCTCAGCCCACATAAGGTGCTCCTTAATACCCTGTATGCCCCCCTCACCATTTCCACCCAGGCTGGGGGTGTAAAACGCTGCAGATAAACTTTTGAACTCTGGGGCGGCACTGACCAGGGACAGAGACTTTTGGGTTGCTGGACTTTGGGGTGATTGGACTTAAGACCCTAAGGGGAAAAGGACACTGCCAAACTTACTTGGTGGGTCTTCTGCTCATGGTTTATGTTATAAATCCTGTTTGTGATGTTTCCCCAATATGATGCCACATTATTTCCCTCCTTTATTAAAAAGATTTCGCTACACTCAGACTCTGTGCTTGCGAGAGAGGAAGTATTGCCTCCTAGAGGGGCCCGGGGCAGGTTGGTATGTAATTGTCCCAGATCACTGGGTGGGAGCCCAAGCTGGTTTTGCATTGTGTTATTGAAACAGAACCCCTGGATGCTGAACCCGGGCCCTGTTGCTGCCAACTCAGAGGGGCAGAAGGGTTACCTATGTAACCATATTTTCAAGTTCACTTTTAACTTTAGTGCTGCACTAATTAATTCAGTATAGCTCTAACTGCTTAATATTTGAGGGATCTGCAGTAAGTCCCCTTGGTTGTGGCCGTGAGGGGCTCTCCTTTCTTACCAAGAATTTCCCACTAATACGGATATATTTCCTGCCCTGTGATTAAATATAACAAAGATATTTAGAAGAAAAAAGTGTACACTACCCTAAATTACCTAATTGTACATACAGGCAAGTGGGGGAGGTGAGATCTGTTATTGGACCAATGTCCATCAGTGAGAGAGATAAGCTTTAGAGCTTCACCGAGCTCTTCTTCAGGTCTGGGAAAGGTAATCAGACTGTGACAGCTAAATAGAAGGTGGGACAGATTGTTAAGCAGAAGGGGTTAACACATGTTGCAAGAAACTACTTGAAATGAAATGGGCAATTAACACATATACCATGTAATTGTACATGTACATCTATTCATATTAAAAATGTAACATTCATCAATATTTACCATATAAAGATGCCAAACTATTTTCCCTTACCTGGAATAGGCAATAACTGGTAAATGTTGACTTTAAGATAGCAAGCACTATACAGTCAAGCTGTTAGCATTCAGCATTGCCTGGAGGAGAGTCTGACTTGTGCAAAATTAAGAGTGACAGAGGTGGTTTCCTGCTGTACATCTCATGCATTTAGCTTCCAGAGGATTGCTATAGTGAAGTATGTGTCATGCTTGTGCACTCTTCAATACCTGGTTAGTCATTACTAGTTTCACAGGAGATGCCAGCTACTGGCTTCTGTGGACTGGAACAGGGTGCGATTAGAACAGATCCAACTCTTTGTAACCTGGATTTCTTGGTGAGCATTATTTGGCATGTCAGAAAAGACATTGAAGGACTTACTGTGACTAGGAGGCAATAGTTTTATAAGGTTAGAGAACTCTTACATGAGCAAAGGATGCACTGTTAAACTGCAGGTGTTAAATAAACCTTGAGCAGTTCAAGATAGAATTGAAAAACAGTGCCCTATTCCATTTTCTCTAAGAGTTAATAAGTTTCATAACAGTGGTGATGCTGTTTCTCCAGTTCTCTACACATATGCTAATGTGATTTTTTTTAAATCCAAATAATATTCAGCTGGGTAATTTGATATCATATATGAACAGCACTGGCATAAAGTTTAAACCAAGAGTCTGTGGAACACACAAGGTTTACCTAATAAAAATAAAGTATTTTCAGAGTGCATACTATCCTCTTGTGTACAACAGAAGTATTACCATTTGTAATGCAGTTTCTATTACACATTTAAAAAAAAAAAAACAGATATTTTATTTGTCATCCAATACTTTGAAATAAACTCCCTAATGTCTTACAAAATGATTTGCACATATCCACTTTTCCAAAACATGTATGTTTGGAGCCCAGATTCTCCATTCTCAATCTTATCTTCTGTAGGATGACTTTAAAAAAAACTGAGTAAAAATTCTACGCTCATCCATTTGGGATTTGTAATAGTTAAAATTCATTTTGCACCTCTGAGCTATTGTATTTGGCTGTATGAAGACATGATGCAATCAGTTTTATACATTCACTCACATTTGGTATATTTTACTCATAAGTATAAATTTCTACCTTTTAAAAGCAAATTAAGGAAGCCAGATACTCTAATGCACATTTATGAGACCAATTCCACAGTAGCAGAATCACACTACAAAGGGCTCTGACTCTTATTAGGACAACTAAAATAGTGTACTTGTAGACCTTGCTTTGGGTCAAGAGATTTTATAATTTTCCAAAAGCAACAAGAAATTTGTATGTGTTCTAAGCAACATTTGGCTAAAAGAGATTCAATTTTTATTGTCCTTGGAGATTTGCATATTCTTGCAAAAAATTCAATGAGTTCTAAAGGCTGAATAATAAAATCTTCAGTAGCTAAGTGTTATAATAAAAAGTTATGCCATGGATAGAGGGAAAAACAGATACAAACACAATGTTTGCATTGCACACTAACGCACAGCATGATATTGCTGAAATAGACTATTTATTTCTGAAACATTCCAAAACAGCAGTATACACAGTTGTAATCAAATATTCAATCATATGCCATTATAAGAAAGCATTGATTAGTGCAATTGGATTTTGTAAAAGGTCTATCAAAAAGATTTATTTGCATTAAAACTCATTCATTTCCCATAAGCAATCATTATTAAAACATTACAATTTTATTTTCTATAATGAAGTATTGAAAAATTAACTGTAGTTTAGTGACCATTGCACCCTTTAAGTGAAATGTGATTTATGTTGCTATTATAAATACAAAACACTAGGATAATAAATTAACATGTGAACAAATGGATGAAAGACAAAATTATGTTGACCCAGCTGTATGGAGTTTCCAGTGAATATTACTCTTTTGTGCTTTGGAACATAAAAATTACTGCTTTCATATTGCCCATGGTTTGTTTTGAAGGATATGTTCCTAGTGCTAAAATATAGTACATTACCACAAAATTATTATTTATGGCACACACAAAAATTAAATCCTCTGTCTGTGGTTCAAGCAAATGTGAACAGAATTAAGTCAAAAAATAAAATTATTGGAAACACACATAAAAAATTCTAAGCATATAACATAGGCCCCAAAGTTGCAACAAAATGCATAATATCTTTACAGAGTACACTGAATAAATTATCCTACTATATGGCAAAGCTGTCTGAAATAGTGGCATTTCTTAGCTCTCTCAAAGGAAGTAAGTCCAATATTTTGCACATATAGAAAAATTTCTTAAGTTCTAAATGACAGTACCGCAACTGTTAATTTGATAACACTGCAGTTTTCCAGGCAAATGACTAAGTGCAATATTTAGTCTTTAATAATGTTCATTTTTTAAAAAATGACAGGGTATAACGGATATTCTTACATATTAAAACTCAATGAAAATAGTGTTGTGGGACCTTCCCTTCCTGTAACACAGTTACCCAGCCAGCTGGGTAGGAGAAACCACATTATTTCTTTTCCGTTGTTCAGGGGCATCCGACATCAATAGCAGCCGTCTCTCCAATTTCCATCTCGTAGAGTACTAAGAGAAGAAAGAGGCTTTGGAGGCTGAAGAAAACTGTTTTAAAAAATAAGCCACATTTCAGGTAAGAGAACAGTAAGACATGCATCAGTCACATATGTAATGAAGCTGGTCTTGCAGGTGTTCCCAAATACACATGCATGCACACTCTTTCATGGCATATTTCCAGCTCTACGTTAATATATTATAAATGGCATAACTAAGGACCTGGGGTGAAATCCTGATCATACTGAAGTCAATGGGAGTTTTGCTATTGACTTCAATGGGATCAGGATTTCAATCCTAAACTGTAGGATGTGGTTCTGACCTGATGCAGGAACAATGTGGCCTGGCAGAAAATGTCAAACTGCCAATCCTTCTTTTCCTCCCTACCCCCACCAGCTCTTCTCTTCACTCCAATGTTTTGCCCTGCTCATCCCCTTCTTCCCCACACAAAGAAAAAAAGCTAATTTCCTGCTTTTCCCCTCTCCCCACTGTTCTCCCCCCAGCCCACAAAAACTACTTCCTTCTCACATAACACCAGTAATAAAAGTCCTGTAAAGGAGGCCCTCTGTGATACCCGTGAAATCTCACCTCTTTCAATAGGTTCATACAGGTGGGACAGGCAAGGGATTTAGTAACAATTCTGTTGATGATACAAAAGATGAAAAAGAACCTCCCTCCCTCTCCCTTAACTGTTTTGGCTCAGCAGGATTAATGGGATTAAAAAGCAGTGCAAATACATTTCTGTCACTAAAAACAGTAGCTATGTCCCAATACAAACAGGCTACAGAAAATAATTTCCGTTTGGGGGGGGGGGGGGATTTCCCCACATGAACTGTTGCACCCAACATGTATTTGAAAAAAAACAAATCAGTGTATTCCAAAAATAGCACTTGTCTTCTGCCAATGGCAGCATAAGTATTGTCCAGAGGAGAGAGAGCCTTCCTGAAATTGACCTATTCCAAGTTTTAAAAACATATCATCAGAAAACAAAAGCCGGGAAACATTAGCACCATAATATAACAGCCAACTTAATTTTTATTATAAATTCCTTAGCAATCAACTATCCCCCAAAACTCCAAACACTACTGAGGATAGCTGTTTCAAATGACATTTAAAGAAAACCTGCCTGGGACAATTAGCTTGACACAGTATCCAACTCTGCTCCATCTGCTTCTTTAACAATATGAGGAGGGCTATGTGCATTTTATAGATATCATATTTTGATTACATCACTTTGCTGAAATGTGTGTGTGGATGGGTGGGTGAGTGTGTGGCTCGAAATGCTAGTGGATATGGTGACATGAAATCTGCCAAGAGAGCAACCAGCAGCCATCAACATGCACTGGGGGGACCCATGGCCAGATCCAGTTCCCTGCTACTGCTTCTTGTAAAGCCAGTTTTCATCCTCTCAGGTCCTGGCTCTCCCCCTTTCCTGCTCCCCCTCTAGCCCAGGGGTGCCTCTATGTATTTTGCCGCCCTAAGCACGACAGTCAGGCAGCCTTCGGCGGCGTTTCTGCAGGCGGTCCACTGGTCACGCAGATTTGGCAGCATTTCTGCGGGTGATCTGACGGTCCCGCGCCTTCGTACCCAAAGCTGCGGGAATGGTGGACCTCCCGCAGGCACACCTGACTGCCGCCATAACTGCAACTGGTACGCCGCCCCTCACAGTTTGCCGCCCTAGGCACGCTCTTGCTGTTCTGGTGCCTAGAGCCGCCCCTGCTCTAGCCACAACTACTGTTGATTCTACTGGCTCCTCTCCCGTCAGGAATCCTGGGCTGGAAGAGGTGGGCAGCCTGCTGCAAGGAAGATGAAAGCAGTAAGTAAATGGCAGCCACCAGTGCTGATTCTTGCATTTCTCTGCAGACAGTGGCTTTAGTGGTTAAAAGTAGATTGAAACAGCAGCAGGAGCTCTCCCTATACTGTTACTAGGAGGTGGAACTGGACTTCCATCAGTTTCCTTTTCTTTCATAACCCATTTGGCTCCCCTCACACACTCTTCTCCCTCTCAGTGTCCAACCCCCTAGGATTCCACGCTCCTTTCTCATTCCCATGCTAGAGCCTTAGGGCACGAGGCAGAAGATATATTCCGTACACACAAGCAATGTCACCTGTGACTCTTCCTGGCAGCTTAAGAATTTCCAGCATCATAATTCCCAGTCCATGTTGCAACAAGGCAGCAAAGAGGGGATGGAATTTAGAGTGAATTATGTGAACTATTCTTTTTTAATTAAGCACTGGGGTTAGGGAGAAGAGAGAGAAATGATTTATTTGGTGGGACTTAACCTTTAACTATCGATACATACAGTTTAGCAACACCACATTACTTAACCTATCAGCACTGTTAGAAAGGATGCAGAACTATTAAATGGCACTTTGTGTAATTAAACTAATCACTTAATCAGAATTCTCTCAAAGGAAAAATTACTGCCGTAACTAACAGCCTGCTAGCAGCTCTCAAAGCATTTGCATTTGTTGTAAGCAGAAAAAAGCTGCTTTCAATTTCTCAAAAATGATGATTGTTTACATAAAACATACTTCCTGTGAGGGGGAAAGCAAGCTAGCCAGCATCTTCTCCCGGAGGGACTGAAAGGGAGAGCAGTTCAGCCAATTGCTCACTCCCCCAAAAGAGACGCCAGCAAGAAGGAGATAGAAGACTACCAGGTCAGACCTTTGGGGCCCAATAAAAGGGAAGGTTCAAGGTAGATGGGGTAGGCTATCTGCTTAGCACAGATGGGTAGAGAAGCTTGCTGGGTTTGGCGAGTTTCATCTGGTTCACTTTTATGTTTCAGATGAACCAGGGGAGTGCAGGCAACTGAACCCACCATCCATAAAGATCTGGTGAAATTTGGGCAAACTGAACCCAGTTGGTTTCATACAATTCTACCCCAGTGGAGTATCTCTAACGGTTACTATTAAAATCAATAAAATGTGGTGTGATGCTGACAGACCAGGTATTAGTTCATGCCAAGGCCCCTGGGCCTCACTGACAAATGCATAACTGGAAACCAGTCTGTCTCATCAGTGTCAGCATTGTTAAAATAGATGTTCAGTTTATAAGAATGTGTTTAGACTTGATGAAATGTTTGTAGGATGCTGCATGTATTGATCTCGCTTATAACATCTGTACCCCAGGGCATAAAATTGATATGGAGTGTTTGCACTGTAAATCCCTGTAACTGTGTAATTCACCAAATAGGAAAGAAGCATTAATTAATGTAAAGTGCAGGTCCTGCACACAACAAGGCCCACTGAAACCAAATGAGCCATTGTGAAACATCAAAGGACAAAAACGTTGTTTATTGCCCCGCTCCTCCTGCATCATCCATGAAGACCACAGGGGCACAAACACTTCTCCCATCAGTTTAAATTCAGGGGGGGGAAGGGCATAAAAATTTGTAACTGGAAGGAACTGTATCACTATGCTGTTTGGAATTTGGAGAGGGCAATACTTCTTAGCATAAGCAAAGGATCTCAAAGCTGCTTGGATTGGGTTTGCTCTAGAGGTACATAGAAAGCTTGCATATTGCAGCAGTTTCTATTACTTTTGGAACCTAAGGTTAACTCATTTGTGCGAGTATGTTTACATGCTTTAACCTTGTACATAACTCATTTCTTTTTCCTTAGTTAATAAATCTTTAGTTAGTTTATTATCGGATTGGCTTCAAGCGTTGTCTTTGGTGTGACGTCTAAGATGCAACTGGTCCCTTGGGACGGAGAGTAACCCGAATATTATTGTGATTTTTTGGTGTAAGGGACCATCTATCACAAAGGCAAGTTTGTCTGGGTGGCAAGATAGACCGGAGCACCAAAGGGGACTGTCTGTGACTCCATGGTTAGGCTGCTATAGTGCTTGAAATATTCACACTTGTTACTTGTCTGGTGAAATCTAAAATATAGAACTCACAACTAATTTGGGGTTTATGCCCTCCTTTGGACAGTCTGGCCTGAGACAGGCACTCACACTTGCGAGCTATTCCAGACAGCTTCACATGTGGCTTGTCTTACTTTTCTCTATAATAAGTTGTTTGAATATTTCTCAAAAGACATGGAAGGAAAATTCTAGAAAGGAGACAGAGACCTTATCACAGGTTGTACTTGCTCCACACTGGGGCAAAAAGGGTTAACACAGCACCTCTTGGTGGCAGAAGCCACACCCCCTCATCCCAGATGGGCATGCTCCAACTCCTGCTGCAGTATAAAAGGGAGCAGCCTAGCTCAGTCTGTGCTGACCACTAAGGAGGAAGGATGCACCTCACTGGCTCCAGCCGGGATCCTGGATTGCGAGAGCAGGAGACGCCATGGCCTGGGCAAGCGCTTAGGTATCTACACCACCCCCAGGAGATTGCAGTCACTATCTGATGCGCCCGGAGATTCTGAAGACACCCTGACTTCAACTGTAGAAGTCACGGAAAGAATTAGCCCAGGGAGGGACCAGCCAGTGTCCCTGCATCAGTCGGTGTGTTATGTGCAGATTCCCCTTTGACTTAGTGGCAAACCCATTTGTCATTACCAGGGCCCTGGGCTGGGAACCAGTAGACCTGGGTCCCCCTACCCCAGCTGCCCCCTTTGGGGGGCAGCCCACCAGACCACTTCCTATTGACTCTGGCCATGAGGCTCACTTCCCTGCAGCCAAGGGGACTCCTGTTGACTCTGGCCATTGGACTGCACTGGCCTGCAGCCAAAGGAAATCCTATTGACTCCAGCCATTGGGCCACACAACCCTGAGGCTGAGGACAGCCATACTGATTTAACCGTGGGGCTACCACACCATTGCCCCACCTCCAGGGTGATGGGGTGTAGTTGCCCTGTGACAGACTTTTACAATAAACAGTTCCTATTCCAGAAGAGAGAGAGAGAGTTCGATCAGGGAACAGCAGCAAAAAAAGCTATATTGGAAATGTAAGAGGAAACAGACAGTTGTTTTTCGAAGTCTCTTTTGTACCAACACACTGGGCCAAACTGTTTTAATTTACATAGGTGTAAAACCAGATTAACTCCACTGCAGCAAAAGTGTCTTTCTGGATCTAGCCAATATCTAGTTGAGATTCAGGCCTGGACCAGTTAGGTGGCCAAAGCTCAACCCAGACAAGACCAAGGTAATGTACAGTGGGTTGGAGGAAGCAGCTGGAAGAGATGGCAAAAGTATTTTTGAGGGAATCCATCCCCCATCAGTCATAAGAGTTCATAACTGAAGGTTTATTTTAGACCCCCAGCTGCCGTTATAGATCATCCCATCCCATCACAGACTTTATCACCTCAAGGTTGCTCTACCTAGGCTATACCTTTAAACCATTTGGAAACGAAAGTTGGTGCAGAATGTAGCAGCTCACTTGCTAAACAGAACATTTCTCTGGGAACAGATGACATTAGGGCTCTGGATCTGCACTAGTTGCTTATTGGTCTCCAGATGGAATTTAAAAGCTTTAGGTCGCCACCTACACAATCCAACATGGTGTGGGAGCTGCCTACCTGACACACTGCCTCTTTCATTGGGACATTCTGCCACAGGCCATGTCTACA
Source organism: Gopherus flavomarginatus (assembly GCF_025201925.1). NCBI lineage: Eukaryota > Metazoa > Chordata > Testudines > Testudinidae > Gopherus > Gopherus flavomarginatus. Next base: position 289,701,603 of record NC_066617.1, read on the forward strand.
TCTAAAATTTTGCAGCGCTGGTTGTTACAGCTGTATTAGTACAGCTGTATAGGGCCAGCGCTGCAGAGTGGCCACACTTACAGCAACCAGCGCTGCAAGTGGTGTTAGATGTGGCCACACTGCAGCGCTGTTGGGCGGCTTCAAGGGGTTTTGGGGAAGGCGAGAGCAAACCGGGGAAGGAGACCAGCTTCGCCGCGGTTTGCTCTCGCGTTCCGCGAACCACCCTGCAAACCGCAGGGAAGGAGACCTGCTTGCTCGGGGGTTCGGCGAACGCGAGAGCAAACCGGGGAAGGAGACCAGCTTCGCCGCGGTTTGCTCTCGCGTTCCGCGAACCACCCTGCAAACCGCAGGGAAGGAGACCTGCTTGCTCGGGGGTTCGGCGAACGCGAGAGCAAACCAGGGAAGGAGACCAGCTTCGCCGCGGTTTGCTCTCGCGTTCCGCGAACCACCGTGCAAACCGCAGGGAAGGAGACCTGCTTGTTCGGGGAACGCGAGAGCAAACCGCGGCGAAGCTGGTCTCCTTCCCCGGTTTGCTCTCGCGTTCGCCGAACCCCCGAGCAAGCAGGTCTCCTTCCCTGCGGTTTGCAGGGTGGTTCGCGGAACGCGAGAGCAAACCGCGGCGAAGCTGGTCTCCTTCCCCAGTTTGCTCTCGCCTTCCCGGAACCACCCAGCAAACCTCAGGGAAGGAGACCTGCTTGCTCGGGGTTCGGGGAACGCGAGAGCAAACCGGGGAAGGAGACCAGCTTGATTACCAGAGGCTTCCTCAGGTATGCTGGGATACCTGCTTATTCCACGGAGGTCAAGAAAAGCGCTGGTAAGTGACTATACTTGATTACCAGCGCTGGATCACCAGCGCTGGATCCTCTACACCCGAGACAAAACGGGAGTACGGCCAGCGCTGCAAACAGGGAGTTGCAGCGCTGGTGGTGCCCTGCAGATGTGTACACCTCCTAAGTTGCAGCGCTGTAACTCCCTCACCAGCGCTGCAACTTTCTGATGTAGACAAGCCCACAGTTGCAGTCAGAGGTGCAACCCTCTTGTTTTAAAAAGGAGTGGACTCCCAGCAAGCCATTCTCTGTGGGGACTCTGGGACATTTGAATTTGCTCATATCATTTATTCAAAATAACTGGAACTGGATTACCTTTGGGGCACACTGCACAAACTATTATTTGACAGGGTTTGGAGGGAAGGTTGAGATCGTTCTTGGTGAGGGGAGGTAAAATGGGAGTTGTTTAAATTTACTGTTGGCTCACTGAAATACATTGTTACCTGTATGCGATTATTTAACATTGCTGGGTAGTTATCACGAATTGTTAAGGTTCACTGGGGTTTAGGAACGGGCAGTTTTTATTGCTTAGAGAGAAGAGGACAAAATTCAGCCCAGCATCAGTAGCCTGTAAAGGTGTTTCTGTTTAAAAGCCTTAATTCAGACTTTTTTTTTTCTCTCTCTTTCTTTTTTAAAAAAGTTCTCAAAGCCAAGGCTATCTATGTGTAAAGGAGGTGCATTTAATTCTTTTCATTAATAAGAACTTTCTCTTACCTTCGTACTGGCTGTGCAATTTTACTCCTGGGTATACTACTCCCACTTAGGGACAATGACGGTCTTGGAAGAGCACTACGTCCTACAGTCCCAGGATTTGCAGTCTTGTTTGGCATGGGGATTCCACTGTTAGAATATAATTGTAAGGTGCTGGATAGGGGAATACTACTGCTGCCTTGTACAGTTGGGCTTACATACGCTGTAGCTTTGAGAGGCTGTCTGACAGACACAGGAAAATGTCCCACACTATGAACTCTGTGCTGAAGTTGTCCTGGAGATGGAACTGTAAAAGGATAGTAACAAAAGTAGTATACAATGTCAGTACACAACACACAGTACCAGGTATTAGTACTTATTTAGAAATAAGTCTGTACAGTGCTGAATGCACTTGTTGTTAGAGGAGGTGACCTTTTGTTTCAGTCAAACCAGCTTAAAACAGGTTAAATATTTAGATCCAATACAAATACATACTGCATCTGTTAGTTCAATTTAAGTAAAAATTTTAACACAGCACTAACAAACAAAAATAAGATCACCAGACAAAAATCCCAACCCTATTTCTCACTCCTCTTTTGCTCTGCAATGATCCAATACTTATTCTAGGTAACTAGAAGCCAAATCCCTCTAATGTAATTACAGCAGGCGTTGGCAACTTCTGGCATGCGGCTCGCCAGGGTAAGCACCCTGGTGGGCCGGGCCAGTTTGTTTACCTGCCGCGTCGGCAGGTTCAGACGAACGCGGCTCCCTCTGGCCGCAGTTCGCTGTCCCAGGCCAATGTGGGCTGTGGGAAGCAGTGTGGGCCAAGGAATGTGCTGGCCGTGGCTTCCCACCACCCCCATTGGCCTGAGATGGCCAACCGCGGCCAATGAGAGCCATGATCGGCCAAAGCTGCCAACGCAGCAGATAAACAAACTGGCCCGGCCCACCAGGTGCTTATCCTGGCCAGCCGCATGCCAGAGGTTGCCGACCTCTGAATTATAGCTTTAACATGACAGACTTGCTGAAATTATAATTTATCCTTTTTCCAAGATCACTAAAAAGTCAGTAGTTATAAACCACATGCTACTTTTTCCGTAATAAGAGAATTATTTTGGCATTACAAAAAAGGTTGTACAGGTATATGCTTTATGTATAAAAACAGCCAAAAGTTATAAAAAGCCTCCTGAATATAACAGCCCATTCTACATAACATGTTACACAAACTATCATTTCAAATCAGTGCTGGAACATCCAAAAGCTTGAGAGAGAGATTCTCTACACAACTCTGCCCTCTGGTGTGCAACAACAGCATACATTTTGTGATCCACAAGATAGAAACTAAACACCCAAAAGGCCTCATGTATTTAAAACATCTAAGGCAGTGGTTCTCAACTAGGGGTACACATCCCCTTGGGGGTATGCAGAGTTCTTCTAGCGAGTACATCAACTCATCTAAATATTTGCTTAGCTTCACAACAGACTACATTAAAAGCACTAGCAAAGTCAGTACAAACTATAATTACATACAATGACTTATTTATGCTGCTCCATATATTATACACTGAAATGTAGGTACAATATTTATATTCCAGTTGATTTATTTTATAATTATATGATAAAAAAGAATAAGCTATTTGTCAGTAATGGAGTGCTGAGACACTTTTTTTGGTATTTTTATGTCTGATTTTGTAAGCAAGAAATTTTTAAGTGGGGTGAAACATGGGGTATGCAAGACAAATCAGATTCCTGAAAGGAGTACAGTAGTCTGTAAAAGCTGAGCGCCACTGATCTAAGGTATGTATACTTCATGTGGGTACAAGCCTCCCACCCTGGGTCCACAAACACATGCTAACATGCTAGGGCACTAAAAATTATTTTCTAAACGACAACCTACCCTAAATTCTCAGTTACTGAGGGACAATCTTCACTCATTGGTATATCTGCTTTCCACAACCAACTCTCTGCATAACTTTTCATGAGCAATGTACTTAGATGCTTATATCTAAACTGTATTGTTAAATTTATTCACCTAAATTTGAGTTATGGCTGATTATGTGTTTTATTCATCTTATTACCTTTAAAACAAACTTTGTATTTTTGGATAATCTAAGCACTATAGCCAGATGTACATACACTCTCTTCTTAACCTGTGTACTATATAATTTTTTAGCATTAGCTTTAATAAAATTTGTATACCTGCTGCTCATGGTCTGAAGCCTGAGAATGTAACATCAAAGCACCACCTACACAGCTGTGGGTAAAATATTCCACAATTGCATAAAGCAGTGAGTTTCAGCACAACAAGCAGCAGTAAAAGATGTATACTTACTACAAGATTGTATTCTTGAAATCCCATTACCAGCTCCATGTAAACTGGAATCAAAGCTTTGACTGTTCCTCACACAGACTGGCGAGCTAGCATTGTTATTAATGGTAGGAGTACTTGGCATCCGAGCTAGGTTAGGCATACTTCTTCTGAGTTTATCTGAAGTAAAAGCAAACCATTTCCACAGTCATGTCAAGATTTCCATCACAAACATCTGACTGACTTCTGAAGACAGTTAAAATTAGCAAAATTATTTCAACAACAGATGTGGTGTCTCGATGGGAGAAGATAAAATTTAAATATTGTTTGTTTACCGCTTGAACTCTTCTGATTAATATATTAACATAGCAAACCATTTGCATACCATTCCAAATCAGCTTAAAGAGATTCACGGATAAAGAATTTCAGGATTTACAGTCAAGCCCATATCAGTTACAGTGAATTGAGTTAGTTTGTCATAGTTTAGTCTCCACTGATCACTTCATTTAAATACAGATCCAGTTCAGCTCAAGCATGAGCACTACTAATCCTTGAAGCTGCTAACTTGGAGACAAACAGTGACAATGGAGTTCTGTCTAACCACTTTATTAATAGTCACTAACAGTAACTGTAATATTATTGCCTTTATAACTACAGTACACAGAACTATAACAGGTGCTATAGTATCAACTATTAATTTACCAGTTATATCAACTTCAAAAACAGGGCCTGGGTGGAGTCACATCAAACGCTGTGCTTTCAAAGGCCCAATCTGTTTACTGTGTCACTTGGCCCCACTGCTATCTACTGGCCTCTGGCTGTCCTTTCCCACCTTGAAAAGATAAGATGAGGACACCACTGAAAAACATTTCCCCACCAAAATAGGCTACTCAAGTTATCAAAGTTGTTCAGAGATCTCCACACATCTTACTTCACATAGAAAAGCAATGTTTGTCTAGGCAATAGCTTAGCATTAACTATCACTATGAAGTCTGGAAGCCAAATTTAGGCTGCTAGGGAAGAGACTGAAATGCCACCATAGAGGTGCTGGATTCTCAGAAATGCTCCCAGTTCCACATGCAGGGCCAGGTAGGCAGGCAGAGCTTCAGAGTCTCAATGTGTGGATGAGACAATGGTGTAGAGAGGAGGGGTTTACGTTCATTAGGAACTGGGGAAACTTTTGGGATAGGGGGAGCCTATACAGGAGAGATGGGCTCCACCTAAACCAAAGTGGAACCAGACTGCAGGCACTAAACATTAAAAAGGTTGTAGAGCAATTTTTAAACTAGGAGATGGGGGAAAGCCGACTGCTGCAGAGGAGCATGTGGATCGGACACAGACTTCTCTTAGGGGGGGAGTTTGATGATAGAGAATCTCCAGGTTATAGTCAGGAGCAGAGGATGGAAGAGGATAATGTAAGGGCCAGATCAGATGATAAACAAACAGTCACATAAAAAAGAATCTGGCACATCAGAAAAGGGCAGACAAATAAACAGAGACAAGTTTTTAAAGTACTTGTACATAAATGCTAGAAGTCTAAATAATAAGATGGGTGAACTAGAGTGCCTTGTGATAGAGGAGGATATTGATATAATAGGCATCACAGAAACCTGGTGGACTGAGAGCAATCAATGGGACACAATCATTCCGGGGTACAAAATATATCAGAAGGACAGAACAGGTCGTGCAGCGTGGGGGGAGTGGCACTATATGTGAAAGAAAACATAGATTCAAATGAAGTAAAAATCTTAAGCAAATCCACATGTTCCACAGAATCTCTATGGATAGAAATGTCATGCTCTAATAAAAAATATAACATTAGGGATCTATTATCATCCACCTGACCAGGACAGTAATAGTGATGATGAAATGCTAAGGGAAATTAGAGAGGCTATCACAATTAAGAACCCAATAATAGTGGGGGATTTCAATGATCCCCATATTGACTGGGAACATTTCACTTCAGGACGAAATGCAGAGATAAAATTTCTCGATACTTCAAATGACTGCTTCATGGAGCAGCTGGTACTGGAACCCACAAGGGGAGAGGCAACTCTAGATTTAATCCTGAGTGGAGTGCAGGAGCTGGTCCAAGAGCCAACTATTAGCAGGACCACTTGGAAATAGTGACCATAATATAACAACATTTAACATCTCTGTGGTGGGAAGAACATCTCAACAGCCCAACACTGTGGCATTTAATTTCAAAAGGGGGAACTATACAAAAATAAGGGGGTTAGTTAAACAGAAGTTAAAAGGTACAGTGACTAAAGTGAAATCCCTGCAAGCTGCACAGGCGCTTTTTAAAGACACCATAATAGAGGCCCAACTTCAATGTATACCCCAAATTAAGAAACACAGTAAAAGAACTAAAAAAGAGCCACCGTGGCTTGGCTTAACCATGTAAAAGAAGCAGTGAGAGATAAAAAGACTTCCTTTAAAAAGTGGAAGTCAAATCCTAGTGAGGCAGATAGAAAGAAGCATAAACACTGCCAAATTAAGTGCAAGAGTGTAATAAGAAAAGCCAAAGAGGAGTTTGAAGAACGGCAAGCCAAAAACTCCAAAGGTAATAACAAAATGTTTTTTAGGTACATCAGAATCAGGAAGCCTGCTAAACAACCAATGGGACCCTTTGACGATCAAGAGACAAAAGGAGCGCTTAAAGACGATAAGGTCATTGCAGAGAAACTAAATGGATTCTTTGCTTCGATCTTGATGGCTGAGGATGTTAGGGAGATTCTCAAACCTGAGCTGGCTTTTGTAGGTGACAAATCTGAGGAACTGTCACAAATTGAAGTGCCACTAGAGGAGGTTTTGGAATTAATTGATAAACTCAACATTAACAAGTCAGCGGGACCTGATGGCATTCACCCAAGAGTTCTGAAAGAACTCAAATGTGAAGTTGCGGAACTATTAACTAAGGTTTGTAACCTGTCCTTTAAATCGGCTTCGGGACCCAATGACTGGAAGTTTGCTAATGTAACGCCAATATTTAAAAAGGGCTCCAGAGGTGATCCTGGCAACTACAGACCGGTAAGTCTAACGTCGATACCGGGCAAATTAGTCAAAACAATAATTAAGAATAAAATTGTCAGACACATAGAAAAACAAACTGTTGAGCAATAGTCAACATAGTTTCTGTAAAGGGAAAACGTGTCTTACTAATCTATTAGAGTTCTTTGAAGGGGTCAACAAACATGTGGACAAGGGAGATCCAGTGGACATAGTGTACTTAGATTTCCAGAAAGCCTTTGACAAGGTCCCTCACCAAAGGCTCTTATGTAAATTAAGCTGTCATGGGATAAAAGGGAAGGTCCCTTCATGGACTGAGAACTGGTTAACAGACAGGGAACAAAGGGTAGGAATTAATGGTAAATTCCCAGAATGGAGAGGGGTAACTAGTGGTGTTCCCCAAGAGTCAGTCCTAGGACCAATCCTATTCAATTTATTCATAAATGATCTGGAGAAAGGGGTAAACAGGAAGGTGGCAAAGTCTGCAGATGATACTGAACTACTCAAGATAGTTAAGACCAAAGCAGATTGTGAAGAACTTCAAAAAGATCTCACAAAACTAAGTGATTGGGCAACAAAATGGCAAATGAAATTTAATCTGGATAAATGTAAAGTAATGCACACTGGAAAAAATAACCCCAACTATACATACAATATGATGGGGGCTAATTTAGCTACAACGAGTCAGGAAAGAGATCTTGGCGTCATCGTGGATAATTCTCTGAAGATGTCCACACAGTGTGCAGAGGCAGTCAAAAAAGAAAACAGGATGATAGGAATCATTTAAAAGGGGATAGAGAATAAGACTGAGAATATATTATTGCCTTATATAAATCCATGGTACACCCACATCTTGAATACTGTGTACAGATGTGGTCTCCTCACCTCAAAACAGATATTCTAGCACTAGAAAAGGTTCAGAAAAGGGCAACTAAAATGATTAGAGGTTTGGAGAGGGTCCCATATGAGGAAAGATTAAAGAGGCTAGGACTCTTCAGCTTGGAAAAGAGGAGACTAAGGAGGGATATGTTAGAGGTATATAAAATCATGAGTGATGTGGAGAAAGTGGATAAGGAAAAGTTATTTACTTATTCCCATAATACAAGAACTAGGGGTCAACAAATGAAATTAATAGGCAGCAGGTTTAAAACAAATAAAAGGAAGTTCTTCACGCAGCGCACAGTCAACTTGTGGGACTCCTTACCTGCAGAGGTTGTGAAGGCTAGGACTATAACAGCGTTTAAAAGAGAACTGGATAAATTCATGGTGGTTAAGTCCATAAATGGCTATTAGCCAGGATGGGTAAAAAATAGTGTCCCTCGCCTCTGTTCGTCAGAGGATGGAGATGGATGGCAGGAGAGAGATCACTTGATCATTGCCTGTTAGGTTCACTCCCTCTGGGGCACCTGGTATTGGCCACTGTCAGTAGACAGATACTGGGCTAGATGGACCTTTGGTCTGGCCCGGTACGGACGTTCTTATGTAATCTTACTGAAGTATAATGCTATAATTTTTTATCATTTATAAATCAAAACTTAAATAAGAGGCTTGATAGGAAAGAATTTAATGCAATTGAAGGTGCTGTTTGAGAGCCCTGAAAACTGAAGATCACTATTTAGCCATATTAAAGGCACGGTAAAGTTTTTCCACAATCCCTTGCCAGTGGATCTCAATACTGACCTAGGAGAACTACCTCAAAGCGTATGTTTTATTTGCATAGTTAATATAGCTGATCACCTGTCTGGAAGCTGGCTACCCCAGTTTGCTACAGGTCAGTGGCTAACCGGACTGGCATTGGCAAGGTAACTGTCAGTGCTATGGTGATGGATGTTTTCAAGACAATTATTGCTCTGATTCATCCACGGGTGAAGATGGTTAACAGTCCCAAAATAATAGCAGGGCTTGAGCATATGGGCTTCCCAAACCATTTTAGGGCCATCAATGGCACACATGTGCCTATAGTCCATCCCCTACGCCCAAATGGTGCACATGAATATGTAAACCTGAAATGATACTACTTGCTCATTATGCGGGCCTTGGTCAACAACACAGGAAAGTCCATGGACACCAACATGGAATGCATTGGCAGGATGCATGATGCCACAATACGCCTGGCATTTTCAAAGAGGACCTTTATTCCCACTCATTAAAATGGATATCACCATGGATCAATCTGTGCCCAATAATATGGATATCAATATGGATCAGTCTGTGCCCACTGTTATTCTGGGAGACCCAGCCTATCCTATGCTGTACAGGCTTATTAAGCCCTACCCAGATGTGAGAGCACTTGGCAGAGGAAGGTTTAACTTACAGACTGAGAGACTGCAAGATGGTGGTGGAATGTGCATTTAGCTGACTGAAAGCAAGATGGTGCTGCTTACAAAACCATTTGGATACCAGTGGGTATTACGCTATTCATGTTACTGGGGCATGCTATGCACTGCACAATATATGTGAGGATACCGCGAGGCATGATTTGATACCAGACTGGTTCACTGTACAGGCAGCCAGAAAGTGCACCTCTGGTAAGTGGGGCTGGGTCCACAACAATGGAAATAAGATATGCCTTGTGTGCCCAGAGCTTGGGTTTGGAGCGGGAAAATGAGGAAAGGGGAAATGTGAGGACAAAAATCAGTGTGCTCTATCAATTTACTCGTGAGAGCATCAATTTTATGTACCACTGATCTGAGATTACTTTACTGTTTCCCCAAGTACTCACATACTGAGGGACTGAACAGCAAAACAGTTTATTAAAAGTCAACAACACAGGCAGTTCAGCTGCCACAAACCAAAGAAAGTGAAATAAGAAAGTGCAAACGAACCCAAAGTGCAATAAATACAAAACAAATAAAAATAAAGCCAAGAAGTGCAACATTCCATGTAACTGAATTGCATATTGTCAGTGTACTTGTTTTTTGTCCCCTGTGGATACGCAAGGAAGAAGAGCTCTGGGTACATCTGCCCATGTGTACTTCCATTCATGGACTGCATTAACTGGCTCATTCCCCAGAATTGTCCAGTGGCTGTACCATATGATAGTGAGGAGGGAGGCCAGGGCCAGCTCCAGGCCCCAGCGCGCCAAGTGCATGCTTGGGGAGGCATGCCGCAGGGGGCACTCTGCCGGTTGCCGGGAGGGCGGCAGGCAGCTCCGGTGGACCTCCCGCAGGCATCCCTGCGGAGGGTCTGCCGGTCCCGCGGCTCCGGTGGAGCATCCGCAGGCATGCCTGCGGGAGGTCCACCGGAGCCGCGGGACCGGCGGACCCTCCGCAGGGACGCCTGCAGGAGATCCACCAGAGCCACAGGACCGGTGAGTGGCAGAGCGCCCCCCACGGCGTGCCGCCATGCTTGGGGCAGCAAAATGGCTAGAGCTGGCCCAGAGGGAGGCCATTACAGCAGGCTGGACTGGGACCAGGGCAAGGTCTGAGCTGGTATGTTCTGCTGCCTGCAAGCCATCACATCCAGCAGCCAGTCAAACAGACAGTTTCCTCTGCTGCTGGTGGTCCTACTCACTTAACATGCACTCATGTTCATTTAAATCCATTGCCATCTTTTCCTCCATCTCCAACATGGCCTGTGCTGCAGCCTGGTTCTGCTGGCCTCATTCCAGCATTTCCCTTTACAATTGCAAGAGCTGGTCCATCCTGCTGGAAAAATCCTGCTGCATTACCTTCAGCTGGTCATCCCGGGTCCATTTTCTTATCCCCCAGAGGTTTTGACCATCAGTGACCTCCTGGGCACATTCTTGGTGAGTTGCCAGAGACTGTGGGTTCTGACCTCCAGTCTTCCAGTACCCACTCTTGAAGGATTTGCTTTTCTCCCTGCACTGAGGTCCTGTCTGATGAATTCTCTGCTTTTCCAGCTTCCTGGAGATGGCCTCATGGAAGTGTATGTTTCAGGTACAGCTCACCAAATTATGGCTCTTACTGACCTCATAGCACAAGTCCACCACAACCTTGTCGTCAGCCTCTGGCCAGATGGCAGTACAACGAGGGGCTGATCTCCTGAATGTCATCCCTTGTTTGAGTGCTGTGAGTGCAGTAAAAAAATCTGTCAGCATAGACGTAGTATAAAATGAGGGTTTCAATGTCAAATGGGGTATACAAGCTGGTATCTGACTTCCAGTGCAGAAGAAGAGAGTAGATACATTGTACAATACCACTATCCTGGGATAACTGTTAGAAGGCACTGGAGAACTAGCAACACCCAAGTTGATTACCCTGCATCCACACTGCAAAGAAGGCAGTTGACCAGCCTGAGTGTAAGCAGCACTCAGACGATAGCCCCAAACAGGCCAGCTAGCCACTGACAGAGCGCTACCAAACTCAGGTCAGAGGTATTTTGTGTGGATGGGAACCATGTTAGGAACAACACCCAAATATGAGCCTGGGTTAACTCTGCAGGGAAGACACAACTTAAGTTTTTACACTCACTTAATCCATCAGTAATTATTTCAAATAGATTTACTAATATGGTGCAAAGATGAGTTGAAAATTAGTTCCTCTTACACTGCTCTACAGCCAAAATGCTTCTGAAATAAATGTAGTCCAACTTTACTAATTCTGGGTCACTGAGAATGAAAACGATGCTTAAAATTGTTGATTGGCTCTAGTTTTCAAGATATGCTATTGGGTTAGTATATACGACCCTTGACTTGGGAATGGCGGAGGATAAGTGAGTTATAAAGGGAAGGGATCTCAATTTAAACCAGAAATGACTAAAATACATCTTTGACTGGATCTATGAATAAATCTATGATTAGGTTTGGACAGTACTTGCTTTTTAGGCAAAACAATGAATGATGCAATCTGAAGCTGTATTATGTCATACATGATATGAATTGCATCATGTTATTCCTAGAAGTCATAGATGATGCAATCATAACGAAGCATACAAATCACTCTGCTGAACAAATTGCCCTACATCAGCTCTAGAAATCATACAGTGTCGTGCTCTCTTATTTGTCAGTGTTTGATTTTGCAAAGGGACACATTTCTGTTTAGCCAAAGTGAGCAGAGATGCCTCGTACTTGTGTGAACAGTGCAGATAACTTCTGCTATGTTTGTGGTGAAGTGACTTTTGCATCACAAAAGAGCAGTATAACTACTATGGTTAAGAAAGCCTATCACCTTTATTTTGGCTGCAAAATTGGAGATCAGGACAAGAGGTGGGCCCCACACATATGCTGCAACACTTGTGCAACAAATCTTTGCCAATGGTTGAACAGGAAAAAGGAAATCTATGCCTTTTGCAGTGCCAATGATTTGGAGAGAGCCAACAGATCATGCCAGCAATTGTTACTTCTGCATGGTGCCTCCAGTTGGGAAAGGTGTGTCAAAGAAGAAAAAGTGGACTGTGCATTAGCCAAACATTCCATCAGCTATATGCCCAGTACCCCACGGAGAAGGACTGCCGGTTCCTGATGCACCAGAATCATTCTCACTTGAGTCAGACGAGCAAGAGGATGAAACTTCTGGTCCTGAACCATCAGTGTCACAGGATCCACATTTTCTCCCATCCTCCTCCTCTGAACCACACCTCATAACACAAGGTGAACTGAATGACCTTGTCAGGGATTTGGAACTACCCAAGAATAAGGCAGAGCTGTTGGGCTCCAGACTACAGCAGTGGAATCTCCTGGCAGGCTATCAGGGCAAATGGACCCATCAATGCTTGCAGACTATTGCTGGACAGTGACAAGAGATGTTCCATTTAATGAATACAAGAGACAAGCCAAGAAGCACCGAGTAGACACTGAATAGGACTAAACTATGTACATAATAGTTTTTTGCCTTTTGTTTCATAATACATTTTATTTATATAACCCTTTTGCTGATTTTTTAAATGTTACATAAACAGGACAGGAGAAATATTATCATGTAAAGCAACCATAAACACATGAAAAGACCTAGGTTTACAATTTATGATTAAAACTCTACTATCTACACAATATACATAGACATAAAATGTAAAAACTTAAATATCTTAGAAACAGTAGCCAGTTGTTTTAATTGTCATATTTGAATTCAGCACATCAAAATACATAATAAATAGCACATTTTATCTCTGAAGCAGACAACTTCTCAAAAATTGTAGACCAGTGTTATTTATCTGCCAAGACCAGTGTTCAAATTTCCTCACTGCACTAGGTACAGTTATGACATTCTTAATATCTCAGTATATGGTTTATGCGTCTGTGATGTCATCAACCAATACAAGAGAGAGACAAAAAGTACAAGGTTCTCAACTCAGATCCTAGTAGATAGAAAGAATTCTTTCAATTCACCTTTAAGAAGCATTTATTTGTCATTTTTTTATATCTACACTTGCATTCTGTTAATTTTTTTTAATACCTCATTTTATTTAAAAGTATCATTGAATTACAGGCTGAAAACTGTTAGTTAAAACAGAATAATTGCACACACAAAAGAATCTTCCATTACCCACTGTGATGATTTTCAGGGTGCCTGTGACTCAGTCACACCGTTAAACCCCTGCCTCCAGCGTGATAGTAATTTGCTTGTGCTTAACTGGGTATCAGCTTCCTGACATCTCCAGCCTGTCAGCCACCCAAACAATCTCTTCTGGGCTATGCTAGCCCTTACTTTGCCTTGCAGGTTAGCAGCAGGTGTACTCCAGGTCCCAAGTTCCTTCAAAGTATTCACCTGTAGTGTCCAGACCCTTCTCCACTCACAGAAATAACAGCTTTGCTGTCCCCAAGGGAACAGTGCACACACCAGCTTGTATGATTCAGCTCAGGATCAGCTCCTTGTCAACCCCACAGCACCAAGTTTGATAATAAAGATCATGGTTTGAGAGATGAAGAGTAAGGATAACGGAAACAGCAAGTTACTACAGCGTTCTAGAGACTAAACTTAACAGGCTAACCTGCAATCTAAATAAGTTCAGCTCACCCCAAATGCCCCTTGCAGTGTTTTCAAGAATGTAGCCACAGGGCCCGATTACTTCCTAGGTGCAGGATAACAGGGTGCTTTCCTTATTCCATTGTTATAGTCCAGTAAGCCTTTGAAGTGCACCTCCAGACAAGGCTCTTCTCCCCCAGCTGCTGTTCTCTTCCTGTTAAATTTTATAATCCTTCATCTGCATTTGGCTCAGACTGGAGATTGTGAAGGACAGACAATACACAATTTGCATTTCAACAGACCAGATGGATGAACACCTCTTGTCTGGCAAGAAACCAGTTTTTCCTCCTCTGCTGGTGACTAACACCTTGATTCAGAGTGTGTGTGTACGTACATACACACTTTTTACACAGTATCTGAACATGCATTTCACAATAATCCTTGCTTTCTTTTAAGATCTTACATGGTACTCTGATGGATCAGAATGTACACAGTAGGATCAAAATATTCCTGTAACTCTCTCTACCAGTTGGCAGGTTCTTAGGGTCAAATCCTTCCATGCCCTCTCCCCATGAACCACCATTCTTAACAGCATTTTAGAGGCAACGGAGATACATTTCCTTTTCTTCTCTTTCATGGAGTCTAGAACAATTTATAAAGTCTACTCTCTTTATACTGAACTGATGTCTGGAGGGAAACCACAAATATGCAATATGCTGTTGAGTGTATGCAGCCAAAAGAAAATACAGCTTTTAAAGGAACCTGGAATATGTGTGGCATGTTTACGAACGTGGCAACTAAGCAAGGGTATAGAAGCATCTAAAAAACCGAAAATATTAAAAAATAACCAAAATACGCTAGCTCAGGGGTGGGCAAACTACGGCCCCCGGACCAGATCCGGCCCCTCAGGGCTTTGGATCCAGTCTGCAGGATTGCTCCCTGTGATGCTGCGCCGCTCTCAGAAGCGGCCCTCGGGCAGGGGTGGGGCACAGGGCTTCACATGCGTTGCCCTTGCCGCACCTGCAGGTACCTCCGAAGCTCCCATTGGCTAGGTTTCCCCATTCCCAGCCAAGGGGAGCTGCAGGGGGAGCGGTGCCTGGAGGTGCGGTAAGGGCAGCGCATGCAGAACCCTCCACCCCTTCTCCCCCAGGGTATGCAGCGCTTCCGGGAACGGGAGCGGGGAGTGGTTTTAGGTAAGCAGCACCGGGCTAGAGCTCGAACCCCTCCTGCACCCCGGCCCCCAACTCGCTGCCCTAAGCCCCCTGCCTGCACCTCATACCCCTCCTGCACCCCAACTTGCTGCCCTGAGCCTGCACCCCTCCTGCACCCTAACCCCCTGCCTTGAGCTCCCTGCTGCACTCTGCATCCGTTTACCCAACCCCCTGCCCTGAGCCCCCTCCTGCACTCCGCACCCCTCCTACACCCCAACCTCCTTCCCTGAACCCAATCATACACCCCGCACCCCTCCTCTGCCCCAATCCCTTTCCCTTAGCCCCTTCCTGCACATTGCACCCCCTCCTGCACCCCACACTCCCTCCTGCACCCCAACCCCCTGCCCCAGCCCTGCATACAATTTCCCCATCCAGACGTGGCCCTCAGCCCAAAAAGTTTGCCCACCCCTGCGCTATCTGCTATTCGATGAAGGATGCACTTTATTACTATTTTCTCTTATCTTTCTAAAAAGCAACAATGAGACCTGTGGCACCTTAAAGACTAACAGATGTATTGGAGCATAAGCTTTTGTGGGTGAATACCCACTTTGTCAGACGCATGTAATGGAAATTTCCAGAGGCAGGTATAAATATGCAGGCAAGAATCAGTCTGGAGATAACGAGATTAGTTCAATCAGGGAAGGGGAGGCCCTCTTCTAGCAGCTGAGGTGTCAACACCAAGGGAGGAGAAACTGCTTTTGTAGTTGGCTAGCCATTCATGGTCTTTGTTTAATCCTGAGCTGATGGTGTCAAATTTGTAATGAACTGAAGCTCAGCAGTTTCTCTTTGAAGTTTGGTCCTGAAGTTTTTTTTGCTGTAAGATGGCTATCTTTACATCTGCTATTGTGTGGCCAGGAAGGTTGAAGTCTTCTCCTACAGGTTTTGTATATTGCCATTCCTAATATCTGATTTGTGTCCATTTATCCTTTTACGTAGGGACTGTCCTGTCTGACAAAGTGGGTATTCACCCACGAAAGCTTATTCTCCAAGACATCTGTTAGTCTTTAAGGTGCCACAGGACTTATTATTGCTTCTTACAGATCCAGACTAACACGGTTATCCCTCTGATACTCTTATCTTTCTATAACAAATTATTTCCTGGGTTGGAATATTTTTCTAATTATTATAATTAAAAATTAAAAATTATTATATTCATAAAATCAGGGTTAGAAGGGACCTCAGGAGCAGTCCAACCCCTGCTCAAAGCAGGACCAATCCCCAGATTTTTACCCCCAGTTCCCCAAATGGCCCCCTCAAGGATTGAACTCATAGCCCTAGGTTTAGCAGGCAAATGCTCAAACCACTGAGCTATCCCTCCCCCCAGGAGGAATAATAATTATTATTATGGTGATGATCTTAAAAATTCTAAAACAAATGAATGCATTTCAAATGTTTGATTGTAAGTTTATATAAACTTCGTTCTTGAAACTGGGCCAGAATCTCAGATCAATCTCCTGCACTTCCTGGGTTCTGCCTGCCTGGCAACACCATGGAAATAATTCTTTTTCGCAGAACTGAAATGCTGTCATTTCCAGTTTCAGAAGAAAACAAGATGCAATGAAGGGCATGAAAATTAAAACACTCCAAAAAGAATACACCAGCCCAACAACACACACGCACACACACCACAAACTAAGGAGAGAATGAGACAATCCTTTGTGTCACAACAAAGTGATTTCTGCATACTGGACAATGTGAAATGGACACCAGTTTATTCCTTTAAAAGCATGATGATTCAAGTGCTTATTACAGTACATAAGATCAACCAATTTAAATACATTCCTGTCATTAATGAGTAAGTTAGCAACTCTTGAAGTTGTTAACCATAAACTTATTCACAAACAGTTTTCATTGCTCAGTTTAAAAAGGCTTCATAAAATGCAGATTTAGAGTAGGTACACAGATTAAATGGCTGTTCACTTGCAAATCAAGATTACACACAAATTCTGTCTACCACCTGCCTTACATGTGAAAAGCTTTGTTACATGTAAGACACACAGTAAGTATCTGCTTAGCAGCAATGACTGCAGTAATTAAAACAGACACTGAGGAGTATTCCTTTACTCCTCCATGTCTTCCAATTCCTAGGTCTTTAAATGATACATTAGCAGATCAAAGTGTATTAATTATAAAGAGGAAGGGGCAGTTTCACTGAAAAACAAAAATGTCTCAAGAAAGTTTAATTTAACTTACTTGATTTGAAAGAAGCTATTTGGTTTCATGATACACATTTCTACCTGGGAATGTTTTGTCACAAAGGTAAGCAATTTTCCCCAAAACTATACAGGTTTGCTCTGAAAGTTTGTTCCAGAAGTCACAATAGATCCTCTAGTTCCCCAGCTGTCTGAACCTCCGGTCCCCACCACAGGATCAGATATACCATGGCCACAGTTGAGGAAAGGTTCTCACATATAGCAGAATTCTAATTCAATTTTTCAGAAGTACAATCTTTCCACAGAGTAGAAGATTTATGTTTGCACACAGAGCGTCCTCATGTTTGTATAAGCAAAAAGGGCAGCAGGCACTGAAGGCAGAGGTTCCTGTGCTTCTTTTTGTGCTGTTGGCAAAAATTCCAATACTAATTCATTGATTTTTGCAAAAGTAAAGATCTAAAGTTATCCAGACTGAAATACCTGGTGTACTATTTTTTTTTTTTTTTTCAAAAAATCTGATCTTCAGGCAGGGCAGCAGCAGCAGCATCTCTGCTTGTCATCACCATCAGTCTTCCTCTAGCAAAGGCTAAAGATCACAATTACGCTGAAGACCCAGCCAACTCCTGGTGAAACACTGGATTGGAGACTAAATGCCATCAGTCACCCCACAGCTCTCTTGCTGAATGCCAAATTGAATATAATGCTGTTGGTTGATTTACTGCCTCCTTATGTAGCGGGCTAGGACTTAAGCCACAACAGCATGTACACGCCCAAACTGAAAGTGCCAAATTGCAGGTAATTCTCAAGAAATGCAGTCTTACAGCAGTTCCACATTCTGTGGGCAGCACTGCAGTGTTCCTTTGCTATTCAGCTCAGCTGCTAGTCATGTAAACCAGTAGCCAATCTACTGACTTCATGTGCAAGAGCACCAACCAATCTGCTTTGGGCAAGGGGAGGGAAGGCAACTTCGCTCACCTGCCGCAACATGGCACACTGCTTATTTGGTTTTCATAAATTATGTGCGGCACTGGATCTACCACATTCCCAAGTGACACGTAGCTGGTTTACCAGCTCTAGCCTCACTTACATCGCACTCTCCTAATGTTCCTGGCATCCAGTAGCAGCACCAACATGCCACATACCGTGTTTGATACTGGTTTGACCCTGACAAACACTTATTTGGCCCACTACTTGAATTTTGAAGACTTGGAGTTCTGGTAAGAGAATGAAATCATGGCCAGGATTTTGAGAAATGCTGACAGAACTCTGTGGCCATAACACTACTACTTAACTCTTATATATTGCTTTTCAGCTATGTATTTCAAATCAATTTACAAAGGGAGGCAAGTAACATTAACCCTTACCTCTTAACAGAAAAGAGCAAAAAAGGTAAGAGCCTCTCAGTCAGGGCCAGCTCCAGAGTTTTGCTGCCCCAACTGGTGGCAAAAAAAAAAAAAAAAAAAAAAAAAAAAAAAAAAAAAAAAAAGGAAAAAAAAATCATGATCAGCGGCAGCTCCACAGCGCCCCTTTCTTCTTCAGTGGCAATTCAGAAGCAGGTCCTTCCCTCTGAAAGGGACCACGGGACCCGCCGCCGAATTGCTGCTGAGGAGCCCGACTTGCCACCCCTTCCCCTTGGCCGCCCCAAGCACCTGCTTGCTGAGCTGATGCCTGGAGCTGGCCCTGCTCTCAGTACAGATATTTACTCAATTTGTCTGGACTATAATTGCCTAAGAGTCATATTAAGAAGGACATACCAGCTGAAACAGGAGTTAGAATTCCACACTACACAGGCTGCAACAGATCTGCAGCTCTATGAGACAGTAAAGCCTTCTGCAGCTGATTGAAGCTGTATCTTATCTATAGAGTGACACCTGGTAGATCATATAGCACATCAGCACTCTTGGACAGGAAGGCCATCCAGGTGGTAGTGCTGGCATCCGCCAAGTGACTTGTCACTTATTAGCTGGAAGGCATAGAGGAGACTTTGCCATAGTGTCTCAAGAGTAAGTGGTTTATGAGATGTCCTTAACCTTGGCATGGAAGATAAAACAGATATTGCCAAGGGATCTGGGGTGCATACATATTCAATATACTTAGCACTACATCCCATGTACATTCATCGATTCCATACACTTTTCCTCTCCATTTCTGTCACCCTGTTCTGTTAGGCTTTCAATGCTGACTCCTACTCCTGCAAGTCCTTAACTATCAAAAATAATAAAATTGAAATTAACATAATGTGTTATTTTGCACAAACAAGCAAACACACCATTTAATAGTGCTGTAACCTCATCCTTCCCTTACACTCTCCACACTTACCTGTTCTCCTTCCTGTGCCATGTCCAACTTAAGCATAAAGTGCTTTTGGCAGAGACCTGTCATTTACTATTTGTCAGTAAAGTAGCGTGTGTACCTGTGGCACTCTAAATAACTAACAGTTTTGGACACAAGGTCTGTTTTCTTACACAAGGGAGAGAAATAATCTGGGATGTTACAAATAAGATCCTGACTGGAAACTGGACACTGATTATCCTGAAGCAGAGTGGAGGAGATGCAACAGCACCATGATAATGATGGAAAGAAAGAGGAGAAGGAACAAGGAGTTTCAAAACTTAATACTGCAGCAGCACCAGAAAAGTCTCTTTCAGAGATTCTGGAGGATATCAGCCTTAGGCATGGTACAAAAACAGTAATGGCTGCTGGCAGCCTGGGATTAATGAGCACCACTTACCTACCTGTTTTATCAATGCTCCCCGGCATGCCTGAAACTCAGAGTGAAGAGCAGAGGGCTGAACAGAGGGGTTTTATGATAACACTATGCAATTCTGAATGACAGCAATAACAGTGTTCCTCATTTTAGGCAGAGTCAAGCGGTAAGGAAAGTGAGTAATAGAACTAGAGGAAGAAATCATATCAAGGGGGAACAAAAAACTCTCTCCCAACCTCTTCCCTTGTGCTTATACTTGCAGCATTTTAAAATTGTTTTAGACAACAACCACTTTCACAACCTGTTCAGGAACCAGACTCTACTTCAAGTTATTTAACAATAATCTACCTGAAATGATTCAAAGACACAATGATTTTAAAAGATTTAAAATTTCTGTCCACAAAGATCAAATATCATATCACAATAATTCACTAAGAGATTTCACTGCTGCAATTCAGACACATTTTACTGGTTTATTTAATCTGACCTTTAAAATAGTATTGACAATTTTGTAAAGTACAAAGGGACCAAAAAAAAAAAACAAAACTACTAATCAGAAAGGCATATAACCTACCTCCATTAATCCTATTTGGCTGCTGCTCTGGCGTTTGGGCTTGAGGAGAATAATACTGCTGCTGATAATTATTTGGAGGGAAATACTGTGAAGTGGGGCTTCTCCTGCACTCTCGAATACTGGAAAAAGTTTGAGAGTGTGGAATTCCTCTTTGGAACGGTGAACAGCGAGTAAGTCGGGGCTGTGGAGGTGGCAGGTGATCAAACTCTTCTTCATCATCAAGGCTATAGCGATCATATTCCTGATCACTGCCCGTCCCTTTCTTTCCTGAATGTAGAGAGATACTTGAGCTGTGTCTTGATACAGATGCTGAAGTAGAAGCATAATCTTGTCTAAGACCTGTAAATTTTAAGAAAATGATATTTGTTTTTTAACTAGACTATCAATACTTGTAACTGAACTATACTTAGGGTCAGAGCCTCAGCTAGTGTAAACTGGCACCACTTCATTCAAGGTAATGAATGGGGCTACTACTTTCCACCAGCTGAAGATGTTTTAAATGGTTACCATTAAGCTGTTAAGATAGTGTAGCAACATTGTTAACAAGCAGAATAATATTTCCTAAATCTGTAACCAAATGAGTAGTCTGGAGCAAGTGGTTCTTGAAATTTTCCATATTATGACTCATGCCAGGAAGCTCTTCACATTATGGGTAGGACAAATTGGTTGCGAGTCCTTGACACTTTCCTGCAAGTGTCAGACTGAGCACCCCTGCTGTGTAGAACATAACACAACACAATTTTGGGAGTCAAGAAGTTCTGAGAATGGCTGGGTGTAAATGTTCCTTAGGTGATTCGGAATTTGAAAAGTATTTTTTCTTAGATTTACAAAGAGTTCTTAGATTTGTCATAGGACTCTGATATCACAACATCTTGAGCATTCTTCCTCAAATGGGAGCTCTGTAAATGAATGTGAAAGAGAGTGTGAAAAAGTGAGTGTGTGCGCGCATGTGCATACCATCTCCTGTTTCCAAAGTATTAAAGGAACAGCCATCTATATAAAAATCATATTTGTCTGAAAATTTTGTACCTATTCTTGTTATAATTATCTTTAAGTGTTAGTTGTAATTGAATTACAGGAAAAATATATTCTTCCTTGTTCCAGTATATTTACCTGTGGCCTGATTTTGGAGGTGTGATTGTGTTCTCCTATTTTCACCACTCTGATTGCTCTTGCCTGTTTAGTCTGATTGCTCCAGCCAGATTTCATTGAGTGTTATAGTCTGTTTACATATGCGTTCTCAGTTAGCCATTCTTCACCATTACTCCCACCTGGCTTTCAACACCTCCTCCCTATATTACGGTCTCCTTTTTTCTGTCATCTCCCTTTCTCTCATCTACCCAGCTTGACTGATACAAAAAAGGGGGTGGTGCAATGCTATGTTCATTATCTCTCAATGATTTCCATGTAAAATTTATCATTATTTGTGACTAAAAAGATACATATTTTTCAAATTGCTAGTAATTCAACCTGTAGCCTAAAACTACTATGCTGTTCTCTGCAGGACCAGCTCAAGGCACCAGCAAAGGAAGCAGGTGCCTGGGGCTGCCAATAGAAAGGGGCAGCAGTATGTCTGTTGTTGGGACGGCACATCCGGGTCTGCAGCGGCAATTCTGCGGCAGCAACCCAATTGCTCCGCTTCAGTCTTCAGCAGCACTTCGGCGGCAGCTCAGTCGGGTCTCTCTCTTTTTTTCTTCACCGCTTGGGGCGGCAAAAAAGCTGGAGCCGGCCCTGGTTCTCTGGGGCTTGTGCATAAATCACCACAGTGCAAGCAACCCAAAACTTCAGCTCCTGAATACCTCAAACATTAGGGTCAGGGGAGAATCTATTTCAGAACCTCACAAGGTAACCAAAAATCCATGAAGTGTATTTTCCCCCTGTCTGTTACAGCTATCCCCGTATTCCATTTTGTTTCTTACAGCTGTCCCCATACTCCATTTTGTTTTTGTTCTCCTCCTGTGGCCACTCTTCCCTGGCTGTTAAGTTGTTTACCAGGGCCACTGCCCTTCTCAAAGGGAGGGCCACTTGTGCTGCACGCTAAGTGGGACCACTGCCCTGTTCAAAGGGTTAGTCCTGTTATCACCTCGTTGAACCTGGGCTTGGTGTAGGGTAGGCAATGTCCAGAGCTGCAAGACCTATTGTGTTTTTAAGATCCTGGGCATGAGTCATAGGCCTCATGTGCTTTTGAGTCACCTATTGTACAGGACTCTGCCCAGACATGTTTCTGTGCTCACCTGCAGTTTCTCCCTGTGCCTCCTCCCCTGTGACAGAGGGAGCCTATCAGGAATACTGGCGGGAAACTGCCAGAGTGTGCCTTTAAAAACAGACATTTTTGAAACAAACATCAGAAAGGTTCCTGCATTGCTGCCTGGTCTGATCAGCCAGGGGTTTTGGGGGGGGTCCTTTCTGCGCTCTCGTTTTATTTTTGAGCGTACCCCTGGTTTTTAACCCCCCCCCACGAAGAACGAATTGCTCCCTGAGAGATCTCCTGATTATCGAGACTGTACCGAGCCCTCCTTGCTTCTTCTGATGTTGCTGCTGCTTCTGCCTTTGCTGCTGCCTTGGGGACTGGTAAGAATCCCTCTGTGAAACTTTCCCTACTTCTATTTTATTACTTTAGCTGCTGGCTCTGTTTCCCTAGCACACAGACTCAAGCTAAACCTTGGTCTGTGTCTTAAAATCTCTCTTAAACTCTGCGGCGCTTTGCCGCTAAAAATAAGTTTGTGCCGCTGCTAAGCTCTGCTCCTGTGGGCTTTGCCTCGGGGCTCTCTGCTTTCAGCTGTATCCACTGCTGTAGCCACCATCCCTTGGCTTCCTTGGGAGCTGGATCCTGGGCACATACCACTCTGCCCTCTGTAACTTCCCCATAGCATAAGGTGCACCATAGGTTTTGTTTTTTTTAAGTTTAATAAGTCATAGTTCGTTAAGATTGTAGAGCTTGTAAGTTCACCTGCCTGGTTATAGTTTACTGTTTTGTTGCTCCATATAGTTGCTTGTTATAGTTTTGCTTAGAATTGTGATATTTGTTGTTTTGCCTAGTCGTTGGTTAAGATAGATAAGGTTTTTGCTGCTTAAATTCGTCTTCCCGCTCTCCCAATCTCTCCCTGAACTTTCCCGTGTCTGTTTTTCCCCCGCTCCAATCTCCCCCTCTGTGTGCTTCTCCGTGTCTCCCTGTTATAACCCTTTGCTGCTTTTTCCCCCGCATCTGCACTCTCCCCGAACTTTCCAACTCCTTGCTGCTTCCCCCCCCCCAATGTCTGCATCACCCTCCGAACGTCCCAAACCCTTTGCCGCTTTTTTTCCTTTGTTTTTGGTGTCCGCTTGTTGCTTAAACCTCTCTCTAGCCCTTCTTTACACTTCTCCGCTGCCCCTCCCCTACCGAAGATCACCATCACGCTGCTCCATTGTCCTTACCCTGCAGGGCTTCAGAGTCTCTCGCTTCTTCCAGCCGCACTCTCCTTTCATCAGTTGCCACTAACATTCACTCCCCTCCCCCCTCCTGTTCCTTGACCCAGCCTTTAGGTAATCTCTTGCAGATTATCTGCTATCCTAGACTCATAAATTAAGTCATTACTCTTCTTTTATACCGTTACATTGCATAATTTCACTTATCACCCATATTGTATTATTGCACTGTGATTCACATTTTACTTGTAATTATAACACCTCATTGGTTGCTTCCACTTTTCTGATATACTTTGTATTTGCATTGATACCATTGTGTTACATTGTGTATAAGGCCACTAACCACTCAATACATTCTATCTAAGATTGTTGACCATTTTATATAGAAGCTACCATTTTATTTTGCATTTCTTTTTGATACGCTTATTGACTGTACTATATCCCACTGTGCTGAACCCCACTTACTGTACCCCACTGTTAGAACTCCCTACACTGTTCAATAAGAACCCCCCCATCATTGTCTATTGTAAACACCCTATACACCCCATCCCATCGTATTTCATTGTTAAATTCCCACTACTTCCTTTTTCCTTTAATAAAGAAATTAGTTGGCACCCCACCTGTGTGGTAATTGCTCCCCAAGATCCCATATACCTGCAGGCAGGGACACCTCCTTTCAACAGATTTTATGCATGAGGGGGATGATTTAGTCCTCCCTCAATTCCCGCCCCCCCATCATAAAAACCCCAGCACTATGCTGCATTAACAGAAAGAGACTGTAAAACACCTACATTGAAGTTTCTTCCAATGAGACAGAGGTGACAGCCTCCACTCAACACATACAGATCAAGTTTGAGGTTCTAAAAGATTCATTTTCAGTTATCCTAGCACAACAACAAATTCAAACCATTTCCTCACAGGTGAAAAGCATTTCTCTTCCTGCCATTCAGATAAGATATTTTTATTAAAAATTTACACTTGGCAGAGACCAAGCATGAAAAGTTTCAACTCAAATGGTAAGTTTGCTTGAGAAAGTTGTGTAACTGAAATTAAAAAAAAAAATAATTTAAGGAAAAAGCCACATACTCTCTTCCTGCAGTCGAGCCATGATCTGAACATCAGTGAGGTCCTGTAGTTTATATCCCATGGAGATGGAATCATCCTCCAGTTCGGAGGTGCTCAGTTCACTGTCTATTGATGACTGCGGGCTGAGAGGAGAACTTCTAGAAATGTAACCTATACAGTAAAATAGATTCTTTAGTCAGTAAATATGTACATTATCTATGTCACAAAGGGTCTGCATTCCAAATATTTTTGTACAGATTGAAACCTTATGGAAATTTACTGTAAACAGCTTTCTACTAACATTTTGCTAGTTGATTTAGTACTCTTGAAAGGTGAAGATACAATCCTGGAGTGCAAATCCCCGTTTGTTCCCAAATTAGGTACAACAAAGACAACAAACAATTAATCCATCATAGTTTGATTGACTGGGCTAGCTTTCATCCCCAAACACTTCAAACATTTGAGCCCTTCTTATTTAAAGTGTAGTTCTACTCTGAAAAGTAACCGTGTAAATATATCACCAGCTTCAACAGATCAGCTTCTTGTATGGATTCAAAGTCATATTCATATACTTAAATTTTATTGTTTTTTCAATTATTTATAATTACAGTAGTACCAAAAGACAACAACAACTGGGGACCCATAGTGCACGGTACAAATACATAGGACAACACTCCCTTCTACAAACACCACACAACGGGAAAGGAAGCTGGATTGTATGGTGTGGCTGGGGTATAGTCAATGCTTCCACATGCAGTCTGGCTGGAGTTTGTGAGGAGAGGGTCTATTCATCACTTTGTAGTCACAGCTTATAAGTCATAATGAATTTTGTGGCGGAAAGATAGTTTATCTGCCACTGTGTAACAACAACAGTCAACCACCACCACTACGTTCTCAGCCTCAACTTAGCTTTTCTTGTTCCAGATTCCCAAAATTAGAATTTAAACTTAGACATTTTCTTGACTAGTTTCCTCAGAGGAACTATTACATGGACTATGAAGGTCAGAGGAGAAAAAAAACCAACCCCCAAAGAGCTTACAGTAGCAGATCTAGACGGTAGTAGGGCCAGAGGGGAGCCTGCTGCAGCTGAAGCAGCAAAGGAGGTGACTAAATCAATTCTCTCTGCTTGAACGGGTGCCTTAGCCACCCAGAGGACATCTGTCTACAACTGCACAGCAACAGGATGGGCTACTGTCTGTCTTTGTGTAACCACAGGTTTCAGTTATCTTTGTAGGGCCCATTCATGGTTCTCCAGCGCCCAGTCATGAAGAGCAAGAGTAGGAGGTCAGTCTCTGGAATACATCATGTTTCCATTCAGTGTAAAGAACTACTGCTCCCCGGTTTCCTTGTGACGATGACCAACCTCCACAGCTTGGCTCTCTGCACTAGCTGGACTCTGATTTGGGGGATCTTAGGGAAAAAGAGACAGTGCAGATCAACATGCCCTTCTGGTGCTAATCCCCTTGGACTGCAGCTGTCACCACCTACCAGCAGCATGTGAAACTTCTCATTCCAAGTGGATTATCTCCTCCACCCCCACTGCAGTTTAGCAGAAGAAGAACTCCTGATCCCTGCACTGAAAAAAGAACAAAGCTATCCTTTTGCTACTTGCTCCTTTGGCCACTTGGAAATGCAATTATGTCCTTCCAAAGCTCCTTTTCCCCAGCCACCCACAGTTATCCACGCCCCTTTCAAGGGGGCGACAAGCGGGGACAAATTTTTTGGTCAGGTAAATCTTTGCTAGTTATAGCGAAACTCTGCTTATGATGAGGAAAGCCACCTTATTGTGTAAAATAAAGGTGGGACTCCACTACATGATCATTTTATAATTAAATTAAATGATAGGCCTAAAATTCTTGAAATCTCACCAGTAAGCTAATACTTTATACATCCTAGGCAGGTACAAGGTATTGCAGTTAAAGTACAGTGAGATAAGATTGAGTAAAGCAATTTTGTAAGGATCATAAATGACTAAAAAGTTAAGGATTACCTGGTCTTTCAGGTGTTAGTATTGCTTTATTGGAGGTTTTAGAGAAGCTGGGAGTATTAAAGCCATTGCTATATGGGGTGAGTCTTGCAACAGGACTATAGGGAAAGGCCAAGGAAACAGGTGTAGAGAAGAGGCTCCGCCATCGGCTAGCTGTTACAGATGTAGAAAAGAACAATTTTAGGTTATAAATAAAATACTGTTTTAGGGAGAGAAAATTGTCAAACCATAAGCTGTTCACTCTATTTTGTTGGTTTAAGGCACGAGGAAAAAATTGTCTGAAGTTCAGTAGTAAAACTGAGAATTAGCAAAAGCCTTCAACATCTAATTATGCAGGGTTTCTCAAATAGGGGTCGCCACTTGTGTAGGGAAACCCCTGGTGGGCCAGGCTGTTTACCTGCCCCGTCCGCAGGTCTGGCTGATCGTGGCTCCCACTGGCCAATGGGAGCTGCTGGAAGCAGTGGCCAGTACGTCCCTCAGCCCGCGGCACTTTCCACCACCACCATTGGCCTGGGACGACGAACCGCGGCCAGCGGGAGCCACAATCGGCCAAACCTGCCGACACGGCAGATAAACAAACTGGCCCAGCCTGCCATGGCAGGCCACGTGCCAGAGGTTGCCGACCCCTGAACTAAGCTATGGCTATGAGAGTTCAGATACAGAATAGCAAATCACACTTACCTATCAAGTGTTAAAAACAACTGTAATCCCTTTCCAAGCTTTTAAGCTTCTTGTCATACATTTTTCTTCTGTTTACTGTATTAAATTCCTGGTTACATAAGCATGACTTTTCTTCTCTTTTTTTTTTTTCTTTTTTTTTTTTTTTTTTTGAGGATCAAACAAATTACAAAACAGGCTACCTATTTTTCTATAGATTTCTTAACAAAGATTGCAAGGTAATGTATCTGGTCTCCTCAGCAATATCAGAGGGAACCCACAATAGGCAAAGGCAACAAAGCTTATTCAGTATAGTTGAAAAAAAAAAAGTATTCAGGAAAATTGAATTAAATTGGTTTGTGGCAGAGTTGTTTTTTGTTTGTTGGGTTTGGGGAATTTTTTTGTGGTTGTTTTGTTTTAAAGGTATGACCTTTAACAGTAAAATACAAACTATCCATATGACCTTAAGTAAGTAAATCCTGCAAGCACTTCTGTTACATTACAGAAACAAAATATTTTTAAAGGAAAATACGTAAATTGCAATGAAGAATCAAACATTCAGAAGTGAGAAAAAGCAGAAGGGTGGCACAAGCTGAAAAAATGAAAAATACTGACTTTTTTGTACCCTTGACTTAAAAAAAAAAAAAACTAGAGTTTGCTTTGTTTTGAGAAACATTATAGCGTTTGATAAAAACAAATCAAGGAGCTAGGTCCTGCTCCAGCAAAGTGCTTAACTATGTGGCTAACTCTGAGGTCATCAGGACTGCTTCATGCTTAAAACTAAGTGCTTTGCTAGGTTGATACTTCATGCACTAGTCTTCACCTCTGGAGACCAGCTTTCGACACTGCCTTAAGTTGCAAGTAAAAAGTGTATGTTCTAAAGCTTTGCAAGCATCATAACACGTAACTATCATAGATGTTAGCTGACATCACAAATATGCTGTAGAGCAGTGGTTCCCAAACTTGTTCCACAGCTTGTGCAGGGAAAGCCCCCGGCGGGCCAGGCCAGTTTGTTTACCTGCTGCATCCACAGGTTCGGCCAATCATAGCTGCCAGTGGCCGTGGTTCGCTGCTCCCAATGGCCGCGGTTCGCTGCTCTAGGCCAATGAGAGCTGCTGGAAGCAGCGGCCAGTACGCCCCTGGGCCCGAGCCGCTTCCAACAGCTCCCATTGGCCTGGAGCAGTGAACCGTGGCCACTGGGAGCCGCGATCGGCCGAACCTGTGGACGCAACAGGTAAACAAACTGGCCCGGCCTGCCAGGGGCTTTCCCTGCACAAGCAGCAGAACAAGTTTGGGAACCACTGCTGTAGAGTTTGGGATGATTGCCGTAACCGAATTGGACCTGCAGGTCCAGGATTTTAAATTAACTAATTTATTACTCATGTTTATTACACTAGTGCCTAAGGGCCAACTAAGAATGGGGCCCTACTCTGCTAGGCACTGTACAGACAAAGATTAGTAGAGATGGTCCCTGCCCTAAAGAGCTATCAATCTATTCTAAATAAACAGGAGAGGCACAGAATGAGGGATGTCATCTAACACGCAAGCAGATTAAATAAAATGATGGCAGCAAACAGCCTATTAGTGCTACAATTTTTTGGTTTGTTTGTTTACTTAGGAGGGGAGAGGCTAGTTGGAAATTGAAGGGAGGGCTCAGTGGAACTGAGAAGAGTCTCGGAATGGCCAGAGGTCCCTGCCTTGGCCATTTCTGCTCCTACCAGCTGGTATCTCTGGCTGGCTCCTCTCTGCAGTTTTCTCCTATGGCTGCATGGCAGAGATAGGGGAGGCACTACCATGATCATATGCTTTAAGTTTTCACAGGCCTCTGCCTATTGTGACTCTACCAGACCCACTGAGAAAAGAGGCCTTTTGACACTCAAAAGGTCTGAAATATAGCTATGCTCTGCACTGTGTAATGTCTTTACACACTATTCAGCCCATCCACCTATTATCCTTGATAGTTCCATGAAGCAGGAAACTATTTTGCAGGGCAGACAAGCAGTATGATGAAACACCACAACCCCTTTCTCAGCATAACCATTGTGGGTGGCTCATGGGGTGGGAAGAAGTATACCAAGTTGAGGGAATTTCAGTCCCCCTGCTCAACTCTACAGGTGCAAGTGGCTTGGCAGCTGTCCAAAATTATTCCCCTCCCTCTTTCTCCCCACCCTGAGTTTCCCATCTCCCATCAAAGGGTATTCTTGGGCTGTATAGGGAATTTTGGGCCTTTTGCACTACCCACTGGGGCCATTATTGAACCGCTCCCTCTAGGGCTGCTACTGCACAGAACAGAGACAGCATTGCTAGAGAGAAAAAAAGAAACAGCTCATTATTACCAGGAAGAGAAACAAAGCAGTCTGGCATGGAGGTGAAGGATTCGCAATGCCCAAGAGTCCCTCCCTCAGTGAACGAAAGCTAGACTGAAGAATGATCAGGGCATAATAGTACAAAGTAAAATCCTGCCGCCCCCCCCCCCTCCCTTCCCTAGGAATTACTGCTACTCTCAGGGCCAGCTCCAGGCCCCAGCGCGCGCTTGGGCCAGCATGCCGTGGGGGGGCACTCTGCCAGTTGCCGGGAGGGCGGCAGGCGGCTCCGGTGGACCTCCTGCAGGCGTCTCTGCGGAGGGTCCGCTGGTCCCGCGGCTCCAGTGGAGCATCCACAGGCATGCCTGCAGGAGGTCCACCGGAGCCATGGGACCGGCGAGCGGCAGAGCTCCCCCCGCGGCGTGCTGCCGTGCTTGGGACAGCAAAATGGCTAGAGCCGAACCTGGCTACTCTCTCTATTTTGCAAGATTATACGCTTCTGCTGCCCCTCAAAAAGGAAAAAAATAAAGCTCTGAAGTCATAGGTGCACTGACAGTGTCATACACAGACCACCAAAAAATGCCTAGCAACATTATTCCTAGCTCTAGATAGGCCAGTGCTATCAGTCCTTAGCATTAGTTACTGAAACCCACAAATTTCACCTCAAAAAGAGTTAAAATATGCAGTACATCTTTAAAAAAAAGAAGGCACAAGGCAGTTGTACCTGTAATTTTTTTATCTCTAACATTTAGTACCTCTAGTTAAAAGTCATCATTCGATAGCAAAAGGCTATATTAACAGTTCTTGTGATTCTATTCTCTTGCCTAACAAAAGATACTGTTTTGTAAGAGTTTGATCATATGCCAGGCCAATTTGCTGCCTGCATGTTCTCATTCACAGATGTGGTCAACAATACAGCACAAATAAATAGCATTCATTACTTTGTACAATAACTACTGTGA
Source organism: Gopherus flavomarginatus (assembly GCF_025201925.1). Lineage (NCBI taxonomy): Eukaryota > Metazoa > Chordata > Testudines > Testudinidae > Gopherus > Gopherus flavomarginatus. The sequence continues at coordinate 289,732,327 of NC_066617.1, forward strand.
ACAGGCCTACCAAGGACAAAGCTACAGTTATTGCTGCTCTGAGGGTAGAACTCACATTAAGAACACAATTAGTATTTATGGCAAACAAGATGATTCCACATTATTCTTTCAGTATGTGATCTCAGGAAAAGCTGGGAGGGGGAACAAATATATTTTAGATAGAAAAGGCTCAAAAACTAATGTTGCTTGTTTTGGAAAGTTTAATCACCATATGCTAAAAATCATTTTATATCCTTTAAACTTCACTAGGGTTATGATTATTTAGTAAGCACCACTATTTAGAATCAAATTTTCAAAAAGTTTTCATTACAGTTGAATTTTAAAACAAAATAAATATTTCCACAGTACTCACAAAGACAACAGAGCAAGGTTCAGAGACCTCACATACCAAGCTGAAGTCATAAACAGATGAGTTGGAGGAAGAGGGTATGTATGTGTGAGAAAATGTGAAATGAATGTAAAAATTTATAAACTCACCAAAAACCTGGAATAGGTAATGATTCTACCCTAGACTGACTCTGAGGCTGCACTGATAAACATAATAAAAAGCTACCACAGCATGCAAGGATTTGCACTTCATTAACTGTTTCCAATAGGCTGTCTTCCACCCCAGAATATGAGATAAAATGTTATATAAGATAATGAAGAATGCTTAGGCCTGATCCTGCATTGATGGATTGTTGCCAACTCATTATTTTTTCATAATTCTCACACTATATTTGGTATTTTTCTTAAAGCCCCAGCTCTCAGAGTAAAGTAAATTATGTGAGAAGTGCAGCTTCCATTTTAAAAAATGAAAGCAAGTTTCCAGCCCTCATGGCTATGGAGAAAAACTTGGAAAAAATGACATGAGTATATTCTAAAGGTTGAGAAGATGTGCTGACAGATTAAGCTGTTCGCATGGCACACAGAAATTAAAGACGTTAAAGTACTGTAACTAGGTAACAACCTCAGATGGTTTCAAACAACAAAGTTCAAATCAAATTGGAATTTACAAATTCTTTGGATTTGAGGTTTTGGTCTTGGGCTATATTTAGTAAATGGACAGCTCTCAGTACTCTATGTCTATAGCAGGGATCGACAACCTTTGGCACACTGCACATCAGGGAAATCCGCTGTGGGGTCAGGATGGTTTGTTTACCTGCAGCATCCACAAGTTTGGCCAACTGAAGCTCCCACTGGCCACGGTTTGACGTTCCAGGCCAATGGGGGCTGCAGGAAGTGGCGGCCAGCACATCCCCTCAGCCCACGCCACTTCCTGCAGCCCCATTGGCCTGGAACAGCGAACCGCTGCCCACATCTTGTTTACAATGTCACTTGAGCCAACAATCGAAGGTACATTTACAGTATTGGCAGCCCCAAGAATTCAAACGTCATGAGTAAGCCCAGAAAAAGGTAAGTTTACCTTAAATCATAAGATTTAAAAAAAAAAAAATACAAACAAATATTTGCCTTCTATGCCAGCTATATCTGTGTCCCCAATTTGATTCTGTGAAAAATCATGTTGTATTTCAGGCTCCATTTTGGATACAGCTTTGATTCTGTCCTTCACTGTACACTGTGTAACCATCCTCTTGGATTGCATCATGTCTCTTCTGTTGGGGGGTGGAGGAGGCTGGTGCCTAGCTGTCACTGACCCTGAATGAGAGAGTTATCCAAGAGCTATCACCAGTTGACTAGCCTTGCCCTGGTGGGACAATGGGGGCAGAGCCATTGACTGTTAACAACCCTCTATGCCAGCATCCCACAGTGGAGAGGGGTGGGAATGGAAAAAGCCCAGCAGAAGGACTGAAAGAGAAAAGGTGTCTCCGACTAGTTTTAAAAAGAGGCAGACTCTCTAGCAAGAGAAGCAGAACAGGCAGGAGTGTCATCAGAAAATTCCAATTCATCAAACCCAAAAAGTTTTGTGGAAACATACCAAGTTCTATGGCCTTATGACAAACCACATGCAGGATTCCATTAGAACCGTCTGGTTTTGGTCAGATTATCTGGTGGGCTGCTAGGGACTCCAGGCTTCCAAGGTCTGTGGCTCTGAGCAGCCCAGCCATCCTAACTGCCCCAGGGCCAGAGTCCTCAGTGCTTCTAGACTCCCAGGCCAGGGAGACTTTCCTGGCCTGCTTGACTCCCACAACCTGGTGAGCCAGCTGCCACAAGAGTCACGCAGCCCAAGAAATTCTGAATTTCAGTCAGCTCTAGGCAAGGGGGACTGGTCCCTGATGAAAGACACTAGCCAAATCCCCCAAGACTTCAAGGAGTGGTTAGAAGTTCAGAGAAAGGGTGTTGTACTCAGGTGATTATAGATCTATGAAAAAACAAATATGTTGTGCTATCTGACTAAAGTGTATAAATGTTTAATTAGTTCCTCTGCAAAGCATGTGTGTTCCTTACGGTATCTCTGCCATTTTATCTCTAAAGAGCTAAACTACACATCAGTGGTCACTGAGGGTGGAACCCTGGGAAAACATGCATAAACTATTGGGGTGGGGGGAGGATGGGAAGGACCTTGGGAGAGCTGAGCACTAGTTCCAAGGTCAAGGCAACTGGGCTATGTTGTTTTGGAACCAAAAGAGGTATCAAGACATGGGGTCTGCACCTGGGAAGCACACCTGAGAGATGTAGGGCTAGGAGCAGTAATCATTATCATTATTATTATTTGTATTGCCAGAGTGCCTAGGAGTAAGACCCAGGGAGTGTGAAATCACATGGAATCCAAAGGTTGGGTCCAATACAGCAATCCGGTCACTGTCCACAAGGGGAACAGTCAGGACTGTAACACCTTCTGGGTTTTTTATTTCATTTATTTATTATTTGTTGTTTTCTTTTTTAATTTTTGTTGTACACTCAAGCCATGTTTTCAAGCTTTTCTTTGCAACCATGAGTGCTAGAAACTTTTTTTAAATGGAAGTTTAGATTCTCACTAATTAAATGCCTCCATGGGCTGAGGCTTTAAAGAAGAAAAAAAAAACCATTGCGAATTTCATGATAAGAATTACTAGAGTTGCTGTTTGCAGACACCAAATTGTATCTGCAAAATTGGAAGTTGGGCAGAGGCACTTATATACTAAATTCATCAGGCTCAATAGGTTTACATAGTCGGTATCTTGACATTCTAGATAGTGCAGTGGTGTTTCCAGCTTAATAATCTCAAGTCTCATCGGATGTGGTAGCCTCTATGCTTTGTTTTAGAAGTTTATTCAGTACTTTCGTAACCATAGCAACAATTTCTTCAGCCATCTAGTTAGCAGTTAGGAACTTTGCCATCAGCAGCGAGCCACATTTCAACTGCTTCATGCACATTTGCAGTCACTTTGAATCTATCATTGTCTCCAACTCTCTCTCCACCCCACACAACCCTCTTGCAGCTTCCTTGCTGTTCCTGTCTTTTCATGCTTTTGTTCAGAAGATGCAAAGTGCCTTTTTTTTCCCCTGAGTGCAAGGCTGACACAAATAAAATAACCCCAGCATAAATCTCAGCTGCTCTATCTGATAGTCTGATGTGGGTCTTCCTCCATCTCTCTTGGTGAAGCTGTTCTGCTCTGTATTAAATAACTGAATATTAATTGGGCCAGCAGAGACTGAGTGGTTAGGGCATTCACTTGAAGTAGGAACTACCTATTCAAATCCCTTCTCCTCATCAAACAGCGGGGGAGTGAACTGGGGTCTTCCACATCCCAGGTGAGTGTCCTAACCACTGGGCTAAAGGTTATAAGGGAGGCAGCCTCCTTCACCCATTTTGTGTGGAGTTAGATGGCCTCTTAGCACACCTACTGAATCAGGCTCTGCCAGTGAGCTAGGCAGAGAAATACGTATCTTTATCCGATTTAAGGATCACACAGGGCCTTATATGTGAGACAGGCACCCGAGTGCCTGCCTGAGGCAGCAGTGCCTTTTCCCTGTGGCAGAAATTTAGGTGCCTTGGGAACTTTTAAAGCAAAAATTGAGGTGCTAAGTGAGGTTAGGAAACAGCCAAGCAGTGAGTTTTGTGGATCTCAGTGCCACCTAAATCTGCAGCCATGTCTATATTACAAGCTTCAGTCAATGCAAGTCACATCAGCATAAAGCCACCACAGTCAGTATATCGCTTGTGCAGATACATACTTGCCTCTTTGCACCAGCATTGCACCTTCTTGCCAGGAGTACTGGTGTCAATGCCAGTGCGGTGCACCATGGGTAGATATCCCAGTGTGCAACTCACCATAATCCAGCACATGGTCTTGGGAAATACAGGCAATGTATAACGGGGCAGAAACAAGTGTGCAGGGGTGACTGGGAGGGAGAAGTCAAATTTGCTTCATGCAACCATCTCATAATGCCATCCCTATCCCATAATTTTCGCTCTTCTATGTAAAATCCCACAAATCCACACAGCACTTGTCGCTGTCCACCATACTGGACAGAAGCATGGATCCCACAAAGCTCGGCATCTTTTCATGAGTGTTGCAAACAAAGGACACACGATCCTTCAGCATTTGCAGAGCCACAAGAACCACCACAGCAGCAAGGAACATGACAATTTCACAGAGGAGAGATCACAGCGGGATACAGCAAAACACACTTCTAGGTTGTTGGTGGCATTAATGGAGCAGCTGCAGACAGTGAAGTGCCACTTCTGGGCCTGAGAAATGAGCACTGACTGGTGGGATTACATAGTAATGAAGGTTTGGGATGATAAGCAGCAGCTGCAGAACTTTTGGATGTGAAAGACCACATTCCTGGATCTATGGGCCAGGCTCACCCCAGACCTCCAGCACAGGGACACCAGAATAACAGCTGTATTGACCATTGAGAAGCGAGTGGCAATCACACTCTGAAAGCTTGCAACACCAAACTGCTACTAGTTAGAGGTGAAGGCCATTGTCATGCAAATGTCCAGGATGTCTTGCTATGCAGGACATTGGTCTCAACCAAGTTCAGGATATAGTCGATGGATTAGCATCAATAGGGTTCCAGAACTGCGGTGAGGCCATTAAGAACAGTCATACTGGGTAAGATCAAAGGTTCATTTAGCCCAGTGTTCTGTCTTCTGACACTGACCAATGCCAGGTGCCCCAGAGGGAATGAACAGAACCGATAATCAACAAGTGATCCATTCCCTGTCACTCACTTCCAGCTTCTGGCAAACAGAGGCTAGGGACACCATCCCTGCCCATCCTGGCTAATAGTCATTGATGGACCATGAATTTATTTGGTTCTTTTCTGAACCCTGCTATAGTCTTGGCCTTCACAACATCCTCTGGCAAGGAGTTCCACAGGTTGACTGTACGTTGTGTGAAAAAACACTTCCTTTTGTTTGATTTGAACCTGCTGCCTGTTAATTTCATTTGGTGACCTCTAGTTCTTGTATTATGAGAAGTAAATATCGCTTCCTTACTTTCTCCACACCAGTCATGATTTTATAGACCTCTATCATATCCCCCCTTAGTCGTCTTTTTTCCTAGCTGAAAAGTCCCAGTCTTATTAATCTCTCCTCATCTGGCAGCTGTTCCACACCCCTAATCATTTTTGTTGCCCTTTTCTGAATCTTTTCCAATTCCAATATATCTTTTTTAAGAAGGGGCAACCACATCTGCATGCAGTATTCAAGATGTGGCTGTACCATGGATTTATATAGAGGCAATAGGATATTTTCTGTCTTATCTATCCCTTTCTTAATGATTCACAACTCTCTTTTTGCTTTTTTGACTACCGCTGCACATTGAAGGGATGTTTTCAGAGAACTATCCACAGTGACTCCAAGATCTCTTTCTTGAGTGGTAGCAGCTAATTTAGATCCCATCATTTTAAATGTATAGTTGGGATTATATGTTTTCTAATATGCAATACTTTGCATTTATCAAGATTGAATTTCATCTGCGATTTTCTTGCCCAGTCACCCAGTTTTCAGAGATCCTTTTGTAGCTCTTCACAGTCTGTCTGGGACTTAACAGCAGATAGACAGCAGATTACCAGCCTTAGGGCTTGGCTACACTTGTGAGTTACAGCACAATAAAGGAGCCTCGGGCGCACTAGCTCACTCCCCGTCCACACTGGCAAGGCACATAGAGCGCTCCGACTCCGCAGCTACAGTGCTGCTAGTACTCCACCTCGGCGTCAGTGTGAACAAGTTGTTAAGTTACTGCACTCTGATCAGCCTCCAGAAACATCCTATAATCTCCTTAAGTCAAGTGACCACTCTTGTCATTGTTTTGAACTCCTGTAGGAATGTGGAAATGCCCTTTCATAGCTCTGTTTCTGACAGCCGGCATGCAAGCTCTGAGTGTGGAATGCTGTGAGTGAGTGAGAGAGTGAGGGGTGGGGGTAGGGAAAACTGGGGGGTCTGCTGCTGTCTGAATTTACAAGATGCATGCTGACATGCTCTCAGCCCCCCAAAACCCCACTCTCTCCCTCCACATAAAAACAAATCACTCCCCACCCCCATTTGAAAAGCACATTGCAGTCACTTGCATGGTGGGATAGCTGCCCATAAGGCACTGCTCCCAATGCCGCTGCAAGTGCTGCAAATGTGGCCACGCCAGTGCACTAGTAGCTGTCAGTGTGGACAGACTGCAGCGCTTTCCCTACTGCCTTCTCCGAAGGTGGGTTTAACTCACAGTGCTCTACATTGGTGATTGGCCCTGCTTTGAGCAGGGGGTTGGACTAGATGACCTCCTGAGGTCCCTTCCAATCCTGATAGTCTAGGATTCTCTGATACATCTGCAAGTGTAGCCATGCCCTTAGTCTGGTACCAACACAACTGGCTACTTTTCTGTGGTTACGCAAACATCAGTTGATCATCCGGGATGCTTCACTGACAAAAGTTTTAGCTGCTCAAGAAAGGTGCACGATGCTCATATCCTTAAGAGCACAAGACTGTTCAGAAAGCTGCAAGCAGGGACAGTCTTTCCCAAGCAGTGGATTTCTTTCAGAGATGTTGCAATGCCAATAGTGATCCTAGTAGAGCCAGCCTACTCCTTGCTACCCTGGCTCATGAAGCTGTACACTAGCCCACATCAACAGCACCCAGGAAAGATTCAATAACCAGCTCAGCAGGAGCAGAATGACAGCTGAACGTGTATTTGGTAGACTGAAGGGACACTGGTGGTGTTTACTCACGAGACTGAATCTCTCAGAAAAATATCCCAAATGGTTGTAGCTGCTTGTTTTGTCCTACATAATAGCTGTGAGGTAAAGGGGGAAAAGTTGCCATTGGGGTAGAGGACAGAGGTGGAGTGGCTGTTGTCCGAGTCTGAAAAACCAGACACTAAAGGCTGTTAGAAGAGCTCAGTGTGGACCTATGGGAAATCTTGAAAGAACACTTTAACAGTCAGCCACAGTAATATGGTGTGGTAGACTATGCTCCACCTGTCCCTTAAGGAATTGTGTGGTACCTTTATGATTATAACACTGTGTGTTACTCTACCTCTTAATTTTGCAGTGTTTCCTGTACCTTTAGAATTATTAGTCTGTGTTTGTCACTAATCCCATGAGTTCTGTTGCCCTGTACAACAACAAGTAGTGGGTTATTTCAGTAGCTCTAGGCATTCTGTATCATATGTTGTGAAATAAAGATAAATTATGTTCTCCAAAATAATAAAAAAAATCTATGTACCAAAACCAGTGCACAGAAACTATGTGTGATTAAAAAAACAAATACAATTAAAACTTCAGAAATAAATTAAATTAAAGGAACAGAACTAAACAAGGCAAAAGAATATTCATGTCCACTTCAATCCATTTTGGCCACACATACCAACCTTTACTCTCAGTGGTCAGGTTATGTGAAACTGTGATTGTCCTTTGTGTCCACCACTGTGGAATAGTAGAGGTAGAGATGTGGTCCCTGATGCCACATCAAATGATGGGGATGGGGTGGCATGTAAGGAGGTGCTAAAATGGAGTTCTCCATTGACTGCAAAGGGAATCGAGCCTCTGCTTGTTGAACCCGTAGATGCACAAGAGTCTACAGCATCTGTTTGCTGCTGAAGAAGCCCCATTACATCCTGGGGCATCTCCAGGGCTGGTAGGCAAACTACGCAGCCACCTAGGGCACCAAGATTTTGGGACGCCAAAAAGCAGCGCCCAAAGAGCAGCAACCAGCTGAGCGCAAGGTTCTGCAGGCGATATCATCTCTCCAGCTGGGGGGCGGGGGGAACGGACGGGAAGTGCAGCCTTGTATTCTCTGCTAGACGTCGCGGTGGTTCAGTCCACCCCAGGCGGGGGCCACATGACATGTTGGAGTCAGTCACATGCAGGCTCCCAGCCTGACCTGTAGGCCATGGAGCCATGTCGCTGCTGGCTTCTTTGGGGCCAAGAGCCCGAGCCCGAGCCCGGCAAGCTCCACCTGGGGCCTACGGAGGGGAACCCGGAGCAGCCAGTGAGCGGAGCGGGGAGTCTGGCTGCTCACATCCCCCAGCGCCTAGCTGCAGCCGCTTATGGGCCAGGGCCGCATGGCGTCCCCACCTCGGGGTGCTAACACGCAGCTGGCCAGAGAGGGGCCGTTGCGGATCAGCCTGGGGCCTGGCCACATGCTGCCTTCCACATAGTGTCAATTCGCGGGGACGGGGGCAGAACCTGGTCCCAGTGCACTGGGGAGCCCGACAGGCTGAGAGTAGTGGGGGAAGGAGGAAGCTGATGTGTGGGGAAGAGGTTAGGACATCCACAGCTTAGCCAAGTGACCAAGACACGGATCCAAAACTTCCATTGGCCTTTGGGTCACACCTGAAGGACAGACCGCACCTGTCTCCAGATTAATTCTGTTATAAATGATTTGGGGCAGAGGAGAGAGCCAGGGCCTGCTCATCAAACAACCCGGCAACAGTCCCATTGCTGCAGTGGAGAGACCAAGGGAAAAGTAGATGATCACATCCCTCTTCCCAACATGGTACCCAGGAGGGAAGCAGGCAGCAGGATTCAGTGGAAAGGGTACAGACCTGGGAATGAGGAGAACCTGGGTTCTGTGCCCAGCTCTGCCACTGACTTACTGTGTCATCTCGGGCAAGTCAGGGTGGCTCTATGCCTCAGTTTCCCCAATCTAACATGAGTATAATGAAACTTTCCTGCTTTTGTAAAGCATTTGAGATCTATGGATATAGCCTGCTACACACATGCTCCTGGAGGGGGAAGGTGACGGCCAAGGTGGAAGTTTCGCCTGAGGCCAAAATATCCTTACACCAGCCCTGGCATCTCCCTTTCTTTTTTCCCCCCGTGTCTGAAATATTCACCCTCAAGGCTCTGTTCAGCACTGGCTTGCAGGATGTCACTGAACAAGTCATCCTGGGTCCGCATCTTTCTCTTCCTAATCTAGCACAGACATTCCACAAGTATGGGGCATGGGGGACCACTCAAGGCCATAACACCACCAGCTATAGACAAAACAGAGGTATCATTTTAAGTATAGTCACAACAGAAGGCGAAAAAGTTGACATTGCAAAATTCTGTCCCCTTGATCCCCTAAGTTTTAAACATGCTAGACATTGTGCTGCCCTACGCTGGCCCCAGGCCTCTACACGGGGGGTGTCCCCAAAAGGGGGGGGCAGGAGGTTTGGGGAGGGGGAAGGGGGAAACCACATCAGCACAAGCTGGTGGAATGGGTTTGGGCCCGGTTGCTCCACTTCCCGCCGCCCAGTGAGTGCAGGGTGCACCCAACCCCTGCTGCAGTCCCCCGGTACATAGATCAGGAGAAGGAGTCGAGTGGGCAGGGGGCTGAGAGCAGCTTTCCTGGCTAGCTCAGCCAGCTGAGGGATCGGGCTGGCCACTGGAGCAGCAGTAGAGCTCCAGGAAATTTGGTGCCCCAAATTTCCTGGTGCCCTATGCAGCTGTGTAGTTTGCATATGGATAAGGATGGCCCTGTGCTTCTTGACAGTTCAGCTATGGAGCGCTTGCGCACCACGTAACTCACAGTACCAGCCATAAGTATGGCCCGCCGGAAGGAAGGGGGTGGAGGAGAAAGGAGGGAATTCTTCAGTTGAATGAAACAATACAAGTATAGGGCAATGGTTCTGAATACTGGCACTGTTTTCCATATGCAGTGATGATTTTAGCAGATCTCTCACTTCAGAGGGCGACAAAGGCACAAAGTGCACAGCTGCTGCTGGTGTCCTGAAGCCACCTGGGACCATATGCCACTAGCCTGTTTGCTGCAATGGTGCCTACCGAAGTTATCATGTTGTGTTGTGGGAAAGTGTCCTATCACGGAGGAATAAAGAAGACTTCTATCCCTAGAAATCTTCAGGAAAGGACTGCGGAATACTTCCATGAAAGTTTCATCAAGTTCCCTCAGGATGATTTCAATGGACATTCCTGTATACTGTGATAAACTCAGGACAGACAGGAGGAGGGGATGTAGAAAACAGTCCAAGAAGGTTAGAAGTCCCTCCTCCCTATCAACTGAGGAGAGGTAACTACAGGTCAATCAGATTCGGCTGAGAAGGGGCTATCAGAGAATCAATTATGATCAGCTGAGAGGGAGTTACCTGAGGTTGATTAGGATCAGCGGATTCCAACTAAGGGCTGCCTGAGACCTTTTTAAAAAAAAAACTCTCCCCTGTTGGGAGAAGGGGGGAGTGGAGGAAGGAAGGAGTTGTCAAGCTGCCAGTAGGGTAGGTGCAGCAAGACCATGAGCCTCTCCAGGAGGGAGGCTGCATTCCTTCCCAAGAGGGAAGAAAAACAAGCCCAAGAGACTGGCTGAGAGAAATGGACTGCCCCATGTGCATCCTAGAAGGACTATTTTACCCAAGTCCTTCTCAGCAAGGCTATAAACAGCTAAGGCTGGTGAGACTGAGAAGGTACCTTGCAACAATACATAGACAACCTTCTCTGTATCCCCCTCCCCGCCTAACTCTAGAGGGGAATGAAAACCAGATAACAGCTCTACCTTTCTTTGTTGTACCACTATGTCTTCTAGTGCAAATAAATTAACAAAAAAAAAAAATCAATAACTATGTCCTGCTATATGCCTCATCAGTACATTTAAACCTTTTAATGGGAGATGCATACACCAATTTACCTGGGGTTCCTTTCCCTGCATCAGGCTTGCCTGCGTTAAACTGTCACGACAGACTGGATTGAGGTCCCCAACAGGTCCTGGCTTGCAGTATAGCTGGACCTCCTCACTGGCATGTACCCCACCCTCCTCCACCTTTCTATTCACAGCAGGGGGTTTGTGGCTCAGGTTCCTCTGAGGTACCCACAGTGCTCTGAGGGGTGTTGGTGGAGTATCCACAAAGTAAAGCATGCAGCTCATTGTAAAAGCAGTAGGTCTGCATCTTGTCACTGGATTCTGGTATGCCTGCCACAGTTCCTTTGTGAAAACACAGCACTGCTGCCGATTCCTGTTGTATGTCTTTACCTGCAACTCCTGAGCAATCTGTTCATAGATGTCCACGTTTCTACCACTGCTTCGTAACAGCACCTGCACAGCATCTTCCCTCCACAAGCCCAGGAAATCCAATACCTCTTGTCTACTCCAGGCATGATCACATCCAGACTTTGTAGCTGGCATGGTTGATTGGGCAGCTGCACACAACAAGGGAGAGCTTCTAGGTGTGCTTGCCAAATTAGGCAATCAGGAAAAAGCATTTCAAAAATTCATGGGGTTGTAAAGGAGGTGGAGGGCATCTTCCAGTCTCCGTGACCCAGGGGCAGTGGAGTTCACGATGGAGGAGCAGCCAGGCCAAACCTGAGTGGTGACCTGGTGTGAACAGTCGCGGTACAACACCCAGAGTGTGAAGGCTGATCCAGCCCTGTACGAAAGAAGCCAAGCTGCCACTGCCAGGTCAGTGTGGGTTGAGCTCACTCTCCAACCCACCCATTCTCCTCCCTTTCTTTCAATAGGAGGCGGGGGGCTCTGTTTCATATTTTGTCCCAGGCCCCCAAAAAATGTCTATATGGCCCGGGCTAGTGTTCTAACTACTAGAACAGCCTTCCTCTTCTATGCCTTTAAAAAAAAAAAAATGTTTAAAGGAGTGAACCACCTAACAATTGTATGCCACCTATAACAATCCAGCATGACCACAAACATTGTCAAAGGAACAGCCTGTAAAACACAGTGAGAAAATATTTGATACATCTGCATTTTTATTTTAAACAGTGTAATTCCCATCAGACTTACTGCCGCAACTTTAGTCAGTGCAACTTACACTGAAGAGTACTTTCTATACTGAAAGGCCTGGTCTAAAACAGTTGCCCAGTCAAAAGTTGTTTTGTTTCCCACAACAGGTTAAAGCCTGCTTTTGTTGTGTATTCAACTGCAGTACAGTTCTGGAAAAAAAAAACACAAATACATAGCATGACAAAGTTCCTCCTCTACCTTGGTGGGTCCTGCGCTTATTGGCAGAGTTTGCTCACCTCAGTGATCTTTCTCACAGTCTGGGTCAACTTCTCCTGTGTCTGATCAGGAGTTGGGAGGTTTGGGGGGAACCTGGGCCTGCCCTCTACTTCAGGTTCCAGCCCACGGCCCTGTGGATTGCAGCTGTCTATAGTGCCTCCTGTAACAGCTGCATGACAGCTACAACTCCCTGGGCTACTTCCCCATGGCCTCCTCCAAACACCTTCTTTATCCTCACCACAGGACCTTCCTCCTGGTGTCTGATAATGCTTGTACTTCTTAGTCCTCCAGCAGCACACCCTCTCACTCTCAGCTCCTTGCACCTCTTGCTCCCAGCTCCTCACACGCACTTCCTCTCCTCTGGCTACCCCTTGCCTGACTGGAGTGAGCTCCTTTTTAAACCCAGGTGCCCTGATTAGCCTGCTTTGATTGGCTGCAGGTGTTCTAATCAGCCTGTCTGCCTTAACTGGTTCTAGCAGGTTCCCGATTACTCTAGTGCAGCCCCTGCTCTGGTCACTCAGGGAACAGAAAATTACTCATCCAGTGACCAGTATATTTGCCCTCTACCAGACTCCTGCACCACACTGGTTTGGGTCTGTCACAATAGTCATCAATGGTCATAAACGACATGGCAAGCAAAGCGTTACTGAACATTTTTCCAAACATAAAATTAAATGCTTTGCAGTAATCATCAAAATAATTGTATCTCAAAGCACTTTTTGTATACTAGTATGAAAATTATATTATTGTAGCCTAAACCCCAAACTGAAAGCAGTTACAAATGAAACTATTAAGAATAAACTCTCTCCAACTTTTATATTGCATGTATCCCTGTGGTATCCAAGTACTGTGACTTCCCAGGCTCTCAGATGGTCTGATTACTGAGGAACCATACAATAATCCCTGCATTTTTTCCTCTCATTTGCAACAACATAATTTACCTCCAAAATTCTAAGTACCCAGGGTAGTTTCTATCCAAGTAAAGTTAGAAGTTGCTATGGGGAAGGGGGTGTTAAATCCTCTTCCCACATTAGTTTAATATAATCAAGAACAGTCAAATACAACTTCAAATACAGTAGAACATGTTTGATAAAATGACTTTTCAACTTTAGTTAAGCTAAAGAATATTTGTTAGGAGATATCTGAGAAAAAAGTTTTTAAAAGAATGATTCAGTTCTAATTCTACAAAGACATTTTTTTGAAAAAACAAAACAAAACTGTCTGACCTAGAGCAAATAAGAGATAGGAGTACCTGAGAAAGTTTGTTTTTTCATATGTTATTACACATAAGTCAATTGCTTTATAAAAAATTGTTGTACAAGGCCTCTGAATTAACTGAGTCTCAGCTGGTGTACCTCCAGTTAAGTCCAAAGACATACCAGCTGAGGATCTGACCCAATATGCATAATATAGCATTTCTGCAAAGGCATAATCAGAATGTCTGTCTAAATTGTTATATTTGTGCGCCTTTATTTGGCACTGAATAGCAATATGTTCAGTGGTATTTCTGGAATCTTTCAGTTATTACAAAATCCAAACCTAATGAGATCCAGGAATGTGACCCTTCTCAGAAGTATTTCTATTAAGGGTTTGTGCCCTCCCCACCCTTTTTGGTCCCACTAGTTGGCATTCAGGGCAGCAGCAAATTTTTAACTTCCTGATGCACTCTAAGCCAAAAACAATCTAAAATCCAGGCCAGGGTTTTCTTGTGTCTGAGGTGACCCACAGAGGGGACAGTGTGTGCCAGTCATGTGACTTTGCACCAGTGCATCAGGGGGACGAAGTGGTGCAACCAAACTTCCCCAGTCAGCAGGGCTTTCTCCAGCAGGTACAGTCACTTCCTCTGGAGCTCAAACTTGGGTTACTGTGCCACTTGTTGGGAGTCTATCACTTCCCAATTAGCTACCATCAGTTGGTTACATGCCCAGCTTAATATTTTGTTCTCCCTCTGATTCTTTGCGACATCCATCTCTCTGGTCAGAATGTCCCCCTCCTGTAGGAGGGTCCACAGGACCTCGTAATTAAGATGTCCTTCTGACGGAGTTTCCTTGTGGCTGGATCCCCCTTCTTCAGGATCCAGCTCTTACCTACACTGGCCAATGTAATCAATTGTGGGCTCCCATCTCCCCAGATCTCCGCAGCTACTTCCTCTGGGGTCTTGGGAGATGGTCAATACTTCAGAGGAATACTCCCAATCCCAACCAAAGATAATGGCGTAGGCTAGTGTTGAGACCAGCTTCACTACAAGGGACTTCGTGTTCTTCCCAATAGTCAACTGCACTCGTGCACTGGGATAGGATTTAACATCCTCATGAATACATTGCAGGAAGATGGTTCCAAACCATGAAGGCCCTGGGGAGACTAAGCCATCACAGACTGGGGCATGCCTACATCTAGAATCCACAAGTCTCATAACCTCAGATCCATTTATCTGCACAGGGACTGTTACTTTCGCTGGGGTGTGCTTATGGGCATGGCTTTCTGCCATCCACACTTGTTCACAGTCACTCTCCCTATAGAAACATTTGTGATACCGGTGACCCAGGCACCCATGAGAAAAACATACCCCTGCACTTGACCAAGGAGCCACTGGCCAGGGGCCTGATATCTGGAGGCACCCTTCCCTAGCTGCCTTGTCTAGCTCTCCCTCCTGGCCTTCAGGCAAGGGAGTCCACAGTGATCACAGGGTCCTTTGTCCAGGCATGGGTCAGAGTGGCTGGGGTTTCCTATGGGTGGCAGGCTTAGTGGCCAGCTGGCCTCCTTAGAGGCTGGTCCTTCAGGCACCACCCTGTCTGTTCACCAGCTCCCCAGGTTGGACTCTCCCTTGAGTCAAGGGAATCCCATGGCCTCCAGCAGCTGCTCGGGCAAGGCAGTTAGCAGCAGAGACAGCCCTAAGTAATTATTCATTAGTCATACCATGTCAGCTAGGGACTCTGGCTGGTGTTTAAGCACCCAGCCCCTATCTTCAGACAGGTGAACTGCTTCACCAGAATGAGCTTGGCCATCTTGAGTCCAGTCTGCATCTCTGGCTTCAACCACCACCAACACAGGTCCCTCAGTTTCTAGGCAACCATGTAGAGCACGGCTCCCCTGGGGTATTTCTCCCTCATAACTTCTGTCAGGTGGTCTCCTCCAGGATGTCGAGGTAGCCCAATACAGCTGCTTTCACCCAGGTATAGTCTTGGACAGATGCTGCAAGTGGGCTGGTCCCATTAGGTATGGTGACACTGGCTAGCTGTCCATTGGGCTGCCATTGCCACCCATTCAAATGTTACTAAGAAGGCCTCTGGGTCTTCCTCAGGGCCCATCTTTGTGAGTTTCATGGATATGGAAGGGGTCTCCTCTTTCGGGCTTATAGCCCCTGGAGGGGAAGCCCTGGCGGGACCTTGGGGCTGCATTAAGGCCACAACCTGTTGTGCCTTACTGCTGCTGCTCCTGCTGTTGTGCCCCTAAATCTTGGGCCAGCTGTTGCTGCTGGGCAGCTATTTACCACAGGAGTTGCTGCTGGGCTACCTGTTCCTGCTGCTGGTTCTCAGTTATCCACTTAAGTAGACACTCTAGGTCATTTCAACTGATCTCCCAAACCCAGGTCTTCTGATCTAGGATTGTCTGACCATCTGGATCCATCAGTCCGTCTCTCCATGGGTGGGAAAGTTGCCCGCATTCTCCACCAAGTCGTGATAGTCTTTGCTCATGGGCTCTTTGACCTGCAGAGGTGGTTGTGGTAGGGGAGCCAGGATCCTTCCACTCCACTGGGCTCCAGTAAGGGCGACAAAAGGGTCTGACACCCAATTTGAATTTTAGCTACTTGAGGCCCAATCTGCAAAGTGCAGGATACCCTCCAACTTCTGTTCAACTTGAGGGCACTAAGTTGCTCATATGACCTCTGGGTCAACCAAGCAAGCATGAAGAGATTGTTCTCTGCATTCCTATTTATGTGCTTTTGTCTTCAAGCCAGGAGAGGTCTTCATCTTGTCATCAGTTTGCTTTCTATATCTAAGAATCAAGTGTCCACATTTCATTAGCCATAGTTTGTGAAGTATGTGGCCTCTTTTCCTTAGGGGGTTTTGTTCGTTTGCTTTTTCCTCATTAATCTCTTGTGTATGTTTATCGGAAGGGTTTAGTTTAGTCAGCCAAAGAGACAGTTTTTAGACCTACAATGATGGCACTTTGTCTGTAATGGCCTTTTCCATAGTTTTGGCAACTTTTATCACCCCCTGAGAAACAGCTGCTTTATGATCCCCAGAGTCTTCATATTTTTTTCCAGAATGCTCGTTCTAGAGTTATCAGTGCCACCAGTACTTATTTTCCCATTCATTTCCTATATAGTACATATTACTGCTTTTGCATTGTAATGCAATCACAAGTAGTCAGAACACCATTGATTTGGGGAAGTCCTTTTTGTAGCAGCTTTAATCATGGGTGTTGAATGGAGAAGTCAGGAGTGGCACAACTAGCAGTCTCAACATGCCCGTTACTGGGAGTATTAGTAGGCTTGCCAACTTTCTAGTTTTTCAAAACCAGACACTACCTGTCCCCCCGTCACTCGCTTCCACCTACCTCCGTCGCTCACTCCCCTCAAAGTCGTTCGCTCTCCTAGGTCTCATGTGCTGCCTGCAAAGCTGGGCTGGGAGGAGCTGATGGGGAGCCTGCTTGTCGGTCCAATCAGGGCACAACAGGACAGAGCAGGGGTCAGTGTCTGGAGTGAGGGGTCGGAGAGAGCCAGGGTCCCAGTAGGCTGAGAAGGCAGGACAAGCTGTCATGGGCAATGAGCCTGACTGTCAGCCCTGCTCCTCAAATGCCATGTGCTGTCAGGATCCCTCCTCTTTCAGCAACAGCTCTTCCCACCCTTCCAGTGGCAGAGGCCAATTGCAGTTACTGCAGTAATTGTATTTTTGCTGTCCGATCAGTACTGCTGACTGGACACTGCACAGGTCCCACTTTGACCGGACTTTCAGGTCAAAACCCGGACACCTGGCAATCCTAAGTACTAGAAATACCCCAGGTACTTAAGTTCTAACCACCATTTAACCCATGGAAAAAAATCAGTCCCATACAGGCTACAGGTTATCTTTTCTCCCCAAAACCTTTGTCAGAAAGAAAATTTGTAAGGAGACTTGTTCAGATTCAAAGTTATGACTGTCTGTTGTATAACAAGAGTACATAGACTGGAGCACAATGTTGGGTATACTACAGAAAGCATTAGTCTACTGTAGCCTCTTTTCCAGGCAAACAATTTTCACATATTCCATAGGACAGAGACAGCCCTCCACTTTACATTGTGTAGAACTGATAAATGAAATTGTTTTTAATTGTTCACTTTACAGTGTAGGCAAGTGTAGTGAATGGTGAACAGAAGTTACATTAATAACTTCTGTTCCATATTGTAATTCAAACCCCATTTTAAAACACTCACTCCATTTTGTAAAAGCTTCCTCCAACCTTCATTTTTGCAAACCCTGCTGTAATCTTATTAGTTTAGTTTAGATGTGTGACTGAAGTATGTATGAATGACGGAATCAACCTCCAGCCCCAGCCTGTCCTGATGAGATAAAGTTCAAATACCAACAGCTGAAGACCTAGACAACAGACCTAAACAAAGTAAGAAGCATCCACCCTAAAAAGAAAAAAAAAACAACAGAAGGAAGATCAAAGCCAGGTTCAAGGCTGAAAGTCATGCCTGCAATTGATGGGTGATCAATCTAAACCCAGAGGCAGCGTGACACAGCAAGACCTATAGACTTTGAATCCAAACTAAAAGCCTATAAAAAAAGAAGGGTGAGATGAGAGACTCTGAGTAACATTCTGCTGCCAACATGGAAGATCGGTGCCTGCCCAACAGAGATCCAGCTCGGCCTTGTGCCTGGCTTTCCTGGCCAGTTAGCCACCACAAGCTACGAACCCAAGCTCCAAAATCAAGCCATGAACTTAAGCTATCTTCAGGACTGGTAACTATGCAGCAGCTGCAGAACACCTGATGAATGTGAATGTGGATGTGTGTGTGTGTGTGTGTGTATAAGAATTAAGATGTTATTAGTCATAAATCAAATTATCATAATAAATGTGGTATCTTTGTCTTGTTCCCTTTAATAAGATCCTGCTGGTTTTTACTGGTCTAATATAATTGGTATAACAATTGTAAACGAAATGTGTATAACAACCCTTTTCTAATACCTTTCCCGAGGAATTTTGGCAACTGTTCATCCCCCCCGAGAAAATTACGCTTCTCTTTTTTAATCTCTTTGATTTTGTAATTGGCAAAAGCCTGGGGATTTAGTTTTCAGTACACACTGTCCCTTCCCTCCCCCAACCCCCCACCCAGATTTTGCTTTATTTAAAACCACATGAATTAATTCTATGTCTCTCTCTCCTCCCCTCCCCCCTCCTTTTTTGGCAAAGTTAGGATATTGTATTGATTTTAGGAATATAAATGTGTGTCCAGCCAATGCTCTGGGGACACACACATAAAAAAAAAAATCATAAATCTCACTGTGATGAATGTGGGAGTGCTTGATAATTAACACTGATCTGTACCTCAATATGGTTCATGTATCTAACTTCTGATATAGTGTGCTGGTCTTTGAGAGAGGAACAGACAATTTCAACACACTCCCCAACAGGTACACACTGTTACAATACCACTGATGACAAGCCATTAAGGCTGAATGAGTCTAACTGTCTCACAGGGGCAAGCTCCCAGATGGCCTGCCTGGCTGATTAGGAAAAAACAGTCTGATACAAAAGGAAGACATCACACCTGGGCCTTGTAACAAAATCCATTGAGTGATACATGGTAATTGGGCCCAGACATACACACGGGTGAGGACTCAGAGGAAACAGACTGGGAACAGAGTATCTGGGAGTTAAACTGAGACCAAGCTGGCTCTGAAGAGCTCCTTGGCTTCCTAAAAGAATGTAAGATATAAGATAGGGGAAGTAATATTTTTTATTGGACCAACTTGGCTCTGCAAAGCTTTAAGTCTTGTATCTTCCACCAACAGAAGTTGATCCAATAAAAGATATTACCTCATCCACCCTTTGTCTCTCATATCCTGGGACCAACACAGCTACAACACTGCAAATAAAAATTGGTTCTGTTCTGCACTTCTTGTAACTTAAGAGAGCAGCCCATCTAGCTTAGTTTGTAGTTGTCATAAACAGATAGCTAAGGGTTAATGTCTCTTTCACCTGAAGCACCTGACCAGAGGACCAATCAGGAAACCGGATTTTTTCAACTCTGGGTGGAGGGAAGTGTGTGTCTGAGTCTTTTGTCTGTCTGCCTGCTTTCTCTGAGCTTTGAAGAAGTAGTTTCTACTTTCTAGTCTTCTGTTTCTAAGTGTAAGGACAAAGAGATCAGATAGTAAGTTATATGGTTTCTTTTCTTTGGTATTTGCATGAATATAAGTGCTGGAGTGCTTTGATTTGTATTCTTTTTGAATAAGGCTGTTTATTCAATATTCTTTTAAGCAATTGACCCTGTATTATATCATCTTAATACAAAGAGAACATTTGTATGTATTTTTCTTTCTTTTTATATAAAGCTTTCTTTTAAGGCCTGTTGGAGTTTTTCTTTACTTCAGGGAAATTGAGTCTGTACTCACCAGGGAATTGGTGGGAGGAAGAAATCAAAGGGAGATCTGTGTGTTGGATTGCTAGCCTGATTTTGCATTCCCTCTGGGGGAATAGGAAAGTACTTTTTGTTTCCAGGATTGGGAACAGAGAGGGGGAGTCTCTCTGTGTAGTTTCACAGAGCTTGTGTCTGTATCTCTCCAGGAGCACCTGGAGGGGGGAAGGGAAAAAGGATTATTTCCCTCGGTTTTGAGACTCCAGGGATTTGGGTCTTGGGGTCCCCAGGGAAGGTTTTTCAGGGGGACCAGAGTGCCCCAAAACACTCTAATTTTTTGGGTGGTGGCAGCAGGTACCAGGTCCAAGCTGGTAACTAAGCTTGGAGGTTTTCATGCTAACCCCCATATTTTGGACGCTAAGGTCCAAATGTGGGACTAAGGTTATGATATGATGTAGCAGCGGGTGGGATATAGACAGAATCCAGAAGCCAGTAGGAATATTATATTTTTCTTTTCACTGCTAAGGGCTTTTTAGCAGAGAGAAACAGTTGGTTTTAAAAGGGAACCAGAGAGAATATTTTTTTCTGCTCTCTCTGGCAGTTTGTGGCTTGCATGTTAAGCAAGAAGCCATTACCAGACTGTTAAGGGTCTTTTGTCACACAATAGCACTCCCATTGAGAGTCATTACCAGCACTATATAAATATGCAAATAAAGTGGTTTTTCTAGTTTACGCTAGAGAGAGAAAAGGAAAAAAGCACTGTTGCTAGGCAGACTCCAGGAGGCAACAGAACCTGCAGTTCAGAAGATAAACACCGGAGGGCACCCCAACACAAGAAAACAGGAATCATGACTTCTAAGGCAAAAATTGAGGCCGAAGAGCAACTCAAAGAAGCTGAACACAGGCGACAACTGGAGCTGAAAGAAAAGGAAGAAAGCATCAAACTGGCAGCCTACCAAAGAGAACAGGCAGCCAAAGAGGCAGCACACAAAAGAAAACTAGAAGAAGAAGAGTTTGCCCACAGAAGGAAGCAAGAAAAAGAGGAGTTGGCCCACCGCCGAGAAATGGAAAAAACAACAAAAAGAGAATGAAGAGAAGGAAAAACAGAGAAAACATGAACTGGAGTTGGCCAAAGCTGGGCTGCATGTGCCAGCCAACCCTAACAACCCGGCGCCAATTATTGCTCCACAGCACAGGAAATTTCCCACCTACAAGGCAGGTGATGACACCGAGGCCTTCTTGGAAAATTTTGAAAGAGCCTGTCTTGGGTACAGCATTCCCGAAGACCAGTACATGGTAGAGTTAAGGTCACAGCTCAGTGGACCTTTAGCAGAGGTGGCAGCTGAAATGCCTAAGCAGCAAATGAATGACTATAAACTTTTTCAAACCAAGGCCAGATACAGAATGGGGATAACCCCAGATCATGCCCGTCGGCGCTTCAGAACCCAAAAGTGGAAACCAGAGGTGTCATTTCCCAAACACGCCTACTACATTGCAAAAAACTATGGGGCCTGGATAACAGGAAACAACATTCAAACCTTGGAAGAACTGCACCTCCTCATACAAATGGAGCACTTCTTGGATGGTGTTCCTGAAGACATCACACGGTACATACAAGATGGAAATCCCAAAGATATCGCTGAGGCGGGGGAGATTGGAGCCAAATGGATGGAACTGGCAGAAAGCAAGAAAGCTACTGTCAAAGGGAACGATTACCCCAGGGGGCACACAGACCATAAACCCTACAACCGAGGACAGCCAAAGACCCCACATACCACCCAAGTAAAGCCACAGATACCCTACCCTTCAACCTCACCAGTCTCCAGTAACTCACCTCGGCCCAGTGACCCATCAGATGGAAGATGCTTTAAGTGTAATGAACTGGGACATATCAAGGCCAACTGTCCCAAGAACACCATGCGAGTGCAATTCATTACACCACCATCACACCAAAGATCCCCAGGCCTGGATGCCTCTCAAATACCCTTGGAGCGAAGGGAAAATTTGAGAGTGGGCGGAAAGAAGGTTACTGCGTGGAGAGACACGGGGGCACAAGTGTCAGCTATCCACCAATCCTTCGTTGACCCCAAATTCATCAACCCAAAGGCCAAAGTTACAATTTACCCCTTCATGTCACAAGCTGTAGACTTGCCTACAGCTCAACTGCCTGTCCAGTACAAAGGCTGGTCAGGAATGTGGACTTTTGCAGTCTATGACAATTATCCTATCCCCATGCTACTGGGGGAAGACTTGGCCAACCAGGTGAGGCGGGCCAAGAGAGTGGGAATGGTTACACGTAGCCAAACCAGGCAAGCTTCCAGACCCATTCCTGTTCCTGAGCCGTCCACAGAGGCCCCGTCTGTGTTACCAGAGACCCAGGCAGAGGTAGTGGACCCGGATTCCATGCCTACCACTGAAGCAGCCACAGCATCTCCAGTCCCAGGCCCGGAACTGGAACAGCAACCAGCACCAGCAAGTGCAACCACATCTTCAAACTCAACGCCAGAGGGCGC
This sequence comes from Gopherus flavomarginatus, assembly GCF_025201925.1. NCBI lineage: Eukaryota > Metazoa > Chordata > Testudines > Testudinidae > Gopherus > Gopherus flavomarginatus. The sequence goes on from NC_066617.1 coordinate 289,754,708, forward strand.
CAGCGAGCCAGAACTGGCAGAAGCACAAGACAGCCATACCCAAAAGGCTCAGCCAGAGCCTGAAATAACCTCAGGTGCACCAGCGGAGAGCGGTTCACCAGCAACGGAAACAACCCCATCACCTACATCGCTTCCAGAGGGACCAAGCCCAAGTCCACAGTCTGAGGAAGAACTGGTGACCCCAGCCTCAAGGGAACAGTCCCAGACTGAGCAGGAAGCGGATGACAGCCTTCAGAAAGCTTGGGCGGCGGCACGGAGCACCCCACCGCCTCTCAGCTCTTCTAATCGATCCCGGTTTGTTATAGACCAAGGACTTTTATACAAGGAAATTCTTTCTGGTGGACACTGGGAAGAATGGCAGCCGCAAAAACAGTTGGTGGTTCCAACTAAGTACCGGGGGAAGCTCTTAAGCTTAGCCCATGATCATCCCAGTGGCCATGCTGGGGTGAACAGAACCAAGGAAAGGTTGGGGAAGTCCTTCCACTAGGAGGGGATGGGCAAGGACGTTGCCAAGTATGTCCGGTCTTGTGAGGTATGCCAAAGAGTGGGAAAGCCTCAAGACCAGGTCAAGGCCCCTCTCCAGCCACTCCCCATAATTGAGGTCCCATTTCAGCGAGTAGCTGTGGATATTCTGGGCCCTTTCCCAAAAAAGACGCCCAGAGGAAAGCAGTACGTACTGACTTTAGTGGACTTCGCTACCCGATGGCCGGAAGCAGTAGCTCTAGGCAACACCCGGGCTAACACTGTGTGCCTGGCCTTAACAGACATCTTTGCCAGGGTAGGTTGGCCCTCCGACATCCTTACAGATTCAGGGTCTAATTTCCTGGCAGGGACCATGGAAAAACTGTGGGAAACTCATGGGGTGAATCACTTGGTTGCCACCCCATACCACCATCAAACCAATGGCCTGGTGGAAAGGTTCAATGGAACTTTGGGGGCCATGATACGAAAATTCATCAACGAATTCTCCAATAATTGGGACCTAGTGTTGCAGCAGTTGCTGTTTGCCTACAGGGCTGTACCACATCCCAGTTTAGGGTTTTCACCATTTGAACTTGTGTATGGTCACGAGGTTAAGGGGCCATTACAGTTGGTGAAGCAGCAATGGGAGGGGTTTACGCCTTCTCCAGGAACTAACATTCTGGACTTTGTAAGCAACCTACAAAGCACCCTCCGACACTCTTTAGCCCTTGCTAGAGAAAACCTAAAGGATGCTCAAGAAGAGCAAAAGGCCTGGTATGACAGACATGCCAGAGATCGGTCCTTCAAGGTAGGAGACCAGGTTATGGTCTTGAAGGCGCAACAGGCCCATAAGATGGAAGCATCATGGGAAGGGCCCTTCACGGTCCAAGAGCGCCTGGGAGCTGTAAACTACCTCATAGCATTTCCCAATTCCTCACTAAAGCCTAAAGTGTACCATGTTAATTCTCTCAAGCCTTTCTATTCCAGAGACTTACAGGTTTGTCAGTTTACAGTCCAGGGAGATGATGGTGAGTGGCCTGACGGTGTCTACTACGACGGGAAAAAAGACGGTGGCGTGGAAGAGGTGAACCTCTCAACCACCCTGGAACGTCTGCAGCGGCAACAAATCAAGGAGCTGTGCACTAGCTTCGCCCCATTGTTCTCAGCCACCCCAGGATGGACTGAACGGGCATACCACTCCATTGATACAGGTAATGCTCACCCAATCAGAACCCCACCCTACCGAGTGTCTCCTCATGCCCAAGCTGCTATAGAACGGGAGATCCAGAACATGCTACAGATGGGTATAATCCGCCCATCTACCAGTGCATGGGCATCTCCAGTGGTTCTGGTACCCAAACCAGATGGGGAAATACGCTTTTGCGTGGACTACCGTAAGCTAAATGCTGTAACTCGTCCGGACAACTATCCAATGCCACGTACCGATGAGCTATTGGAGAAGTTGGGACGTGCCCAGTTCATCTCTACAATAGACTTAACCAAGGGGTACTGGCAAGTACCGCTAGATGAACCTGCCAAGGAGAGGTCAGCATTCGTCACCCATGCGGGGGTGTATGAATTCAATGTCCTTCCTTTCGGCCTTCGAAATGCACCCGCCACCTTCCAGAGGCTGGTAGATGGTCTACTAGCTGGACTGGGAGAATTTGCAGTTGCCTAACTCGATGATGTGGCCATTTTTTCAGACTCCTGGCCCGAACACCTACTACACCTGGAAAAGGTCTTTGAGTGCATCAGGCAGGAAGGACTAACTGTTAAGGCCAAAAAGTGTCAAATAGGCCAAAACAGAGTGACTTACCTGGGGCACCAGGTGGGTCGAGGAACCATAAACCCCCTACAGGCCAAGGTGGATGCTATCCAAAAGTGGCCTGTCCCACGGTCCAAAAAGCAGGTCCAATCCTTCTTAGGCTTGGCCGGATACTACAGGCGATTTGTACCCCACTACAGCCAAATCGCTGCCCCACTGACCGACCTGACCAAAAAGACCCAGCCAAATGCCGTTAAGTGGACTGATGAGTGTCAAAAGGCCTTTACCCAGCTTAAGGCGATGCTCATGTCTGACCCTGTGCTCAGGGCCCCGGATTTTGACAAGCCATTCCTAGTAACCACAGATGCATCTGAGCGTGGTATAGGAGCAGTGCTCATGCAGGAAGTAACAGATCACAACTTCCATCCTGTCGTGTTTCTCAGCAAGAAACTGTCTGAGAGGGAAAGTCACTGGTCAGTCAGTGAAAAGGAATGCTATGCCATTGTGTACGCCCTGGAAAAGCTACGCCCATATGTTTGGGGACGGCGGTTCCAACTACAAACTGACCATGCTGCACTAAAGTGGCTTCATACTGCCAAGGGGAACAACAACAAACTTCTTCGTTGGAGTTTAGCTCTCCAAGATTTTGATTTTGAAATTCAACACATCACAGGAGCTTCTAACAAAGTTGCTGATGCACTCTCCCGTGAGAGTTTCCCAGAATTCAGTAGTTAAAAAGTGTTCTTAAAATGTAGAAGTCTGTTAGTTATATACTTAGGAGTATATGTAAAGGTGTATGTGTTGTATTAATCTGTTTATTTTCAAGTTCTAGAAGAAAAATCGCCGCCAGTGAGCTTCCCCACTGTCTGCAATTTGGGGGGGCGTGTCATAAACAGATAGCTAAGGGTTAATGTCTCTTTCACCTGAAGCACCTGACCAGAGGACCAATCAGGAAACCGGATTTTTTCAACTCTGGGTGGAGGGAAGTGTGTGTCTGAGTCTTTTGTCTGTCTGCCTGCTTTCTCTGAGCTTTGAAGAAGTAGTTTCTACTTTCTAGTCTTCTGTTTCTAAGTGTAAGGACAAAGAGATCAGATAGTAAGTTATATGGTTTCTTTTCTTTGGTATTTGCATGAATATAAGTGCTGGAGTGCTTTGATTTGTATTCTTTTTGAATAAGACTGTTTATTCAATATTCTTTTAAGCAATTGACCCTGTATTATATCATCTTAATACAAAGAGAACATTTGTATGTATTTTTCTTTCTTTTTATATAAAGCTTTCTTTTAAGACCTGTTGGAGTTTTTCTTTACTTCAGGGAAATTGAGTCTGTACTCACCAGGGAATTGGTGGGAGGAAGAAATCAAAGGGAGATCTGTGTGTTGGATTGCTAGCCTGATTTTGCATTCCCTCTGGGGGAATAGGAAAGTACTTTTTGTTTCCAGGATTGGGAACAGAGAGGGGGAGTCTCTCTGTGTAGTTTCACAGAGCTTGTGTCTGTGTATCTCTCCAGGAGCACCTGGAGGGGGGAAGGGAAAAAGGATTATTTCCCTCGGTTTTGAGACTCCAGGGATTTGGGTCTTGGGGTCCCCAGGGAAGGTTTTTCAGGGGGACCAGAGTGCCCCAAAACACTCTAATTTTTTGGGTGGTGGCAGCAGGTACTAGGTCCAAGCTGGTAACTAAGCTTGGAGGTTTTCATGCTAACCCCCATATTTTGGACGCTAAGGTCCAAATGTGGGACTAAGGTTATGATAGTAGTGAAGCACAAGTTTAGATGAAACAAAATATGTCTGTTCGTTGTTTTAAAATCCTTCGTTCTTTAACGCTTTGTTCAACTGCTAAATAAAAAACTATTTGTTTTAAGAAAGCTGTTCACTACATCACTAGTCACAGGCTATTGAAGGGAAGAAACACAGATGCCTGAAACCCAGTTGGACCAGCAGGGGGATAAGAAGGCTGGTATACACCAGGTCCTATACCCAAGTCCCAGTCTAAGAGCAAAAGAATTGCATGATTCCACCTTGAGACAGGAGAGAGAAGAGGCCCAAGATCTGAATTGAGAGAAGTCTTTCAGGTAGGCAGGTCCTATACATTTTAGGAACTAGGCTACTACCAACTCAGATCAAAGTTAAAAGAGGAATCATTGTTCTCCTGGTAAAATACCACTAATTAAGCCTTCTGCTGTGGTGGTCTTGTTGTAATATCCTTTTGTTTTATACTCTCCGGGCTTGTCTTCACTTCTGGGGTAAGGTGACCTAAGTGACACTACTCCAGCTACGTTATTCATGTAGCTGGAATCGACGTAGCTTAGGTTGACTTACCCCGGTGTCTTTACTGCGTTGCATTGACGGGAGATGCTCTCCGGTCGACTTATCTTACTCTGGTCAGGGAGCTGGAATACAGGTGTCGACTGGAGAGCGCTCTGCCCTTGATTTAGTGCAGAGGTTCTCAAGCTGGGGGTGGGACCCCTCAGTGGTTGCGAGATTATTACATAGGGGGGTCACGAGCTGTCAGCCTCCACCCCAAACCCTGCTTTGCATCCAGCATTTATAATGGGGTTAAATATATAAAAGTGTTTTTAATTTATAAGAGGGGTTGCACTCAGAGGCTTGGTCTGTGAAAGAGGTCACCACTATAAAAGTTTGGAAACTACTGATTTAGCAGGTCTTCACTAGACCTGCTAAATCAACACCAGCTGCATCAATTGCAGCAGCATCGATCTCCCCATACTGAAGACAAGCCCTCAGCCTCACCCCTTCCCTTGCAGTTGAAGCCTCCTTGCACATCCAGAGAGAGAACTGTGCCACAAGTAAGGGTGACAATGAAGATATGTATGTGATCATGTGCATATCTCAGCCAAGAGGTGGCTCTCCTCATCTCTACTAGCATAACAATAACATTAACACTATTAGCTTTAGCAGTGCTAATAGCATTACTTCATCTGCTAATTTTAATAGCATTGTTACTGTTACTATTGCTAGGCAGCCAGACCTGCTTGCCCCAAAAACAGAGAGATGGGAGACAGTGCAGGATCTGGAGCCCAAGGTAAAATTCCTGCATATAGAATGACCCCCAATATAATATTCTAAGCAGGTGGAATTCCCATCCTTTTCTTAATATATTTACATATTGCACCTAATCCAAACTCACTCCTTTGCTGGGGGTTAGCCTTCTTAGTAATTCCAATAATAAAAGAATCAAATCTCAGCATAAGCTTTCTCCTTAAGCATAGCTGTTCCTAGAACTTCTGTGCAGATCAGTCCCAAGATCCCTCCAAGAGACCCACTCCAGCCACAAGATCCAGCTGCCCTTATGGCTTAACAGTAATTACGCAGCATCTTTATGCAGGGTTCAAGTCCCTGACAGCAAGAGAGCCCTGAATACTCTATGCAGGGTTTTGGAGTCTGCCACCCAGTTTCTCACATAATTTGTTCTTCTACACAAACACTCTGCTGAACCAAAGTGCAAGATTTAGAAGTTATACTCAAATCCAGGTTAATATACAGCAGTGCCCTATGGTACCCTCAGTGCTCCTGGGCTAAAAATAACTGGTATCACACCGAAGCACTTAAATCTCAACACTTTCTCATAAGGATCAAACTGGGCAATGTGCATAAAATGCACATCCGCTCTAGAAATGTCAGAAATAAAAGAGTCTGTAAAATCTGATTTTCATACTTCTAAACATCAAACAGTGAAAAATCATGAAAGTCTAGGTTAAAGAAAAACCTTGATGGCTAAAATGACTACGAAATTTAGTGAGAATGTATTTGAAATACCAGCGGGTACAATCAGATCTCGGGCTCTCTCTCTCTCTCACACACACACCCCGACACCACGTTCAAGTCTTAAGTATGGAGCTGTTAGCATTTATGGAAAGAAAGACAACAGTAGATCAGAGGGATGAAATATGGCATTATCATGATTTGTATTGTAGCAACGCCCAGAAGCTCTCATCCCATTGTACTAGGCACTGAATAAAACATAACAAAGAGACAGTCCCCGCCCCAAAATGCATGCAGTCTAATCATAGGATAGACAAGAGGTGGATAGAACAAATAGCTGGGGAGCAAGGCATAATCACCAGACTGTTAGAGCATCACAATAAGCAGTGGCCACAGCACACTAGCTGCTGAACACTGTCAACCCTTTTGTAGGCATCATGCAATTGATAAAGTTACATTTGCATATTAATGTTTCTGCTGTCCAACTCCTGAAGTATATCTATATAGTTAATACACTGCTGCTAAATCCTTTTACTCCAGTGACATTTGCTAAGAAAAAAAGCCACTCTGCAGTTTATTTTAAGGGGTAGAGACCTTCTAAAAGTTACCACCACCACAGTCTTGAGTCATTTCCAATATTATTTGAGATGGGCCTGAGCTAAAAACTTTATAGATTCATAGATTCCAAGGCCAGAAGGAACACTGTGATCATCTAGTCTGACCTCCTGCATAACACAGGTCATAGAAATTTCCCAAAATAATTCCTAAAACAGATCTTTTAGAAAAACATTCTATCTTGATTTAAAAGTTGCCAGTGATGGAAAATTCACTATGACCCTTGGTAAGTTGATCCAATAATTCAGTAGTTTCAACCCTTTTTTCACTTGCAGATCCCTCAAAAAATTTTAATAGGAAGTGTGGACCCTTATACAAATCTAAGGCATAGTCTGCAGACCACCAGGGGTCAACAGACCAGAGGTTGAAAACCACTTCAATATAGTTAATTACTCTCATTATTAAAAATTTACACCTTATTTCCTTCCTCTACTATCACTGCATTTCCTTGAGCCATTTCCCCACAGTCACAGCACCCTTCTCAGGCTCAGCAGCCCATCCAGAGTTCCTTCTCTTCTCCCCGGGTTTTCTCCTGCACTGCTCTGTCCAAGGTGCTACAGGGTTGCAGCCTACTCTAAACACAGTTCTTCCTCCTCGCGCTCCAGGCCGCTACTGACTCTGCTCTGTCCTGCGGCTCTTCTTATATGGACGGCTGGGCCCCAGTGGACTGTTCCTTACAGCCCCTCACCTACTGGCTTCTTTCTATGCAGCCCCCCTCCCCGGCTCTTGCCAGTGGGGGCGGACACTCCATAACATTCCCTCATCTTGTAAGTATGGCCTACAATTATTTGTTCCTAGATGTATACATTTGTGTTTAGAAGTATTAAGACATGCATTGTTTGCTTGCATCTAGGTTATTAAGCAAGCCAAATTGCTCTGTATCAGTGATCTGTCTACTTCAGTATTAACCACTCTCCCAGTTTTTGTGTAATTTTTATCAGTGATGATTTTATATTTTCTTCCAAGTCACTGAAAAAAAAAAAAATGTTAAATAGCATAGGGCCAAGAAAAAATCCCTGTGGGACACCACTAGAAAAACACTCTTAAGGTTGATGATTCCCCACTTACAATTACATTTTGGGGCCTACCAAATAAGCCATCTTTTAATCCATTTAATGTGTGCTATGTTCATTTTATATCATTATGGGATGTTTGTTCAAATTCATCTCTACAAAAACCTTAGAAGTATCAAGTGATATTTAGATTTATCACACAACCATCTAACTTCCTCACATACATAGGACTTAAAAAAAAATTCTTAACTAAATCCAACACAGTGGAGACATGTTTATCCAATTATAAACAGAAAACCAGGTCTTCAAAAATATATATTTAAATTAAAGACTGACTTTCAAGTATATCATGCCCATTGCTGAAAAAGAAATAAAAATAACTATGAATCCAGATTTAACGTTGGATGTGCTAAACTCTAGAACAGCCTAGGGCTGAAGTGACAAATGAGACAACACAAGCCATCCAGGAACAGGTCAAAGCAAACTCTCAAAAAGATTCTCTTCCTTACTTTTTTCAAGTCCTTTTATCTTATGTGCTTAATTATAACTAATACTTATTTCCCAACCCTCTTTTCTAGTGAAGCAGGAGAGGTTCCCCCGCCCCCAGAGTTTACACTTAGAGCCTGCTGCTACCTCCTTTATGACATCCAGCACCCACATACCTTAACCCTTATCCCCGGGCAACCAATATATAGCTGGCTGGCTATAACAAAAGACACACGTATAGCAATGCTGGCTATCACAAAAACACACATATCTACAATTGCCGCATAAAAATTAATACCCAATTTATATTATTAACGCCACAGATCGATTCACATAATTTACTAAATAGTACAGAAAACCATCTTACCACTGCCATTTTCAACATTACACCTCACTTACACACCTCAGTATAAATCCATGTACAGAATCATATGCACTGTAATTTCTGAAAGCCATGCTAACCCTGTATTAATCACCAAAATACATAAACATATAACTAAAATAAGGTTGAAATCAGGGGTGCATGTTAGCTTTTGAGAAGGAGGTTGGAGATATGGGCTGAGGGTGGTGGGAAGGAGCTAGTTGAGGCTGAGAAGGGGAACCAATGAGTGGAGATGAGAGGATCTTCAGTAACACAGCTCTATTTCCTTGCTTTTGAACCTGTTGGCGAGAAACAGAGTCCAGCAAGCTTAATTCAGAGTAACTGCAGTTCTTTTGGGAGATTATACAAAGGAGTACTGTCAATCCCAAGCATTCAAAAAAGTCACACATTAGTCCCCACACCCACCCACTCTCCAAAACACAAGAGTCACTAGATTTTTTTTTTTTTAAGACAAAAGTTTCTAAAATAATTTATTTGGGATTAGTTTTATTTGCCTTCCATGTGCTGTCAGCTCACAATTTCAAGCTTCTCTCTCCAATCATGAGGGCCAGAAACGTAGCTCTCATTTAAAAAAATAAATAAATAAATAAAAAAGTCAGATTTTCAGGTAATCAACTGTATGCAGAACACTTTAGGATAAAAGCCAAATATCACGAGACTCATGATAAAAATCATGAAGATTTGCAATACTGTATAAAAGAATTTAAAGCATTCTGAAATGAAAAAAATTGTTGTATTTTCCTCACTTTATTTTGCCTTGTCTTGGGAACTGAGGTGCTTAGCACTTTTTGGGAGGATCCAGGATCTGACCCTTAGTGCTTTATAGGAATACATTTTTGCTTCACAGAAAATAGCTGTGCTTTTAATTTTCCACTATGATAAAAAAAAAAGGTGTAAGTCCATTTCCAACTAGGGAAAGCTTTATCATTTTGCTGGGAAGTGGATGTAATGGGGTTAAGAATAGGTGTGTGCAGAGAGGATTTATTAGTATTTCCACAAAAGGCTGAGTTGGCTGATGGATATAGTAGGATTTATCTTTGGTCAAATTCACAAATATGCACATACATACACAAATTCCAAATACTTCTAAAAATTAGAAAAACAGCTCATGTTGCAATCATGCACCAAAGATATATTTAGGAGTTTTACATTATTTCAGGCACATTTTAGATTTATATTGCTGTAGCACCCACAGGACAACAAAACTGAGGTCCTACTATGACAAATAATAATATAATGTTAAAGTTTTAAGTAAGCAAGCCAGATATTTCCTTTATGTAGACTGAAAAAAAACAAGACAAAAAAAACCAAACTAACATATATTGCCTTATGTCAAATGCTGGTACACAAAATCTTGATAACCACATGTCAATGTACTAATAATTTAAGAGCTTTCAACTAAATCCAGGACTGAATAATTAGAACAAATTACAACTTCCCCTTCAAAAAATTCTTAAAATGCTTTCCCTTAAACTCTCACAAACAGAAGAGGCATTAAACAGCTACATGCAGGGTAAGTGCAATTAAATTCCAGAGACATATTCATTCAACATTTGACTGTAAATTCAAACGCTTATTAAAAAATTAGAACACAATACACATATTTGCATTTCACGGGAACAAGAAAATTGTTTTCCAGTCAGAGAAATTAAGCAGGTTTCTCCATCAATATTCTAACTCTCTCAAGTGAAGGTACCCTAGAGCGTGCAACAGCAGATAGACACATACTGACTCCTGTGAATTTGCATAACACATGCATGATATCTAAGGACTACGAGCTTCCAGCCAGACATGGAGTAAATTGTTTAACAGCACTATTTGGTTCTGATAAATGGACATTTAGCTCTGGGTGCCATCCACACACTGAAGGTGCCGCAGCTCACCCAGTCTCACTATTTTTATTGCCAACAGCCATAACATACACTGATCAAGAGAGATTACAGCATAGAACCAAAAAAAATCCTCTCTCGGTCTTCTCTTCTCCAAACTAAGCAAACCCAATTTTTTCCATCTTCCAACATAGGTCATGTTTTCTAGACCTTTAATCGTTCTCGTTGCTTTTCTCTGGACTTGCTCCAATTTGTCCACACCTTTACTGAAATGTGGCATTCAGAACTGGACATAATACTGCAGCTGAGGCCTAATCAGAGTGGAGTAGACCTATGGTGACCAGACAGCAAATATGAAAAATGGGGACAGGGTGGGGGCTAATAGGTGCCTATATAAGAGAAAGCCACAAATATTGGGACAGTCCCTATAAAATCGGGACATCTGGTCACCTTAAGTAGAGCAGAAGAATTACTTCTCACGTCTTGCTAACAACACTGCTGCTAATACATCCCGGAATGTTATTCCTGTTTGTGATGGGGCGTCTGCCCCACACTAGTCCATAAGAAGTTAATAGAGCCCTAGGGAGATTGCGCAGGAGGCAGCCAATTAGAGAGGGGCTGCAAGGAGCAGCCAATCAGGGCCATACTTGCCCATACAAGAAGGGATGGGAAGCAGAACACCTTCAGTTACTCCCTGGAACTTGAGGAGGAGAACTGGCTGCCTCGCAGGTGGAGGGTAGCAAGCACCCTGGAAATAGTGCTGCAGGCAAAGACCCAAGGAGCTAAAGGCTGCTCTTGGCAGGCTGCAGGAATCTGCAGGCTGAGGCCCTGAGGCAAGGGCAAAGAGGGTGCTAGGGGCCACAGGGAAGTGGCCCAGGGAGGTCTACAGAGGAGTTGGAAGTACCGAGGAGTACTTTAGACCATTTCTCCAGATCATATTGAATTTTAATCCTATCCTTCAAAGTACTGGAACCCCTCCCAGCTTGGTATCATCCGCAAACTTTATAAATGTACTCTCTGTGCCATTATCAAAATCACAGAGGAAGGTATTGAACAGAACTGGACCCAGAGCCAATTCCTGTGGGATCCCACGTTATATGTCCTTCCAGCTTGACTGTGAACCACTGATAACTACTCTCTGGAAACTGTTTTCCAACCAGTTATACACCCACCTTACAGTAGCTCCATCTAGGTTATGTAAACAAACTAGGGAAATAAGAAGGTCATGCATGATGCGACACAGCATCAAAAGTCAAGATACGCCACATCTACCACTCCCCCCCCCACATCTACTACTACTAATAAATAATAGGAGATATACTAATCTCCTAGAATTGGAAGGGACCTTGAAAGGTTATCAAGTCCAGCCCCCTGCCTTCACTAGCAGGATCAATTACTGATTTTTGCCCCGGATCCCTAAGTGGCCCCCCCCATGGATTAAACTCACAACCCTGGGTTTGGCAGGCCAACGCTGAAACCACTGAGCTATCCCGCCCCCCACTAGGCTTGTTATCCTGTCAAAGAAAGCTATTGGGTTGGTTTGGCATGACTTGTTCTTCAGAAACCCATGGTAACTGTTACTTAGAAGATAAGGTGAAAAGTGTTTGCAAACTGATTGCTTAATTATTTGCTCCATTATCTTTCTGGGTATTCAAGTTAAGCTGACTGATCTGTAATACCCTAGGTTTTCCTTATTTCTCTTTTCATAGGCCAGCACTTTATATGCCCTTTTCCAATCCTCTGGAATATCTCCCATCTTCCATGACTTTTCGAAGAGAAGCGCTAATGGCTCAGATATCTCCTCAGTCAGCTCCTTGAGTATTCTAGGATGTATTTCATCAGCCCTTGGTGACTTGAAGATATTTAACTTGTCTAAGGAATTTTTAATTTGTTCTTTCTTTATTTTAGCCTCTGATCCTACCTCATTCTCACTGGCATTCACTATGTTAGACGTCCAGTTGCTACTACTACTACTAAACTTTTTGGTGAAAACTGAAACAAAAAAAGTCATTTAGCATCATTTAGATCATCCATGTGACACAGGCTATCTTGTGCCAAGGTGAAGAAGTCACATCGATAGTACAAAAATGTCGAGAATTTTCTAGTGGTCAAACCCAAAATGACATTAAAATGCTTAGTGTCATAGAACGTGCTGTCCTTTGGCACTCTCTCCTGACCTAGTGTGGTGCTGCAGGGACTCCCTGCTTTTGTTTCCCTTCTCCTGCGTCTCTAAGAACTCAACATAGTCCAAAAGGACATAAGGCAAAATTCCCCTGCATGGAGGTTCTATTTTTATCAAATCCAAAATAAACTTGAAATGAAGTCTCTCCCCTTCGGCTTAGAGGTTGCACGGTCTGACATGAGAATCATGGATTCTCATTTTTTTTTTTAAATCCATCTCTTGATATTTTAGAATTTTTTTCACATCATTGGATGGATGAAAACGGTCGAAACACATCACATCAGAACTTTTGAGTATTGACAAGTTAAATCCTAGGCTGCATGCAAGACTAATAGAAAGCAGGAAATCAACACTGCCATTACACAAAGGACTGGTCAAATGAACCCTAGGAAAATTTTAATTCTTCTAGAGATGGTTTCATCCTGAGTTAGATTGCATTTACAAAAGCTAACTGCAGAATGGGAACTACTATGTTCAAGTTTCTTCACTTATCACAGCACATGTCCTTTTTGCCAAACTATATGCCGATGACTTTTTTTTTTAAATGAAAAAGATGATAAACCAGCCATCAACCTCTAAATCTGCATAGAAATATTTGTCCTTTTGTAGCAAGACCTTTAAAACATATTTCTTTATCTCAAGTGATTTCAATTAACACTGTTTCCAAATTGCAATAGCATCTCTGTTTTGCACAGTTATGCTATAGTACCATAGTATTACTGTTAACATCCTAAAACTTCTATAGTACTCTAATAATTCAATCATAGTCCCAAGGTAGCAGTATTTAGCACCCCATTACAAAATACCTACGTACTATCAAGGATTGGAGAAACATGTGGAGTACTAATGGTAGTCCAAGAATACCATGAAGGCCTAGCAGAAAGGCAGAGAGAAGTAGACTAGGAAGAACTCAGTAGCAGAGAAATATAGCGAGAAAGAGGACAAATAGTTAAATCATCAACCCAACACCCTACTTCCATGGTTGTACAGAACACAACTTCAGGCAAAAGCAGAACTAGTTATGCAAGGTAAGGGAGGAGGAATCTTCTGCAGCTATAAAAGGTGATTAAAACCCCTGCTGTCACAAGAACAAGAATTAATGGATCAGATTCACCAGTGTACTCTGCCTGCTTTGAACTATACTGGTGTTGCAAGGCAGATATAACATCTTAACCAGATACATAAGCTAGGTTTACAGATGCTTTACTTTCCTGAAGAGGTCAAGATGGCCAGAGTGTACCAGTGAATCTAACCCATTGTCTTTGTCTAGTATGGCTTTGGACAATCTTTCATCATGGAAACACAAAATAAAATAAGATCTAAACTATCAGCTTTGTATCAATTTAAGACAGTCATATTACATTTCTGCAGCCTCCCACAGCAAAATGCCCAAATAGAGATTCCAAGAATGTTTTTAAACTTGGATTTTTGATTTCTTATTAGGGTTGCCAAGTATCAGGTCGAAAACCAGAACACTCGGTCTAAAAGGGACCCTAGCGGCTCTGATAAGCACCACAGACTGGGCCGTTAAAAGTCTGGTTGGTCGCCCACAGCAAGGCAGGCAGGGTACCTGCCCAGCTCTGCGTGGCTCCTGGGAAGCTGCCGGCATCTCTCTCTGGCTCCTAGGCGAAGGGGCAGCCACGAGTGCTCCGTGCGAGCTGCCCCTACCCAAGTGCGGACTCTGCAGCTTCTACTGGCCGAGAGCTGTTGCCAACGGGAGCTGCGAGGGCGATGCCTGCAGGCAGGGTCTCTAAGTAGAAATCAAAGGATAGAGTTTTTCATATAAATAAAATAAGCAAAACAGCTTCAATAGTTGCTTTTAAAAATCCAGTAATATAGCATGTGAAAACTCCAATAACTGACTGGAATTATGCATGTGCAGTAAATGGGTCTCCCAAATTAATGAAGTCTAAGCAGAGATGACTCAGATGTTTGAAAATATACTGTGTGCCTGGAGAACAAGACCTTGCATTTACGCAACTGACTACTACAGGTCCAGTTCTGCAAGGTGTGGAGTGCCTCTGCAAGAGGCTGAGCACCAATTCTGATAGGAGTTGAGGGCACTCAGTATCTCTGTCTCAGATCCATAGAAATAAAGTAACTGTATCAGTCTTGCAGCTTCTTCAACTGCTTCTAGAGCTTTACAGTTATATTCTCTGTATTCTTTACGATGGAAACAACCACCTTGACAACTGCATGTTTCTGCACACTATTCTTCACAATCTGAAAACATTTTACGCAAGATTCCAGTCTCCACCTTATATGAAAAATATGTATGATAAAATGGCATTAAATCTCAATCAATTCTTGAGTTCCATAAAATTTTACATCCTGATGTCTCAAAGAATAATTACTTAAATCTATATGAAAATCAAAATGGTTTGCCATTCAAAACAGCATTGCTTCAGTTCAAGCATGTAAAATACAATTCTCGCTACCTTCCAATATTTTCTGCTCTATTTTGCTGTCAAAGAGCTACCATTTCATTAAACTGTTTAATAGCTCACAAATATTGCCTTGTATTTTAAAGAGTCAGAATTTTATGAAGTGCAGTGTGATTACCTGAGTGTGGTTTCCCAGAACTGTAAAGAAGGAATAATGGTGAGAGGAGGGGCAGAATCTGTTTCTGTGGCGGCAGGAAGTTAGATGAATGGCATGCTGAAAGGTTGGCATCCAAACTAAATTACAGTTGTGGTACATTGTGGTTATGCTAGTGATGGTACACTGTCTGGTCATGCTAGTGGTAAGGTGTATGTATGTGTCTCTGGATGGAGGAATAGACAATACATATCCTTAGATGGCTTAGCTTTTCATAACTGTTTTTGAAGTCTTGTGCTAGGTATGTTACGTTCAGGCCAACCTCAACTGATACACAACATAGTATTACTATATTTATGCAGGGAAAGTCTAATTTAATTGAGAAACTTCAGCAGGCTGAACATGTGAACTCTACATGGACCTACAGGAGTTGGACAACGGACTGAAAGATGTCAAGTGGCTGGAATACAGCTAGCTTTTGGAAAGACATGAGCTCTCACATGGGACTGACAAAGAGGGCCAAAATTGGCTTCCACAGCAGCTTGGCTAGATGGAATGCTGGCTTGGCCACAATGGACTATGTTTTAATCTTTAAGAACATAGGAACGGCCATACTGGGTCAGACCAAAGGTCCATCTAACCCAGTATCCTGTCTTCCAACAGTGGCCAATGCCAGGTGCCCCAAACCTTAATTTCTCTATGCTAACCTAAGGACTTCCTGACGCTGTGTTCCAGTTCACTAATCAAACCTACTCTATTTTGAAAAGCCTCCTGGTGTCACTACAAATAACTGCAGAGGTGCATTGGTCCCTGAAGTCTACAAGACTCCTAGTGAGAGACTTTATGTCAGTTTGACTCACTGGCCAGAGCTCACGTTGTGAAACAGGAGTGCTGGAGTCCAGAGGCTGAGTCTCCGAGGCACTGAGGCTGTCTGGCCTACCCTTAAGGAAGAGTGAGACCCCCTTGGAGGGGTTCCTCCAAGCGTAAAGATCTTGGGGTTAATCAACAAACCAGTGAAGGAGAAAGTTTGTTTTTATTAAAAAAGTGTTATTCCTAAGAGCACTTCTGTGGTGAATTGCTGTGCACAGCTACAAAGTGTTCTCAACCCCAGCTTCCAGTGCACATCTCTAAATGCCTATATTCATAATACTGTCCCTTATAAGGGAGCATCTCCAAAATATAATCTTCCACGAACATATCACTATACCAAAGAACTGTTAAAAGCTGGGGCATGACACAGATCCTGTGGGCTCTGCTGTCTGGAAGGCTGAGTTTCAAGCCCTGCATAAAAACTAACTGGACTCCTGTAGAGTGACTCCTTGCTGTGGCTCTAAGTTCCTCAATGTATCTACTTGGCTCTTCAGTGGCATGCTACTGCAGTATAGCTACATGCCAAATCTTCAGGTGGTGTAAATCAGCATAAGGAATAGGAAACTTGCCCATCACATCTCTCGCCTCAGAGGATTTGGTACTAAATAGCAGTTTCCCAAAACTCCAATCATTACTAACAGAATGTAAAACAGACTCCATTACACTATTAAGGCTAATATGTTGTCCTAGTGACTTGACAGAATCAAAAAGGTGAAGAGCAGTGTTAAAAATGGGGGTACGAATGTAGAAGTAGATAACAAATAGCTGGAGACCAGACAAAAAGAAACCATCGGGCAAGCAAAGAATCAAAAAGAGAAAGTTTGCTTGTGAAAATATGACACTCACCCTACGTTTTACAAGTTTCTCTGAATGTCTCTTCTTTGCTCATCTGTCCTTTCCACTCACTGCAGCAAAAGGACAGTCATGCAGTGCTTCCCCAGCACCATGCAATTCACTAGAATTGTTCAATCCTAATCTGTTTTGTGCTATTGCTCTTTCTGTACATTGCACTGTGTGTGTTGTATACCACTGTCTAGGTTAGAAAGGATTCTGCAGGATTCTCCCAATTGGGAAACAAACACACAAAATAGAAAAAGCAAAGTGAATGGAAGAATACAGGATTCTTCTAATTCTGCGCCACGTGTAAACTTCCACTAGAAATCTGGCCCCAAACTCTAACAGTATTCAGTTGGAAGTCTTCCATTGCTAAGCATATCTCAGACAAACAGAGCATAAACATTTGATGACGAGTGAGGCTCAGCAGTCTTATCTAAATAGCTTGAATACAGGGCTGCCCAGAAGGGGGTGGGGGGGGCCAAGTGGGGCAATTTGCCCCAGGCCCCGGGCTCTGCAGGGGCCCCACAAGCCCTGGCTCAGCGGCGGTCCAGGTCTTTGGTGGCACTTCTGTGGCGGGGGGCTCTTCAGTACTGCAGAAGATGTGGACCGATTGAAGGGCCCCCTGCTGCCGAAATGCCGCCGAAGACCCGGACCGCCGCCGGGTGAGTACAAGCGCCGCAGCTCCCCTACTTTGCCCCAGGCCCCCTGAATCCTCTGGGCGGCCCTGCTTGAAAATGATCTTTGATCTACTGCCAATTCTAAAGTTTAGGCCCCCAAAAGATTGATCTTTTTAGCCAACAAACTGCATAATCAGGGAAGATATGAAACATCAGCAAATACTCTAGAATACGTCCTATGTCATGATGGCACTACTGGCCTTAGTGTCTTCAGAACCATACATCTCCCTCAGTCTTATACGCTACAGAATTCGGGTATTTGTTTTTTAGTCGTACTTTGGCTTCAACACTGCAGTGGCAAATCTCACCAGGAAAGGTACTGTTCGACCCACTCCACCCACGTGGTACAATTTTCTGACTGACAAATCAACATGTGGAACAAGTTAACTTAAGACATGGTGAAATTTATGAAGTGTAAAAAGGTAGCAAGGCCTGAAAGCACAAAAGGAGTTCGGTGCCTAAGTCTCTGTTTTAGGCACCTAAGTCTCCGTTTTGGGACCACTGTGATGTACAAAGCTCCCACTGATCCCTGGAGCTGTCTAAACTCACTCAGAGCCTAAATCTCTGCAGTAAAAGTTCCCTAGCTGCCTAACTTTCGCCTCTGGGCATGCAAACTGCTGTCTCACTCTAGGCACCCAACCGCCTACCCTCCCAGAAGCCCCAGAGCAATTCACAAACCAAACCAGACATATAGACATTCTTCCATCTAAATTACATTTAGGGCCCAATCCGCTAGTCGTGCTCAGAGGGTATCAAACAGATTAGGCCCCGAAGGTGAGTTCACACAAAATAGCTGGAGTGGGGAAGAGGACTTTCCTCTTACCCTAACCACTGTGCTATAAGTTATTCATGTGGAATACAGGTTCAAGTCCCCCTCAGGGGAAGAATGGATTTCAACAGGGACCTGCCACATCTCCAGAGAGTGCTCTAAACACTGGGTTATAGGCTATTCTGATATGCTGCTACCTCAATCTCCCCTGTTGAAGCTGATGCATTCTGGATGAACAGTGAGAGAGTCACTGATAAAGGGAAAATGGATCTGGTCTTCCACCTCCCAGGTGAGCACTCTAACCACCAGATTAGAGAGTCAGTTAGTGAGTCAGTCTCTCTCTCTCTCTCTCTCTCACCCAAATGACTTCTTAAGAGTCTTCTTCCTCTCCCCTAGCTCTTGCTAACAGCATAGATGCTTACCTAGGCATCCTTTGCAGGCAGGAGAGTTTAGCATGCATCCCTCTCATTGGGATCTCCCACTGGCTAGTGTAGGCAGCTCCCTTCCTAGCATATTGTGATTCACAAAAGCCAATCTCATCATTCATTGTATGGGAGCCTAGACACCTAACTCAGGCTTTGTGAATTAGTGATTTTCTAGGTGCCTAAAAGTTAGGCATTAGGACACTCAGCATCACCAGTCCTAACTCCTTTTGTGCATTCAGGCCCAAGTGCCTCTAAAACATCATGAGCACAATTCCCCCCACCTCCCTACACAATATAAAGTTATAAGGAGGAGCTGCAACCATTACACCCAGAATAGAAGAGAGACTACTACCAAGCCTGAGTGATGTGCAAACTCAGAAAGAGAAGCCAGGAGCTGCAGTTGGATCTTGTGCACTGTATTCACCAAGGTACACCAGTCTGAGTGGTTTTTGATTCAGTGGAACTACTCATGCACTTAAAATTGGGCACGTCCTTAAGTAACTTACTGTACTGGGGCCTGTATGAAGAGCAGAAGGAACAACTGAGCCAAGGCAAAAAATAAGTTTTTGCTGCTTTTCATTCCTGTTACCACTATAATGCTAAGATAGCTATGAGTGGCTACACTGGATTCTTTTCTAGCTCATGGATCAACAACAAAATTAAGTAAATTCCAACAGCAAACTTTATCTCAGAGTACAGATTTGTACATTGTTACTGCACACTGAATACACAATATTCATCAGCTGCATCAGGGTTACTGGTGGTGACGTGCAAGCTAGAAAGAGAACAACTAATTTTTCTGATACCACGGTGAATTTGAAGGGCTGGTAGCTGAGGGGGGAAAGACTTTTTACCTTTAAACTGAGTAAACCGTATATGTTATCACTTGAAATAAACTATTATGGAAATCCATAATGCCATTTTCACAGTCACTTTTTAAGGGAGAATCAAATTGTAATATATAAATAAAAAGGATCATCAATAGCCAGGGATACAAAACGAGGAATAAAATGAGAAAAGATATTACAGAATGTTAGTTTTACTTTAGAAAACAGATTTACTACATTGTTCCAATTGTCTCATCCTGCTCCAAAACAGGGAAAGACTCCTATAAAACCTAATT
The DNA here is from genome assembly GCF_025201925.1 of Gopherus flavomarginatus. Lineage (NCBI taxonomy): Eukaryota > Metazoa > Chordata > Testudines > Testudinidae > Gopherus > Gopherus flavomarginatus. The sequence goes on from NC_066617.1 coordinate 289,774,403, forward strand.
CTACCTTGTTACAATTAGAAATGAATGTTAAGATTTAATACCTGACATTTGTTGATTAAAACTATTATTTATAGGGGAATGGCCCAATTTAAAAAATTCATATCTTGAGCAAAGGTAGTTAATTAGTAACAACAAAACAATTTATTATAAAACCACTGCAATAAAAATATTTGAGACAATTCTCTCCTTGAACACACAGCTCTCAAAATGAGGTTTACACATGGTCTTTGAAGAGAATATAAATCCTCAAATTATTTTTAAAATAATAGAACTTCATGGGGCAATAACCATAATTAGAATATGTAGTAAAAATTACTCCGTCACAGGTAGCCTTGAATAAAATATTACATTACACATTAACATTTGCTATGATCTCTCAGATGTTGAAAAACGTACAAACTAAAATCAGAGCGATAGCAATTCACGTATATTTAAAATATACAGGAAAATGTGAAAGCAAATTGCTTTCCTAGTAAATGTAAACAATGCCTTGGAGGAAAAAAAAAAAAATTACCCATCTCTGACAGGTTTTAAACACACAATTTAGTGAATGATTTTTTTATGATTTTGCAGTCTTACCTTTGAGTGCCACCTCTGCTGCACATTATTATTTAAAATTGAGACTGGCAGCAGAAGACAGTTTGTATTGCATCTGTATTGTTTTTTTTTAAATGTAAAACTACTACTAACTAAAATCTGCTCTGTGATGCTTTTTTCCAAAACTGGAGTCTAAATTGGATTCCTTTCCAGCTCGTGCATCATCAATAGATCTGTTAAGTCAACTGTTGGACAGGGTACTTCCTGAACTAATCCATTAGAACACTACCCTCTCGTATTTCAAATACTTCCCCAAGACTTATTACTGTTTTGGTACACAGATGTGTGCACGCACACATTCAGTCAGCAACTAAGTATGGCTAGGCTGAAGGATAGCCAGGAATATTCAATATTTAATTTTAAAAAACATATATATTTTCAAACAAATTGGAAAACACCAAGTTGTAAATATGGGTCTCTATCCTGTTCCCACTGAAGTGAATAATAAAACTCCATGGACTTCAGTGGTACAGGATCAGACTCACAGGCTCCAGTTCAGCGAAGCACACAAGTATATGCTTAATCTTAAGCATGTGCTTAAGTGCTTTACAGGTGCATAGCCATAGCTAGTTTATATAACTATTTGGCTCTATTAACATTAACCTTGTCTTACTTCTCTCCTCCCTGCTTCCCCCACCCCCCAATTGTTTTCTGAACTCCCATGTCAAGTCTTGCGTGAAACTGGATCATCAACTCTTTGGAGCAGGAACTACACAACTATACAACATCTAACACACTGAAATCCTAACTAAGGTCTGGGGGGTGATACAACAAATGAATAAAATAATTAAATAATGCAGCTGATTTCTATTTAGAACTGCAGTATACCCAGGGAGCTAGACTCATCACTGGTAGACATAACTTCATACAAAGTTAACTGGAATTGAGCAACCTTATGCCAGCAATGAACATGACCCCCCAATATTCGAGAAATAGAAAGTCCTACACAGTATTATCCATGATCTAGATTTCTTGTTGCATTTCCTATAAATAATAAAGCCCTGAACCTACAATGAGATGTGTGCAATGTATGAGGCTCTGTGCTAGTACAGAGGTGCTTCGTGCACATCTCATTGCAGGATTGATATCAAGTTAGGGCCCAAGATTTCTCCCATTAAAGTCTATGGGCCCTTATTTAGATTAAATGGGGACATCTGAAAATTAATAAAAGGAGTTAAAAATTAGGGTTTGGAGAGCGGAGGAAAAAGAAGAGAAGGAAAAGGAAATTGCTTAAAAATGTACACAAAGCAAAAACTAAAAATATAGCCGCCACTCATGTAACAAAGGGAGTTGTATATACTTAGATTACAAAACTATGCATCTACCATTTGCTAAACACAGAAAGCTGCTGAAACCAATCAGCATATAAAACTCCAAACTTGCATGCCAAGCACAAATGCTAACTCATTAGTTATGAAATTCAAAGAAATATAACAAGTAAAGATCATAGGATTACCTTGTTCCAGTCTAAAGCACAGGGAACGTTTTGCAGCTTCTATCTCAGGAGTTGGATGATCCAGAATATGTCTACACCATTGCAGAGGACTCAATGATTTCTCTTGCGATGTGAGGGTCTTAGTAGGCGAGACATACAACCTCAATTAAAATATGCAGAAATATTAGCAGGTACACAGTACATGAGCTTTATATTTTTGTATACTTGATTGACTGTGTATTAAGAATTTATGTTTATAACACTAAAGTGATGTAATAGTACAGTTTTCATAAACGGTACACATACCCCAGAGATAGATTTTATAATATTTTCTGTGAATATTTAATACTCACTGTAGATTAAATCATTGCAGTGCTTAACTTTGTATTTAAGAACTTCATCATAACATCTTTTATATTCTTTCCTTCAGTGATTTACCCAATCATATCAGAATTGACATAATATTACAGTTTTCATAGGCAGTATCTCTCCCACATGATACAAAGACTTTATATATTATATTGTACATTACATACAGATTTGGGAAATTAAAAAAGTTTGCTGGATGATAATGATTTTTACACTCCTGGTTCCAGCCAGATGAACCAATGTGCAGAAAAAGAAGTGTAGGGAAGCTGTTCTGTTTTTCTCTGGGCTTGGAATACAATAGGCAGCTAACCACAGAGACAAGAATATTTGAGTATTTGTTCATCTCCTGTGCCTCTGGGGTAGAGTTTATGTTTCTACTGGTGTTTAAACCACTTCACGGTAGGGGGCTTGATGGTTTTCATAGCTAAATTCTCTAAGCTGGTATCCAGTGTTATTGGAGTCCTCGCAGATTCTGACATGCATGTAGACATAGGTTCACCTGGGAAAGCACACATCTTCCTGGATGAACTATCATTAGCTGCTGATGACAGCTCTCAGCTTCCTCACTGGACATCATACCCTGTTTGTTTCTAAAGCACAGTGTGGTTATACAAACTCTTAAATAGGATATCAGAAGTAGGGCAAAAAGGCACACCGGCCAGGAAGTGGAATGTGAATAGCAAATACAAAAAGGCTAAAGTCAAGACAAAGGGACCAAGTCTCAGATGATTACTAATTAGAGACAGAGCCCTTCACATTTAGGTTATTGGTGCAAAACCTGCTCAGCTCAGTAGTGAGCTATTGCTATGTAATGCCTGCTTAGTAGCCTACTGTTTGGGAGATAAATTGCGATCCAGCTCCTAATGGACAAGTGTCCTCATCACAACTGATACCCTTGTTTGCAAACCCAGCAGAGTTCCAGGCCTGAATTTGTCTGACAATAGGGCTGACCTCCTCTCACTTAATACAGTGGTTGGCTACACAATTAATCCTCAGAATTAAAAACGATGATGAGCCGCATATGTACTGAAAATAACACCTCAGCTCCATTGTTAACTTTCAGCAGTATTTTGAAAGTAAAATATGTGACTGATGAGTTCTAAATAATTTGATGTTTATGCAAAAAAAGATGACAACCAAGGAATAAAGTTTTTACATTTTTTTCTTTTTGAACTACAATTTTTTAGAATAATATTACAATAGCAGTTAGGGCCCAATATTAAAAAGTCAACAATTAGGATTGCATTGGCTTTTGGCTTTCTAGATTTGACACATTATTTAAAAAAAATCATCAAAAGACTAACAATAACCCCACAGCAGCTAACTGACAAACTACCACTGACCAGCAATGCAGGTCATTAGAGATTCATCCCTGAAGGAAATATGTAATGCACCTTAGTTTTATTAATTTTAAACAGGTAATTGTCTTTCAGATGAACACCAAGGGCCAAATTCTGCACCTCAATACATACATTCAGTCCCCAGTGATACCATATATAGGTGGAATTTGCCCCCAAATAACAAAATTCTTCCTAAAGAGCAAACCAAACCTGATAAATAATCACAATTGACATTTGTACTGCAAGACTTGCAATAATACCAAACCAATACAGCCTTAAAATGTAAGCATGTACAAAACGTTATTAAATGCAACTGACCAAGCAAAGTGGTCACCCCAAATCAACTAAATGAGACCAGAGAAACAACACCCTACCACATTATCGGTCATGAGCAATGAAGGAAGTTTGAAATTATAAAACTGATTCATCCCAGTCATGTTCCCCAAACAGTCCAGCACAATCTAATCATCCGCAGAATCAACTGGTATTGATAAGTCAAGTATGATAATTGACAATTGTTGGTGATTCCCAAGAGATGAGCTTTAAAAATTAGGCCTGTTATCTAAAAATCTTTATAGAGATCATCACATTTTGATGAGTATTAAGACCCAACTTAAACTATCACAATAACCATGTTTAAACATGGTTCTGGCTCAACTGCATTATATCATGATATGCCCTTATCTGCATAGATCTAAAAACTATATTAGAACATGTTAAGGAAACATCACCTGGACAGACACCCAGGCTAATATATGGCTCTTTGGCATAATTATAACATTCTTTTTCTCACTGACATGTTTTAATACAGTTGAGCTACAACTACGTTTAAATGTCATTTTCTGTAATATTTATTAGCGCTCGAGGATTACTACACAAGCTGCTGAGATTTACAAGACACTAGACAATTTTGAGTATGTTTGGTCTGACAAAGTTGGTGAGGTAATATCTTTTTCCAGACCAACTTATGTTGGGGTGAGAGAGACAAAGAAAGCATCTTTGGAGCTTACACTGGGCTCTTTTTTGATATTATCTCAGCCACACACTCTCTCTAATATACTGAGACCAACAGAGCTACCACAACACTGCATCTCTCTGTCATTTTCTCTTCCTGGGCATAAACAAACAGCCACAAATATCCCCCTACTTGGATTTCATTTTCTGCTTCTTCCAATTTATTGAAACATATTTCATACATTATTCTGGAACCATGTATGTATTTGAACAATATAACTGCACAACAATGCCCAAAAGTCCAAAGCCCTCTTATATGGCTGGGGACTGAAATTCAACTTATGAGAGGGTAGCATTTTAAGGGGAGTATAGCCAGTACAAGGAGAACTGAAAGCATTCCTTATTTTTTTTAAAGAAGGTTATAATCTCTTTCTTAGTCCTTCCTAAAATAATAGTAAATCCATTTTAAAGGAAGCAACAAAAGCGTTAGTATCAAGACTAAAAACCAATATACTTACCAGTCAGTCTTCAGTAACATCTTTTCATTATTTTTTACCCAGTTTGGTTTTAACCTAAACCAGATTTTTCAACTTAAATCTTCCTTCCTGACATCTACCACTTCATAATTGCCACATTTATGACAGTGTTAATTTAACATCCTGAACGAATGGTTGGTGAGGTCACCAAATCTCAGAAGCTCAGTCAAGTGTGAGAGGTGAGCAAGGACGATAAATGTGCTTAGTAGGAACAATAAAATTCAGTGCAAAATATTGGTCCCTGGTTTTTGGATCATTACTGAGTAGGTTACAGTAGCAGAGACGGCCTGTAGTCCTGCTCCTCCCAAGGGATATAGATAGGCTTGAAATTAGGCATGCAGAGGAGATGGAGCATAAAGGGGCGATTAGGAGATAAACTAAGGCTTGAGAAGCAGGAGACAGAGGTCTCAGAAACGGCCCCTTTTCACTGAGAGAGTTAATCACACCAACCAGATGACACGTTTAAAAAAAGCAGATTTAAGATTCAGCAAAACAAGATCAAGTGGATTTTAGGGTTAATGCTAATCAGTAATTTGAAAGCACCAGCTGTGTAAGAATTAGAGAAGACTGGGGGCGGGGGGGGCACTTAGCTAGGCTGCGTTATTACAGCCGGGCTCTCCATGCTTAACGGGGACGGGATCCCGTTGCTGTCCAGTCCCTCCCAAGGCCCCTGGTGCTCCCGGGGAAGGGGATTTGCCCTGGGGCACGGGGGCGGCCAGCCCCGGGATTGGGGCGCTCAGACAATATCGGGGGATGGGGGGGCCTGTACCATGTGTCCTCGTCCTGGCTGCAGTCACCGTCCTCCAGGTCCAGCACCTCCACCTCGTCCAGCACCGTGGCTGCCCCCGCCGCGGGGATGCTCCCAGCCTCCTGCCCGCCTCCTGCTGCCGCGGCCAGGCCAGCCAGGGCGGGCTTGAAATAGACGAAGGGCTCCGGCGGGCCCAGGCTAGCGGTGCACAGGAGAGTGGGCGCCGGGCTCGGCATGCACAGGGCCCCGGGGCTGCCGCTCGGGGCCCGCCCGGCCGCTGCGGGGGAGCCGATGGCGGGGGCTGGCGGCGGGAGTAACAGCAGGTGCGGGCTGGCCGGGGTCGGGGGGGCGGCGGCCGCCGCGCGGCTCCGCAGCTGCTCGTTCTGCTTCTCCAGCTTCCGCACCAGCTCCTGCAGCTTCTTCACCTCCAGCTCGGCGCTCACCACCGAGCCCGCCCCGGGCCCGGCCGCCTGCACCTCCGCCATCGCCGGCGGCTGCAGCCAGGCAGCCTCCATCCGCCCCGCCCCGCCGGCACCTGCTCGCTGCCGGGCTCCCTCGGCGGCTCGCCTCCTTCCCTGGTCCTGCTACTGGCGGCGGCTTTGGCTTCGCCCCTTGCAGCTCGCAGCAGCCGCCTCAGCTGCTCTTGCGCCTCCTGTCAGCAGCGACAACACAGCCCGGGGGCTCCCCTCCCACTCTGGCAGCGGAGAGGCACCCGCACAGTGGGAACAAAGAGCGGCCCGGCTCCCGAGCCATTAGCCGCGGGGGCATAAAAAGCGAGCGCCTGAGGAGGAGCGGGGCTAGAGAGAGGCAGGGGAGCGGGAGCCACGCCCGGCAGCATCCTCGCCCCCCCCCCCCCGCACCCACCTAGGCTTCGGTGTGGTTGCAGCCAGTGCCAAGGGGGCGGCTCCTATATCCCTACCCCCCCCCCTCCCTACGCGCACACACCAGACACTGACATCAGCTGTTGAATCATGGGCACAAAACAATATCGTGAGGAGAAGGGGAGATCGGCCTCTGACCCAGCGTCTGCCCCGATCTACACTCTGTGCCCCGCCACGCCCTTGCATCTAGCCCCTGGAACTTCCACCCCCAATGGACCTGCTAGGGAGGACACCGCTTTTTTATTAATTATTATTATTATTATTATTATTTTAACACGCTGAGCCTGCAGCCTTCACTCTCGGGCCAAACTACGTGGTCGTTTAAAATAGAATTAAACGGTTAATCCTCGCGGCCCTAGGGAAGTATTAAAACCCAAGTCTTTAAAATGAATAGCCTGCCTACCCAGCTGTGATAGGTACTGCCCGAGTCTGATTCTGAACTGGGTGGCTCCTCTGCTGGTATTTCCTTTTTTATAAAACTATATAATTAGTGTCTGATAGCGCGGGTGTTATAATTATGCAGATTTAAGTTGGTAGGAATGAAAAAATCACTTATAGAATCCCTTATTTTGAAATAAATGCTTTAACCAGTTGTTTATTTGTCACACTATAGCCAGTGAGTGGGAGAATATATGTATTTGTGTGCCTGTGGTGAGTTAGGGTCTTTGAGCTGGTAACAAGGAATGTGCAAGTATGTGGTCGAGAAAAAATAGTAGCCATATATGAAACTGCAAAGAGATTTAATCGAGTCTGAGTGAAATACTAAATAATCAAACTATTTATACGTTTCAGAATCACTGATTTTAACTTTCCTCCCCTCCCCACGAGATAGATTTCCTTTCTTTGCTCAAAACATTTCGATTAGCTTGTACTACTTTTTGAGTCTTGGTTTAATAATAGGATGAGTAATGATAATTTTCATAGAGCGGAATTTGTTCAGTGTTTAAACCATACTATTGTTGCTTTACTCATTTCCGACTGGCAGTTTGACTGAAAGCTTACATCCGTTCCACATGGGAGTATACTTGAATGCTAGTCCTCAGAAAATGTAGTGTGTATGTTTGCATGTTATCCTTCCAAGATGGAAGAAAAGCGATCGTATAGAGAGTCTAATAACAGAAATTTAAAGAGCACACAGATACGAACTAATTCCAATTTATTCACTCTTAACAGTGAAGATAATTGGCTATGCACCAGTACTGTTAAGCAACAGTTAAATGAATAATACTTTGCACTTAAATGGCACTTGACCTACTCAAATCACCGAACAAACGAATAAATCAGCATAACTTCCCTCATAGATAAATTAGGACGACTATCCCCATTTTATAGAATGAGAAAGCAACCGTAGTGATGTTACATGCCCAAGGCCACTTAAAGAGTCAATTATAGAGGCAAATATGTCCAAACCATGCTGTATGTATACCAGTTTACACCAGAAATATTACTATATGAACAGCTAGACGTTTCCTAAGGTATGAACATGGAGTACAAACCCAAGATTTGCTGAAGGCAGCATACATCCAAGTGCTAACACATTATTACAAAGAATTAAGGGGCAGCTACTCATTCATCCAGCACCTCTTTTTTAGACAGATTAGCACTGATGGGCAATCACAATGATATTTTTATTTTAATCCGCATGTTAACAGTGCCAACTCCCTACCTGAGATTTGATCTGAAGAGAGGATTGACCTTAATTTCCCTGTCCAGAACCCAAGCAGACATTGGACTCATTCAGTCCAGCACCATTTTGTCTTGTCTATTTAGAGTCTTTGGAGCCAGACTCTTAATTTATGCCTGTACAGCGCCTAGCACAATTGGCCCCAGATTTTGCTCTGGGCTCCTAGGCACTATTGTGATGCAAATAACAACAACAGTAACTGTAATTGGAAGGAAGAGAAGATATAACAGGTTCTGAACGTTTTTGACTTCCAGATACTGTAAGTTTTATCATTGTAGGATGAATATAATGCCCAGTATAGGGGACAGTACCAAGATATGCCTTAGAACAAGCAACTGAAAAGGGTTTTTTTTTTTCCCTGTACTCTCTACCCCTTACGTAAAGGACATTTAAAAATATCAATAAAATAAAAAAATACTGAGGCCCCAATTCTGCCATCTTTATTCACAGTGAATAATACATTCCAGTTTTCTCAGCTACTGATAGGTACAATCATTATTGCAGTTAGGTGAAGAAAAATAAGTTCCTATATATCTGCCTATGCATAGATGCAAGCTCCAGGCAAATTGCTGATCTCTCATTATACTGCAATAGATTTTATAGTTGATTTTCTCATTTATCTTCAAGTAATCTACCCAGCAGTTGCCATCTAATTTTAAAAGGCAAATTGTATATTGTTTCTATTTTTTCTGAAATCTCTCATATGACGGTCTTTCTTTCTCATCCACTTTATACTGTCATGAAATTTGTTCCTCACTTTTAGATACTTTTGAACTGGTCTGACAGTTAACAAATTTCATCATCTTAAAGCTTGAGGTTGGAGAGGTAGGGAGATTAAACCAATGCTTCAAAGACTGTATTGTTTTAATAAAATCTCAGCAGCATTTTAGGGTCCAAATCATAAAATCAACATCACTGAAAACACAATCCTATCTGGAAAATCAGGTGTTAATATTACTAAAGTCAAATGACTTGAAGAATGTCAAAGTAATTTACTGAATTACTAAGAAATCATCAACACATTTTCATAAATTTGCTAAAAGTGTTAACTAGCCATTTTTAGTATGAGAACCAAAGTGAGCACCTCTTTGTTTATAATACTTGCTATTATTCTTTGTTCTACACTAACTCAAAAAGTAACATTAAAATTGTTCAGTTACACGTGCACTTCTATGAGAAGCAGAAATGGAAATATATTCAAGGACAAAGGAATGCATCAGTTGCCATTAGATATTTAACCACTAACAAAAGCAGTAAGCATTAACATTCAGAAATATGCATGTATTAACCCAGTAGAATTTTAAAATTATCACAAGACTACCAGAAGTGTATGTGAGTCAATGGCAAACACTAAACATCAGTGTTAACATCAGCAGTACACACACAGGAAGGAGTAAAAACAATGAGGAGTCCTTGTGGCACCTTAGAGACTAACACATTTATGTGGGTATAAGCTTTCATGGGCTAAAACCCACTTCATCAGATGCATGGAGTGGAACATACAGTAGGGAGGTATAATTATACAGCATATGAAAAGATGGGAGTTGCCTTACCAAGTGTGGGGTCGGTAAGGCAACTCCTATCTTTTCATATGCTATGTATTTATATCTCCCTACTGTATTTTCCACTCCATGCATCTGATGAAGTGGATTTTAGCCCAAAAAGCTTATACCCAAATAAATGTGTTAGTCTCTTAGGTGCCACAAGGACTCCTCATTGTTTTTGCTGATACAGACTAACACAGCTACCACTCTGAAACAGGAAGGAGTGTGTGTGAGAATAGACATGCAGAAATAAAAAATGAACTTTTCTCCTTGAACCAGACAACCAAAGCAATTTAGTCAACTAGTGAGAATAGATTATTGAATACCTGACTACCTTAGCTTTTTTCCGGACTAGACATTTTCTAAACTTTCCAACCGTTGTTACCACTAGTTCAGCACCATCAGGGTAGCAACAAGGAGAGGTACTAGTATGCATGTGACACGAATGATCCCCGTTAGACTGGATTAATGCTGTCACCATTGCAGACACAGCCTTGGAGATGCCTTCCTGTGTGACACCACAGCGAGAGGCAATGGAGCTAAAAGCCCCCAAGTTTAAACAGAAGGAGTGTTGTGGCAGGTTCTTTTCCAGGAAGGATCCCCAAGTTTGGAATTTATTGTCCTACCTTTTCCCCTTTCTTGGACAGAGCTTGAATTTGTTGACCATTAAGGAATATTACAGAGCCAGCCTATTTATTTTTCCAGGCATTCCTTAAAGGGATGCAGTGAGTAAGGAAGAGGTTCTGCTATTTTGTGACCATTCTTTTTAATGTGTGTGTATTTTTAATAATATTGTGCATGCACTCAGAGCTGTGGATGGGCACATTTTTATAAACAGAAATAAATACATGTGCTAGAGCAGTGGTTATGGGGGCTTCAGTGCTTGTCTACACATGTCCTTGTCTAAACTCATGACAAAATCATATTTGCCATCATGTTCTTTAAACAGGGCAGTTAACACATTTTCTACCCTGGCACATTTTTCCAGCATTCACGTGACTAATGTCTCAACGGGGATCAACAGCTTTGGTCAGGGACCCAGTATTTGCCAACAAGGTTGGACAACAGAAAAACACTTTACCAGCTAGTTCCGTACCACAATGAAGTCCTTGTCATTTCATATTTCCTCCCTTTTTATTTATTGATCAATCTGTCTGATTCAAATTTATAATATTGTAACATATGCCTACCACCTGCTACTCCCAGTCCTGAAAGAGTAAGATAGTCCAAAGGATGTCAAAACATTGGTAAAGTCAAACTACTTAGGTCTTCATGTAGTATAGTACAAATCTTTAAATCAAAACACGTGCCAATAGACACCCACGGCAGAGAACAAAGCAGCAGGGAGACCAGCCCATCTGCCTATCCCTGAAAATAGGCATGTTGCTCTCTTCTGTAATAGCTGCAGGCTGAAGCTGCTTCTTAGGCAACCCAAGACAGAATGCCCTGCAGTAATCCAGTCTTAATTACACAAAGGGATGTGTTGCATTAAAGTCAGAATATAGAAGGTAAGACCAAGGTCTGCTGATATTCTTAAAGTACAGTTCCATTGTGAAAAGTGATTGCAATAATGGATATGGGGGGAGGGATTCTAGTTTGTCTCATCAATTCCATATCAAATTTTAAAATAATTTATTTGACCTCCCACCTGCCCCTAAATGCTACAACAGAAAACTCAACCTCAGTTCTAACATTCACAGAGGGTTGTTTCCTTCTCATGCATCATCATCACCAATAATATTAATAATACAGTAAAACCAAATTATGCTCTCAGAGGCACTTGTGCAGCTGCATTTTCCTTAATGCACACCTGTAACTGAGGGCATAATTTGACCCACACAGCCTGTATCACAGATGCATGAAAAGTAAAGAACACATACTCCTCCAGGTGTGCCTTTTGGGGACAGATGGGGTTACAACTTATAATTAATGAGTTGATACTGTTAAGAGCAGGGGTCGGCAACCTCTGGCATGTGGCTCGCCAGGGTAAGCACCCTGGCTGGCCAGGCCAGTTTGTTTACCTGCTGTGTTGGCCACAGTTCACCATCCCAGGCCAATGGGGGAGGTGGGAAGTGGCACGAGCAAGGGATGTGCTGGCCGCAGCTTTCTGCCACTCCATGGCCTTGGACAACGAACAGCTGCCAGTGAGAGCCACGGTCTGCCGAACCTGCCGACGTGTGCCAGAGGTTGCTGACCCCGGTGTTAGAGTATTCATGTTTAAGATCATGCATGATCTGTCATGACAATGAACCAACCCATAAAGCCTACCTCTGGAGAGCAGCAAAGAGTCCTGTGTTACCTTATAGACTAACAGACGTTTTGGAGCATGAGCTTTCGTGGGTGAATACCCACTTCGTCAGATGCATGTATTCACCCACGAAAGCTCATGCTCCAAAACGTCTGTTAGTGTATAAGGTGCCACAGGACTCTTTGCTGCTTTTACAGATCCAGACTAACACAGCTACCTCTCTGATACTTGATACCTCTGGAGAGAGAGACTTAAGAGAGATATTTAAAGCCCATGCATTTTGTCTTTAAACCAGATTTCAGCCTGACTTAACCCTACGCCACAGCCTCTGCTTAACTAAAAGACACGCTCCCTGCTTCATTATGATGTAAAATATCACTACATACAACTCATGGTGATAGTTTCTCTTCCCTGTTTTCTCCTTTTCCGTCTTCCTTTTTATTTCTTTGTCTGTGTTTGGTCAGGGAAGCTGATTTAATAAAATCAACATATTTGTTATTAAGCTGAGAACAATTTTGAAAGCAACTATGTCAGCACCTCCTCCTTTCAGAGAAATATACCTGATTTTATAATTTGCAGTTTTCCTATGAATTCATGCTAAAAGAATTGAATGCTAACTAACCTTAATGTATTTAGAAATTAAAATTAGACTGTGAAAAAGAACCTTGCATTTAGCACTGGCCACATGGTGCATTAAGGTGTGACAGGTTCCCTCCAGGGTGCCACCTGGAACTGGGGTACCACTGAGCCTCCTCAACCTGGGCTCCCTTTACACTGTATTGCTGTGACAAACTCTCTCTAGGCTCCAGCCTGCACTTTCACCAGCACCCATACAGGCAGGGACACATCCAGCTGCAGTTACATGCAGACGCTGTGATCAGCCCTGCATGGGAAGACTTCAGGTAGGGAACTTCCCAGCTACTCAGGCACGCACTCTCTATGGAGTGTAAACCCAAAATTATACTGTCTTGTGCTGCATCGGGAACTGCACAGCAAAAGCTCAGGAAATGTGCCTCCTCCCTCAATGTGAAGAGGAACATACAACAGCTTTTTACCCCAAGTTATTACTCTCACATTCTGGTTTTAGACAAAACAAAAACAAATTTCTTAACTACAAAAGATAGATTTTAAGTGATTATAAGGATAGCAAACAGATCAAAGCAGGCTACCTAGCAAATAAACAAAACACAGAGACTAAGCTTAATATACTACATAGATCAGATCTGAATAGCAAAGTCTCACCCTAAATGATGATACAAGTAGGCTGCAGATTCTTAAGGGGCACGCTTCACTTGCTTACAGCTTGGAATCCCCAGGTGTTCCATTCACAGGCTCAGAATCCCTTTAGCCTGGGTCTAGCATTTCCCCCAGTTCAGTCTTTGTTCCTCAGGTGTTACCAGGAGTCTCTTTGGATGGGGAGTCAGTGAAGAACCAAGATGACATCACTCCCCTTCCTTAATTAGCTTTGGCATATGGCAGGAGCCCTTTGTTTCAAAATTTGGTTCCCATGCCAAGTGGAAGCCATTTTTCCCAGTGGAAAAATACTAATATCCCAAGATGGAGTCCAGCACCAGATGACCTGGTCACATGTCCCTATAGTTTCACAGCAGCCGTTACTCAAAGGCTGTTTGTAGCCTCCACAGGAAGGCCCCCAGGTGGGAGATAAGCTTCTTCTAAAGCAGGGGTTGGCAACCTCTGGCACGTGGCTTGCCAGGGTAAGCACCCTGGTGGGCCAGGCCAGTTTGTTTACTTGCTGCATCAGCAGGTTCAGTGGACAGCGGGTCCCACTGGCCGCGGTTCACCGTCTCAGACCAACATGGCAGGTAAACAAACTGGCCCAGCCCAGCAGGGTTCTTCCCTTGGCGAGCCGCGTGCCAGAGGTGCCGACCCCTGTTCTAAAGCCTATTTTTTTCTCTAATGGCCCTTCCCCACCCATATTTTCAGAATGAAAGCATCTTGTCTGGTGGGTGTTCCCCATATATGAACATATTTGTAATACAGATACATAGTCAATATTCCTAACTTCAGATACAAAAATGATATATGCGTACAAATAGGTTAATCATATTCAGTAAATCATAACCTTTTCAATGATATCTCACATGACCTATCTTGCAAAATATACATCATAACTGTGTCATAATCATATCATGAAGTCCCTGTGAAGAATAAGGGGTGCAGTGTCACACAAGGAACATCTAAATAACTCATACACCACATCAAGTCCTGTAGTAGATTTGTTTCCTGAGAAGGAAAAGATTGAGAGACAAAGTGAAAAAAAACAGGATACTATGCTTGAACAAAACCCCCAAACAACATAGTATTTTAGATTGGATGGCCTTTTCTTGCTGTAAAACTGTATAAGCATATTATTGGGAATTGTTTAAGACTACTTTACTAGGCGCCCAAAAAGCCACAATTCTACAATCAAGGAAGAAGGCCATACTGGTTTTAAAATGGCCTGATTTAAAAGGGAGTGAAGGTAGCTATAAAAATATATACATAACAAGTGGAAAGAAGTAGAAGTTAATAGTAATTAATATAATTCAGAAGCTAGCAATGGTAGAAGATAGAAAAGGGAAGCAAAGGGACACAAGAAGATATCTTTGGCCAGCACGGTTAAGAGCAGTAAGAAGACATTTTCAAGTATATTAGGAACAAAAAGAATCCTAACAATGGTATTGGTCCATTACTAGATGGAAATGGTAGAATTATCCATAATAATGCAGAAAAGGCAGAAGTGTTCAATGAATCTGTTCTGTGGTTGTGAAAGAACAGATGATGTAGTCATTCATATGGTGGTGACAATACTCTTTCTATTCCACTAGATCTCTGGAAGATGTTAATCAGAAGCTACTAAAGTTAGACATTTTAAAATCAGCAGGTCCAGATAACTTGCATCCAAGAGTTTTAAAAGAGATGGCTGAGGATTTCACTGGACCATTGATATTGAATGTCAATAAGCCTTGGAACACTGGGGAAGTTCCAGGAGACTGGAAGAAAGTTAATTTGTGCCAATAGTGTAAAAGGAATGAACCAGGTAATTATAGTCAGTCTTATATTGAGTCTGGACAAGATAATGGAATGGCTGATATGGGACTTGATTAATAAAGAACTAAAGGAGAGTAATATAGACTGCCAATCAACATGGGTTTTTAATTTTTTAATGAGATTACAGGTTTGGTTGATAAAAGCAATAGCGTAGCTAAAATACAGTTAGATTTCTGTAAGACATTTGAATTGACACCACAGATACATAATTAACATGGCACACTTTAAATGGCTTAAAAACTGGCTACCTGATAGGTCCCATAATGCAATTATAAACAAGGAATCAACAATGTAAGGCCTTTGTCTGCAGCCATATTAGGAGACCAGCAGCCATTAGCCATGAAGCAGAAAGTCACTTCCTCACATTCCATTTAAATTACATTAAAACAATGTAATATCAGGCTGTTAAGAAGACTCTCCTGTCCTAATAGCACCCACCATAACCAGATTAAAAAAACAGAGCTTAAGATAGTTAAAGAAAACTTAGTTAGATAGCATTCTATCTGGCAAGAAATCACTTATCAATATAGTAGTTGTGGTTGTGAAATCCATTTCTTTATTGTTTTGTCTTTATAGACCCCACCTCTATTATTTATCTGTATGGTCTCTGGTTCTTCGATTGTTTCTGTCTGTTACATAATTAATTTTACTGGTATAAATCAATTAAGGTGGTGGGGTAGAATTGGTTAAAGGATTGTTTTACAGTATGTTAGGATTGGTTAGAAAACTGTTTAGTAATATTTTAGTAAAATGATTGGTTAAGGTACAGCTAAGCAAGACTTAAATTTCACTATATAGATTGGGGTCCAAAAGGAAGTGCTTGGGAACCGACTCCAGGACACAGCCCCAAGATCAGAGCTGCCAGACCTCAACACTCTGCCAACCACATTGTGAAGAAGCTGAAGCCCCCCAGATGACCTGATTCTGATTGGCCATCAAGAAAAGTTCATCTGCCTTGTTGTAAGAGCATTGTATGTTTAGCATGTGCATTCTGTTTTGGTAATTGTTAATAAATAGAGATTAAGTAGGATATTGCTGTGTAAGGCTCTTTCACTGGTAAAAGACCCTGCAAACCTGCAGAGCATAAGGTTACTCCTGAGCCCTAGGAACGGGGTAAGGCTGGGTACCTACAGTAAGAGGCTTATGCCTCGAGCCCTAGGAATTGGGTAAAGGTAAGTGCCCCTACAGTGTGTGAGTAACAGAGAATTTTGCACAAGTAACAGCAGATGTGTTTCCAGTGGCGACAGGAAACAACTGGTTCTTTAGTCTTATGCTATTTAACATTTTTATCAATAACTTGGAAGAAAACATCACTGATAAAGTTTGCAGAGAACACAAATATTGCAGGAATGATAAATAATGAAAAGGACAAGTCAATGATACAGAGTGATCTAAATCACTTGGTAAGATGGACACAAGTAAATGATATGGGTTTCAATATGGCTATATATAAATGAATACATCTAGGAACAAAGAATGTAGGCCATACTTACAGGATGGCGACTTAATCCTACGAAGCAGTGACTCTGAAAAACATATGGGGGTGGTAATGGAAAAATCACTGAACAAGAGCTCCCAGTCCAATGCTGAGGCCAAAAAGGGCTAATACAATCCTGGGATGCATAAACGGGAATCTCAAGTAGGTTATTTTACTTCTGTATTTGGCACTGCTATGACTGCTGCTGTGATATTGCGTCTAGTTCTGGTGTCCAAAAATTAGAAAGGATGTTGATAAATTGAAGAGGATTCAAAGAAGAGCCACAAGAATTGGATTGGAAAATATGCCGTATAGTAATAGACTCAAGGAGATCAATATATTTACCTTAACAAAGATGAGGTTACAAGGTGACTCTTTTACAGTCTGTAAGTACCTATATGAGGAACAAATATTTGATAACGGGCTTTTCAGTCTATCAGAGAAAAGTATAACATAACCCAATGGGTGGAATAAATGGGAATAAACATAGACCAACATAAAAATTCAGACTGGACATAAGATACACATTTTTAACAATGAAGGTAATTAACCATTGGAACAATTGACCAAGGGTTGTGGTGGATTCTCCATCACTGGCAATTTTTAAATCAAAATTAAATGTTTTTCTAAAAGGAATTATTTTGGGAAAGTCCTATGGCCTGGGTTATACAGGAGGTCAGACTAGATGATCACAATGGTCTCTTCTGGCCTTCGAATCTATGAATCTATATTAAGGGACCGATGGTTAAAAAAGAAACCACCTGAACTTTCTTTCAAAATTCAGACTGGACCAGGCACAAAACTTTTCTGAATTTCCAGAAATGTTTGTGTAATGTATTTTTATGAACCACTATACTTCCTGAATTTAGATGGGATTGTAACAGGAACTACCACACAAATAACTATTCCTGCACCATTTCTGAACCATCTCAACAGAGATTTAGATAAGGATCCAACTATTTGAATTCTTATGTGAACCAAGCATCTCACTTTTACAGTTTTTCATTCATCACTAGATGTATTATAATCAAAGACTGAATTACCAAGAAAAAAAAAGTGACTGCCAGTCTATGGAAACTCAAAAAGTTAGGGTGTCACAACCATAGTTCCAGTGCTGCTCTCTCAATCTGTTGTGATGGGCTCCAACTTCTGAATTCCACATTCTGCTAAGCCCCCTAGGTCTGGGTTGTGACTGATCACTTAGCCTTACTCAGGGTCTCTGAGGTGCACAACTCGGGTGCACACCCTCTGTCTGACACTCCTCTTGAACAGTAGGATCAGACAGTCTGGCCACCTAGACCCCAGAACCAGTGCCTCAGCCCACCCGAGCCCCCAAGTTGTTCAGACACCTTCCTCCCAGAGATCGTCTGGCTATGGGAGTGCTGGTTTCTAGTTAACCCCTTCAGGCACAACATAACAGTAAAGCAAGAAACACAGTCTTATCAAAGGAACTTCTTAAACACACACACTTTGCTCCTAAAAAGCACAGGATTGTTACAGTTCTATGGAAAACAACAAATTCCTGAATGTAACCCCCTTAGTCTGACCTCACATCCTTTTGTGAGTCCTGAGTTTGATCCAAATCCTTTAGGAGAGGCAAAGTCTCTTCTGCTTCCACTCTCTCTAGTTGTGTCGGCTGTTCTTGGCTATGAAAGGAATTCCCTGGCTTAGAAAGCAGCTACCTTTTGGAACATTTCCTTGCCACCTTTGGATAGGTGGTCAAGTGGAGAAACTGTGAGTGTTCCAGCCATGTATTTAAACTTGGGAAGAAGCAGGGGCAAATGCAACTGTCTCCAACCCCCTTCTACCCTAATAGGCTACAATGAAGAGTCCATTGACAAGGCTCTGCCAACAGAAACTCCATGGTTCAAGCAAAGGAGAGTGGTTCAATGTTGATCACCTGTGATTGCTCTATAACAGCATTGCAGATATTGTCTCCCCACTCCATATTAAATCACTGTTATAAAATGGATGAGGTAATCCATAATGATGGTTGCAATTACAAATAACATTAATAAAACCAAATGAAATCCATAACTGGACACAGACATATTCCCCAAACTATCACAGTGGGGGTAAGAGGCTTGACTAAATGAGAAGTATAAACTAGGGCTGTCAAGCGATTAAAAAAAATAATCACGATTAATTGCACTGTTAAAAAATAATAGAATACCATTTATTTAAATAGTTTTGTGTTTTCTACATTTTCAAATGTATTGATTTCAATTGCATCACAGAATACAAAGTGTACAGTACTCACTTTATATTATTATTTTTATTACAAGTATTTGCACTGTAAAAAAGAAACATAATAGTATTTTTCACCTAATACAAGTACTGTAGTGTAACATCTTTATCACGAAAGTTGAATTTACAAATGTAGAATTATGTACAAAAAATAACTGCATTCAAAAATAAAACAAACAAACAATGTAAAACTTTAGAGCAGGGATCAGCAACCTTTGGCACGCGGCCTGTCAGGGAAATCCGCTGGCGGGCTGGGACAGTTTGTTTACCTGCAGCATCTGCAAGTTCAGCCGATCGCAGCTCCTACTGGCTGCAGTTTGCCGTTCCAGACCAATGGGGGCTGCAGGAAGCGGCATGGGCCAAGGGATGTGCTGGCTGCCACTTCTCACAGTCCCCATTGACCTGAAACGGTGAACTGCAGCCAGTAGGAACTGCGATTGACTGAACCTGTGGATGCTGCACGTAAATAAACCATCCCAGCCCGCCAGTGGATTTCCCAGACAGGCCATATGTCAAAGGTTGCTGATCCCTGCTTTAGAGCCTTCAGGTCCACTCAGTCCTACTTCTTGCTCAGCCAATTGCTCAGACTAACAAGTTTGTTTACATTTGCAGGAGATAATGCTGCCCACTTCTTGTTTACAGTATCACCTGAAAGTGAGATCAGCCGTTTACATGGCATGGTTGTAGCCAGAGTCACAAGATATTTATGTGCCAGATGCACTAAAGATTCATATGTCCCTTCATACTTCAACCTCCATTCCAGGGGACATGCGTCCATGCTGATAACGGGTTCTGCTCGATAACTATCCCAAGCAGTGCAGACCAAAGCAAGTTCATTTTCATCATCTGAGTCAGATACCACCAACAGAAGGTTGATTTTCTTTTTTGGTGGTTCAGGTTCTGTAGTTTCCACATTGGATTGTTTCTCTTTTAAGACTTCTGAAAGCATTCACTACACCTAGTCCCTCTCAGATTTTGGAAGGCACTTCAGATTCTTAAACACTGGGTTGAGTGATGTAGCTATCTTTGGAAAGCTCACATTGGTACCTTCTTTTTGTTTTGTGAAATCTGCAGTCAAAGTGTTCTTACAACTAATAACATGCGCTGGGTCATCATCTGAGACTGCTATAACATGAAATATATGTCAGAATGTGGGTAAAACAGAGTAGGAGACATACAATTCTCCCCGAAGGAGTTCAGTTACAAATTTTATGAATGCTTTTTTTTTTAACGAGATCATCAGCATGGAAGCATATCCTCTGAAATGGTAGCCAAAGCATAAAAGAGCATACAAATGTTTAGCATATCTGGCATATAAATACCTTACAATGCTGGCTACAAAAGTGCCATGCAAACACCTGTTCTCTCTTTCAAGTGACATTGTAAATAAGCCAGAAGCATTATCTCTGTAAATGTAAACAAACTTGTTTGTCTTAGCAACTGGCTGAACAAGAAGTAGGACTGAGTGGACTTGTAGGCACTAAAGTTTTACATTGTTTTGTTTTTGAGTGAAGTTATGTAAAAAAATCTATATTTGTAAGTTGCACTTACAAAATAAAGAGATTGCACTATAGTACTTATATGAGGTGAATTGAGCCAATACTTTTTTTGTGTGCCATTTTTACAGTGCCAATATTTGTAATAAAAATAATAATATAAAGTGAGCACTGTACACTTTGTATACTGTATTGTAATTGAACTCAATATATTTTAAAATGTAGAAAAAAATCCATAATATTTAATACATTTCAATTGGTATTCTATTGTTTAACAGTGTGATTAAAACTGCAACTTTGATAAAAAATTTTAATCGCGATAACATTTTTTGAGTTACTTGTGTGAGTTAACTGCGATTAATCAACAGCTCTAGTGTAAACCGCTATAACTACACCAATGTACTCACACTGACACAAAACCCTAATCTAGACACTCTGTGCCAATACAGAATAGGGCTTGAACCAGTAAGTACCATGTAATATGGGAATATACACATTGCTAACATAGGAGTATGCAGTACACGTGACCTTCACATGTAAATAGCTTTATCTCCAAACTCCCTGCAACAGAGTAAAATGCAAGCACCAGTTACACTATTTTGTACATCTTCAAAACACTTTATAACTCAAAATATTTGGTGGTTTTACATCATAATAATAGAACTTCAGTATAGCTGGTTGTTTCCTGTCCTCAGTTCTTGATTCCAAAACTTGGGCCATGTATACAAAGGGAATAGACTGAAATTCAATAGATGCCAACTCCCTACAGAGACAATGGTATAGAACAGGGGTCGGCAACCTTTCAGAAGTGGTGTGCTAAGTCTTCATTTCTTCACTTTAATTTAAGCTTTTGCGTGCCAGTAATACATTTTAACGTTCTTAGAAGGTCTCTTTCTATAAGCCTATAATATATAACTAAACTATTGTTGTATGTAAAGTAAATAAGGTTTTTAAAATGTTTAAGAAACTTCATTTAAAATTAAATTAAAATGCAAAGCCCGCTGGACTGGTGGCCAGAACCGGGGCAGTGTGAGTGCCACTGAAATCAGCTTGTGTGCCGCCTTTGGCACGCATGCCATAGGTTGCCTACCCTGGTATAGAAGGATAAAACAAATGTTTAGAAGGACCCCAGTTTTAAATACAAAGGGTTGGGGCCTGCATCTGTTGAAATCAGCAGAAGTTTTACTATTAACTGCACTGGCAACAGAATATATGCCAATAATCCACGAATGGACATCTCCTGAGATTTTGTGCTTATTATTGTTTTCCAAATTCTCATCCCCCACTTTTAAAAGCTCTGCTTCTACTTGTCCTTAACATTTTTTCTTTAAAGTTCTGCCTCTAATCTCTCTCCTTCTACCAGGGCTGGCTCTACAGTTTTCGCCACTCCAAGCAGAGCACCAAATTGCCGCCGCAGACAGCGGGGGCAGTCCGTGTGCCCTTAGGGCAGCAGGCCTGTTTCCACGGTAGCGGCAATTCGCCGGCAGCTTCTATGTTTAGCTGAAGCCACAGCGGACAGATAAACATAGAAGCTGCTGCCAAATTGCCGCCACCGCAGAAATGCGCCTGCTGCCCTAATGGCGCACGGACTGTCCCCACTGTCCACGGCAGCAATTCGGCGCACTGCTTGCGGGCAAAACAACGGGGACTGCCGTCCCTTTCAGATTGCTGCCCCAAGCACCAGCTTGGAATGCTGGTGCCTGGAGCTGGCCCTGCATCCTACTTTCTCTTTTCTGCTGCTTTTGAATACTTTGGTATAAAAGTACTCTCATAAACATCAGCACCTTGTTACACATTAGGAGATAGAACCATAGATTATTAGGAACCTCAGGAGGTCATCTAGTCCAACCCCCTGCTCAAAGCAGAACTAATCCCCAGACAGATTTTTAGTCCAGTTCCCTAAACAGCCCCCTCAAGGATTGAGCTCATAACCCTAGGTTTAGCAAGCCAATGCTCAAACCACACAGTTATTCCTCCCCCTAAAATGTAGAAAGGGAGTCAGAAAAAGGGACAGTGACATGTTTCCACCCAGTTTCAAACCAAGAACCTTTCCTGTGTTAGGCAAACATGATAACCATCATACTACAGAAACTTGAACTTTTTCTCAGAAATAATTCTGGGTGTTGTGTGCTGTCTTGGTAGGTGATTTTAAGTTCGAGATGCCTTTGTTTTAAACTCACTAACTGGCTGATTACTTTAAAAATAGGTGTCTGTTGAATGCATAATAGTGACTGATCCATGAGTTGTCTGCATGACTTAAACTCTGATATTGACTTTTGCAGGACAAAACCAAGTAATTGCAATTCTTGGCACAGAGAATCCGAATGTAGCTGTTAATGTGTAACTGATATAAGTCACTGAAGATCCTAACCAGTTATTAAAACTACAAAGTAGTTAGTGTGAGGAAGATTTTCTGCTTTTGTCATGATCCATACACATAGTTATGAATTATTTGATATGGTAATAGTGGGGTCCCATTGTGCTAGGTGCTGCACAAAGATATACAAGATAAAGTCCCTGCCATAAATAGCTCACAGTCTAGGAAGACAAGTGCATATTAAGATTGAAAAAACAGAAATTCAGTCATATTAGTACAATTGTTACATATATTTGCACTTCAATAGTTGTAGGTATTTATTATATTGTTAATCATGATGAATTATATATTAAAAAAGTGCTACCTAAACCACCTGTGCCCTGAACCATCACTGGCTGAGTTCTGAAAAGCACCACAACAGAAGTGGATCTTAAGGAGAGATCTGAACAACAACTTAGTGGCCTTACGAATCAAGTAAGAGTTAGCATTAAAAAAGGCATGCAGGTCCGTGTCAGAAACAGATGATCAGGTTAGCAGGGCTGGCACTGCTGGCAGGAGGGAGGGAGGCAGCAGGGATAATGAGGAAGGAACAAGAGCAGACAAGTAAGGAGAGGCATTGTAAAGAGTCTCGAAGATTAGGATGAGAATCGGGATCTCAATGTGGTGAAACAGGGAAACAATGGAGCGATTCAAATGGGCAGATGTTATGGTCAAAGCAACATGTAAGAAACTTGATCTTAGCAGCTATGTTCTGTATAGACCTGATGTGAGCAAAGTGTTCTCATTAGGATCTGTACTGAGCTCAGTCCTATTTAACATATTCATAAGCGATCTGGAAAAAGGGGTAAACAGTGAGGTGGCAAAATTTGCAGATGATACAAAACTACTCAAGATAATTAAGTCCCAGGCAGACTGCAAAAAGCTACAGAAGGATCTCACAAAACTGGGTGAGTGGGCAACAAAATGGCAAATGAAATTTAATGTTGATAAATGCAAAATAAATAAAATAAATTGGAAAACATAATCCTAATTATACATGTACAATGATGGGATCTAAATTAGCTGTTACCGCTCAAGAAAGAGATCTTGGAGTCATTGTAGATAGTTCTCTGAAATCATCCACTCAGTGTGCAGCGGCAGGCAAAAAAGCAAACAGAATGTTGGGAATCATCAAGAAAGGGATAGAAAATGAGACATAAAATATCATATTGCCTCTATATAAATCTATGGTACTCCCACACCTTGAATACTGCATGCAGATGTGGTCGCCCCATCTCAAAAAAGATATATTGGAATTGGAAAAGGTTCAGAAAAGGGCAACAAAAATAAATAGGGGTATAGAACGGCTTCCATATGAGGAGAGATTAATAAGACTGGGACTTTTCAGCTTGGAAAAGAGGCAATTAAGAGGGGATATGATAGAGGTCTACAAAATCATGAGTGGTATAGAGGAAGTAAATAAGGAAGTGTGTTTTACTCCTTCTCATAATACAAGAACAAGGGGCCACCAAATGAAATTAATAGATAGCAGGTTTAAAACAAACACAAGAAAGTATTTTTCTACGCAACACACTGTCAACCTCTGGAACTCCTTGCCAGAGGGTGTTGTGAAGGCCAATACTATAACAGGGCTCTAAAGGGAGCTAGATAGATTCATGGAAGATAGCCACTGATGGACCTATTAGCCAGGATGGGCAGAAATGGTGTCCCTAGCCTCTGTTTGCCAGAAGCTGGAATTGGGTGACAGGGCATGGATGATAACCTGTCTGTTCATTCCCTTTGGGGCACCTGCCATAGGCCACTGTCAGAGGACAGGATATTGGGCCTGATGGACCTTTGGTCTGACCCAGCATGGCCATTCTTATGTTCTTATTGCAATACATTAAAATGATAAAAAAAGGAGGAGGGCAACAAAAATTAATGCAGCCATTACTATTAATCTTTCATTTTGTTACAGAAAAGTTAACAAAAAACCTCCTCCTTAGCCCCAAGCCACTTATCAATGTCCTTTTAGCAGTAAAGATAAAATGAGAGAGGGGAAATTTACACAGAAAAGAACTGCAAAGCCAAGAACTGACTGTGGGGGAGGCCCACAAAAGAGAGGTCTCAGATACCATATTGATGTCCAGGAGAATGAGGAGGGAGGAGACTGTGCTTGGTGTAGGTGAGGAGTGGGCAAGACGGTCACGTTGTGCTACCTTTCCATTCTCCTGACCTTGTGCCAAAACAACCCCTGATATAACTTAGAGCAGCTTTCAGATTTCTCTAAATTATGCTGCCTGCAGACAGTGGCTGAGGCAGCAGTATCAGAGTATCACTCTATCCCAACTCCTTCTGTCTCTGGCACATACCATAAGGCACATGCTAGGGATGAGTGGTGAGACAAGTAACTTAGAGGCTTTGCATATATTGATATAGGAATAATTATTCATGGATCTGCACCTTGTGTAGTCATTGACATCAGTGCAAAATAGGGATAAAATGCTACCATTCCAATTTGGTATGTTTCATGCCCACTTTGCATTCAGTTTTGAATCACTGTAAATGATTTCACAAAGTGCAAGGAAATGGGAAATCCGCTTTCTTCTCCACTCACTCACACCTGTATAAATCAGGAGTCACTCCACCGATGTCAATAGATTTACACTAATTTTACATCACGGTAAGTAAGAGCAAAATCAGACCTTTGGTGGGGGGTATATACAGCTTTAATAAAAGTGAATAGAAAAATGATATATATTAGAGAGCTAGAGAAGTTACCAAAGGCAAAAGACTGACAATAGGCACAATGGGCAGCTGGTGATTCGGATGTTGGGATGGCTAGCCTCTGGCCCCTCCCCTTGTGCCCAAGGCCCGCCCCTTCCCATCTGCCTCCCCCACACTTGCAGTAGCCCAGATCAGCCCCACAGTGGCCCCTGGCCTCAGCCAGGCAGCAGGGCCAGCCCCCATGCTCTGGGCGGCACAGCCCCAGCACCACTCACCCTGACTTTCTGCGGGAATCAGGCCAGCCAGCCCAGCAAGCCTGGGCCAGCCAGGCAGTGCACTTTGGGAACCACAGTAGGGGGGCTGGCCTGGGAGTGCAGCATGGGCGGGGCCATGTTAGGCTGTTTGGGAAGATACAGCCTACCCTTGCCTATGATACCTGCCGCCCATGCACACAATGTAGGGAGCCAAGAACAAATCATTGGGGAGGAAAGAGGCCCAAGAAGCAGGTAAGTGACCAGATTATGTTAAAAGTGTCAGGAGAGCAAGGGAGCAGAGACTAAAGAACCCGTCAAGGCTGAATCCCCACTCTGTCACTGCGACAGCGCAGAAGTGGGGGCCCGCAAGAACTTTAAAAATTAATACTTGCCACTCCAGGCTTGTATTACACTCCCAAGGTTACAGCTTTTCTCTGATCTTGGCTTGGTAAATGCTGCCACAACCCAAATGCAAAAAAAAAAAACCCTTTGAACCAAGGAAGGAGCACTTGCGAATTCCTCCCTGTCAGGTACCCTCAAGCCCTTTCACCCTCACTCCTGGGAAAAGCTGAGAAAGAAAACTAAGGAAATTAGCTGTGGCTACTAGCTAATCAAACAACATGCACAAACCTCTTAGGACACAAAAATCAAATCCTATTCTTAAAAAAAGTAAATTTTTATTAAAAACAAGAAGAAAAAAAATCTGGAATTTAGGATTTTTGCTAGATCTTAAAAGAAACAATTACAAAAATTAAGCACCCAAAACAGCTTTCTTGGGAGATCAGCTTAAAGCAAACAAAAGCATCAGGGTTAGCAAAGAGGAGATCTACAAGCCAAAATAAGAAATAAACCTGATAGTGTCTAACTAAACAGTCCCTATCCAAATTATTTCTTCTAGGTATGAAAGATACTTTTTCATACCTAGTTCAAACTTTACACAGCATTGCTGCTTCATGTCCCTGCAGCCCAGAGAACAACAGACAAAGGGAAAGTTTCTTTCCCCATTTTAAAAAGTTTTAGCTTTCCCATTGGCTCTTTTGGTCAGGTGCCTACTTTTTTTCCCCTTTACCTGGGGGACCTTTACAGGTAAAGAAAGTAAAGAACAGCTACCAAGAGGGATTTTACAGCTAACTGGCTGGCTGGGTGTCCATCAAAGGGAGCTATCCCCCCACTTTATTTATCACAGAACCAGATCCAGACATCTGTTTACAGTCCAAGTAAATGGGCTGTGCACAGTAGTAAAGTGGCCATGATATCTTGTATATGGCTCAGAGGTCTGACACCTCTAGCCAGCCTACAAGCATAAGGTTTCACCCTGGCTTCCTTCAGCCAAGTTACTCCTTGCAGAGTGTCCTCAACAACATCTTCTGGTCCAGGTCTCCCCAAATCTGTCTCCCAGAGTTCTTAACTACCAGACACTTGGGCTTTTCCCATCTGGTTCATCACCCCAAATGGCATGAAACCTGCCCCCAATATCAGTTCACTTTGGCATACACACAGTCTGCACACCAGAGACCTGCTTGGGGTAAAAATGAACAAAAAGTTTATTTAATAGAAAAAATCACGGATTCAAAGACGGAAATAGTAAGGAAAAGCAAAAACATACAAATTACTCAGAAAATAAACAAAGATGCAACATCAGGCATTGTACTTCTATATTAGCTAAATTCCCTTTTCTAATACAAATTACCCATTGCCTCTGAACAGTTTCCCAGCATGCCCTCTGTCTGAGAGGGGATCCAGTGTTTCACAGACAGCACCCCACTTAGATGTTGCCCCTCAGTTTTTGGATAGACTTCACTTCAAAATCCTCCCTTCCTTTGTAACAGGGTTTGCAGGTTTTTTTCCTCTTTATTTCAAACTATAGTAATGCAGAGCAGGGAAAACGTCTTCCTCCTTAGTTTTCTAAGGCCAGGTCTATACTACAAATTCAGCCTTATGTCGACCTAACCCTGTAAGTGTCGACACTATAGCACAATGCTGCCAGTGTAAGTCCCCCACTACACTGACCTAATAACCCTACTGCCACGAGAGGAGTAGTGTTTAGATCAAAGTAGTTAGGACAATGCAGTGTCTGTGTAGACACTGCATTATTTACATCACCTGTCAGTTCCATGAGGGCTGTCAGCACTGGGCAGCATGGCTCTGCGCAGAGCTGACAGCCCAAGCTGTCAGCGTCAGGCAGTGGGACTCCCAGCTGAGGGTTCCGCATGGAGTCCACAGCCTGGGCTGTCAGCGCCCCCCCCACTGCCCCACTTAAGTCAGTACAAGCATTCGTGGTGAGGACATGTACCACTGGCAGGAGGACTGTAGTGTGGACATGAAAAACCAAAGTAATTAGTGTAGTGGCTGTACATTGACCTAACAGAGGTTGACTTAATTGTGTAGTGTAGACAAGGTGTAAGACTGGTGTTTCCTTTTCAGTGTCAATGTCTTTCCACTAACTTTAATAGTCCATCATTGTTTTTCCCTGGGTTGTAAAATGCTAGGTCAGGGGTGGCCAACTTATAGCTCCGGAGCCACATGTGGCTCTTCAGAAGATAATATGCGGCTTCTTATATAGGCACTGACTCCGGGGCTGGAGCTACAGGTGCCAACTTTCCAATGTGCTGAGGGGTGCTCACTGCTCAACCCCCGGCTCTGCCACAGGGCTTGCCCCACTCCATTCTTTCCCACCTCCTCCCAAGCCTGCCATGCCCTCGCTTCTCTCCCCTCCCTTCCGAGCCTCCTGCACACCACGAAACAGATGATCCCGGGAGGTGTGGGGAGGGAGGGGGAGGCGCTGATCAGTGGGGCTGCCAGTGTGTGGGAGGTGCTTGAAGCGGGATGGGGAAGCTGATGTGGAGGGGCTGTGATGTATTACTGTGGCTCTTTGACAATGTACATTGCTAAATTCCTGCTCCTTCTCAGGCTCAGGCTGGCCACCTCGTACTAGGTGCTGGGAGTTAATTTTGTGTAAACAATTAGCCTGTAAGGTCCCGCAATTACAATTACCATTTTCTACACACATACACATGCATACATTCATAACCATAACCTGTATCCGTATCTCCTCGTGACTCTCAAGTTCAGAACGTTACAAGCTTTCATCAGAGACTCTACTTGACATATTTATACACAATAACATTATATACAAGCTGTTGATTCAGTTGCTTGTTCTTTGGGGTTTCAGACCCCCTTTTCCCCATTTGGGGTGTCTGGACCCTGATTGTCACACCTGTCTTACTGAATAAGTGAGTAATCCTCAAGTAAACTACATCTTTGAAACATATGAATATCTATTTTCCCATTCTATTTAGATTATTTCTCTCTCCATGCTTGTGTCATTTTTTTCTTATTGCTTGATTCCTCCCCTCCTTTGGAGCTGTGCCCCTGCTTTGTAAAATAAAGAAATATCCATTACATGTTGAGAAAATGGCCTTGATGACTCACAAAAATCCATATAATTTACTACAGCATCCCTCAATGCAGCTTTTCAGTCTAATTTAAGGCATTATTGAAGATAAAAGATTCATTAAAACAGCTGCCTGCAAAACTGTTCCTTTGGATGTTTCCATGAAGCACTAGTCAAAGAAAAATAAAACATTATACACTAATGATATGCAAAAAGGATGCAAAGAGATTTAGTTTTGCTACATGAGCATTGAGATGTTAATACGATATTTTTAAATAGATATTGCTGTCCAGTCCTTTTATGTGCTAAATTTCAAGCCCCAAAAAACTGTTATTACTTTTCAGCACATACATAACATATAATAAAAACAACAATAAAACATATGGCACTATTACCATGGCTGCTTATCAAGTATGAATTAATGAGCATGTAATTATTTATTATTTTTTTATATTGCTGCTTCCCTGCCACTGAACATTTTTATTATGGAGGGGCCTGAATCAAATCCCCAGATCTAAATACCCCACATTTGTTTAGATTTACTGCCGGCTCCTAACTTTTGCAATGGATTGAAACAAAATATCAGATGTGGACAACCCTGGGCTGGAGATGCCAGTGCTGTGTCTCTAATTCATAGCTTCTTCTGTAACCACACACAGCCAATTTCAGTTGGCCCAGGTGTAGGCTTCCACCAGGACTGAATATGTATCCTCCAGTGTTAAATATTTTGGACTAACTCTCTCCAAGTCATTGTGGACATTGTTCCCTTATGAAGCAGAGAAGTCCCAGCACTCTTTAACTGG
Organism: Gopherus flavomarginatus; assembly: GCF_025201925.1. Lineage (NCBI taxonomy): Eukaryota > Metazoa > Chordata > Testudines > Testudinidae > Gopherus > Gopherus flavomarginatus. Next base: position 289,804,484 of record NC_066617.1, read on the forward strand.
GAATTATTCATCACCAGTTGGCTCAAACCAGTAATCGTATTTACAATAACATGTTTATTAAAGTTGCTTTCATTAATTCACAAGGTTTCATAAAAACCACTAAGCCAAGTCATCTTTTATGTAAGGGCTGCCTTGCCCCACACAATCTGGTTGTGAAACCTTCTTAACTAGGCCCTGGAAGAGGGTAGAGCTGAGGGACTTTCATTTCTATTACCCCACTGCTACAGAATTGACAGGAAAGAGGGAGGCGGGCATGTGTGGAGGAAGGAAGTATGGACAGGATACCCTGCACTATGCTAATCTTCATCTGTTTTAGCCCCTTGTGACCATTGAAACTCTGCTTAAATTGCAGCAGCCCTCACACTGCAGGGGGACTGAACTGCACAGAATAGTAGCAAGATCATAGGACTACAGAGGTGAACTTTAAGCCACACTCAGTCATGAGCTGGAGCGGGTTCCCACCGGCGGTTGTTAAATTAAGAAGCCGGTGTAGAACCGGCTGTCAAAGGGGCGGACAGGCGAGCAAACAACTCCGGTCCACAGGCCACATTCAGTCCACAGGACCATCCTGTCTCCAGCCCACCTGTGCTCCCAGCTGAGGAGGCTCTCCCGGCCTCTTCCCCGCTCCCCTCGCAGAGCCACAGCATGCCAAGCTGCTGGGGCCAGCGCTCTGGGCAGCTCTGCAGCTCCTCCCACTTTGAGCGGCAAGGTAAGGGTGGGGGGCTGCAAGCTTCAGTGGGCCATGTGGCATCCTTACACACTGCCCTGAGCAGCATGGTAAGGGGGCTGGGCCAGGGCTGGGAGGAGGGGGTGGATAAGCGGCAGAGAGTGATTGAAGGGGGCGGATGTTCTGGGGGGGTGATCAGGGGACAGGGGGGTTGGGTAGGCGTGGGAGTTCCGGAGGTTTGTTGGGGTGGTGGTGGATGGGGTCGGGGCAGAGGGCAAGGGGCAGGATGAGTTGAGTAGGGGTTGGGGTCCTGGGGGGCAGTTAGGGTGGGGGTCTTAGAAGAGGGTGGTCAAGGGACAAGAAGCGGGGGAGTTGATGGGTTGCGGGTTCTGAGGGGGGCAGTCAGGGGCAGGACGTGTGTGGGGGTCGGATGGGGGGGGGCATGCTGTTTTGGGAGGCACAGGGTTCCCTACCCAGCCCCTGATACAATTTTGCAACCCCAATGTGCAGGGCTGGCTTCAGGAAGTGTGGGACCCAATTTTGACGGGGCCACAGCAGGGATGACTAAAAAAATAAACAACACGTGGGGCTTGTACTCACTGGGTGGTGCTCCAAGTCTTCAGTGGCACTTCGGTGGCAGGTCCTTCACTCGCTCCGGGTCTTCGGCGGCCCTGAAGGATCCACCTCTGAAGTGCCGACGAAAACCTGGAGTGAGAGAAGGACCCACCGCCGAAGTGCCGCCGAAGACTTGGTAGGGAACCGGTTGTCAAGATTTTGGCAGCTCATCTCTGGTCACACCCCTGCACACGATACATGACTTGCACTCCATGCTGCTTGACCACATTGCAAGATTTAGCACACTAAGTTTAACATATGTTCATATAAATTGTTTTGATCTGCGTTACCCAGTTGTCTTCTAAGTAACAGCAGAGAAGGACTAAGAAATATCCAGGTAGCTCTTTCAACTAAATACTCCTTTCACCAGTAGGTTTTTATCCGGGAATCAGTTGATTTCCATATGTATTTCAATTTTTTTCACCCCTTTGAAAAAAAAAAAGGATTCTTTCATAGTCACATTTCATCAATGATTTTTTGCTGAGATACAAAGGAGAAAAAAAATAATGTTAATTATGTCAAATAATGTTAATGATGTAAAAGATCAAGCAAAGATCCCAAGAGAGAATGCAAGAGCCAAAACCTATCACTGTAGCTCAATAAATCACTGAACTACTTTATGACTCTCAGTGAATAATGCAGAATATTGCTGACTCTTTGTGAACAGATGTATTGTAACAAATAGTGAACAGTTTTTTTCATTTCTTTAATATATTTTCTACGCCAAAAAAGTGCTTTTTATGTTCTTCATAATTAGCAGTCACAAGGTTTTTGGATAACGACATTGCACAAGCGTATACTGTATACAAGAAAGTAATGTCATGTAGAGTATACATTTTATAACTGTACTGGATAACCATAAGACTACTGGTTTTCAAAAACACATTGATTACATATGTATCAATGTTAAAAACATAGCATATAAAGATAACAACTCAACTCTTTATTTGTTATCAAGTGTATTTTGGATAAACAGAAAACAGGTCCTTCAAAACTCACAGGCAGAGATATGTCCTTCCATATGATACATTTCAAGGTTGCTCTACTTTTGCTAAATCACATGTAGAAATAACTTTCACACACCTGATGGACACACTGAACCATATATTTTGTTGCTTTCTGGAAGTATTTATAAAGTCATTTTAAGTCTCAGAGACTATGTTCCTATAGTGACTATTTAGTAATCTTACATTTAGAATATGTCAGTCCTAACACAAAAATTAAACATTTTACATAGTTTAAGTATTAGGAAAATGTATTTAACTAAATACTAATGTATCTTTATCCTGGTTTCTGGAAGCCCAAACTAGTAGATCCATTTTTCTGCAAGACAAAGAAAAAACTGATTAGAAGCATCACAGCAAATATACAATCAACGCTTTCTAAATACACAAAAATCAAGGCAACTGAATTGTTGTAAAGAGATATTAGGGCCAGATACTTAGTGGTCAGATACTATGGGTAGGCATCCTCATACTAGGGTTGGGCTTCCTACGGGTAGGCATCCCCACCCCAGCATTAGGGTTCTTATGGGTAGGCATCTCCTCCCTAGGGTTAGGGTTCCTATGTGTAGGGGACTTCGGGCTAGGCTTATGATTTTTATGGGTAGTAGTCCTGGCGCAAGTTTTAGGGTTTCTATGTGTAGGCATCCCTGCCCTAGGGGTTAGGGTTCCTACAAGTAGAGGACTTGGGGCTAGAGTTAGGGTTCCTATGGATAGCCATCCCTTGTTAAGGTTGCGGTTCCTATGGGTAGGGGACTTTGGGCTAGGCTTATGATTCCCATGGGTAGCCATCCCAGCCCAAGTTGTAGGTTTCCTATGGGTAGGCATCCCTACACTAGGGTTAGGGTTCCTATTTGTAGACATCCCCGCCCTAGGGTTAGGGTTTCTGTGGGAAGGCATCCCTGTGCTAGGGTTACGGTTCCTATAGGTAGAGGACTTGGGGGTTGGGCTAGGGATCCTATGGGTATGCATTGCCGCCATAGGGTTAGGGTTTCTATGGGTAGATGACTTGGGGCTAGGGCAGTGGTTCTCAAACATTGTGTCAGGACCCCAAAGTGGGTGTCAACCCCTTTTTAGTGGGCTCACCAGGGCTTGTGTTAGACTGGTTGAAGCCCTGGGCCCAAACCCAAGCCCCACCACCCGGGGCTCAGGCTTTGGCTTCAGCCCTGGGCAGCAGGGCTCAGTTTGCAGGCCTCCCGCCCAGCGCTGAAGGCTTTGGGCTTCATCTTTGACCCCTTACCCAGGGTGGTGGGTCTCGGGCTTTCATTTTTCCCGCACTGCCTGAAGAGGCAGGACTTCATCGGCCTCAGGCTTCAGTCCCCCTTCTTGGGGTCTTGTAGTAACTTTTGTTGTCAGAAGGGGGCTGCAGTACAGTGAAGTTTGAGAACCATTGCCCTAGTCTGTAACTGATTTGTGTGTATATGGTTGCCTGCTTTAACCTTGTAAAAATCTCTCATTTCATTTAATAATTAATAAATCTGTAGATAGTTTACTATTCAACTGGCTAAAAGCATTGTCTTTGGTGTGAAATCTAAAGTACAAAATGACCAGGTGTAAGTGACTGGTCTCTTGGGACTGAGAGCGACCTGAGTATTTTGTGATCTTTTATGCACAGCACCTAACTATCACTAAGTCCAGCTTGCCTGGATGGCAAGATAGTCCTGTTGGGCATTCCAGTCTGTTTGTGACTCCATGGTAAGACTGTTATAATGTGTTAGGAATTCACACTTGTTACTGGGTTGGTGCCATCTATTTATAGAACATACAGTTAGTTTGGGGTCTCTGCCCTGCTTCTTGACAGTCTGCCCTGAGGTTGGCACTCATGGCTGTGAGACACTCTAGACAGTGTGACAGATGTCACCAGAAACAGTCACTGAGACAAAAATTGTATTGCATTTTTTGAAAGATACTTTGGATTAAATGCTCTGTTTTCTTTCTCAAATTTCCAGTCTGCTACAGTGTAATCTTCCTGCAACTTACCTTTAATTTTGAAATAGCAGGGTTCACAATGCACAGTATTTCTGTAAATCCAAATGCTGTCTCCTGCTTTCAGATCTTCCAGAGGGCTTTTGCATACTTCACACTTTAACACATAATTATATGCACAGTCTTATGTAAAAAACAAATCCAAAAATCTGTCTAATATTTATTTAAACTCCAGCATGTAAGCATCCAAGGACAGAGTTGTGGCCAGTTGTATTTCAGTGTCACTGAACACAAGCTCTCCAAGGAATAGCAATCCTAGTCAGCACAGTCAAATTGTTATTTTCGTGTGGTTCCCAAGGTTCAGTACCTTCTGCTTTGCAAACTGTAGATTTTCCTTCCCAATATTCTTAATTCCCTTTTCCACTAGTGTGGTTCAGATAAGCATGCTGTTTAACAATCTTGACCTTTATGAAAGAGATAGCTGAAACATAGGAGTCACTTCCCAAAACACAGGCCATGCAAGACTGGTTCAGAAAATTGAGCTCTGAGTGCGAGAGTGAAAGTGAAGGTGCATGGAGAAACACCACAAAAGGAGACAAAAAAGGCAGCAAGGAAGCACCAGACACAGAAGCACTGATAGTTTGCCACTGAGAAAAAACTAAAAGCATTGACTAGAAAAGAGCTTGGAACTGTGAGCAATTAAATTGTCTCTTGCTTGATTCTTACTGTGTTCAGGGAAACAGGACTTTACATACATTTGTAAATAAACATAATTGCATGAAAGAAATACCTGACTCCATCATCAATTTCTCTCCTAATAAAGACAACCCATAAGATTCCACATTTTGACTAACTGTTCACATCAAAAGGGGTAACTTTACCTGTGCTGTGCTGCCCAGCCTCACTAACTCCTACTAGTCCCTGGAAAATACAGCTCCTTCATAAGATTTCCAGAGCATAGGTAAAGTTCTGTGATATGTAGGGGATAAGACTACAAGTTAATACAACGGAAGGCTTCTCTTGCAGGATTAGTGGATGGGAGAATCTGAAGCAACCCTGCAGGTTCCCTCACCACCCATGGGACCGGAAGAGGGGGAAAAGAGGTGCATGGTGCCTAGGCAAAAACTTCCTTCTCCCGGTGCAGGCTCTGTTCTGTTCCTGGAGGCAGAAGTTCTAAGGCCTACAAATTGTTTTATGATATATGTAATATAATTCATGTTGTTTAGGATATATTTTTATTTATATTTCATGGCAGGAAGTGCAACACCTTCTTACCTTGAAGCAAGCTGAGTGACAGCAAATCTGTAAGGCATCTAAGATCATTTTGGAATCTATACCCAGTGGCTTCCGGCAGTATGTACATATATCTTTTTCAATTATAGTCCTGTGTGTACATAATATAACATCAGCTGTCAGAAAAGCAACTACCATTGAAATCAAGCGGGAGAATGGATTAGTATATGGCACATCAGTCAAGAATGTAATAATGATGCATCAATATTCCGTGTTCTAATTAATGGTAGTGATGTATGCACTGCAGGGATGGGCAACCTGATAATATACTTACCAAGTAGAAAGAATACTGGCCTTATCTGGTGAGCTGAATGATTCTAAATAGAAGTCACAACATATTATGTTGCTGGCTCCCTGGGAGTGTGCACACTAAGGAACACTAGTGTACCCAGCAGCTGGGAGAGTGTTGCTCAGCACAGATAGACAGTATCTCTGTCCCAACTAGCACACTAAAATAGCAGTGTAGCTGCAACAGCATGGGCGGTGGGTCAGGCTAACTATCTGAATATGTACCTGGGGGTCATACAGATGAGATTGTACTCAGGCAGCTGGCCTGAATCACCATCCATGCCACTATAGCCACACTGCTATTTTTAGCACACTGGCTCAAGAAATTGCTGTACAGACATACCTTAAGTTGAGGAGCAGGGATGGAAGCTAATGATTAGGAGATTTTAATGTCTCAGAGAAGCAATCTCAGCAACTTGATGGTTGGATTTAGACTCTCACTCAAGTGCCCAATCTTGAGTTTTGGTGCAGAAGCAGCTGGAAGCAGTTTCCTGCTCTCACTGCTGTGAAATTAACATGTGTACTGTTTGGATCATCTCAGTTCTCTCTACCTTTTCTTGTCATATTGTTCCCAATCCTTTCTCTAGACATCCTCATCTGCTGCGCAGGCTGCATAAATTGAACTAATTTTGTTCACACACACTGTTATGCTCCTGCATCCATTCCCATTATGGCTGCTGTTTGCTCTATCAGGCTAAACCCCTAAAAATTCACATATTAGCCCTATTTTCATTATGAGTTTTTCTGAATGTGATTATTCCCAAATAATGGGAATGTGAATATTATCTGAATTTAAAATAGTGGGCACAGTTAAAAGCTTCATTTTATTGATGGGTGAGGTATTACTGATTTGAGTAGATATTCCCTCTGTACCTGGAAATATCTTACCTACTGTTAAAAATAAAACTTTTAACTGCACACCACCTCTTACCCCAGAATCAGCCTATTTATCCATCTCTGTAGTATGAACATTTGTTCATTAGAGACTCTGTCTCCACTATAGCAAAGAGAATTGTGCAAAACCAACCTCTGCCAAAAGGAGATATACACAGAAGCTCAGAGCCAACTCTATCACCTAAAGCACTGGCCATTGTTTTATTAAAGATTGTAAATGTCAGCAGTGGCAAGACTAGGGAGATGGCTACATGGCAGGCTGCGGTATAAATCTACCTTGCATTAATGCTCCGTGTACTAACTGTCTGTGTGGATCTGTAGATCAAAGGGCACTAGGGAATGTTTAGTGCATGGCAGAAGAATCCACACAAACCGTTAGTGTGCAGCAGGGTAGTGTGGGGTAGATTTGCACCCCAGTTGATCGCCAACTGAGTGTTTGTATAGACAAGCCCTAATGTAATGTAACTTATAATGCAGAGCGTAAGGCCGTGGAAATGGCAAGGTTTCTTTGAAAGGCAGGCCTATCTGAGTAGACAGTCTGATCACAATAGTGGTAGCTTCTGCTGTGCTTGTTTGTCTGTAGATATGGGTGCTATTGTAAAATGTCAGTGTTCCTTGATAGCACACTGCACTATTCATAGATACTTACCGATCAGAAGTAGAGTAAACAGTTTTGATAGACTTTCCAGTGACATTTTCTTCATATGCATCATTGGGTGATTTGCTGTAATGCAGTGAACAATTCGTAGTTAGCAAGCAATACTTTTGACTTTTCAAAGCTTTACTGCAATAAGGAAAATGTGCAGTTCATAAATGCTCACCCATACCCGAACCAGTGATCACATGGTAAAAATAAATCGAGAGATGAGTTTTGTCTTTTTTTAACACTCAGTTGAGAAAATAAATCTCAGTTTAATGTAAATTAAAACAAAATGCCAAGTTTTATGCTGTGCTGTTTTATAATTCCTTAGCATTTCAAACTGAAATCACAAACCCATCAGGCAAAATCTGAAATCGGATATTTTGATTGCCTGTGATCTAAATGTTATAGATTGATCGGTTAAAAGGTCAGAAGAGACCACCAGGATCATCTAGTCTGACCTCCTGTATTACCCAGGCCAAAGGACTCCCTTGAATTAATTCCTGTTTGAACTAAAGCATATGTTAGAAAAAGCATCAGGAGCCAGAGAAATGCCATGTTTTTCCAACAATGCTAGAAGAGCTGCCCTTTTAGTACTAGCCAATCACTTTTTGCTAAAATTGTGATGTATCCCTAGAAGTACAGTGAGCACCATTAAAATATAAAGTTGTTTATTACAGAATGGTATGTCTAGTTACCACAGTAATTGTAAGTGCCTTATACTGACAACAGGAATATTGTAGCAAATGTAACTATTTTGGGAGCTAAACATTCAGGGTTTTTTTTTTAACAGAGCTTGTTCTGGCTACTTTACTGTCAAGAATAATTTCACTGAGCACAGCAATAACCATCAGTTGGGAGGCAGGTAAGATAGTCAACCTGCCAGGCAAATTCACAGTTTTGGAACTTTTCTGAACTTACTTAATAACCCTATTTCCTTAGGACTACATTGGTACTACCATAAGGTAATAATTACAGTTTGTATCACTGGTTTTTAATATAGTTAAAAATAACTTTACAGTAGTGGTTACTTGTATTAGATGCCTTCTTTCAGACAGTGTAAGGGTAGTTTTGTGATTAAGGCACTGATTCGGACTCAGGAAATCCTGGTTCTATGCCTAGCTGTGCCGCAGACTTCCAGACTCTCATGGGAGTTCCACCATGGCAGGACATCTCTAATATGCACTAGAAAACTTCACAGGAGCCCAGGGGGCAGAGGCTGCCCCACAGGGATACAGTGAACTATATCCCACAGTCTGCACTGATCGTAACACTTTGCTCACCTAGTGCTACCTACTTTTCAGGATGTGTTGGCTTTTTGAGGAGAGGCTGTGGTTGCCTTGCATCATTGCAACCTCTTTCCAGTGAGCTTCCCTCTACTGAGAAACCTGTGCCTTGCTTTACATCAGGGATCAGCAATCTTTGGCATGCAGCCTGCCAGGGTAAGCACCCTGGTGGCTGGGCCAGTTTGTTTACCTGCCGCATCCGCAGGTTCGGCCTATCACAGCTCCCGCTGGCCGCAGTTCGCCACTCCAGGCCAATGGGGGTGGCAGGAAGCAGCATGGGCTAAGGGACGTGCTGGCCACCGCTTCCCACGGGCCGCGTGCCAAAGGTTGTCGATCCCTGCTTTTCACCAAGCTACCACAACCCAGGTCTGAATTTAGCTTGCAATGGTCTTTACTTTAATCACAAGTGACCAAGTCAGAGAGGTTGCTATGCATGTGTAAACATCCACACAAGTCAGAGTCTCCTGTTCATCTCTGCATTTTTGTATCTGTATTTTTCAGTTGTACCTGGCTTCTCTGAACTTCTCTCTGCTGTTCCAGTTGTTTTTATATGTACTATGCATCTGTGATGGGGTCTGCTTACCCCGCACTAGCCCAGACAGTGTTAGGCCCATATTATTGACAGCGGAAGTCCCGTCTCCCCAGCGAGACTGGGCATGCTCCAAATGCTCTAGCAATATAAGGGGAGGAAGCTCAGCTCATTCTGGGCTGGAGGTTGCAGGGGAAGAACCTGTCTGGGAAGCTCCTGCAGAGGGGTAGCCACAGCCCTGACTATGCCGGGAATCAGAACCTCCCTGGACCCAGCTGCACCCTGGTGACTGGAGGTGTGACTGGCCCTGCCAACCACAGCAAACCTGACATCTCATGGGACACCCCAATGCAGACTCTGGTAGGGAGTGACCCAGGGAGGAGGACGGAGTGGTATCTCCCACCTGGGAAACCTCAGCATGTTTCGGTAGGACCCTCCTGCTGATTCAATGGCAAGTTGCTACACCACTGGAAGGGCCCTCGGTTGGGGCCTGCTGGAGTTGGGTGGGCCTGGGCCCCACTACTGGGGCTGCCACACCCCTTAGTGGGTGCCCCAATGTTATAGCCTCTGGCTGCTAGGCCACGCTGCCCTACCCCAAAGGGCTGCTTTATGGACTCTGGCCACTAAGCCATGCTGCCTGACCCTAGGGGCTGCTTTATGGACTCTGGCCGCTAGGCCATGCTGCCCTCCTAGGGGCTGCTTTATAGACTCTGCCACTAGGCCACACTGCCCTGACCCTAGGGGCGTGGATCGTCACAGCCATGCTGCCCTGACCCTAGGGGCGTGGACCATCACAGCATCCAGAACTCAACATAATTTTCATATTGGGTGCACTGTGCCTGAAAATAACATTGTTTATGCTTAAACTGGTATTTTCAAAATTATTACATACATAAAAACTATTGAGAAAATTTTTTTCCAGTACCTATTCTCCTCATATGTCCTGGTGTACACAACATTGTCCTTTGGCCTTGAGTAATTGGTTGAAGTACTATTGCTGAAATACATAAACACATGTATAACTACATCTTTAAAAAAAAGATTAACGATATATATAAAAAACAATTATGAGAGGCTGTAAACAATAAGGGTAATTCCTAAGCCTGAATTTCACTGGTTATTTTAGGCTCCAATCTTGCCCTGACAAAGTTCCAGGGAGCCCGCAGCCTCAGTCAGCAAATGAGTGCATGTTGTTTCATATGATAGCAGGAAACTGTTCACTACATATAATGGAAATGCACAAAAATAATGAACCCTGGGATGAAATCCAATCCCTCTTCCCCCCTCGAAATTCCATATTTGGAAGAATTTTTTTAATTTCAAGCCTGCCATTCTCTCCTTAATTTGCCACGTTGCTACCTGGTCTTGCAGTACCTATAGCAAAATACTTAGCACTCGTCTGAAGAATTTAGCTATGTAAAAGTAGATAGAACTACATATGAGGACATTTCACTTCATTTAAATACTTTTAATGAATTAAATCTTCCTTTCTATTCACAGTGCCAGTAAAAGGTACACATTCTGTCAAGTTTAAAGGGAACAACACTACATGCTGTAGCTCACTCTTTGCCTGCTATTATTGTTTTATTTCCATGACACTACTCAAAGCTAGTCACAATGTTACAAAAGCCATGACAACTGAGAAATTGTACGCCAGCTGCAAAATGTCGATGAATGTGTGTGCTGAATATTTATTCTGAGTCCTGAAGTTATGTTTCCTTTCACTCTTGTCCAAATTGTCGCTCAGGCCTATATGGCAATGCACAAGTGTAAGAGTAAGCAAGAACCCTTAGCATTCTGTTGCAGATGTAGGAAGAAGAGCAAGGACTTTACACCTGGTTCTTCCTTCTGTGTGGAGAGGGCAGGGATGGCTGGAGTCTTGGCTCCAGCTGACACAATGCACCTTTCATTCCTCACTACTGAGTGGCATCTTGCACTGCTACGGACAAAAGTCAGTAGCAGAATTCTTCCACTCTCCTCCCTGACAAGAAGCAAGTGAGGAGGAGTGAAGGAATTATGGTTCAAAGTCACAGTTCCTTCCCTTTATTCCTCCTAGGGATGTGAAGTTATGGACTGCCACTTACACAGGACCATGCTTAAAGGCACAGTCTAGCCCTGTGTTGTGCTGTTTGCTCCTGAAGAGTGATTATACTCATTTTCATGTTTAAACTGAAATATCACATCACTGGGGCTTTCATTTCCTCATCCAGAGTGTTCTTTCATTCTCAGGCAGAATGATACATTGTTTATTTGTTGTCAAAAGATTTTTAATCATTTGATAATCCTGTTATGACTTCATGCAGAAAAACATGTTATTTCTTATTTTCACCTGCTTTCCTACTACCCTTCAATAAGTGGCAAGTTGGTACTTTCTCCAAGTATCCAGGGCATAACATTTGACCAGTTTTCAGTGAGGTTTACAATACAAGTGTCTGTAGTTACAGATCCCAGCTAAAGGAAGAGACTCCAGCACTGAAAGGGAAGCATCTTTTAAAAAAAGATATTTGCTTCAGCCTGTGCATGGCCTGTATGGCAGAAAACTCAGTTCAGTTCTGCTGAGAAAGGTGAGAGATGACACAAGGTGTCTCTGCCCACCATGTACCTTGGAGCAGTGTGACCTGGAGGTTCTATCCATAGCAGTATGGAAGGCAGTTTCTGGCTGGTGCAGAGAATGTAAGGGCACAGCCAGTAAAAATATCCTTTCTTTCCCTTGCCACTCCACAGGCTGGTGGGAGGATTCCAGTCTCCAGGGAACTTCCACACATAAAGCCTGTTTGCCTGGATTTTGTGTAAGGCATTATTAATTTATTTAAACTTTGTAACTCATTAATTACAGCACCTGGATCCTCTGTCATAAGAGAAGTTTGTGTTAGATCGGTTATTTGGAGCACTAGCAGAATCAGAGGGTTTCTCAGTTGTCCTAAAAAAAAAAAAAACAACAACAAGACAAAGATTTGACACAAAGTATATTTTTAAATCATGCACAGTCAGACCACTTTCAGTGACACTTGAAGGCACAATGTTGCCCTGTGTTACTAACATTAGAAAGTGAACAAGAGACATTTTTTTCTTTCCTTTTTTTAAAAGGGTGTGAATTTAGCGGTCATGAAATGTGGCAGATTGGCAGCCCAGCAGATTAAACCCTTCCACATTCCCCCAGACATGTCAAGCTGTGGTGGCAGCAACCATGCAAGTTTTCTCAGACAGCTTCTATGGTGACCTGGAGGGGCCATCTGTAGGCTGTGAGCCAGTTGTTCAGTGTCCATCCCCAATCAATCCCTGGCAACTCTAATGAGAGTGGTGACAAGGTTGCCAATTAGTGCCTTGTGATGGTGGTTTTGTGATGTGGACATTTATCAGTTGGCAACTGGACCAAGACCTCCAAATAAAGGATGGGCCAAAACAGGAACCATTTTATTCACCCCCCAACTCCTAAACTTTGGAAAGGGTTATTCAGCTGAAGATGACCCAGATCCAAACTGATCTTAGTAGTTTGGGTCTATTTTCTGTCTGGAGCTAGTATTGGCTCTAGTTTGGTCATCACACACCTCCATACTTTTGTCCAAGTCCATTCCCTGGCACATCCACTCTCACCACCTATCTAACGCCCAGTGGTGTCACTTACCTGGGGAAGGAGCTTAGGGGCTTTTACCAACTACTCCTCCTTGATAATTTCAGGGAGTCCTTATCAGACATTTCAGGGGGCTCACTGAATGCTCCCTAATCCTTGAATAAGCTAATAAGGAGTTACCACCTAGCCCTCTTGCCCTGAAGACATCAGGAGGGTGAAAGCTATACAGACCTCTAGCCACACTAAAACAAGACATCTGCAGGTTTGCGGTCAGCAAGGAGAGGGGCAAGAAGAATCTCTTGTGGGTCTGTGAATGAGGGCAACAGAGGAAGAAGGAGAGAGCTGGGGAGGGTGGGGGGATAAAGAGGCTGTGCTTCCATCAGACAGGGTGCACAAATATATACACGGAATCTGAAAATGAGGCCACTGAAGACAGCAAAAGGCCACAGAACCTCATGCCAAGATGATAACAGCAGCTAGTTTGGTATGGAGATGCTGGAAAAGAAAGTTTATCACAAGATCTGTTGTGGCAAGGGGATTGTGTGGGGATACAAGGCTGTGGGTCTTGTTGGGGCCCTCTGTTCACTTGGATACAAATCCAAACTTCTGTATGTTTTTCTTATTAATTGAATGCCAAACTCTGTAAGTTTCCCATTAATAGTTTTCATTTCTATCATCAAATTGTTGTGTTGATGGTGGGGGTTTTATGTTATCTATATTTCTGCAATGTTGGCAATGGATTTTTGGATACATATTACATTTTAAATGGGGAATTTAAAATACCAGCACAGAACAGATATACAGATTTTGACAACAAAAAATAAGGAATCAATAATGGAGTTGTTATTTTTTTTAAACTTGAGTTTTGTTTCAGTTCAGGAACAAGCCACATGGATACGTTTCAGTGTAATACGGTGATGGATGCATTAGAAATGACTAGCTAGAATTAGATAGACACACCAAGCAGCACCAGGATTCCTGTATAAGAATCCCAGTTTCCTAGTGTTTTCATGAATGTAAACAGGACATTCTACAGCAGCATAAAACTTAACCTCATCAACCTAATAAAGAGATTTAAATAGGAAATGCTAACAATATTTATGATTTTTTTTACAGTGAAGCTCAAACAAAAGGCCACTATAACCGTATGTCAAAAGCTATAACTCTGCCAAAAGTTATATTCAGAGAGAAAGTGATAACCATGAGCCTGAACACTGGTTATTTTGCCTGCTGTTTGATTTGTTGCAGTGAGATTGCCAAGGTCTGGATTCTCCACTAAATGAATCTTCCTTCATTTCAGTGTTTTACATGCACAGCATGTAGCACGAAGCAATACCCTCCATTGTGCCTCACCCTTGATGTGGCAGAGCTCCTTTAAGAGCGGAGAGAGAAGTTCATTCCCTATATACTTTCAGTCTTTGCCTCTTTGAGACTGCTAGCCAGGGTAGTATCTTGAGGGGGACTTTTGAGATGTGAACACCTTTATATTAAGAAAAGGATTGAAATTATTAATTTACTGAAATTACTAATCCTTCTTAAATACTTAGAGTAGGGAGGAGTTCCATTTAGAAATAAAGTTTAATGAAGGATTCTCTCTAAATGAAGACAAAATACCGTGAATGTTTTCCCTGAAAGACTGACTGCTAAATTCAGTTTCATAAAATGAATCAAGGCTTCAACAGCTCAAGTGACCAGGAATCCTAGAAGCATTGTTGTATGCTTTAAAATATCAAACACCTTAATACACCTACAAGTACTTCTTTGTGACACCAAGATATTTGCGTGCACTAAGGGGAGTAAAGTATTCTGACTTTAAAAATAAATAAATAAATACAGCTAGATATTAATTATATTAGGCAAATTTATAAATACATTTATGTTTGTTTCTAAAGATCTGAAACGTTTACATACTTACATTGGTAAGGAACATTCTCATGCACAGTACTGCACAGGAAAATGCTCCATCACTACAAATCATTTTAATTTTCAATGAACGTAAGACAGAGCTATGAATTAAGTCTCACCGATTTTTATTTTGCTCCACAAGAGCCTTTACTTTAATGAGCTCATCAAGATCTTGGCCTCTGTGAAAATGAAATATATCTCAATGTCAGTCAAAATTTTCAATTCAGCTATAAATTAGCTATAAGGATGGAATCATAGAATATCAGGGTTGGAAGGGACCTCAGGAGGTCATCTAGACCAACCCCCTGCTCAAAGCAGGACCAATTCCCAACTAAATCATCCCAGCCAGTGCTTTGTCAAGCCTGACCTTAAAAACCTCAAAGGAAGGAGATTCCACCACCTACCCAGGTAACCCATTTCACTGCTTCACCACCCTCCTAGTGAAAACGGACTTACATTTTAAAAAGGAAGAAAGCATAGAATTTTTCCACAAGTAAGAGATTGCTGACTACACTGCACCATTGTCCTGGTTGCCTGACAAACACTACTTTCCAGGAGAGAGTCCCCCATCTTTACTATTTATTAAAGCAGATGTTTGCTGAGCATTTTGAGTTTCATTAATAGAAAATAAAATACTCTCAGTGGTTAGAGCACTCTCCTGAGAGGTGGAAGATCCTTGTTCAAATCCTGTGTCTCCCTCTGCTGGGGAGGGGATGGAAGGGAGAATTAAACTGGGGCCCCTGGCCTCCCACAACCCAGATGAGTGCTCTAACCATTAAGCTAAGCATTATAAGGTGGGCACCATGACCTCTATTTCCTTCTAGATTTTGAATGGGACTTGATCCAGTAGGCAGCCTGTGAGCACACCTACCAGATTGGGCCCTGCACACAAGTTAGGCGGAGGATGCTTATCTTTCCCCAGTTCGTGGATCTCTCTGAGGCATAGGTGGGAGACAGTATCTGGGTACCTAGAGGGAAGTGGCAGTGTGCATGCCCAGAGGCAGAAAACTTCTACCCTGAAAATTTAGGCATCTACAAGGTTCAGCAGGAGTTTTGTGGATCACAGTGGAGCTTAAAACTGGAATTTAAACACTTAAGTACCTTTGTAGATACAGGCCTTAGTGTCTCAGGCTCTGACCCAATATGAAAGCTACATTTCCCTTTAAATTAAAAATTTGGACTGGGTATAGTTGTACTGATGCTCAAGGAGTTATAACTATGCCCAAACTGCGGGGGAGGAGGGCAAAATAATGGGGTTACATCATAGCTATAAACTTAGAGCATCACTGTAACATAGCATCATCCTTGTAAGTGTAGGCAGAATTTGGGTCCTGAGTTTGGAGATCATTGCATAGCTCCTACTAGCACAGTAGTGTGCCAGCTTCCTGTTAGCTCATTCCATAAAACGGTTTATGGACAACAAGGACCTTGGTCTAAACCTCACTCTATTGACATTGAGGTCCAAAACACAAGTAAACCCCTTTAGAATGTGGGGCAATTTATTAACAGCTTAACTCTGCTCTGTCTCTAGCAAACACAGCTATTCTGAGTTGTTCAAAATTTTGTTTAATCCCCTACAAAATATATCTAAAGTTCTATAGGCAGTTCTATTGGACACTAATGAACTCTGAGGCAGCTATAAACATGCATGGGGGGGTGCCAAGGATTCACATACACACACCAAAAAAAAGCCTCCTGGGATGGGGTGCTGGAACAATTTGTATAGTGGGGATGCCGAGAGCCATTGAACCAAACTTTAAACCCTGTATATAATGGAAAGCATTTCAAGCCAGGGGGTACAGTAGCACCCCAGCATCCCTACTTCCAGCACCTGGGTGTTGACTGATTAGTTAATAGTACGTAAGTGTTATTTCATCATTGCTATTATTTTCATTCTAATGCTATCC
This sequence comes from Gopherus flavomarginatus, assembly GCF_025201925.1. Taxonomy (NCBI): domain Eukaryota; kingdom Metazoa; phylum Chordata; order Testudines; family Testudinidae; genus Gopherus; species Gopherus flavomarginatus. Next base: position 289,821,006 of record NC_066617.1, read on the forward strand.
TGTACTTCTAAACAGCTGATGCTACTTTTTAGTCCTTTAAGGACTTTATGGATTTTAATATTACTCTTTTTTTCAAACTCCAATAGTTATACGCTACCAACTGCATCAGTAAAATAGAAACTGAGATGCTTCCAAGACTTACCCTTTGTTATTTGTGTGAGTTGTGGGATTTTTTTTGAGATTATCAAGATCTTGGCTCCTACAAAAGATAAAGCAAAACCAGAGCAGGTCACAGTCAGTACATACAACTGTCCATTAGCTAAAATTAAGGACTTTGCTTAAAGTAAAGAGGTTATTGACACATTTTTCAAGAAAGATGGAGTTAAATTGATGGCAAAGTTTAAAGCCTACATTACTAATTCAATAATATACAACCAGTAAATATATACCCTCTCAGGTTTTTCCATTTGACCCACGCAACACCTGATTATGTTTTAGAAACAACCAACTACACCTAATGTATGAGTCAAAAGGATAAATGCCTTCTTAGCACTCATAATCACAATTAAAAACCCCCTACTTCAATAACTTTAAAAAAATTGCATGCCTTTTAGCCAGCAATGAACTTTAAACCATGAGATTACTGAATCATAAAATCAGCAGAATACTACTATGATGTATGCAAGAATGAGTCCACACTGAGAAAAAAAAACATAGCCTAAACTAGAAGAAGCTAATCAGCGTTGGCTTGTACTGAAGACCAGTCACCCCTCTGGACCACCAGGATTCCGATTTAATTCTTACTGTGTTGTTGGGACAGCAAGTCCAGCTACGACCTGGGGGACATGTTAATTGGATAAACCCACTCATTCTAGACCCTCTAGTCTCTAGCTGACAGACAACACTTCCATTGTCTGACATTTCAAAATTTCAGTTTACTCTCCATAAAATTACAGCTGGTTGGAAAACACAATTTCTGTTCCATGGAAAATTCTCACATGTCAAAATGTATTTTCATTCCAAATAGGAAAGAAAAACTAAATTTTAATATTTCTTGCAGAATGAAAATTCCAAACAAATTCTGATTACAGAGTTATTGAAATATTTAGTTTCAGTAACACTGAATCATTTCATTTAAAAAAATGTTGAAGCAATATAAAATAATGTAATATATTATAATAATTTCCTATTTCAACTTGTGTCTGCAAAAATGTTTCCATTTCAGTAAACTGCATTTTCTAATGTAAAATTTTTGGTCCAAAACTTTTTCAGACAGCTCTACCTAAAATCAATCCTAACATTGCCTGGACACTTTAATTAGGTTAATATCTTGTATCACTGATTTGTGAAGGAAATGAGAGATGTATAAAGCTGTTTCCCACTACAATACCCCTCTGACTTCCTGTAGAGCCCAATCTCATTCTCTTAGTGCACAGTATTGCATGTGTCTCATTACTTGGAATTCCAACAGCTGTATATTAAACAGTTCTATCTTCAAACATCATTTAGCAAAAGATAAAGACAAAGGGCTTTGCAAGATTTCCCCTTGTTATTTGTCAGCTGTGGGATTCACTTTGAGATCACCAAGATCTTGTCTTCTTTAAAGATCAAACAAAACTAGCACGAGGGAGTCAGAGGACATTCAACATCAATTGTCTAACATTACATATGAGCTATTAATAAATAGGTAATCTACATATTCTTCTAAAATTACTGATAAGTTTAAATTTATGTTAGTGATTCTGATATATTTATGGCAACTAACACAGTGTTGCCAACTCTCACTATTTTATCATAAGTCTCATGATATTTAATGTTTTTCTTAAAACTTCAGGTCCTGGATTCATTTGATTATGTGAGAATCTCAGCTTTCATTAAAAGAAAAGTAAGTTTCTAGCTCTTGGTTGTAGAGAAATGCTTGAAAACATAAACCCTAAGGCTCAAAAAAAGAGAAGGCAGATTAAAAGAATCAAAATATATTATTTTTAAGGCAATCTCATGATGATGCTCTGCCACCCACATAGATACCGCTGCTTGTTTGGGATGGTTTAATTATGCTGATAGCTGTGCTGCTGTAAGTCTCTAGTGTACACATAGCCCTAGTTGTTTCTAACTCACCTGGGGCCTCATCCAAAGCCTATTGAAGTCAATGGGAGTCAAGCACCTGTTACATCTTGTCTTAATTAAACCCTGACCCTGGAACTGAAGACATGTCAAATGTCACAGATTTCATGTGACACTAGTGTATGTAGGCAGACCTTCACACATTCCTGTATCCCAGAATTAATGTTCTCTAGAAAGCAGGAGGACTTGGACTGCTGCCACCACAAGGGCTGCTGTGGTGCCTGATGAAGCATGCAGATGGCCTCTCTGCTTTCCCCTTTGGCTGCTTTCAAATTGCCCTGCAGTTTCTCAGACATGAAGAGCAACAGAAAGGGGAAGAGGTAGCATTGGTTACTTGACATGAGTGCCCCACAGGCAGGAAAGGAGAGGGGCTTCTGGGGATGTGTGAAGTGACAGGAATCATGGCGGCAGTTGGGAAACAAGGCATGACCTATGGGAGGGTAGGAAGACAGGGTACTGGGGAGCACAAGGGAGACAATGACTACAGGGGGACAGGAAGTAAGGGAGGAGCAGGAGCTGCTGAAGGAAGGAAGAGCGAATGGGGGAACAGAATGGGTGGACAGAATAGGGACGGGGGCCTGTAGGAGGAAGTCAACTAATAGTGCTAGTGCCACCAGGTTGCCAACTCATGATTCTATCCGTATCTCCTGATATTTAGTGTTTTTCCTAAAGGTGCAGCTCCTGGAGTCATGAGATTACACAAAATACTCAGTTTATCCCCACCATTGCTTTGTGACGTAATCCCTAAAGACAGAGAATTGGATTTTTTTTGTTTCTTTAAGTATTCAAGAATATAGTGGAGGGCGGGGGGCGCGGGAGGTGTCATAAACAGATAGTTAAGGGTTAATGTCTCTTTTATCTGTAAAGGGTTAACAAACAGTGAACCGGACACCTGACCAGAGGACCAATCAGGAAACAAGATACTCTCAAATCTCGGTGGAGGGAAGCCTTTGTTTGTGTTTTTGGGTTTTGCTTTGTTCTTTCTGGGTCCTGGAAGGGACTAGACGTACAACCAGGTTTCTTGCCAATCTCCCTGCTAAGGTCTTTTATATATTCAGAATAGTGAGTATTAAGTAGAACAGGTGGTTATAGTCTTTTGATTGTTTTCTGTATTTGCAAATGTGTAGTTTGCTGGAAGTATTTTAAATTGCATATTGCTGCGGGGAGGCTTCTTTCTAGTGTCTATAAGCTGAAAGACTCTGTAACTTTTACCATCTAAATTACAGAGATAACTTTTACTTTTTTCTTTCTTTTTATTAAAAGTTTTGCTTTTTAAGACCTGTTTGATTTTTTCCCCTTGTTGAGGCTCAAGGGAATTGAGTCTGTACTTAACAGGGAAGGGGAAGGGAGGGGAGAAGGGGGAATCCCTTTGTTTAGATTCACGGAGCTTGAATCTGTCTATCTCTCCAGGATAACCCAGGTAGAGGGGAGAGAAGGGGGAGTGAACCAACCTGATTTCTCTGTGTTGTGATTCAAGGAGTTTGAATCACGGTGATCTCCTAGGGTAACCCAGGGAGGGAAAGCCTAGGAGAGGCACGGTGAGGGAAAGCGTTTACTTTCCTTGTGTTAAGATCCAGAGGGTCTGGGTCTTTGGGGTCCCTGGGCAAGGTTTTGGGGGGACGTGAGTGTACCAGGCACTGGAATTCCTGGTTGGTGGCAGCGTATCAGATCTAAGCAGGTAATTAAGCTTAGAAGAATTCATTCTGGTACCCCAATTTTTTGGACTCTAAGTTTCAGATTGGGGATAGAATACTATCACAGGAGGGAATAGGATATATATGACTATTATTTTCCATGTAGCAGTGATTCTTAAACCATTCTCCAGGGGGAGCTTACTGGTCACATGATTCCAACTCTCCTGCTTGCTTCAAAAGGCTAAGTAACATAAAAAGCCAGCTAAAGCAAGATTAAACAGCTTCTGACTATTACTTTTCCATGTAATTACTTTAGTTGCCACACCAATGTTATCTGATTATCAGTAAGAGACAAGTTGGTCTGAGCAATCAGGAATGTTCCAAGAGACAGTTTCACTATTAAGATGAAAGATAAAGTTTTCAATAATGCCTAAGTAACTTAGGATCCTAAGTCCCATTGACTTTTAAAGAGACTTAGAGCTTGTCTACACAGTGCTGCAGTGTGCTCTACAGGGGGTATGAACTGCAGGGTGCTCTAATATGTTGCACTCTAACTGCCCCATGTAGACCTTGCTGGCACAAACTAAAAAGGTGCCTAGTTCACATTGATGTGATCCTATTAAGAGCCTAACTCACTTAGATGTTTTTGAAAATTGTACTCAAAGTCTGCAATATGAAAAATTTTTGGGACTCTTGCCTTATAAAAATGGTACCACAATTTACAAACAACTGTATGCTGGCCCTACCTTGTAGTTCTTTCTGTTGTGATTCTTCTTTCAGTAACAGATATGCCAGGTTTTGATGGAGATACCTGCCTATAAAAAATTAAATGCTATTAATATAGTTATGTTTTATATAAACATATACAAGCACCTGCTCCAAAGGAGTTCAATATAACACCCAAACTACTACAGCTCTTCTTGCGTTAATATTAGATCAAATGTTAAAATGAATACAGTGTTTTCCTATCAAATAATGCATAATAGGTAGGGAAGTTAAAAACATAAACAAAATAAATTGAAATATTAAATTAATACATATTCAAGGTTTTGGGGGGACCTGAGTGTACCAGGCACTGGAATTCCTGGTTGGTGGCAGCGTATTCAAGAAATCTCTAGCTTAGGTACTTATAGAGCTCAAAACACTATATTGTCTTGGTATCATAATGCAGTATTTAAGAATAGCACAAAAGTATAATCAAAGTGGGCTTTGTTCTTGCTATTCTAAGGGCTGGCCACATATAAACTGAGGTGTTTTTTTCTTGAAGTCACAACTTTTCTATGTTTGAGTGTTTTTCCTAGTGACTGGGATTTTCTCTGTTAATGGGGAAGTAAGAAACTGCATTAAAAACACTTCAGATTTTCAACCCTGGTTTAGGTAAATTCAATATGCATTTTAAAATTATTTCCAGGTAAACATAGTTGGTTTTAACTAACTTGTACTCCCAGTGTCCAGAAATTTCAGCTAAAGATAAATTCCTTCAGACAATTTATCCTTTATTCTTCACCAATGCTCCCTAAGAAATCTTCACCTTAGTACACTCAAAGCAGACCACTCCCATAGAGAGTAGATAAGATCAGGCTGCAGGGTGAGAAGGAGGATGTTTGCGGGGGAATGGCAGTCTGGGCTAAGAAAAGAAACAGACCACAGAAATTCCATTTCTCTGGCAGTGTGAGTTAATTATTTTCATCTGGAAATCATGACAATAAGATAAAATAAACTTACCGCAACTGTCAGACAACTTCCAATGTTTTTAATTAATCTTAAATTTACTCTGCTGTTTATATTTTAAATAACTACCTCCTCAGCGAACTGCATTTTTTCCTCTTATAAGCTATTCTCAATACACTGGGAATAGAGTGTTTATTGGCTTGGGGGGAGAGGGGTGTAATTTCATTTCCTGTGTAAAGGGACATGCACAAAAAAAGAGAGACTTCTTCTGTAATAAAATATGAGTTCTACACTATACGTACTCATCCTGCCAATTTGATTTATAAAACAAAGTTGAAGAATCCTAATAAATTAAATATGTTGTGATCTACAGTCTGTTGTGACTGATCTGTTTGGCTATGCTTTATGGTTCTCCTGGAAAAAACACTTCTTCCATAAAATGTAACCTGGGTGATATATTAAATTTTACACAGGTAACACTTCTTTAATTCTCTCTCTCTCTTTCATGCCACATCTGCTTGGCAGGATTAAAGTAAGTAATCAAGACTGACATCTTGCAAATTCCTTCAATTAGGGCAACTGGCTGTCTGAAGGGAGTGGTAACAGGATATAGATCCTTTAGGTCACTGGTTCAGATACCCCTCAGGTTAAGAACAACTACAGTTAAGATTTCATGGTTATTTATAAAGACACATAACATAATGACTTCAATGGCATTATCTGCAGGACTAGTTGGATGAATCAGCATTTGCAAGACTCAGACTGTCTGCAATGAGCTTTTTCTTAAAAATTCATACAGTTGCCCGATGAAGCTACACCTACAGTAGCAACAATGCACTGTAAAGCATCTGCCAGTGTTCATGCCACCATCTAATCTAATCTCTCTCAGAACAAGTCTAGCAGCTGTTTACTGTAGTGCTTTCACCATTTCTACTACCAGTGAAGCTTCACCCGTGGGATGTAACAGTGAGAGACGGAGAAAAACCTCAGTGTAAACACTGCTTAAATTAAGATGTAACTTGCCGAGTGATGATTGCAAGTGCTGAGGCATTCCCTCCCTGAAGTTCCCAGACAGTTCGGCTCTTCTTCTGCGCTGTCTCTAGTCTAGGACTCTAAACATTCTCATTCTCACTCAGGACTCGGAACTTTCTTTCCTTTGGGCTCTCTCCCATTAATAACTCCCAATGGCAGTTCACCATACTAGGGCACCCCTGGACTGGAACAGGAGAGCTGAGCTCAATTTCATTAGTAAGTCAGCTACCCTGTTACATTCCCAAAGAGAACAGGAGTGTTTGTGGCCAGAGCTCCCAAACCCCTCCATATCAGTTCATGGGGGACAACTACTTTGCCTGTAGAAGTCTGGCAGAACCCATCCAGCTGGTGTGTGCAGCTGCATAGTTCCCAAAGGAATTCTCACTGAGGTACCCAAAGTGCCACCATGAATTCTCATTGCTGCACAGCCCTTTTATACAACATCTACAAATAGGCTGCAACTTTAAATATTACATTACATTTTTTTTACCACTTCCACAGTGGGAAAGCTCTGCTTGTGTTAGCACATCCTCTAATATAAAGGTGAAAACTATTCTGGTCCAGCAAGCCAACAGCCACAATAATTTTAGAAAACTAGATTAACAGATAAGACCCTCAGGGCTTAAGTCAGTCACTATGCAACCAAGAAAAGGTTGACAAAACCCTTGAATACACTGACACTTCAATAATGAAATTGAGCTAAAACCTCAAAAGACATCTCTGTCCTAATAACATCAATATTGAAAAGGGCAGTTTCAGGCTACAAAAACAACTACAAATTGCCAGCTGGAACATCCAAATTCTGGATCAAAACCGCACCCTTATATATAGTAAGTAATTCAGGATTTGCATTGTACAAAAATTGACATAACAAGCCTTTTTGAACATTGATTGACTGTCCAAGGCCCCTTCAACACTCCTGTAACAGACTTTGTGGTCTGTAAATGAGAAAGAAAAAGTAAGTCAAGAAAGGAATTGCATTTATTCTGAATTGGGGTGCGTTTTCATTCCTGTTGCAATCCAGACTAATCAATGCCAGCTTTCTTTCAAAGGAGCCCTCATTTTAAGCCTTGCACCAACAAAAGCCAAGGATGACGAAATTGAAGAGGTCTGCAGCCGACTGTGAAAACCCATTTATACAAACACAATGTGCTGCATAGCACAGAGAATTTCAGAGCTAAATGCAGAGGCAGAGTTGTTTAGAATGCTTTGAGGGAATGTGGACTGGGAAAGATCACTGAAGAAAGGACAGCAATTCATTTCAGTTCTGCTTTGAGGGTAAGTATGACCTTGTAAACACTACAAGAAATAATGCATTTGCATCTCTTCACACCAGCTCTGCAATGGCCAATCATTTATATCATTGAACAGAAGAGATGTAAACCAGCACTGCTAACTTTAAAACTCTGTCGGGTGCCATGTATACTAGAAATGAGGCGCAGAATCTCTCACTCAGTATAAAAGTCAGTTAACATGGGGCTTTTTTGTTTTTTGCTTTGGTGCAAAAATTTCTCACTAGAAATTTGTGTGTTAATTTTGCAGAAGAAAAAGCAGTCTTGAAAGTCAAAAGCTACTTTTTATAACCACAATCATCCTTTTCAGCCAAACCCAGATGTGACAGCAGTTATTAGCATCATACACTCTACACCTGCTGCAGGATCAATCCTACTTTTTTAGTAACTAGGTACCCAATACACTTGTGGGTGAGTGAGTGGTGTACCATGTCACATTCTACTAGTCTGCCCAAATATATTATCTAGAAAGGGAAGATAAATTAGGAAGACATCAAAGTGAGGCAGCAAGAAATGCAGACCTTGTGATGTGCATGTGGGGTACTTAAGCAGGGTGAGAGGCTAGATTAGACACAACTGAAAGATTCTTATTTATATATTGTAATAGAGTTTACTTAAGGTTTCAGGCCTTGAGTGCAGAAGGTGGGGGCCCACAAGGACTCTAAAAATTAATACTTGCCACTCCAGGCTTGTATTAAACTCCCAAGATTACAGCTTCTCTCTGATCTTGGATTGGTAAATGTTGCCACCATCCAAGTGTAAAACCCCTTTGAGAGACCAGGAAGGCTCACTTGGGAATTCCTTCCTGTGGGGTACCCTCAACTCTTTTCACACACCCCCGCTCTCCCCGAGGGAAGAGCTGAGAAAGAAAAAATAAATAAGTAGCTGTTGCCACCAGCTAATAAAAAATACATGTGCACAAACCTCTTAAGACACAGAACTCTAACCCTGTTCTTAAAAAAGGTAAATTTTATTAAAAATGAAAGAAAGAAAATACATCTGAAAACTCAGGCTATTGCTAAATTTTAAAAGAGCAAATATAAGGATTAAGCATCAATAGCTTTCTGATGTCCAGATTAAAGGTAACAAGCAAAACAAAAACACCTGGGGTTAGCACAGAGGACTCCACACACCATAAAGAAATAACAGACATAAACCTAATCACATCTTCCTCGACATTTCCTGATCTACTTACATATCTGGGGTTTCAAATAAGTAGTTTCTAGGTATGATACTGATGGTTTTTCATACTTGGCCCAAGCTTTTTACAATATAACTGCTGCCCTGTCCACTCTTACCGGGAGAACCAGACAGACAGACAAGAGGGAAGTTTTTTCCTCAATTTTAAAAAGTTCCAGCCTTCCCATTGGCTCTTTTGGTCAGGTGCCCACTCACTTCCTTTTACCTATGCATAGTAGTGAGACTTTTAACCCAGGTAAAGCAAGTAGAGAACAGTTTACTGAGAGTGATTTTATAGCCAACTGGCTGACTGGGTGTCCATAAAAGGGAGCTATTTCTCCCCCACCCCCTTCATTTATCACACATCTCACATTAAATGGGATGGCTATAGAAATGAGGTTATCACTAGCTAGATAGAATCAAACCCCATGATTACTGAAATCATGGCATTACATTTCCTTTTGAAAAGCAGTGGTTAGAGCAGCTTGAATAATGAAAGATGATGAAAACACCTGCAAAAAATAAGCAATGGAAACCCGGAGCTTGGTCTCTTTCCTCCCACCCCCATCTCCCTCCAAGACAGAAGTTACTTAGGAAGACTACTCTGTGAAGACTTGCTCTCAAAGTACCCACCTTCATTCACATACACACCCCACTGAAACATCTTACTCAGCCCATGTTTACTACACAGCCTGCAAAAAAGACAGACTTAATAACCTCTGCAGTGTTTACTGTACTCCTACAGTCTGACAGTCATTAAAGTTCAAGACAGCAGCCAGCATGACTACAGGCAATTTGGCAGCTGAGTAAGATTTCTATCCAAGTTTTATAAGGCCCTCATGACCATAGTGTCTGAGCATCATCTCAAATACTCCAAAACAGCTTGTGAATTTTAGAATTGATTAATAATTGAATCTATTCTGTTACTTATTCATTATATTCTATTTAAACTCTTTGTGGCAATCCCTTCATTAATTATTTTTAACACACTGGCACAAATTCGTCCCTGGTGTAATTCAGATTAAATCAGTGGAACTGCACTAGGGTTGTATCTGGCCCAGTGTATCCAATACTGATGGATGCTTTTAGATAGGTTTCACTATGTGCGGACTTTATGTATAGTCTTTACCTAACCTAAGACACATAACTTGCTTGCCTACTGAAGGAGATCATTAATAGATGATTGAATAAAATTATACTGGGAACCTTGAGGATGATTTAAAATAGACAAACTATATCGCCTGTTGAACATACTGCTTAATGCAGATTTTGAAGTATTTGCAACTAAGAGAAGAGTAACTATTGTCATAGGTGCTACAATTATAATAAAATTATTGCTCAAGGCAAAGGGCAAAATAATTCACTTGGTGCATCATTGAAAGGGGACATCACACAACAAACAGGCATAGGATAGTGAAAACACAGCATGAATAAGATCCATCACACAGATCTGAAGGAAAAAGTCTGTCTATACATATTTCCTTTATTAGTTATATACCATCGTATGGGTGTTAGATGGTAAGGCCCCTGCCCTGAGGAGCCTACTATCTAAATTATACATAATACACACAAATAAGTTTTAGACACAATGAGGGAAAATAAAGCACGGGGAGAGATGCAACATAAAAGATTATATGACTAAAAGGGTTAGTTTTCAGTTTTAATTTTTTCAGTGTTAAAATATATATAATTTTAAAATGATATATCTAAATTGAAATTACTTACTTTAATCATGTCAAGCACATGCTGAATGAATGTGAGAATTAAGGAAATATTACTAATGTAATAAATAAATATATCTTCCACATTATAGTTTGTGGTAGAAATGCTGCAGTAGGAGAACCATAAAGTATACCTAAATGGATTAGACATTTAGAAAGCAGATCAAAACATTCTTATATCCTCAACTGTAATTATCAACAGTCTATGTTAATTAACCTACTTGGATGTTTTTAAGTTAGAGTAGTAACTGACAGGGAATGTCAATCATATAGACTTTATATAGTATAGAGAGTGCCCTATATAATTGACATTCCGTGCCAGTTACTACTCTAACTTAAAAATTGGTTAATAGTATATATTTGCTTTCCATTAGGGATATAAGCAGGAGGAGACAGAATATGATTAGCAGTCGAAGAGTAGGCAATGGAAAATAGTAAGATTCTTGAGGAGTAGGGGTGGGGAGGACTTAAGGAAGGAGAGTGTGGATGTTTGGCTGCTATGTACAGGAATATAGGAATTGACATTCTGGTCAGAGGTCCAGCCTAATCACTATCCTGTCTCAGACAGTGACCTGTACCAGATGCTTCAGAAGAATGGACCCTGTAATTTATGTAGTGACCTGCTTATAGAGGAAATTTCCCTCTAACTTCAGGTAGTTAGCTTAAACACTGAAGCCTAAATGCTTATATTCCTTTAAACATGTTCTCATTAATCTTATGGTGATCTAATCATTTTGTGAATCCTACTAAGCTTCTGCCCTCAATACTATCTTGCTGCAGACAGCTATACAGGTTAATTGTGGATTGTAGTACTCAGGACAGGTGTATATATTATATTTTAAGATAGAGAATAAATGAGCATAGGGTAAAGTTTTACATGAGTCAGATGTCAGAAGATGTCCCCACACCCACACCAGGTCAATCAGCACCCAAAGTACACCCACCCACTAAAGAACACTTCATCTTCCCATCTCTGGCTCCCACTCTCTCCCCCCTGGTGGTTCCAGGGAGGTTAATGCAGCCACAGGGTTCTGTGTGTCCTTTGCAAGAAATAGAGGGGACAAGATACACAGAAGCCCAGTGAGGGCCTCAAGCCCATCTATACCAAAAAGTGATGTTTGGCACTTTGGCCCAGATCTACAAAGGGACTTAAGTCCCAGTTTTAGGCACCACTGTGATCCACAAAAGCCCCACTCAGTTGCTGTCTAACCCTGTAGATTCCTACATTTTTGCTACAAAAGTTTCCGAAGCTTTGGCCTGTGGGCCTGGGCACTGCTGCCCCACTCCAGAGATCTGGATGCCAAAGCCACAGTGCAATCCTCAAACTGGAGGGAGATAGGTGGAGGAGCACCTATCTTGTATGCGGGGCCCAATTCAGTACCCTCAGTGCATGCCTACTAGATCAGGACCCATTCAAAAGTGTCCTCCTGCTCCAAGCGACTGTATAATTTTTAGTGTCGTGGTTAGTGCACGCATCTGGGATGTGGGAGCCCCAGGTTCAATTCTTCTCTCTGTCTGACAGGGAGAAATTATTTGAACAGGGGTCTCTCACCTCTCAGGAGAGTGTGCTAGCCACTGAGCTATGCTGAAGGAGAAGGATGGGTGTCTCTCTCAGTCTGTCCTGTTGACGCTGTTTCATTTTGAACAACTGCTTCAATCAGTCACTGAACCAGAGAGAGAGAGAGAGTGACTCTATAGCCTCGGAGCTCCAGATTCCAGTCCCCCTGCTCCAAAGACGCTTGCATGGCAAACTGCATTGTGGAGTTAACATTCTTTGTCCGGAAGAGAGATTGCACCTTACAGCCATCTCAGCTAATCTCCCTCCAAATCATGCTCCTGCTAGCACTGACAGCTTCCACAAGGGAGTCAGGCCTTGTCTACACTACAGAGTTGCAGCGCTGGTGAGGGGGTTACAGCCCTGCAACTTAGGATGTGTACACACTTGCACAGCACGGCCAGCGCTGCAACTCCCTGTTTGCAGTGCTGGCTGTACACTCGGTTGAGCCTCGGGTGTAGAGGATCCAGCGCTGGTGATCCAGCACTGGTCAGCAAGTGTAGACACCCACCAGCGTTTTTATTGACCTCCGTGGCATAAGCAGGTATCCCAGCATACCTTAGAAGCCTCTCTGGTAATCATGCAAACTCCACTGCCCTGGGCTCACATGACCCCTCCTTTAAATGCCCCGGGAATTTTAAAAATCCCCTTCCTGTTTGCTCAGCCAGGTGTGGAGTGCAATTAAGCAATCAATCACTCAGCGACCATGCCTCCACGCACTAAACGAGCCCCAGCATGGACCAATGCAGAGCTGCAGGACCTCATAAGTGTTTGGGGAGAGGAGGCTGTGCAAGCACAGCTGCGCTCCAGAAGGAGAAATTATGATACCTATGGGTAGATATCGCAGTCCTTGATGAGAAGGGGCCATGAACGGGACGCGTTGCAGTGCAGGGTCAAAATTAAAGAGCTGAGGAGTGCTTACTGCAAAACTCGTGAGGGAAATCGCCGCTCAGGAGCTGCCCCCACGAGCTGCCGTTTTTACCAGGAGCTGGATGCCATACTTGGGTGTGACCCCACTGCCAATCCTAGGAGCACGATGGAGAGTTCAGAGCAGGGAGAAGTGGGGGAGGTTGTAGAGGACGGCGACAGTGAGGCTACTGGCATGGAGGGAGACACCCCGGAGTCCCAGTACACATGCAGCCAGGAGCTCTTCTCAAGCCAGGAGGAGGCTAGCCAGTCGCAGCAGCTGGAAGTTGATGTGAGGAAGAAGCTCAGGATCATGCTCGGGGTAAGTAGATTTTTATGTTTTGGGAGAGGAGCGTTTTGGTTATGGCTGCCTGCATGCATGCCTAAACGTGGAATAGCCCATTGATTTGCTCTATCACGTCTCTGTAATCTGCCTCGGTAATCTCTTGAAAAGTTTCAGCAAGAGCGTTTGCAATTTGCTTTCTCAAGTTGATCGGGAGAGCCACCGTGGTCCCTGTCCCGGTCAGGCTAACTCGTCCGATCCACTGTGCAGCGAGGGGTGGGGGGACCATGGCTGCACACAGGCAAGCTGCATAGGGGCCAGGGCGGTATCCACATTCCTGTAGAAGACCCTCCCTCTCTTCCCAGGTAACACGCAGCAGTGATATGTCTGGCAGTAGAAAACCCTGTTGAGAGTTTAGGGATACTTGAGTGCAGGGCGCCAGGTTCGCGTTTCCCCAGACCATGGCGCTCTGTTGTTAACCCTCCCCCTCCCAGCACGTAGCCAGCCACACGGTGTGCTCCGGTGTTCCCCACCCCCACTCCAAGCTGGCATCCAGCACCGCGGTGTGCTCCGGTGTTCCCCACCCCCCCTCCAAGCAGGCATCCAGCTCCGTGGTGTGCTCCTGTGTTCCCCACCCCCCCTCCAAGCAGGCATCCAGCTCAGCGGTGTGCTCCGGTGTTCCCCACCCTCCCTCCAAGCAGGCATCCAGCTCCGCAGTGTGCTCCTGTGTTCCCCACCCCCCCTCCAAGCAGGCATCCAGCTCCGCGGTGTGCTCCTGTGTTCCCCACCCCCCCCCTCCAAGCAGGCATCCAGCTCAGCGGTGTGCTCCGGTGTTCCCCACCCCCCCTCCAAGCAGGCATCCAGCACCGCGGTGTGCTCCGGTGTTCCCCATCCCCCCTCCAAGCAGGCATCCAGCTCCGCGGTGTGCTCCTGTGTTCCCCACCCCCCCTCCAAGCAGGCATCCAGCTCCGCGGTGTGCTCCGGTGTTCCCCACCCCCCCTCCAAGCAGGCATCCAGCACCGCAGTGTGCTCCTGTGTTCCCCACCCCCCCTCCAAGCAGGCATCCAGCTCCGCGGTGTGCTCCTGTGTTCCCCACCCGCCCTCCAAGCAGGCATCCAGCACCGCGGTGTGCTCCGGTGTTATGCACCCCCCTCCAAGCAGGCATCCAGCACCGCGGTGCTTCTCCCCCGCACCAGCAGGACGGCGTGAACGCGGACCAAAGAACACCCCCCCCCCAAGCAGCTCAACACCTTCCTGTTCACTACTGTCCCCTCTTCAGGACACCAGCTACCTCCTGTACCCATTGCTGATGAACCCTAGTGACCCATTGGTCAATTCCCACTCCCAAGGGGAAATAGGGGCAAAACCACTCACCCCATTGCTCGCCATGACTTAGCTTGCCTGCCCTCTCTGTGTTATGTGAGGTATGCGAGGATGCTACCAAAAGTCTAAAAAGTCCTTCAACGTGTGATAATAAACAATGTAGCCTCTGTGTATTACATGGTTCTATCTCTCTTTTTTCTAGTGACCTTGACTACTGCAGCCGGATCACCGGCCTCACGTAGGTTGCAGAACTTGAGACGGAATCCTAGAAAATCAAAAGAGGAATTGATCAAATCTGTTATGAGCCACTACAACAGAGAAAGTAGGAAGACACAGGAATGGAGAGAGAAGACGTATGAATGGAGAGAGAGTGTACATGAATGGAGAAAGAGTGTACATGAATGGAGGCAAACAGAAAGCAGGAGAAAGGAATTGTCTGCCAAAAAAACCACAAAGCAGATGATAAGCCTCCTGGCTCACCAAACTGAGTCTTTCGAGTCTCTTGTAGCCATGCAGACAAATATGTACCATGGTAACCCACAGCCCTTCCAAAGCCCTCTTCCTTGTTCCCCAGTATTTCCACAAAACAACTTTCTCCAGCAGCCAGTTCCTTATTATCCCCAGCTGCCCCCAACACCTGTACGATCACCTACCAGCCCTGATAACTATAATTCTTACCCTGCTCACTCCACCCCCATTATTCTGCAGCATAGTAATCCTGAAGTGCAGCAGACATTGAATAGTGATCAAAATAGGGCATATTCAAACCTGTGAATGTACAGTCCACCACCCCAACCCCCTTACCTGTTATGTACTGTATGTTGAATAAAGGTTTTTTTTCTTTTTCACTACGTTATATTATTGCTGTAAGTGGTAAATATTATACACCAAGGTAAAGCAAAGCACATCAAATGCATCAAACATTACTGTTGGCTCTCAGCATCAAATTGCTCCCTTAAGGCATCCCTAATCCTTGAAGCCCTTTCCTGGGCCTCCCTATTAGCCCTGCTCTCTGGCTGAGCAAACTCATCCTCTAGGCATCGAACCTCGGAGGTCCATTCCTCACTGAATCTTTCACCCTTCCCTTCACAAATATTATGGAGGGTACAGCACGCGGATATAACAGCGGTGATGCTGCTTTCCACCAAATCTAGCTTCCCATAAAGACAGTGCCAGCGTGCTTTCAAACAGCCAAAAGCACACTCCACAGTCATTCTGCACCAGCTCAGCCTGTAGTTGAACCGGTCCTTGCTCCTGTCAAGCTTCCCTGTATATGGTTTCATGAGCCAGGGCATTAAGGGGTAAGTGGGGTCTCCAAGGATCACAGTGGGCATTTCGACGTCCCCTACTGTGATCTTGCGGTCTGGGAAAAAAGTCCCGGCCCTCAGCCTCCTGAACAGGGAACTGTTCCTAAAGATGCGTGCATCGTGCACCTTTCCAGGCCATCCTGAGTAAATGTCAGTGAAACGCCCACGGTGATCCACAAGCGCTTGCAGAACCACGGAGAAATACCCCTTGCAATTAACGTACTCTGATGCCAGGTGGGGTGGTGACAGAATAGGAATATGCGTCCCATCTATTGCCCCTCCACAGTTAGGGAACCCCATTTCTGCAAAGCCATCCACAATGTCCTGCACGTTCCGAAGAGTCACGGTTCTTCTTAGCAGGGTGCGATTAATGGCTGTGCAAACTTGCATCAGCACCATTCCAACGGTAGACTTTCCCACTCCAAACTGGTTCGCCACCGATCTGAAGCAGTCTGGAGTTGCCAGCTTCCAGATTGCAATAGCCACTCGCTTTTCCACTGGCAGGGTAGCTCTCAATCTCGTGTCCCTGCGCCGCAGGGTAGGGGCGAGCTCAGCACAAAGTGCCATGAAAGTGGCTTTTCTCATCCGAAAGTTCTGCAGCCACTGCTCGTCATCCCAGGATTGCAGGACGATTTGATCTCACCACTGAGTGCTGGTTTCCCGAGCCCAAACGCGCCGGTCCACGGAGCTGAGCACGTCTGTTACTGCCACAAGCAATTTACTGTCTTCACAGTGAGGCGATTCAATATCATCGTCTGACTCCTCACTGTCACTGTCACTCTCACTTTGCAGCTGAAGGAATAGCTCCACTGCCATGCGTGATGTGCTGGCAACATTCATCAATAAGGTCGTCAGCTGCTCAGGATCCATTTATAACAAAAATCGCAGAAAAAGCGCTGTAGAATCACAATGCCGCCAAACTGCTCGGAATGTGTAGCAAAGCACCACGGGGCGTTGGAACAGGAAGCGGAAAGACACTCACACTTCCTTCCCCTTCCCACAAGCCACAGAGCCGAAATGGGATGAGGTGCTCTGTGGGATAGCTGCCCACAATGCACCACTCCCAACAGCACTGCAAGTGCTGTAAATGTGGCCACACTGCAGCGCTGGTTGCTGTAAGTGTGGCCACTCTGCAGCGCTGGCCCTATACAGCTGTACTAACACAGCTGTAACTACCAGCGCTGCAAAACTGTAAGTGTAGACATGGCCTGAGTTACAGTTCTCCTCAAAAGGGATGATTTACCACAACTTGGATCTTATGGGGATGGCAAAGAAAATCAGGGATTGATTTGCCATAAAGTATAATCTGTAATATCCAATAGCATACATGTCTGTTCCAGTTGTGTGTTTTTGCTAGCTAACACAGCCCTCTGAAAATGAAGATGCTTTGATAGCTATCATGCACTCATAAATATTAATAAGAATCCATATTTAACCCAATCACATAAGAATGAATAGAATGCTGTACTCTTGTACCCTACAGAAGACAAGGCAGATGCATTAAGTATCATATTCCAGTCATTTTAAATGGGGAGTAATTCATTAATACTTTAACATCTCTCCAGAGAAAAAACAAAATCCAAGTAAATCTTTAAAAATGCATTTAAATATTACAGTTCTGAGTAAAATTACATGACAATAAAATATTTCACACAAACTAAAATATTACCTTAATTTTACTTTAGTGAATTTCAACATTACTAGAAAATAGATTTACTGTTAATTTTCTTGGTTGTGGAGTGAATATTTTTTGCCAAAATTATAGCATTAATGTAGCATTTTTAACAGAAAATGGTGTTTCTGTTGAGCACTATTGGATACATACATTTAGCGGAATTTGTAGGTGCATAAAACTGTAGGATTGGTTACATCAAGAATAAAGGGTTATATTTAGCCCTCTGTTTTCCAGGCTACTTATAGTTTACATAATGACACAAAAAACTGCAGAGCAAGGTTACCATAGTAACATAGTGGATCAGTCACATAGTATTCCTACAGCTCTCCACCAATGGAGGAACTGGAATATAAAGCTTGATATGTTAATGAGAACCACTAGGGGAAGATGGATATGAACTGAATGAGAATGGGGATTAAGGAAGACTTTAAGAAGCCTTTATAGTGGGGAATGGCTGTGACATCTCTAGTTAATGAACTGGTATATTTTATTCTGTAAAATCTCCAAGATTTGTGGATGGGAATGTTTCACTTAAGCACTACTTTCTTCCTAGAGAATTACACTGCCAGACATCTTCAGGGTGTTTTCCTTGATTTTGGACTGTTCTAATGTACTATGGAATTTATTGGAGAATACAAGGTAACATATGCTATGGCTCCAGATCTCCTAAAATTATACTTTGTTAATCGAATCAATTAAACTGAGCTAATTTAAACTGACTTAAAATCTGTAGCCTTTCCTATTCAAAATTAAAAATTGCAAATTGTGAGCCACTATAATTCTCAGTGCATCTCTAAAAGTATCTTTCTTGCAATGAATTCACAATTTTAACCGTATAGCTGAATTGCAAATGTATTACAGGCAAGGGCATAGAGTCAGTGTTTGTGCACGGTTATTACAGAATACACTGGAAAATGTACCATTTCCATTCTGACAAGCCTCCCAATTTGCCTGGATTTTAAATAATCAACATTTTCACATTCTTCACTGACAACTTTTATAGTCGATTAATATTATCTATATGTATTTCAAAATACAGTATCACATACACTAACTCTTAACACACATTTTTTATATTTGTCACATTAAATTGTGTTTACATTTTTCTGTCTAACACTAACAATACTCCGCACTAATATGGCTCTTTTACCCACATAGCACTGTGCAGACATTAACTAAACCTTGCCTGTGAGTTGTGTTAAGCAGGTATAAACTACTATCATCCAGCCTCTTGCCCTTTAATGTGCCCCCTTGTGGCCAAATCTTTGAAAAAAAAAAAAGGCAGTCGTGCCCCAGTTTCCTTTTTGGTATAAGCTCCAAAATGCAGCCTGTAGCGCTCAGCCTCTTTTAACAGTTCCACCCTGTGGCTGGGTCATTTTGAGTCCCTCCCCTTTCAGGGATAGTAAGGGGTCTCACCTCAAGATCCTAAAGGTCCTGTGATGGGCCTCCAACCACCAGCCCTGACCCCATATCTCTATCTCTCTTCTTCATCAGGGAGGAACAAAGAAAGTTAAAACAGGAAGAAATATAAAGTCCAGTAGTCTTAAGTTAGGGCTGCCAGTCTGAATCTGGAGCTTCAGCAGTTCCTTCCTCCTTCCCTCCAGAAGGCTGTAGGAGGACCCAAGCTGACCTCTCCTCTGGGTCCCACCATTAGGCAGGGAAGGACTGTTTGTTTAGGTCCCCTGCTGCTGACCTGGACTGCTTACTACATACAGCCTTTGCGGCCATTTTCCTTATGGTCCCTTTCCTGGATCCTTCTGACTGAAAGTTGCTCTCTCTAAGGAGCTTTCCCCCATCTGATGCTGTAGAACTGGGATCGGCAACCTTTGGCATGCAGCCCATCAGGGAAATCCGCTGGCAAGCCAGGATGGTTTGTTTACCTGCAGCGTCCACAGGTTCGGCCAATCACAGCTCTCACTGGCTGTGGTTCGCTGGGTTCCAGGCCAATGGGGACTGTGGGAAGTGGCGGCCAGCACATCCGTCGGCCCACACCGCGTCACGCAGCCCCCATTGGCCTGGAAGGGTGAACTGTGGCCAGTGGGAGCTGCAATCGGCCAAATCTACTGATGCTGCAGGTAAACAAACCGTCCTGTCCTGCCAGCTGATTTCCCTGATGGGCCGCATGCCACAGGTTGCCGATCCCTGTCGTAGAACTTCTCTCTGGTGACTCTTACCTTCTCCAGCTGCCACCCTGCTCTGTCTGGGTTGCAAATTTTTATCCCAGCTGTTGCAAACTAGCCATTCAGCAGCAGCTAGGGGATGATTGCTCTCTTCATTAACCCTTTTAGTGTCTGCTGCTGCCTGCATGGGGTCTTTACTTCCCACCACACTACTCCCATTTGATAGCTGTGGAAATTGAAGCACAAAAGGTGTAATGACTTCTCCAAGATAATGCAGCAAATCACTGACAGAACAGAATTAGCACTCATGGAGTTTCTGGCTTCTAGTCCTAAACTTGGTCCATACTGCTTCCCCTCATCCACAGAACCCACGTAACCCATCAAATATTGAGGTCTAATAAATCTATTACGTTATATTTCTCTTTCTCATTTCATACCAATCATTCTGATTATCTCAATTTGTAATACCTTGTTCTGGTTTTATTGTCTACAGCAGTTTTTGATCTCTCAGGTGTAGTTTGTTCTGATGAATAGATAGTCCTGCAATATAATGTTATATATATATTTAATTCATGAGTAACATGACTGAGTCATATAAATCTCATTCCATATACATAAGTTATAATAGTACCCATCCTTGTACAGTATCTCTTAGGTTTATAATACAGTAATGAGTTAGGGCAGTGGTTCTCAAACTTTGTATTGGTGTCCCCTTTCACATACTAAGCCTCTGAGTGCAACTCCCCTTATTAATGAAAAACATTTTTATATATATTTAACACCCTTATAAATGCTGGAGGCAAAGCGGGGTGCAGGCTGACAGCTCGCGACCCCCCATGTTATAACCTCGCAACCCCCTCAGGGGTCCCGTCCCCAAGTTTGAGAACCCCTGAGTTAGGATTTTTTTTGAGAAAGGACATCTACTTTCCACAGATTTTTTAAAATTACATATATACCCACACATACAACACTTCTTTGCACATCAGTGCTCTGACCCATTCAGCTTTGTGAAAAACTGGTGTTTCTGGATTGGTTGTTTTAACATTATGGATTCAGTAATAAATTGTGGTTTGTTTAAAGTTTGGAAGTCCTTGTAGGAAAAAAAACCCTGCAGATCCGATATGAACTTTTGCATATGAAGAATAATACGAGCAGAGTACTGGTCAATTTTTCTTAATTTTTAAGATCATATTTCTCTCTCATCAAAATAATAATTGCAACACCTTTAGCAGACTAACGCCTTGATACTGCAAACACTTATGCACTTGAATAATTTCCCCATGAGTCAACAGGGCTACTTGTGGAAGTAAAGTTAAGCATGCACAAAAGTGTTACTAGGATCAAGAACTAGCTAGACATTTTATTGTGCAGAAATGAATAGATGTAATATGAATGTCATAAAGCTCTGAGGGCAGTGACTCTCAAAGTGCTCTGTGGAACATTTGCAATCAGTCCAAAGAGAGCTGGCTGTATATGGTCCTGGTTCTCCCTCCTTATATCTAGGTGCTAAATCACATTAAAAGACAGCTAAAATACCTTAAATATGTTCATAATAGTTATTAATTTATTTTTATTATTATTATTAATATGTGGGGTTGTCTCTACAGGGATGTTATAAGATAATGAATGGGAGAGAAGGTGGGCTACTTGATTGGGAATCCGAGTGTATGTGATCTAGCAGACAATCTCTATTAAAATGAGAGCTACACTATAACAAAGTTTGAGAACTGCTATAGTAGATAGACCCAATCCATGAAATTACAAGTCAGTTAAGCGTTCTCTGTGTGTGAATATTTTACTTATTTAACTAATAGGTTTAGAAACTGATTTAGTTAAACTGGCACAACTCCTCTGTATTGGTTTAAGAGGGCCTTATATCAATTTAGCTTCAGTCAACTCTTCACCTTAAATAATTTACTATTTCCCCTCCCATTATTTTACTCTTTCCCTCATTTACTCTTCTTCCATTTATTGATTGCCTCCAAAGAGTCAGTTCAACATTGAGTGACCTTCATAGTGGCAATAACGACAACTGTGGAATTAAAATAAGGGAACAGGCGTGGCTCGGGGGAGAGGGGTTGTTTGTATTTTAAATGCTGAGCTATGTACATTGAAATGCTCTAAACTATTTGAAGGATAAGGAGATTTATACTTTGTGGGATGTCCTCTTTGCTTGCTCCTGTGTAATCAGGAAAATCTCAGTTAAATCATGTATTCATTCTGTTAGAAGCAAGTATACAACAATATGCACAGAACTGTGCTGTATTTCCAAGCTTAAGAGCTTTACAAGTAATATTTAAAATATCACAAACTTACGTCTTTGGCCCTTCTGGATTTTCTGAAGAAGCAATTCTGTAGAAAGAACCATAAGCACTTCAGATGTGAAGTAGCAAACACTACTATTGGAGCACCTCTCAAGTATTTAAAAATCTAACTTTGTATCTTACTTTTCCTTCCTTATAAGACAATAATGTTTTTTTACTGTACGAATAATGCATAAATCAATATAGATAACATACTGAAAATAAAATAAGACATTTCTATTATATTTTTACATATAGTTTTTAGTTTAGACAATCATGAGTCAATTAATTATTCTCCAAAGTACATACTCAGATCAACATATCTTTGATTTCAGTACTCAATTGGCAGCCAAAAGCTCAGTTACAGTGGAACTGATAAGATACTTAACATGGATTGCATGTTCCTTTTAAGTGTCCTGTAATTAGTGCTTGGTTAACATGGAATTGAAATGGGACACTATAAAAATTCATGTCATGCTTGGACAGAGTGAATTCAGAAAAATTCAGAGCAGTTCTTTGGCTCATAAGACTACTTGAAAACTAGTGACAGCTTTCTTTGAAGCCAGACCATATTTGGGTAACCCCATTCCTGAAGATAACAGGACAATCCTGTGTCTCACTACTTTCAGATCCAAATGGATGATTCATCTCTACACTCTAGCTTTCTCTTAATAGCAAAAATAAAAAATTTAATTTAAAAAAATCTAATGTCTAGCAAATTACCCTTTGCTACTACCAGCAATGGACCACTTGCTTATTATTTGAATGCCTTCCAAGAAATCATAGTTATAAGCATGGGATAGACAGATAGTGTCTTTTTCCTAGAATTGAGAAGCACACGGCTAGTGGTGCTCTGATTCCCCACTCTTGCCATGTTATGGTAGTCCTGCTTACATAGCGTCCACATCTCTCTATTTGCTTCTGATTTTAATCTCGTTGCAACTCTGCTAAACAAGCCACTTCATGGTCTTCCTGAAACATGCTTCAAGCAAAGTCGGAAGCTCTCCTTTGATTGGTGGCTATTATTAGCTATAATAATACCAAGCACTGAAAAACAGCATGTACATCTTCAAAGCACTTTACAAATATGAACAATTAATCACTTCACTCCCATCTTTGATGGCCAAGTGTAGAGTGGCAACACCAATCAGAGGTAAGGTGACCATACATCCCAAAGGGAAATCAGAACACTGTGCAGGGCTGGCCTGACCCACTAATTTGAGCCCTGTCTCCCCTCCCCCTCCCCGCCACACGTGGAGCTGGCCTTTTCCCTCCCCCCGCCGCACATGGGGCTGGTCCTAGCCCTGCCTTCTCCCATCCCCCATGAAAGCTCTCATCTGAGCCCAGCCTGCTCCCCCTGAGGGGCTGGTGTCACTTGTCATCCAAGCCCTGCTGCCCCCCCCACACACACCCTGTGTGGGGCTGGCATTGCCTGAGCCTGGCCTGCCCCCTTGCTTGGCTGGTGTTGCTGCTCACTCAAACCCTGTCTCCCCACAGATTGATGGAGCCCTTTCTCCCCCTTGCCCTGCCCAAAGTGCTGGCATTGCCACTTCCCCCACCACATATGTTTCTCTTTGCCCCCCTAGGGGTGCGTACCCCACTTTTTTTTGGCAAAGGTGGGCATTTATCCTGTTTGTTCTTGCCCACTGATGATCAAAGGTAGGGTGACCATATATGATCAGTTGGCAAGAGCAAATGGGACAAACGCCCACTTTTGCCAACTGATCAGGACAGGTCTTAATAAAGTCCCGGACAAAATGGGACATATGGTCAGAGGTGCTCCAGGAATGAACTGTGTCATGAAAGTCTCACGAGGACAATGCCTGCCTTGTGGGACAATTGTGTGTGTATAGGGTATGCATTTGCAGTGATGAGTTGCCAAAATATTAACAACAGGTTCCCTTCACTTCACCCCAAGAGGGGGTTGTGCCCCCGCCGAGAGGTCGTGCCCCATCCAACCCCTCATGTTCCTTGATGCCCCCCCCGGCACCCCTGACCCATCTACCCCCCTTCCCAGTCCCCTGACTGCCCCCTGCTCCTCCATCTAACCCCTGCTCCTTCCTGACTGCCCCCCCCAGGACCCTTGCCCCCATTCAATCCCCCTGTTCCCTGCCCTCTGACTGCTCCGACCCCTATCCACCCCCCCACAACCCACCGAACTCCCCTGCCCTCTTCCAACACTCCCTCCCTGCTACCTGCCCCCTTACCATACTTCCTGGGGCCGGGGCCAGGTCCGCTTGGCTGGGACCGGTTCCGGCATCGCAGGGCCCGAGCCGGGCCGGGCCGGGTCCACTCGGCCGGGACCAATGCCGCGTGGCCCGACTCCCTGGGCCGGGCCAGGTCTGCTTGGCCAGGACCAGGACCAGGACCAGCGCTGTGGGGCCCGACTCCCCAGGCCGGGCCTGGAGCCGCTCGGCCGGGACCAGAACCGAGCCGCAGGGCCTGACTTCCGGAGCCACTTGGCCGGAACCGGTGCTGCAGGGCCCAAGCCACTGGGGCCGGAGCCGGGAGTGCTTGGCCGGGACCGGGCTGTGGCGCTCGGCCGGGCCAGGCCAGCGCCGGGGAAGCCGCTCAGCTGGAGCTGGACTGAGCCGCACCATGCCTCCCTGGAGCCCTCCTCACGAGCCCCAGCCCCAGCTTACCTGCCTGCTGCTTGTTTCAGGCTTCCCACGAACATCTGATTCGCGGGAAGCAGGGGAGGTGGAGGAGAAGGAGGGTGGAGCGTTCAGAGGAAGAGGGGGACATGAGCTGAGGCCAGGGGCGGGGTGGACAGCTGCCCGAGCTTTTGTTAAATTTAAAAGCTTTTTTAGAACCGGTTGTCCTGGAACAACCGGTTCTAAAAGGGTTTCTAAATTTAACAACCGGTTCCTGCGAAAGGGCTCCAGCTCACCAGTGATTGCGGGAGAAGAGAAGTAATGAAGGCAGGGGAATATACTAGCAGTGGAAAGGCCAGCATAAAGGGCAAGAGGAGAGGAGGCCAAGGAATAGAATTATATCAATTTTGCCCAAAACAGGTAAAACTCTCTACTCCTCCCTTGCTCAGTACTTGCTGGTTGTCTACTGGGAAGACATTAACAGTCATTCTGTAGCTCTGTTATTTGAGATACTTCCACAATTGGCACGACAGTAGTGAGATATTGAAATTAATCCAAAATAAATGCATCATGAGCACCATTTGTAAAAAAAAAAAAATCCATCATTTTGATGAGAATGAGGGCAGCAAGCAATGATGTAACAGAGGGATAGCTCAGTCGTTTAAGCATTGGCCTGCTAAACCCAGGGCTGTGAATTCAATCCTTGAGGGGGCTACTTAGGGATTTGGGGCAAAAATCAGTACTTGGTCCTGCTAGTGAAGGCAAGGGGCTGGACTCAATGACCTTTCAAGGTCCTTCCCAGTTCTAGGAGATAGGTGTATAGCTCTGATTATTATTAAACTAAACTTCAGCATCAGGCGCCATACTTCTATTGAGCAGTGATTTTGAATCTTGGTTTAACAGATGGACGGTAGTGAACAAATTATTAAAATAATTGCAAAGCTTGCATCTTTATTTGACTCAAAACAGTGCCTGTATAACTGGTTGGATAAAACCATAAAATAAATATTATATGCCATGTGTATACAGTAGAAATATCTCTCGCCATTTTTAAAAATTAAAATATGTTATGGTAAAACAAAAAAAAGAGTTGGACTAATAAGAAGTGTCATAGTTCAACTCCTTTTTGCTAGTAGACATAGCTGCAGCCATCTAAAATTATAGAGTGGGCTAGATCATATGCAAATGACAGTGGCAGAAGATTAAAGCAGCATAAAAACCCATATAGACAAAGATAGAAATTTCCTTATTAAATGCTATAAGTTTTGTTGGGGGGAGAGGCGGGGGGAGGGTTAGGGTTCATGCATTGTGTATTTATGTGTTTGGTTGTTGTTTTGCTTTCTTGTTTGCAACTTTCAATGGGCACAGTCATGCCATCTCCACTGTAAAACGAGGGAAAAGGAAGTGGGGAGCCTTTCGTCCCACAAAGCAAATAGCAGGGCATGATTACTACATTGCACACAGGTTTGGACTGCTGTGAGATCAAAACAGCTAATACTCATGTCTATGCATCATATCCGCAAGAGGACTTAATCTGCTGCGTAGAGGACAGAACTCTTCCCTCTGGTGCATATCCTCTCTCAACAGCAAGCACTAGATGTCAGATTGCAGGCACGCAAGTTGCTTCCACTCAAAGGAGCAGCAAAATGCACACCACAGCATGGAGCTGCAGCCCTCTGATGGAATCCTGCCCTGCCAGGATAACTGTAGCAGACAACACCCCAGATTCCATTTCTGTCCCCTCTCACTCCCCCATAGTTACACGAGCCAGGGTATGAGTTAGTCATAAATTTTAGATATATACCCTATATCACAGCAAGAAAACAGTTCTGTATATGTAACCCCTTGGGGTTTAGAGAGGATGGCCCGTGTAAATCTTTTTCTGAAGGGGGGAGGGGAAGCAGAAGAGTAAGGAGGGAAACTCCAGGATGTGGCTCTGGAATTCCAGAGAGAAAGAAGGGCTGCAGCTCGCAGGCCCTCACAAAATGAAGCAGCAGAAAACCTGCCTGAAGCCTCGGAAGGACAGGGCAGCCAATCAGGGATCCCCCAGGCCTAGGGCTTTACCATTTTTGCAACCTCAAGCAAAAAAAAAAAAAAAAAAAGCAGTTCAGACTTCCTCTGCTGGTGCCTGGAGCCGGCCCTGCCCTGGACAGAAGCCAGAAGGAGCACTGTGCCCGGGAGGAATCGCCCAAGAAGGACAGGCCGGAGGTGGACCCAGTATCACGGCTACCCAGAGCTGCATGGGGCTGTGAGTACTGGGGCTTGTGACTCTGCACTGGAAATAAGGAGGAAGACTGCTAGCTAGTTAAGTAGGGAAGTGGCCCTTCTGTGTGGCTTTGCAGAGAGTGGCAGAAGAGGGCACCAGAGGGGTTTGTTGAGGGAAAGTTCACTGGCGCCGAAGATGACCAGGAGCACCCAAGACTCACCACTGGACTGGAACTTTGCTCAGGATTCCTGAACTCTGTGTGCAAACACATTGCTCGGTGTCTGCCCTTCCAGATTGTGCTACAACTGGGCCTGGGGGGAGGGGGGCCTTGATTTGAATGCAGCCCTGTTTTACTACTCCTCCTATATTTCTCCTTGTTGTTTTTCTCCTCTCATCCCTCTGCAAATAAATATTTCCCTTTCTTATATCCATTGTACTTTCCCTGTGGGGGTGTGCGTTCACTCTGGGGGGGTTGGAACAGGTGCCCCTGGGATGGAAGGGATTTTTTCCTGCTGCATTCTTACGCACACCTTCTCTTGGCCAGAGCTGCCTGCAGAGCAGACTCCATCTTCGCTACGAGGGAGCTAGAGTTACATATAAAAGGGTATGACATTGGCTGTAATGTAATTTCCAGAATCGCCCAAAAAATCCTGTGCATATAGACAGTTACTGAAGCTACGTTAATTGCATCCATGCTGAATTCTAACTTCCTGCAACTGCTGACTCTATGGACAGGGAATGGTGGGTCTGGTAATATCTTTTATTGAATTAACTTCTGTTGGTGAAAGAAGTTTTTGAGCTCCACAGAACTCCTTGTCTCTTTCATATCTTGAGATCAGCACAGCTACAACAACTCAATGGATACACATATTGTAAACAAAATGCAAGGGTGGGGGAAGAAAAATGCATAAGCGTTCAGGAAAATGCCAGGCTACAAATTGCTTTTGAAATCAAAAGCACAAGGAAACAGATGTATTGTATCTACATATCCATTTGGAAGTTTATCCATTGGCAAAAGACCTTCAGAGAATACTCAGGATTATCACAGAGTTGCTATTCTGTAGTGAGCTAAGTGGCTTGAAAGGAACTGTACTGCAGCCCAGAAAATAAAAACAAGTCTACAGCATGGTTCAGAATTAATCATAATATAAACACTGTGCTCATTCTTACCGTCTAGTATCAACTCTAGTTGTGGTGGTTGTATCTAGTGGGGTTCTGGACTGCCTGTATTAAAACATTCAATGAAAAGTATCTGAGCATTTTTCTTTAAGAAGAAAATTCATTCTCTAATTTACCATTTAGAAATAGGTTTGAGAGGTGCAATAGAATACTGAGAATGGTGAAATTAGCGTGCTCCTTCACAAAAAGCTATACATTCATTTGTTATTACAGAAATATACATAGCCCTTCCATAGTAAGGTTGGAGAGAGCATTTCAATCGAAGGCAGTTTTCAGACTGCCACACCCACAACTCCCAACAACTTGGTAAAAACAAAACCAAAGCAGTTGAAATTTGTCCATAAGAGAGTTAGTGGGTTGGTTGGTTTGTTTTAATAAATTTTGGGGTAAATCAGATATTCCATTTCAAGTTATGTAGTTGTATGTTTTTTGACTGGTTGAAGGTTTATTCAGCCTTGTACATACAAAACTCCACATTTTATATTCATACTTTTCATACATAATTTGTATGTGCAAAGTTTTTCTTTTTACTGAAAAAAGTTCACTATTTATCTATATGCAAGAATATATTTAAACAATTATAAGCAGTTCAACATCAGGCCCATGTGTTCATATAAGCTTTTGTGTTCGCATAAAACATGGCCAAGTTTGGGTGGATTTTCATAGGAAAAGGCTTATCGCTGACACAGGGCAACCCCCTACCAAATTTGAAGGCATTGCTCCAAAGCAGGGATCGGCAACCTTTGGCATGCGGCCCACCAGGGTAAGCACCCTGCTGGGCCGGGCCGGTTTGTTTACCTGCAGCCATGTCTGCAGGTTCAGCTGATTGTGGCTCCCACCGGCCGCGGTTTGCCGTCCCAGGCCAATGGGGGCTGCGGGCAGCGACAGGAGCTGAGGGATGTGCTGGCCACCGGTTCCCTCAGCCCTCATTGGCCCCCATCCTGCAAATATGTATGCACCTGCTTAAATTTATACACTGAGTTCAATTCACATAATTTTGCTTCCATAAATACAATTTCACTTAGAAACACTGAGATCACAATGTAATTTTTCAGAATAAAGATAACACCCACATCTTGTGTGTGTAAATATACACATTTTCAATAATTCATCCATATTTAACATTGAGATGTGAGCAGTTTCATTATTCATCAGACAGAAAGCAGATGCAGCTGTAGCATTAATAACTAAACATTTACTTGTTACATAACCAGCTAATTTTAGCACAAGTTTTTCTGAATTTCCTAAACACCTGCTACTGAGAGCTGATTCAGTGGAAGTTAAGGGTCCTCAGCACCTTGCAGGATCAGGTATAATAATAAAAAAACACCTAAATGCTATTCTTAGTTCTTACCCTTTGTTTTCCACAGTAACTGTGGCGTTCTTATAACCAGAGACTGGTGGTGGCATCCAAGACTGCCTGTTAAGTATTAATTAATAATTCAGTTATAGAGTATGTAGTGTTTAGTGGATGAACAGCAGTTTTAAAATCTATAGAATATTTTGAAAGGAGAATGTTAGAATCTCAGAGGTGATATGGAAAATGCTTATAACATTTCCTAAATTATTCTTCTTTTAAACTTATTTTCCAGTGCCTTCATAGCAACCACCATCTTGACACACCGTTCTGTTTACTCTGTTAGAGCATTTAATGCCAGTGGACATAAAGTGAAACCTTTAATTACAGTGGTGCCACCAATGTACAAAATACAATCTTTGGTCCAAGTTCTTCTTTGGTGCAGCTCAAGTGAAGTAAGAATTTAGCCTCTTGTGCCAGTAAAACAGGTCTCATGAGGGACAACCAGATGGGTCAAACCCCCAAGCCTAGCTGACAGATCTGGAAAGCTTGATGTATTTACATGGCCTCCATAACACATTCAGATTCTGCAGAAACTAAGTTTTCATTCTAACAAAAGTAAGTTTGTAGCCATCATTACTGTGAAGAAAAACCTTTCAAATGTGAACCGTGTGTAATTAATGTAGTGGTGTCTTCCCAAGTCTGCCGACAGCCTAAGGAAAATGACTGAGGGGAGTAAACTGTCTGCCCTCCATTAATCTCATTAGGGATGTTAATTCTAACACAACAACAATACTTTAATTTCAATGTCAACAATTTAATTGCTGAACATTTTAGTATATGGAATGGAGATGGAATTGGAGCAAAGCCAGAAGGGACAGAATTTGGGAGCTGCTGCCAGGAAGGTAATGCACAAGAAAATGAGTATCCACCAGCAGCCCATTTTAGTTAATAATTCAGTTGTCTGCTAGGGTGCCACCTGTGCAGGTTTTCCCAGAATCCCCCTTTTCTGAGGTAACTGTCCTGGGAAATCTGTAAGGGTACTCAGTACACACTGCCAGTTGTCCAGTTTAATAGACTCAGGATCCTACTGGGTGTCCCAGTCTTCTGAACCTTACAGGTGGCAACTCTGTTCTTTACTCCGTAACCAATTGTCTCCATCTCTCAGCTAATGCCATTGAAATCAAACAAGTTTCTAACCCTAATTTTTATCTATTATAGAAGACATTACTATTATTGTTCATTTGTAGTGCAGTAGTGTGTAGTGGCTCTAATCAAGAACCAGTGCTAGATCCCACCCAAACAGGCAGTAAAAAGAGAGTCCCTGCCCCACAGTGATCCAGTGGGGAATAGCCAGATAATGATAATTTTCAGGAGCAGAACTCTTTTTAAAAGAATTTCAAACTTGTGAGAGAAAGTTATTGTTCCAATATATCTTAGCACATTACTGATGGACAACGGCACTGTAGATATCCTCAGAGAGCAAAACAAAGGTGATATTGAATACCTTTTGTGCTTCACAGGAGATGCGGTGGTGGTGGTGGTTGATGTATTTGAAGGAGTCCAGGACTGTCTGTTAACAAAAGAGACTTAGTTTGTTTATTGTTTTTCAGTGAAGTTATGATTTTAATTGATAAACTAAGGAATGGGATCTTTGCTATCACGGCACTCTTTAAAGGATGGAATTATAAACAGTAATTGGTACAATTATAGCTACATATGTTGGCTACGATTTTCAAAAGTGATTAGTGATTTCAGGGGCCTCAGTTTTGGATGCCCAATTTAAGATACGTTGAAGGGGCCTTATATTCAGAGGGTATTCTGAAAAATCCAACTATTTTAAAGTGTTTCAAATTGGGCACCCAAAATCATTAGTCACTTGTAAAAATTTTGACCATTATATCCATCCATATCACTACACTACATTTTATAGCCACCAAAACATTAAAAAAATCTCTATTTTTCACATTTTGAATTGTATGTTTCTTAATCAGATACTATTATTGTGGCAATGCTGCATATTCTCGATTCCCTTCATCTTCATCAGGTGTGCCACAGTATGCATAGATCAGGAATGAGGTTATCCGTAACCAAGGCTATCAGTGAGGTTATCCGTAACCAAAGCTAGCAACCACCTCCATCAGCACTGGTTTGGTTTCAGATGCTTTATTATTATCAGGATGGAAGTTCAACAAAGTATGAAGCACATTTACTGAGGAATGCCGCTACAGGGTCAGCGATCATGTGGTCACCAAAAGCTCTGGAGTTGTAATAAGATCACCAATGATGGCCATAGACTGAATATCGAGCCAGACTATCTTAAAAACCAAGGTAGAGATCAATCTGGGTGGCACATGATTTATAAGAAGGCTACATCCTTTGGGAGTTGCCATGATGATGATGATGGATGATGAATGCTGTACATTTAGGTACATGCCTACAAGACTATTTGACATTCTACCCTACAGCGATTTCCTCATAAGAGGTTTGCATTTCATAAGTTATTGTCCTATTGTCTCAACTTTTGAACTAGTGAGGATAAATATAGTATGGAATCTATCACAATTCCTGTTATGAGCATTCATCAGGGGAATATGTGTAGAGGGCCAGTGCAAAGCCTATGTACCGTTTAAGTCCCATTATGAATCCTCTTTTGAATTTCCTCTAGGCATATTCAGAATTATCTCCAGCCACAACATAAAACCCAGTTTATATTATATTTCACATATCATTACCATACTGATTTACAACAAAGTTGTGAGAAATCTTAATACGAAAGCATAGTCTCACTTGCACTGTACATGTCATAGTCGCTCAGTTTCACTTTAAAATTATCTCACCACTTCCCAGGGTTATACTTACATGTACCATTTGGTTATCATAACCAACTATATTGGACATAATTTATCACTGATATAACTGACACTGAATGAAGTTGGACCAACAGGGAATTTGACCAATTGCATTTATAAATATAATAGCTGAGCTTTTTTCACCTTTATCTTCTTAAATGGAGACTTAAATTACTCATGTGCCAACAGTAATGTAGAAGGTATGTTTTCAGTGTTGTTCACCAAACACTAGTATATATTCAATGTGGTCATCCCTGACTCAACAAAAAATTTAGAACGGGTCAAAACTTTTTGCCAACGGAAAATTGGGTTTGAAGAAATGAAAATTTTCACAGAAAGTGTCTGGTTTCCTCCAAACTTTTAGATATTTTTCTTTGAAAAACCAAACACCTCCAACCCAATTTTTTTTTTAGTTTTCAGCTGCCAAAAATTCTTTCAGTTTTTAAGTTTTCATTTGTTCAACAAAGTCAGAGTTTTCTGCTGAAAAGTTCGATTAAAAATTTTTTTACCTAAATAAAAAAAAAATTCTCACCAGCTCTGAAATCTTTGTCACATCACACACCATTGTTTATGCTCTCTATTCATCCTTGATATAGGCATCGCTAATAAAATAACAGTAATAAGAATGTCTAAGGATATTTTTAAGGGTTAGCACGTCTCAGACTCTTACCTGTTAGTTGTCCTATTATCTAAGGGTGGGGAATTATTCGCTTTATCGGCATCTCTTGTGTCTGAAATTCTGTATAGAAATACAGAACGAAATTCATTTTCACAAAACATTTAGATTAGAATCATGTCTTTAAAAATACACTAAGAATAAAATGGCAACATCAACTATTACTGGGTGAGGCTGCATAGCTTATGACAGCCAGTACATGATGTTGATGAGTAAGAATAGTATAGTAACTGAACCAATACACATAATTTCAATGCATACATGTGACTAAAAACAGATTATAAACTATGTCCAAATTCTGAATGGTTAAATATCCTGTAACTACCACAGTCGTCATTAAAATGAAATGATTAGAATTTTTCCTTTAAACTGGCTGTGACTACTATTAAGGTCAAACTGTTAGAAAGTATTTTGATGAGGCAGTACTGTATATTTATAATCAACTTGCTCTTCCACTGTCCCATGAGAGGTACAATGTTCTTTCATGATGGCTTTTACAGATCAATGTGTTTTGAAAAAACTCTAGTACAGAATCAGTGATGGAACAGACATGTGACCTTCAGGAGTAACATTAGCCAAAGAGGTTAGATCATTTGTACTTAATATTGATTTTATTCAGCCATTAGATTTGCATTAAGGATCAAGCACATGACTTTTCATGCCTTTTATGGATTCTATAGTCATTGCCTAAAACTTTTCCAAACTGTTAGTGAATTCACTATTAGGATAAGAGAGCATTTTTATCTTTCACTAAAGTCTGAGTATCACAAATATTCTAGCAGAACTGATAACATTTACCAAGTTCTATCCTCATTCCATGTGTGGAACTCTCTTTGGTATCAACAGGAGTTCTGCACAAAGATCAAGTGTACAATATATACTTTAAGGTTGATTATAAACACTAAGTTGGGGTTGTTTATCTTAAGTGTTTGGCTTAAATAACTGAAAGCAGTTGAAGAGCTCTGAAGAAAAAACAATTCCTGAAGAAGAGCTATGTGGCACACAAAAGCTTCTTTCTTTCATGAGCAGAAATTGCTCTAATAAAACAAAGGCTCTCAACCTTTTTCTTTCTGAAGTCCACCCCAACATATTATTAAAAACACCATGGCCCACCTGTGTCACAATAACTGGTTTTCTGCATATAAACGCCTGTGCTGGCATTACGAGGTAGCAAGCAGGGCAATTACCTGGGGCCTTATGTGACAAGGGCTCTCACAGAGGTACATTGCTC
This sequence comes from Gopherus flavomarginatus, assembly GCF_025201925.1. Taxonomy (NCBI): domain Eukaryota; kingdom Metazoa; phylum Chordata; order Testudines; family Testudinidae; genus Gopherus; species Gopherus flavomarginatus. Next base: position 289,855,106 of record NC_066617.1, read on the forward strand.
AGTTTCAAGCTCGGGTGGCGGAGCTTAGGGCTTAGGCTTCAGCCCCATATGGCAGGGTTTTGGTTTTCTGCCCTAGACCCCAGAAAATCTAATGCTAGCCCTGGTTGGTGGCCCCCCAGAATGCTGCTCGTGGCCCCCCAAGGGGCCTCAAACCCCTGGTGAGAATCACTGCAATAAAAGATATCTCACCCATTTTTCACAGACAAATGATTGTCAGTCAAGACCCATTTATTTAAATACAAAAATGAAAATAATTACAGGTTTTTTTATAAAACGGAGTGCCTGTCCAGTGCAATAGACACAGAACAATAATTAGCCATGCTCAGTAAGAGAACTACTAATCAGATGTCACTGACTGAAACAAAGAATTACATATTCTGCCTTCAGATACACATGTGGGGCACCGATTGCTTTCAGTAGAAATTCGTGCATAGCCATTCCAGGCCGCAATTTGTGCAATGTGTTTTCTAGATTTTTTTTAATTCTTAAAATTAGATATGTAAGTAGTTCAAGTTGCTCATGCCCCAGGCAATTCGTGACTGTAGCCTGCAGTTATTCAGAAGACCACTAGAGGTCTCACTAAGCTTGCTAACATTACAGGGGCCATAGGGATGAAAAATTCTTTAAGTAATTCTCAACCAGCTGTTATTCACTGAGACTTACACCCTTGTCCTTCATTCTGCTTTTTATTGAGGACACTGCAGAAAATTCCAGATCTACATCTTTAATTTCCCTAGTGTTACTGTCTCGACATTTCTGTCTCTCAAGCCAACAACAGAGTGGAAGACTGAGGTTGGCATGAGTGTTCTTTTTATTTATTTCAAGACTCAGATATCATAGAAGGCAATTGTTAGTGTTTATTCTTCACCACATCAGTTTTGGAGTCAGTAATAGTTTGTACAAAGAAGTAAAAGCATAAAGATCATCATGATGAGTAGCTGATTTTAAGGCATGTCTTCCACCTCTTCCCCACATATCTAATTAGTTCTCAATAAGAAGGGAGAAACAATCTGGGTAAAATAAGACACGTCCCTTTCCCCTTCACTTCTCATAAATAAAGTAGGGGTTTATGATACATTGTGGGAGGGAAGTGTAGGGACTCGGAAGGAATGGGAAATTTGGGTGAGGCTTCTTCAATTTGAATGTTTGAGGCTGGCCCGTTGCTAACTCACGTACATGACAGAGACTGTATTTGCAGGCAGAAATGTTGTATATATTTATATGTCACACAGAGGACCCAATTCTCCACTCACTTGCATGCGAGTAAATCAGCAGGAATTCCATTTACAATACTAGGAAATCCCTTTTTATAGTAGAACCTATTCAGTGCTACAGACACAGAATAATAAAAATAGGAACTCCCTTTTGAAGGTGAATACAAGTCTAAACATCAACATAAACTTATGTGCAAACTGGTACACCATTCTGCTGCCTAAATGCTTTCTGGACACAGAACTATGCAACCAATATATCACTCCTCACATAGGTGCTGATTCCGTGGGTGCTCTGGGGCTGGAGCACCCACGGAAAAAAAATTAGAGGGTGTTCAGCAGCCACCAGCAGTCCCACAGATCAGCTCTTCCCTCCCACGCCTCCTGTGTGTCGCAAATCAGCTGTTCAGCAGCATGCAGGAGGTGCTGGGGGGGAAAGGGGGAGGAGTGGGACAGGAGGAGGTTGGGGAGGGAATGGGAAGAGGCAGGGCAGGGGCAGAGCGGGAGCGGGAAGAGGTGGGGCAGGAGTGAGGGCTTAGGGGAGGGGTGGAGTGGGTCCAGGGTCCAGGGCAGAGCAAGGGCAGGGCCTGGGGCAGAGCAGGGGTGGGAAGAGGTGGGGCAGGGTGTGGCTTGAGGGAAGGGGTGGAGTGGAGTGGGGTCTTGGGCAGAGCCAGGGTCGAGCATCCCCCAGGAACAGAGGAAGTCAGTGCCTATGCCTTCTCAAGACAAAAGATCTTGGAGGGAAAAATACACATACAGTAGTTTAAAAAAAAAATCAGACTACCATGGTATAAATGCAAAAGTTAATATGCCACTCATTTTACTTGTTAATACTTTTCCTTTTGTAGACAAAACATATACAAAACACCACTTGCATGAAAATGACAAAATATTGTATATAAGAATATGCTACCTGTCTAAAGTAGTATCAGATCTGTATTGGCCGAGTAAAACTTTCTGATCTTCCTTTTCATTCAAGTTACTGTTATAAAGAAAAATTAGTTAGATGTAATTAAAAACAAACTATTTTTAAAGTTTGCATTTGTTTGTAAAAATGACATTCTAAATAAGCATATATACAAATGTATTTTAACATTTTTATTCATTTGATCAAAATGAAAACAATATGCAAGTGTTGATGTAAGACACTATGCAGTACTCCAATATATTCAGAGTTAAAGGCCAGATCCTGTTCCCATTGAAGTCGGTAGGAGGTAAGTAAGTAATGATAATGGGAGGAAGAGCAGGGTCAAATTGAACAAAACAAGTTCTTTGCATAAACAGGACTTTAATGTGTGTATTTTCCTTTATCTCTGGCAATACCATTTGACAGATGTATAGACACACTACTTACTGTACCTGTGTAAACTATCTTGAGATTTGTATTGGTTAAGCACAACTCTGCCATAGTTTTCATTAGTACTGCAATTAAAAAAAAAGTCAGATCTTTGGTGAAAATCAAATTCTTTAAACAAAGACCAATTTCTTGACAACCATTTATGTCTTGACTCATATCTAACACCAGTTTTAAACCATTTTAACTCCACTGACAGCAGCTCTTGTCTATACGCTCTTTGGAATGGGGACTGTCTCTTACTATGTATTTGTATGGTGCCTAGCTCAATGGATGCCTGAACTTGATTGCCGCTTCTAGGCATTATAGTAATACCAATCATAATAATAGGGCACCACAGTAGGTTAAAGTATTGGTCCTGATGCAATTAAGTTCCTTAAATGAATGTCAACATTAAATGATTGGCATTTTTCCAGACATGGAAAATCAGGTGTTCCAGTAATCAAAGTATAAGGGAATGTCATCTTGAGCCCATCCTGTGAGGTGCTGAGCACATCTAGCAAGATGCTGTGCACCCCAAGCTCCCACTGTGGTAACAGTGGAAGTTAAGGATGTTAACAGCTTGCAGGAGGCGTTCAGCAGCACCTCAGGTTTGGGTCAATAGTGATTTTATAGTGAAATAAATGCAAACCCACTTGCTAAAGCATTACTCTTGCAAAAAATTAGATAATAGAATAAATTTAAAAAAAACCCAGAAGTGTATGTTAACCTGCAGTCAGGGAAAATATATTGCATATGATCTTTACTGCCTGAACTGAAATTAATTCTTTCCTTACCTCTCCTCCTCAGGTCTTTTCTTTATCCAGCTGCTATCCTGCAATAGCGTCCTTCGCTTGCTGTTGTCATCATGAACAATCTGTTGTCTGCTTTTCCCTGTAAGAGTGGGACTCTTTGTATTTATCAATGCAGAAGCACAGCTATTGAAAAAACTATGCAATAAATGTCTAAAACTTAGAATAGCATTAGAAATACTTGTTTTTCTGAGAAAGTTTGCAATATACCTATATATATTTATGGCACAAACTGAATCTTTAGCTATTACACATGAAGATCAAGGCTTCTTTAATATCAGTATGTTAAGCCACACATGCAGTCGTTCAGCGGGTCATTTGGGTGTTAGAAGTTACCTTCCTAAGTATTCCATGTTTTACCAATAATTAACCTGCTGTGCTACAAGCAGTGTAGAAGTCCCTGAATCCCACTTTACCCATTTGAATTCACAATTTGAGCTTAGAAATCAACAGCTTGATTTACTTCTGAACACAAATAGAGTTGATTTGATGAGTGAATTAGAAAATATCCATTAATGTGTTACAAACATGCAAAATAGCCTTAACGAACAGTCTTAGTGCCTGGTACACTGAAGAATATTAGTTCACATGATCCATGAGAACATATTCTCAGTGTATTAGACAGCCGTGAATAATTGTGCTTTTAGTGGTAGTTTGGCCCCAGGGGAAAATCCTTCCTGTTCGTTCTTAAGACTATTACAGCTACACCTCTACCTCGATATAACGCTGTCCTCGGGAGCCAAAAAATCTTACCGCGTTATAGGTGAAACTGTGTTATATTTACCTTGCTTTGATCCACCGGAGTGCGCAGCCCTGCCCCTCCCCATCCCCTGAGCGCTGCTTTACCGTGTTATATCCGAATTCGTGTTATATCATGTTGTGTTATATTGGGGTAGCGGTGTATATCCTTTTCTCCCTATCTGAGCTCCTTACCATCACTTTGTTTTCTACCATTACTGCACCTTCCCTTTAATTGTGTGTTCAGCTGCAGTGGAGGCTCAATCCTGCAGTCATGACACATGGAAACTCCTTTTGAAGCCAAGTTGGAGGTGACAAATTAGATATATGACGTGTTGTCATAAACAGATAGCTAAGGGTTAATGTCTCTTTCACCTGAAGCACCTGACCAGAGGACCAATCAGGAAACCGGATTTTTTCAACTTTGGGTGGAGGGAATTGAGTGTCTAAGTCTTTTGTCTGTCTGCCTGCTTTCTCTGAGCTTTGGAGAAGTACTTTCTACTTTCTAGTCTTCTGTTTCTAAGTGAAAGGACAAAGAGATCAGATAGTAAGTTCTATGGTTTCTTTTCTTTGGTATTTGCATGAATATAAGTGCTGGAGTGCTTTGATTTGTATTCTTTTTTAATAAGGCTGTTTATTCAATATTCTTTTAAGCAATTGACCCTGTATTGTATCATCTTAATACAGAGAGACATTTGGATGTATTTTTCTTTCTTTTTATATAAAGCTTTCTTTTAAGACCTGTTGGAGTTTTTCTTTACTTCAGGGAAATTGAGTCTGTACTCACCAGGGAATTGGTGGGAGGAAGAAGTCAAGGGGAGATCTGTGTGTTGGATTGCTAGCCTGATTTTGCATTCCCTCTGGGGGAATAGGAAAGTACTTTTTGTTTTCAGGATTGGGAACAGAGAGGGGGAGTCTCTCTGTGTAGTTTCACAGAGCTTGTGTCTGTGTATCTCTCCAGGAGCACCTGGAGGGGGGAAGGGAAAAAGGAATATTTCCCTTTGTTGTGAGACTCAAGGGATTTGGGTCTTGGGGTCCCCAGGGAAGGTTTTTCAGAGGGACCAGAGTGCCCCAAAACACTCTAATTTTTTGGGTGGTGGCAGCAGGTACCAGGTCCAGGCTGGTGGCTAAGCTTGGAGGTTTTCATGCTAACCCCCATATTTTGGACGCTAAGGTCCAAATCTGGGACTAAGGTTATAACACGTGTACATATGAGACCCTCATTAAGGACACGAATTTACTCAATAAAATTGGAGTGCTAAGAAACAATGGGTTCTGCACCCTTTCTTTTGGGAAGCCTATTGGATTACTATATCGTGCCTAGCCTCTGAGCACCACAGAAAAAACACTTCAAAACTCCTTGCTTCACTCAAAATGCATGTGAGCAGATATAACTAAATGTCATTCAGATTGAAAGTATATGGTTATGCCCTTTGTGTTTGGAAAGACATATCACTTCACAAACAGAGTACACACAGTCAGTATTGTTTTCATTTGTCACACCAGTATTTTGCTCTGACTTGTGAAAAAAGGAAGCCAAGTTCCTTTTATTCATGAAATTCAAGTGTAGTGACAAGTATGAAGAACCACAAATACATAGGCCAGATAGAGGAAATGCAACACCGCAAAGGAGATGATTGTTTGTTTTAAGGGAGAGAGCCTGGAGTACGTTCTTCAGAAATACTTTCCTTAGTGAAAAAACAATGTCAGAGTACAAAGATGGAATTCTATATTACGTTTAAAATCAAGAAAAGACTGCAAGCCATAACATGTCCTCTATCATTTTCTGTGGTTCCCTGTAGGATGACTGGGATGTTCACATGCAGAATCAAGGACAGATTTTTGTCACTGGACCAGTGATGTTACCAATATTTTAATATGAGCTTCCAAAAATGTCTCCCTAATTTCTCCTTCTCTTGCGCTGTGGTATATCCTTTGTCCCATGCACTTAGAGTCATAGGTTTTTAAGGCCAGAAGGAGTCATTATAATCATTTAGTTCAGGGATTGGCAACCTTTGGCACGTGGCTCACCAGGGTAAGCACTGTGGTGGGCAGGGCCAGTTTGTTTACCTGCTGCATTCGCAGGTTCAGCCGATCGTGGATCCCACTGGCCGCAGTTCGCTGTCCCAGGCCAATGCGGGAAGCAGCGTGGGCCAAGGGATGGGCTGACCACTGCTTCCCACAGCCCCCATTGGCCTGGAATGGCAAACCACGGCCAGTGTGAGCCGCGATCGGCCGAACCTGTGGACACAGCAAGTAAACAAACAGCCTGGCCTGCCAGGGTGCTTACCCTGGCGGGCCGCATGCCAAAGGTTGCCAATCCCTGATTTAGTCTGACTGCCTCCTAACACAAGCCAAAGAACCTCACCCAATAATTTCTGCAGCAAGCCCATAACTTCTGTTTGAGCTATAGCATATCTTTTAGTAAGATATCCATTTTTCATTTAAAAACTTCAAGTGATAGGGAGTCCAGTGCATTTCTACATAAGTTGTTCCAATAGTTAACTATCCCCACTGTTAAAAATCTACACCTTAATTCTTGCAGAGTGGAGGGGTGAAGGAGTAGGAAAGGTATTCATTTTTTTTCCATTTAAACATTTTTTTCCTCATAGCTACAGTCAAAGATGGAGGCAGCAATAATTAGCAATCAAACCTATATTAAATTCACTTGCTATAAAATGTATACTTTGCTCAGTGTATTGATAATATAGCATAGTATTCTGTAGTATTGTGATGGACATGGAATAACAATAGGCAGGCAGACAAATGGAACTTCCTACATTTGACAACTGAGGATGGAGGTTTGAAGCCTTTATAAAGGGAACTGTACACTCTCCCCCTCCAAGTAATTTTTTTTAATACCTTACATCTGGTGCAAAACGTTTACTCTTCAAAATTATTTTTATAAGCTGTCATGGTATTTTATCCCCAATTTGAACCTTAGAGTCCAGAAAATTGGGGTACCAGCATGAATTCCTCTAAGCTTAATTACCAGCTTAGATCTGATACACTGCCACCACCCAAAAATATATATAGTGTTTTGGGGCACTCTGGTCCCCTCAAAAACCTTCCTTGGGGACCCCAAGACCCAAATTCCTTGAGTCTTACAACAAAGGGGAATAAACCATTTCCCCTGCTTCTCCTTTCTTCCTCCCAGATCTTTCCCGCCCTGGGTACACTAGGAGATCACCATGATTCAAACTCCTTGACTCACAACACAGAGAAATTAGGTTTGTTTCCCCCACTCTTCTCTCACCAATTTCCTGGTAAGTACAGACTCAATTCCTTTGAGCCTCAACAAGGGGAAAAAAATCAAACAGATCTTAAAAAGCAAAACTTTTAATAAAAAGAAAGAAAAAAAGTAAAAGTTGTCTCTGTAATTTAGATGGTAAAAGTTACAGAGTCTTTCAGCTTATAGACACTAGAGAGAAGCCCCCCCCCAGCAAAATACAATTTAAAATACTTCCAGCAAACTACACATTTGCAAATACAGAAAACAATTAAAAGACTATAACTGCCTTTCCTACTTAATACTCACTATTTTGAATATATAAGAGACTGTAGCAGGGAGATTGGCAAGATTGGTTGCACGTCTAGTCCCTTTCAGGACCCAGAGAGAACAAAGCAAAACCAAAAAACACAAACAAAGGCTTCCCTCCACCGAGATTTGAAAGTATCTTGTTTCCTGATTGGTCCTCTGGTCAGGTGTTTTTGGTTCCCTGTTTGTTAACTCTTTACAGGTAAAAGAGACATTAACCCTTAACTATCTGTTTATGACATAAGCCCCAAGCCTAAAACCCATCTTCAGCAAGAATGGGTTAGCAGTATCCAAAAGGAAGAACTCCATCGGAAATAAGGAAATCTTCCCAGCACTCCCTTCATATTGGTAGCATAATTTTAGCAAAGGACCCCAGCAAACCTTTTCCAACACATTTAAGGTTCTGCTCTAAAGTAAGTTACAGTCTCACACGTCTCTAAAAATCTGCTATTACGCATAAGCACAAGCATAGATGTGGTGTTTTCAAGATGCACATCAATATATACCCACATCTCTAAAAATCTGCTATTACGCATAAGCACAAGCATAGATGTGGTGTTTTCAAGATGCACATCAATATATACCCACGTCTCTAAAAATCTGCTATTACGCATAAGCACAAGCATAGATGTGGTGTTTTCAAGATGCACATCAATATATACCCACATCTCTAAAAATCTGCTATTACGCATAAGCACAAGCATAGATGTGGTGTTTTCAAGATGCACATCAGTATATACCCAAGAGTACATCAAGCCTAGTGTGTGGAACATTCATTTCTCCCTAGTGGCACATCATGAAAGTAAAATTACTCCAAAAGTCCATTTTGGATTTTTTAATACTTCTTAATTTAATAATCCAATTAACTTGAAATGAAGCCCCATCTAGAGGCAGCAGCTAAACAATATGCATTTAGTGTTTGCCTGTAATACTGCAGTGCAAATAGTTTACTGTTAATGTGCGTTTCTACTGCATGCGTGGCCCTATCTGCATCAAACTGTATCTGTACGGATCAAGTCAAGAATGAAATATATTAATGTGCTTATACAGATTTAATGTATATATTTTGCTGCAGCTTGTCCTTAGCCCTTGAGCAAGTACAAAAGGGAGGGGAGGATACAAGGAGCAGCCTTTAATGCATCTGCAAAACTGAGCTGTCAGCTTTACATGGCACCGAGCACATGCTGCAGCCATTTCAAGCATGTAACGGGGGCTTTGCTCCACAAGAATTCCTGTTTGAGGCGTTCTCCTTTATGTAGTGAGGTTCCCTACTATCCACTATGGATGCTCTATGGCAATGCAGCAACAAACAGAGATTTATATTTCAGTTATTTAAAATGGCAGTATAAACATATTTGCTTAAAACCAAGGAAAATATTTTAATTAAGGCTGTCAATTGATCACAGTTAACTCAAGCAATGAACTCAAAGCAAATTAACTTGATTAAAAAAATTAATTGCAATTAATCACAGTTTTAATCGCACTGTTAAACAATCATAGAATGCCAATTGAAATTTGTTATAAATCGTTTTGGATGTTTTTCTACATTTTCAACTATATTGATTTCAATTACAACGCAGAATACAAAGTGTACAGTGTTTTGTTTTTGAGCGCTGTTATGTAACAAAAAAATTCTACATTTGTAAATTGTACTTTCACGATAAAGAGATTGCACTACAGTACTTGTAAGAGGTGAAGTGAAAAACACTATTTCTTTTATCCTTTTTACAGTGCAAATATTTGTAATAAAAAATAGCAATATAAAGTGAGCAGTGTGCACTTTGTATTCTGTGCTGTAATTGAAATCAATATATTTGAAAAATGTAGAAAAACATGCAAAATATTTAAATAAATGGTATGCTGTTACTGTTTAACAATGTGATTAAAACTGCGATTAATCATGATTTTTTAAAAATCTCATGATTAATCGTGATTAACTTTTGTAATTGTTTGATGGTCCTAATTTTAATAGATATGGGGAAGTAAGACGCCTGTTTAGCTTTTGCTTGTTTTGAAGCTGGTGTGGGACGAAGCCTTTTCTGAGGTTCTGAAACGTTCAGCTATGAGTCTTTCCATGGCTGGGTTCTGATCCTGCTTACAATGTAGCCAGTGGTAAAATTGTAACTGATGTCCATTTTCATAGGAGAGGACCCTAGGTGTCCAGCCAAAACCAGAACCTGAAGTGCTTGAAATCTTTTAAGATTTTTAACGCAATTGTGTCAAATGCAGAAGAATAGGCGTCATTAGGCTTCTAATAAGCATCTGGACATTTATCCAAGCAGAACCCAAATGCCCAACCTTTTGCCACCAGTCTTTTCCTAATCACCATCCATATTTCTCCTTTCTAAGGCATTATTACAGACAGGGTTGACAGTAACAAAAATCTTGCCTGATAACCACCAATCAATTATATCATCTTTCCTTCTGTCCTGTCTTCCCAAGTCCTCTTTCTCCAGTCTCTCCCTCTCCAACAATCTGAAATTACCAGGTGTACTGGGGAGAGGGACAATGTTGCAGGGAGTAAGCCTGCCCTTCCCCTTCTCTCGCTGCAAATCCTTAGCCTGCTGTGCTCACACTGCCTGTTCTCTCTGATTCCCTCAACAGCAGCTGAGCATGTCCCCAACTATGCTGCTCCTTGGTCTCCAGGGTAACCACAGGCACTAATGCCAGCGGAAGCCATGCTCTAGCCCTGCTGTTTCCCTCCCCCACTCCTCCCTTGTGTGGTGCTGGTATTCCCAGCACTTCAGACAGAATGAAAATGCTGATAAGGATCAAGCAGCACCGCTGCCTCCACCTCCCAAACCGGTCCTCACATGCATTGCCTAATCAAATAAGTAGTCCGCCATTGTTCTAGGGTGGGCAGCATGCAGTCTGATTTGAAACTGTGTTGAAATAAGAATATGGAGGGCACAATGGCACTTGGATTAAGTTCACATACCGCATACATGCAATGAAAAGGGCTTGTTATGCTTTAAATACCCTGAAAGTAACAGCATCTACATACCACTTTGATTAGGGGATGATTTTCCTGTGGTGAAGGTCGACATTTTATTCAGGGATGGATCCTCCTTTGGGATCTAAAAGAAAAAACATTAAAGAACAACACTGTGGTGAGATTAAGAATTAGCTACAAAGATGGTTAGAAATGTTTTGGATGGTGAAACATGCTGTATCTTGGAGGGTTTTAGCAGATTATAGTATTAATAGCTAGATTTCAAAAATTAAAAGCATCTTAATAAATACTCACTACAAACCAGAACCTTATCAAGAAATACCTGAGGTCTTCAAGGAGTCATGAAAGCCTCTCAGAGTCAGTGATATCAGTAGAATACGAATTGTCCAAACCTTAATACTAACCGTCTGATACATGAATTCATATAAACAAAAAAATAACATCTGAAATGTTGGGCTGCTGCAAATACTTCAAATTGTTTAATAATTTAGACATAATTTATTTAAAACTAAGCTAGCTTTCTACATCAACCAGCTGTAAAATGTGGAAAATAAGATGCTTGTCCTAAAGGAGAAGGATTCACAGGATCCTAGGATTCACAGGTTATTTTATTAGAATGATATTAGTGGGGCCGGGTCAGGATAGTTTGTGCAGGAGGATTTGGATGTTGGAGAAGAGAAAAAAACTGCCATTCCCTTCTGTTACATGTTCTGTGTTTTAAGATGTTGGGTTGTTTTTCTTCCCCTTCTCCTCTCTTTTTCCCCTTGCTTCAGTCTTCACTTTCTTTCCTCTTCCCTCTCCAGCTCTCACCTTTATAACTTCTCCTCTTCTCTCTATCACAATCATTCCCTCTCTCAGTCCTTTGTCTTCCCCTTGATCCCTTCCATTCTGGGACCTGATCTATCACTCGCTTATGCCAGTTTTACACTGAGGTAAGCAAGTAGTGAATCAGGGCCTATATGTGGAGGGGATGTTTGCTGGAGGACTTTATTAGAGGTCTGGTGGCAACATTTTTTTTTCTTCAACATATTCATTAATGATCTTGATGATGGGATGGACCGTACCCTCAGCAAGTTCGCAGATGACACCAAGTCGGGGAGAGAAGTAGATACGCTGGAGGGTAGGGATGGGATCCAGAGTGACCTAGAGAAATTGGAGGATTGGGCCAAAAGAAATCTGATGAGGTTCAACAAGGACAAGTGCAGAGTCCTGCACTTAGGAAGGAAGAATCCCATGCAGTGCTACAGGCTAGGGACCGATTGGCTAAGCAGCAGCTCTGCAGAAAAGGACCTGGGGATTACAGTAGACTAGAAGCTGGATATGAGTCAACAGCGTGCCCTTGTTGCCAAGAAGGCTAATGTCATATTGGGCTGCATTAGTAGGAGCGTTGCCAGCAGACTGAAGGAAGTGATTATCCTCCTCTGTTCAGCACTGGTGAGGCCACATCTGGAGTGTTGCGGGGCGGCCAGTTTTGGGTCCCCCACTACAGAAATGATGTGGACAAATTGGAGAGATTCCAGTGGAGAGCAATGAAAATGATTAAGGAGCTGGGGCACATGACTTATGAAGAGAAACTGAGAGAATTGAGCTTATTTAGTCTGCAGAAGAGAAAAATAAGAGGGGGATTTGATAGCAGCCTTCAACTACCTGAAGGGCGATTCCAAAAAGGATGGAGCTAGGCTGTTCTCAGTGATGGCAGATGACAGAACAAGGAGCAATGGTCTCAAGCTGCAGTGGAGGAGGTCCAGGTTTGATATTAGGAAACACTATTTCACTAGGAGGGTGGTGAAGCACTGGAATGGGTTACCAATTGAGATGGTGGAATCGCCATCCTTAGAGGTTTTTAAGGCCTAACTTGACAAAGCCCTGGCTGGGATGATTTAGTTGGGGTTGGTCCTGCTTTGAGCAGGGGGTTGTAATAACCTTAGTCCCAGATTTGGACCTTAGCGTCCAAAATCTGGGGGTTAGCATGAAAACCTCCAAGCTTAGTTACCAGCTTGGACCTGGTACCTGCTGCCACCACCCAAAAAATTAGAGTGTTTTGGGGCACTCTGGTCCCTCTGAAAAACCTTCCCTGGGGACCCCAAGACCCAAATCCCTTGAGTCTCACAACAAAGGGAAATAATCCTTTTTCCCTTCCCCCCTCCAGATGCTCCTGGAGAGATACACAGACACAAGCTCTGTGAAACTACACAGAGAGACTCCCCCTCTCTGTTCCCAATCCTGGAAACAAAAAGTACTTTCCTATTCCCCCAGAGGGAATGCAAAGTCAGGCTAGCAATCCAACACACAAATCTCCCCTTGATTTCTTCCTCCCACCAATTCCCTGGTGAGTACAGACTCAATTTCCCTGAAGTAAAGAAAAACTCCAACAGGTCTTAAAAGAAAGCTTTATATAAAAAGAAAGAAAAATACATCCAAATGTTCTCTCTGTATTAGATGATACAACACAGGGTCAATTGCTTAAAAGAATATTGAATAAACAGCCTTATTCAAAAAGAATACAAATCAAAGCACTCCAGCACTTATATTCATGCAAATACCAAAGAAAAGAAAACCATAGAACTTACTATCTGATCTCTTTGTCCTTACACTTAGAAACAGAAGACTAGAAAGTAGAGCTACTTCTCCAAAGCTCAGAGCAAGCAGGCAGCCAGAAAACAAAGACAAAAACACTCAATTCCCTCCACCCAAAGTTGAAAAAATCCAGTTTCCTGATTGGTCCTCTGGTCAGGTGCTTCAGCTGAAAGAGACATTAACCCTTAGCTATCTGTTTATGACACGCCCCCCAAATTGCAGACAGTGGGGAAGCTCACTGGCGGCGATTTCCTTCTAGAACTTGAAAATAAACAGATTAATACAACACATACACCTTTACATATACTCCTAAGTATATAACTAACAGACTTCTACATTTTAAGAACACTTTTTAACTACTGAATTCTGGGAAACTCTCACGGGAGAGTGCATCAGCAACTTTATTAGAAGCTCCTGTGATGTGTTGAATTTCAAAATCAAAATCTTGGAGAGCTAAACTCCAACGAAGAAGTTTCTTGTTGTTCCCCTTGGCAGTATGAAGCCACTTTAGTGCAGCATGGTCAGTTTGTAGTTGGAACCGCCGTCCCCAAACATATGGGCGTAGCTTTTCCAGGGCGTACACAATGGCATAGCATTCCTTTTCACTGACTGACCAGTGACTTTCCCTCTCAGACAGTTTCTTACTGAGAAACACGACAGGATGGAAGTTGTGATCTGTTGCTTCCTGCATGAGCACTGCTCCTATACCACGCTCAGATGCATCTGTGGTTACTAGGAATGGCTTGTCAAAGTCCGGGGCCCTGAGCACAGGGTCAGACATGAGCGTTGCCTTAAGTTGGGTAAAGGCCTTTTGACACTCATCAGTCCACTTAACTGCATTTGGCTGGGTCTTTTTGGTCAGGTCGGTCAGTGGGGCAGCGATTTGGCTGTAGTGGGGTACAAATCGCCTGTAGTATCCGGCCAAGCCTAAGAAGGATTGGACCTGCTTCTTGGACCGTGGGACAGGCCACTTTTGGATAGCATCCACCTTGGCCTGTAGGGGGTTTATGGTTCCTCGACCCACCTGGTGCCCCAGGTAAGTCACTCTGTTTTGGCCTATTTGACACTTTTTGGCCTTAACAGTTAGTCCTGCCTGCCTGATGCGCTCAAAGACCTTTTCCAGGTGTAGTAGGTGTTCGGGCCAGGAGTCAGAAAAAATGGCCACATCATCGAGGTAGGCAACTGCAAATTCTCCCAGTCCAGCTAGTAGACCATCTACCAGCCTTTGGAAGGTGGCGGGTGCATTACGAAGGCCAAAAGGAAGGACATTGAATTCATACACCCCCGCATGGGTGACGAATGCTGACCTCTCCTTGGCAGGTTCATCTAGCGGTACTTGCCAGTACCCCTTGGTTAAGTCTATTGTAGAGATGAACTGGGCACGTCCCAACTTTTCCAATAGCTCATCGGTACGTGGCATTGGATAGTTGTCCGGACGAGTTACAGCATTTAGCTTACGGTAGTCCACGCAAAAGCGTATTTCCCCATCTGGTTTGGGTACCAGAACCACTGGAGATGCCCATGCACTGGTAGATGGGCGGATTATACCCATCTGTAGCATGTTCTGGATCTCCCGTTCTATAGCAGCTTGGGCATGAGGAGACACTCGGTAGGGTGGGGTTCTGATTGGGTGAGCATTACCTGTATCAATGGAGTGGTATGCCCGTTCAGTCCGTCCTGGGGTGGCTGAGAACAATGGGGCGAAGCTAGTGCACAGCTCCTTGATTTGTTGCCGCTGCAGACGTTCCAGGGTGGTTGAGAGGTTCACCTCTTCCACGCCACCGTCTTTTTTCCCGTCGTAGTAGACACCGTCAGGCCACTCAGCATCATCTCCCTGGACTGTAAACTGACAAACCTGTAAGTCTCTGGAATAGAAAGGCTTGAGAGAATTAACATGGTACACTTTAGGCTTTAGTGAGGAATTGGGAAATGCTATGAGGTAGTTTACAGCTCCCAGGCGCTCTTGGACCGTGAAGGGCCCTTCCCATGATGCTTCCATCTTATGGGCCTGTTGCGCCTTCAAGACCATAACCTGGTCTCCTACCTTGAAGGACCGATCTCTGGCATGTCTGTCATACCAGGCCTTTTGCTCTTCCTGAGCATCCTTTAGATTCTCTCTAGCAAGGGCTAAAGAGTGTCGGAGGGTGCTTTGTAGGTTGCTTACAAAGTCCAGAATGTTAGTTCCTGGAGAAGGCGTAAACCCCTCCCATTGCTGCTTTACCAACTGTAATGGCCCCTTAACCTCGTGACCATACACAAGTTCAAATGGTGAAAACCCTAAACTGGGATGTGGTACAGCCCTGTAGGCAAACAGCAACTGCTGCAACACTAGGTCCCAATTATTGGAGAATTCGTTGATGAATTTTCGTATCATGGCCCCCAAAGTTCCATTGAACCTTTCCACCAGGCCATTGGTTTGATGGTGGTACGGGGTGGCAACCAAGTGATTCACCCCATGAGTTTCCCACAGTTTTTCCATGGTCCCTGCCAGGAAATTAGACCCTGAATCTGTAAGGATGTCGCAGGGCCAACCTACCCTGGCAAAGATGTCTGTTAGGGCCAGGCACACAGTGTTAGCCCTGGTGTTGCCTAGAGCGACTGCTTCTGGCCATCGGGTAGCAAAGTCCACTAAAGTCAGTACGTACTGCTTTCCTCTGGGCGTCTTTTTTGGGAAAGGGCCCAGAATATCCACAGCTACTCGCTGAAATGGGACCTCAATTATGGGGAGTGGCTGGAGAGGGGCCTTGACCTGGTCTTGAGGCTTTCCCACTCTTTGGCATACCTCACAAGACCGGACATACTTGGCAACGTCCTTGCCCATCCCCTCCCAGTGGAAGGACTTCCCCAACCGGTCCTTGGTTCTGTTCACCCCAGCATGGCCACTGGGATGATCATGGGCTAAGCTTAAGAGCTTCCCCCGGTACTTAGTTGGAACCACCAACTGTTTTTGCGGCTGCCATTCTTCCCGGTGTCCACCAGAAAGAATTTCCTTGTACAAAAGTCCTTGGTCTATAACAAACCGGGATCGATTAGAAGAGCTGAGAGGCGGTGGGGTGCTCCGTGCCGCTGCCCAAGCTTTCTGAAGGCTGTCATCCGCTTCCTGCTCAGTCTGGAACTGTTCCCTTGAGGCTGGGGTCACCAGTTTTTCCTCAGACTGTGGACTTGGGCTTGGTCCCTCTGGAAGCGATGTAGGTGATGGGGTTGTTTCCGTTGCTGGTGAACCGCTCTCCGCTGGTGCACCTGAGGGTATTTCAGGCTCTGGCTGAGCCTTTTGGGTATGGTTGTCTTTTGCTTTTGCCAGTTCTGGCTCGCTGGCGCCCTCTGGCGTTGAGTTTGAAGATGTGGTTGCACTTGCTGGTGCTGGTTGCTGTTCCAGTTCCGGGCCTGGGACTGGAGATGCTGTGGCTGTTTCAGTGGTAGGCATGGAATCCGGGTCCACTACCTCTGTCTGGGTCTCTGGTAACACAGACGGGGCCTCTGTGGACGGCTCAGGAACAGGAATGGGTCTGGAAGCTTGCCTGGTTTGGCTACGTGTAACCATTCCCACTCTCTTGGCCCGCCTCACCTGGTTGGCCAAGTCTTCCCCCAGTAGCATGGGGATAGGATAATTGTCATAGACTGCAAAAGTCCACATTCCTGACCAGCCTTTGTACTGGACAGGCAGTTGAGCTGTAGGCAAGTCTACAGCTTGTGACATGAAGGGGTAAATTGTAACTTTGGCCTTTGGGTTGATGAATTTGGGGTCAACGAAGGATTGGTGGATAGCTGACACTTGTGCCCCCGTGTCTCTCCACGCAGTAACCTTCTTTCCGCCCACTCTCAAATTTTCCCTTCGCTCCAAGGGTATTTGAGAGGCATCCGGGCCTGGGGATCTTTGGTGTGATGGTGGTGTAATGAATTGCACTCGCATGGTGTTCTTGGGACAGTTGGCCTTGATATGTCCCAGTTCATTACACTTAAAGCATCTTCCATCTGATGGGTCACTGGGCCGAGGTGAGTTACTGGAGACTGGTGAGGTTGAAGGGTAGGGTATCTGTGGCTTTACTTGGGTGGTATGTGGGGTCTTTGGCTGTCCTCGGTTGTAGGGTTTATGGTCTGTGTGCCCCCTGGGGTAATCGTTCCCCTTGACAGTAGCTTTCTTGCTTTCTGCCAGTTCCATCCATTTGGCTCCAATCTCCCCCGCCTCAGCGATATTCTTGGGGTGTCCATCTTGTATGTACCGTGTGATGTCTTCAGGAACACCATCCAAGAACTGCTCCATTTGTATGAGGAGGTTTAGTTCTTCCAAGGTTTGAATGTTGTTTCCTGTTAGCCAGGCCTCATAGTTTTTTGCAATGTAGTAGGCGTGTTTGGGAAATGACTCCTCTGGTTTCCACTTTTGGTTTCTGAAACGCCGACGGGCATGATCTGGGGTTATCCCCATCCTGTATCTGGCCTTGGTTTGAAAAAGTTTATAGTCATTCATTTGGTGCTTAGGCATTTCAGCTGCCACCTCTGCTAAAGGTCCACTGAGCTGTGACCTCAATTCTACCATGTACTGGTCTTCGGGAATGCTGTACCCAAGACAGGCTCTTTCAAAATTTTCCAAGAAAGCCTCGGTGTCATCACCTGCCTTGTAGGTGGGAAATTTCCTGTGCTGTGGAGCAATATTTGGCGCCGGGTTGTTAGGGTTGGCTGGCACATGCAGCCCAGCTTTTGCCAACTCCAGTTCATGTTTTCTCTGTTTTTCCTTCTCTTCATTCTCTTTTTGTTGTTTTTCCATTTCTTTTTGGTGCTTTTCCATTTCTCGGCGGTGGGCCGCCTCTCTTTCTCTTTCTCTTATTTCCATCTCTGTTTGTTTTATTTCCAGTTGTCGCCTGTGTTCAGCTTCTCTGACTTGCTCTTGGGCCTCAATTTTTGCCTTAGAAGTCATGATTCCTGTTTTCTTGTGTTGGGGTGCCCTCCGGTGTTTATCTTCTGAACTGCAGGTTCTCTGTTGCCTCCTGAAGTCTGCCTAGCAACAGTGTTTTTTGTCCTTTTCTCTCTCTAGCTAATGTTCAATGAAGGGAAACCAGAAAAACCACTTTATTTGCATGCCTATAAGTGCTGCTACTTGCCTCCTAATGGGAGGGCTATTGCATGACAAAAGACCCTTAACATGCAAGCCACAAACTGCCAGAGAGAGCAGAAAAAAAAAATTCTCTCTGGTTCCCTTTTAAAACCAACTGCTTCTCTCTGCTAAAAAAGCCCTTAGCAGAGAAAAGAAAAATATAATATTCCTACTGGCTTCTGGATTCTGTCTATCTCCCACCAGCTGCACACCATGTAATAACCTTAGTCCCAGATTTGGACCTTAGCGTCCAAAATATGGGGGTTAGCATGAAAACCTCCAAGCTTAGTTACCAGCTTGGACCTGGTACCTGCTGCCACCACCCAAAAAATTAGAGTGTTTTGGGGCACTCTGGTCCCTCTGAAAAACCTTCCCTGGGGACCCCAAGACCCAAATCCCTTGAGTCTCACAACAAAGGGAAATAATCCTTTTTCCCTTCCCCCCTCCAGATGCTCCTGGAGAGATACACAGACACAAGCTCTGTGAAACTACACAGAGAGACTCCCCCTCTCTGTTCCCAATCCTGGAAACAAAAAGTACTTTCCTATTCCCCCAGAGGGAATGCAAAGTCAGGCTAGCAATCCAACACACAAATCTCCCCTTGATTTCTTCCTCCCACCAATTCCCTGGTGAGTACAGACTCAATTTCCCTGAAGTAAAGAAAAACTCCAACAGGTCTTAAAAGAAAGCTTTATATAAAAAGAAAGAAAAATACATCCAAATGTTCTCTCTGTATTAGATGATACAACACAGGGTCAATTGCTTAAAAGAATATTGAATAAACAGCCTTATTCAAAAAGAATACAAATCAAAGCACTCCAGCACTTATATTCATGCAAATACCAAAGAAAAGAAAACCATAGAACTTACTATCTGATCTCTTTGTCCTTACACTTAGAAACAGAAGACTAGAAAGTAGAGCTACTTCTCCAAAGCTCAGAGCAAGCAGGCAGCCAGAAAACAAAGACAAAAACACTCAATTCCCTCCACCCAAAGTTGAAAAAATCCGGTTTCCTGATTGGTCCTCTGGTCAGGTGCTTCAGCTGAAAGAGACATTAACCCTTAGCTATCTGTTTATGACAGGGGTTGACCTAGATGACCTCCTGAGGTCTCTTCAATCCTAACCTTCTATGATTCTGTGAACATTATATTAGGACAGACCTAGGGGTGATCCCTAAGGGTATGTATACTCTGTTGTTGGGACCTTGTCTCGCAGCTCAGGTCAACAGACTCACACTAGTGGGGCTCGGGTTAGCGTGCTAAAAATAACTATGTAGACCATGTTTTGACATTTGGACTCGGGCTGGAGCTCAAGCTCTGAAGCTCAACCCATTCCTTAGGCTTCAGAGTCCTAGCTCCAGCCCAAGCCGGAATGCCCACATTGCTATTTTCAGCACAGTAGCATGAGTCTGTCAACCCAGGTGGCGAGACTCACTCCCAATAGTTGTGTAGTATCAGAGGGTAGCCGTGTTAGTCTGGATGTGTAAAAGCAGCAAAGAATCCTGTGGCACCTTATAGACTAACAGACGTTTTGGAGCATGAGCTTTCGTGGGTGAATACCCACTTCCTCAGATGCATGTAATGGAAATATCCAGGGGCAGGTATATATATGTGTGCTAGCAAGCAAGCTAGAGATAACGAGGTCAGTTCAATCAGGGAGGATGAGGCCCTGTTCTAGCAGTTGAGGTGTGAAAACCAAGAGAGGAGAAACTGGTTCTGTAATTGGCAAGCCATTCACAGTCTTTGTTCAATCCTGAGCTGATGGTGTCAAATTTGCAGATGAACTGAAGCTCAGCAGTTTCTCTTTGAAGTCTGGTCCTGAAGTTTTTTTGCTGCAGGATGGCCACCTTAAGGTCTGCTATAGTGTGGCCAGGGAGGTTGAAGTGCTCTCCTACAGGTTTTTGTATATTGCCATTCCTAATGTCTGATTTGTGTCCATTTATCCTTTTCCGTAGAGACTGTCCAGTTTGGCCGATGTACATAGCAGAGGGGCATTGCTGGCATGTGATGGCATATATTACATTGGTGGATGTGCAGGTGAATGAACCAGTGATGGTGTGGCTGATCTGGTTAGGTCCTGGTTCATTCACCTGCACATCCACCAATGTAATATATGCCATCACATGCCAGCAATGCCCCTCTGCTATGTACATCGGCCAAACTGGACAGTCTCTACGGAAAAGGATAAATGGACACAAATCAGACATTAGGAATGGCAATATACAAAAACCTGTAGGAGAGCACTTCAACCTCCCTGGCCACACTATAGCAGACCTTAAGGTGGCCATCCTGCAGCAAAAAAACTTCAGGACCAGACTTCAAAGAGAAACTGCTGAGCTTCAGTTCATCTGCAAATTTGACACCATCAGCTCAGGATTGAACAAAGACTGTGAATGGCTTGCCAATTACAGAACCAGTTTCTCCTCTCTTGGTTTTCACACCTCAACTGCTAGAACAGGGCCTCATCCTCCCTGATTGAACTGACCTCGTTATCTCTAGCTTGCTTGCTAGCACACATATATATACCTGCCCCTGGATATTTCCATTACATGCATCTGAGGAAGTGGGTATTCACCCACGAAAGCTCATGCTCCAAAACGTCTGTTAGTCTATAAGGTGCCACAGGATTAATAGTTGTGTAGACGTACCCTTTGGAGCTCATCAGCTGGCCTGCAGTTACTTCAGGTGTCCAGTCTGCTAAAGCTTACAAAAACCAGGAAAAAACAGTTGCCTGTAAGAATGACAAAGGAGTTCCCTGAAAACAAGTGACATATGGTTACCCTATTTATTTATACAATTTGAGATTGATGTGATTGAAGAATATAATGCAGAGTGGGATGTTCAAATGACAGGCAAGAGTCAGGGCAAGGGGAAGAAAGAGACTTCAGGGGGAGGTGGTGGGTGACAAAAAGTTCCTCAAGCTTGGAAAAAAATACTAAGGGCAACCCTGACAGTGTATTATTTAAAATTCATGAAAAGTAGCACTGACAAGAAATTGCATTTTTACTGCATTTTTACTTTTTCAATTGAGCTTTGCAAAGTCATTCAGTGAAAACGCTCAAGATTCCTGGCTTCATAATAATAATCAAAACAGCCAAGACTCTGATTAAAGCAAATGGAAATATTTAACAAGGTATTTGTAAAGACAAAAATCAGGTCTGAGTAAGAATATCTTTAAAACTTTCCTACATCCTTAATATCTCACAAATTAGTAAGGAATCTAAATTCCAACGTGCTGATATTAAATCACTAACAACACCCTTTCCCTCTTGACTTATCTGTTGGTACAAAGCATGCACTGGCACTCTGTAATGTACAAAATATGTGATTGCATTATTTAGTCCCCACCCAATAAAAATATGTTCAAAGCTCTGGTAAACCTATCTGATTCTGTAATAACTCATAAAATATCCTTTAAAAATTCTGCCAACACATTAAACAGAGATATCTGAATTATTCCAAAGACATTCAGTGTAAGTTATCATACAAGCATCACTAGTTAGCAATGAGTTTTTTGCATAATTTAGGGTACCTACATTGCTATAATCACATGAAAAGAAAGAACACAAGACAGATTCTGATTTAAAAACACACACACACACACACACACTGTGGCAACAGCTGACCATCTATTGCTCTTCATTTCATCCAATACTTGAATAATAATAGGAAGTTTGACATTTTGACAAGTTTAACAAGCACTCAGCTCTGGCAGTGCTTCTTCTGGGATAGCCCAGTTGTTTCTACAGAAAGGGATTGGGTTTATTTTCCAATATATATATATTTTTTTAAGGCAGTTAACCTTTGAAAGCTGAGCATATCTTTAAGAAAATGAAATCAACTATGGCCCCAACAATCTCAACATCATTTCGGAAAGGCTTATCCTTCTTAATTTTATAGATCTTCCATGATGTCAGGGTAATGCTGATGTAGGTCTTCATAATATGATACCCTTTCTTTTCCTACATGCTTTGATAAGCAGTGAAATAGTTAACAGTGTTGACTCTTAGTGTAGCGTTATTGTTACCTGTTTAGACTGAATGGGGCAGTTCATTTCAGAACTGTTGTCTCAGGCTCCCAGTGGCTGCAGTTCGCCGTTCCCAGCCAATGGGAGCTGCGGGAAGTGACAGCCTGCAGACAGTCAACATCAGCAAAATGTCTCATGACCCGCAATCAGATTACCCCAATGGGCTGCATGCAGCCTGCGGGCCATAGGTTGCAATATAAGATTTTTCTGCTCTACTCTCCAGCTTAGTCAATCAGGAACACAGGAATCAGTTATTGCGTACAGCTACATTTCAAGTAGGTGTAGTTTCCAGCTCCATACCTATGCTAGCTTTGATCGAGCTAGTACACTAAAAACAAAAGTGTAGTTGCAGCAGCATAGATGGTGGGATGGGCTAGTTGCCCGGGAAAGTACCTATGGTCCCGGGCGGAATTATACTCAGGCAGCTAGCTCAAGCCGCAGCCCATGCTGCCACAGCTACACTCCTATTTTTAGCACCCTCGTTCCATCAAAGCTAATATACATACACCTACTCTGTTTCATTCCCAACAAGTGAAGAGGAATGCAAATTAATTTGAACATGTGAATCTTTATGGACTACTCTGTCCATGTAGCTGAGTTCCTCCCAATCTAACTCCCTGGTGCTCCCTCTTCCATCCGTGTCTGTCAATAACCATCTCTCCAGGGAACATTGACCCTCTGACTTCATGATACACCTTCTCTCTGTCACAAACATTTTAACATAAACACTAAAAACAAATAATTGATGCCCAACCCCCACCCCACGTCCCTTCAATGAGATTTAGCTAGCACATTGCCAAGTTGGTGTCTTGTCTTTACGACAGACTCAGCTGGTTACAGTCTTTGAGATAGCTTGGTCTCCTCAACAGACAACTACACTGGGAGAGAGCTATCTCTGTCTTTGTCACCTGTCTCCTAGTCTGGCAAACTCTCTCTCTGACGAGTCTCCTCCCTCCCTCCTTGTGGGATTGGCTTTGGGATGGTTCTCTGTCTCTCCACTCAGTGACGATCTCTGTGTCTCTGCAGGCTCTCTCTGGGTGTTGTATCTGCTGATTTATAAGAGTCTTCTGTTCCTTCAGATCACTTGTCCCTCTTGCATAGATGTCTCATATGACCTGGATGCCTCTGCAGTCCTCACATCTTCTTTAGTCCACCCCTTTTGGTGTCTCTCTAAATGGTTAAAGCAGCAAAGAATCCTGTGACACCTTATAGACTAACAGACGTTTTGGAGCATGAGCTTTCGTGGGTGAATACCCACTTCCTCAGATGCATGTAGTGGAAATTTCCAGGGGCAGGTATATATGTATGTATATATATATATAATATATGCAAGCAAGTTAGAGATAATGAAGTTAGTTCAATCATAGAGGATGAGGCCCTGTTCTAGCAGTTGAGGTGTGAAAACCAAGGGAGGAGAAACTGGTTTTGTAGTTGGCAAGCCATTCACAGTCTTTGTTTAATCCTGAGCTGATGGGGTCAAATTTGCAGATGAACTGAAGCTCAGCAGTTTCTCTTTGAAGTCTGGTCCTGAAGTTTTTTTGCTGCAGGATGGCCACCTTAAAGTCTGCTATAGTGTGGCCAGGGAGGTTGAAGTGTTCTCCTACAGGTTTTTGTATATTGCCATTCCTAATATCTGATTTGTGTCCATCTCTACGGAAAAGGATAAATGGACACAAATCAGATATTAGGAAACAAAACCAGTTTCTCCTCCCTTGGTTTTCACACCTCAACTGCTAGAACAGAGCCTCATCCTCCATGATTGAACTAACCTCATTATCTCTAGCTTGCTTGCATATATATACCTGCCCCTGGAAATTTCCACTACATGCATCTGACGAAGTGGGTATTCACCCACGAAAGCTCATGCTCCAAATCGTCTATTAGTCTATAAGGTGCCACAGGATTCTTTGCTGCTTTTGCAGATCCAGACTAACACGGCTACCCCTCTGATTCTAAATGGTTAGCTTTTCACAGGAGTGCCTGTCTCCAGGGTCAGTAGGTCCTTGGCTGACCTGTCATACTCTACTGCCTGCTTTCTTTGATTATTGACCATCTACTCTCTGAGGTATCTCCATCTTTCTGTCTGCAATAGGTAGCAGGGTTTTGGTCCTTCATCCCATCAGTGCTTGCACAGGACTTTTTTGGCCATCTCACCATTACTCTGTGGGTATGCTAGGAAGGAGTTGTGGTGGTCAAACTCCCATACAAGCACAAACTCCTTGAATTCTTCCAAGGCAAATTGGGGTCTGTTGTCAATGACTACAGTGTCCAGAATGCCAGATCTTGCAAAGTGGGCCTTCAGTTTGCCAATCACTGACTTGCTTTTTTTCTCAGGCAGGGCATTGACCTCCCGGAAGTTTGAGTAGAATTCACTGTAACCAAGTACTGGTTTTCCTTGAAGGTAAATAAGTCCACTCCCACCTTTTCCTATGGTCAGATAGGCAGCTCACGTGGGTTCTTTCTACTGGTGGTTATCACACAACTAACAGGTATCATACCCTATTAACAAGGAGTCCAGTTGTGTATTCATTAATGGCCAATAAACATGCTTTCAAGCCCAACTAAAACAGCTGTTAATGCCCAGGTGTGAGGTATGTATTTTTTCCATGAAATCGTTATGTAACGAGGCAAGAAAAACAACTTTTTGCCCTCAAAATATGATTCCATTCCATCCACTCAGCACATCTGTATTTTGAAAATATGGTTCTGCTCCTGCCAGTGCTTGTTTTTTGTCTTCTGGTCACCCTCATAATATTGCTTTCTGGACTGCCTGCAGTCATAGAGCCTCTTTGATTTCCATCAGCTTTGCTGTTGAAACTGGGTGGTAGTTGGAGCTAGCATGTTAATGGATTCAATGCCCTCATCCCTTTCCCTCAACTTACTCATGCAGGGTATATATTCACTGCTCAAGGTGTTAGCTAACGTCAATAATTGCCCTGGACAATATTGGATCTCTACCTGGCAGCACTAGAGGTGCATCAAGATGCACTACAATCTCTTTGGAGCACTGAGAAGGGGCTTTGCCATGATTGTCTCTAGGAATTTGTAGTTGGATTGCACTATTACTAGCTGAGCACAGAAGTACTCTGGCTGGCCAGTCTTTAGCCAGGGTCCAACATGCAGAACCCAAAGCAGTTGGTTTCTTTGTCTCCTCACATGAAAGATACCAAAATTTCTCTCTCTCTCTCCTTATTTCTACCAAAGTTCAATGACCTTTGTAACAGACCTAGGCCAGTGTGGTACAGGAGTCTGGTAGAGGGCAAATATACTAGTCACTGGATGAGTAGTTTTCTGTTCCCTGAGTGACTAGAGCAGGGGCTGCACTGGAGTAATCAGGAACCTGCTAGAACCAATTAAGGCAGACAGGCTGATTAGAACACCTGCAGCCGATCAAGGCAGGCTAATCAGGGCACCTGGGTTTTAAAAGGAGCTCACTCCAGTCAGGGAGGGAGGAGCTAGAGGAGAGGAAGTGTGTGTGAGGAGCTGGGAGCAAGAGGCACAAGGAGCTGAGAGTGAGAGGCTGTGTTGCTGGAGGACTGAGGAGTACAAGCGTTATCAGACACCAGGAAGAAGGTCCTATGGGGAGGATAAAGAAGGTGTTTGGAGGAGGCCATGGGGAAGTAGCCCAGGGAGTTGTAGCTGTCATGCAGCTGTTACAAGAGGCACTATAGACAGCTGCAATCCACAGGGCCCTGGGCTGGAACCCAGAGTAGAGGGTGGGCCTGGGTTCCCCCCAAACCTCCCAACTCCTGATCAGACACAGGAGGAGTTGATCCAGACTGTGGAGAAGATCACTGAGGTGAGCAAATCTGCCAATAAGCGCAGGACCCACCAAGGTAGAGGAGGAGCTTTGTCACACCTTGTTTCAGGAGGAAGGAAGGTTTCCTGGAGCTGCAGCTTCCATATCCCTCTCCCTTTCCCCCCTACAGAGAGTGTTAAGTGGCCCTCCCCCACCCTGGTTATATGCAGGCTTTGTCTACCTGGCATATAAATGTAATTTCATTGTCTCTTCCTGCTTAATTTACACTGAAGACACATTCAAGCAGGCAGAACCACATTCCTTTGTCTAGAAAGGGTAACTTAAGACCACCCTTACTTACACCTCTTAAGAACATGTGAAGAAGTATAAATATGTGCTGGAAACATCACCCATACATACACCACACAATAATATTAATAACCAGCCAGTTTGTCTATGATATCTTAACATGACAGATGATAGCAGTGAGTTGGGGTACACTGAGCTGGTCTGGCCAGCTGTTGCTCACTGCTACACTCCGGAGAGCCCCTTCCCCTCTGGCACTGGGACGCTATTAGGGTCACAATCACACTGGAGTATCAGTGTCTCTCCCGGCTGGTAGTACTTCTGGGCAGGGACATCCATTATCATTTGTTTCAGTGTGCCAAATGCTTCCTGTTGGGGACCTACCCAGTCCCTCTCAACATCCTGCCTTGTGAACTGACATATGGGTTCTGTTACTGCAGCCCCTTGTGGACAGATCTTGGACAGAAAATTTATCATTCTCATGAAGTGCTGTAACCCTTTCACACCCACTGGAGCTGACATGTCTCTGACTGCCTTGATCTCGTTGGGATCTGCTTTCAGTTCCTCCACTGTGAGCACATGTCCAATGTATGTCATCTCATGCTGTTTGAGTTGCATTATTTCTGGACTGAATGTTATGCTCTTGTTCCTGTATCACTATAGAAAACATTATAATTTTCTGTCTTTTCAATCCTGGTTCATTGACTCTGGGTCTATTCAGATGCATAATTTGCCTGACTGTCCTCTCTGGGTGCGATGATACCGCTGCTCTGCAAACTTTTGAACTATTTGTGTATTGTTTTTCATAGTGCCACCAGAATGTCCTTAGTGGTAAGCACACAGGTTTGACTGTCAGGTTACTTCCCAGCACAGCTTTCCTTTGGGGCACCTGTCACCTTTGAAAACATACCAATATGCTTTTAAAATTGTCTCCATTGTCCATAGAACTCCCCTTTTGCTTCTTGTACTGCAGCTTTAAAATTCTGACACTGCATCCTAATCAGATGCATGGCACGTATGGCCAAAAGGGATTTGTGGTGCTTACTATCCACCACCACAAACTTCAGTCAGTCCTGTCTGCTATTTTTCAGGTTAGTTACTATGAGGTCAAATTTTCTTACGGGCTGCATTATGCTCTCATTGTACATTATTAGATTGTGCCTGAGCAATCACATTGCAAGAGGCCCTGCTATCCAGCTGAAATCACATGGGGGATTTCCCTTTTAATATTGTTGCAGCATTGTCTCTTGTTGCTTCCCTGTCCCATTAGTCTGAACCTGATATGCTCTCAGATTCAAGATGTCATTACCACTGTCTAATGTGTCATCCCTATCTTGTACAAGTCTGACTGAATCATGCTGGGACCTTCCTCTGCTCTTAAACACACTGTTAAAATGGTTCAACTTTCCACATTCCTTCCAATGACATCCTTCCTCCATGACACTTCCTATGGATATAGAACTGTGGCTCCTCTCCTTTGCTGTCATCTCACTGCATCCATTTCTGGGGGCTTTCATTCTCTCTCTTGAGGCTTCTGCTGTATGCCCTATGTCTAGGCTTCAGTCTAATGTGAGATCACCTTCCTGCAGTAGCTGCTCCTTCAGGTGGTGATCCGAAGTGCCACAGACTACCTTGCCCCGAATCAGGGAGTCTGTCAAGTCCCCAAAATGGTATGTAGCAGACAGTGTCCTTAAGGCAGTAGCACAGAGATGTATCCTTTCCTCTTCAGATTGGTCTCTAGTGAAAAACCAGTGTCACTCCATAGTTTCCTTCTGCTTTGGGGACCAATAGGTCCTCATGGCTCCTAGCACTACTGTGAGGCTTGAGGCTATGGCAAGCTTCAAAGTGCTGCAGATCTCTCTGCCTTTTTTCCCCCAATAAGGTAAAGTAACAGTTTTATTTTCCTGCTGTTGCCATCCTCTTGTATGACCAGGTGTAGATCCCACCTTGTTCTACCAGGTCCATTGCTGGGTGAGGTTTCTGTCTCAAAAATCCAATATTCCAAGATGCTTCAGACCCAGTTCCATGACATGCTGCCAGCTGCTGCACTTCAGAAGACTCCGAGCTCAGATACTGCCACCATGTTTCATTTGCAATGAGTGACGTTAAATGCAGGTTAAGTTGAAGAAGTGAAACTTTAGTAAACCAGGTGGACTATTCTACTCATGTCATAAGTTGCTCCCAACCTAACTCTCTGCATTCCCTGTTCCTCTGATGTCTCATCAATAATAGTTCCTCCAGGGAACATTGACCTTCTGACTTCAATTCTGCTTATCATGATACATATCCAACCTGGAAATTACACCTCCAGCTCCAGGATAGGTGTACCTTTAGAATCTAGACTCTTGATAGTGTGGAGGAGATCGAGCCTAAAGAGACAGCATTTGCCACAGAGAGACTATTCAACTTGGACTTCACCAACGTGAACCATAGATGTGAGGGAAGCTGAAGTCCTCCTTTAGTCTTCCGCTTCCAGTGCTGAAGAATTGGAGACATCACATTACTCTGAAGTAATTCTATGGGTCTTTTGAGCATAGTTTAGAGGACATCGGAAAGAATTTTTGAGAAACTAAGTCAAAGTGAGAAAAAGAAGTTCTGCTCAACTTCAGTGTAGCAGTAAATTAAGTATCAGATGTTCACAATAAGATTTCAACCAGTAGAGCAGAACTACTCAAACAGGAAAACATCAGCACTACACAAACAAACTTGAATGCAGTTCCAATGAAATTCAAGGTTAAAAACAACTTCAGGATACTTTAAATGAAAATGAAAACAGCCCCAGCAGGCCAATAAGCAGCCTCCAATGAGTTAAAAAAAAAAAAAGTACTGCTGGACTCAAACTCTCAAAATGTTTAGAAATATCTCTCCCTTCCCCCTGATAGAGGAAATATCTCTCCCTTCCCCGCCAATAAAATCCCATAGAAATGCAGGCAAAACTTCAAAATGACCCCATCTGAATACAAAAACAGCCATAGCAAAGCCCAAAAGCCACTCCAGGCTGCTAGGTTATCACTCTCAGACCAGCGGCAACAAACTGCCCTCCGCTGCAACCCTTCAGGCATAGAGGCCCTGACCCTTCCACATCTGCTCCTCACAGAGGGTGGAATCTGCCCTAGTGCAGACAGCCAATAGAAGACTTGTGCACCACTTTACTCCTCAAAATAGTGCTTAAGCGATTCCTAGGCCTAGTCTACAGCTGGTGTGAACAAAGCCAACTTCCAACCCAGAATATGGATGGTCAAGTCTTCTTGCACATAAACAAATGTAATCATACATCACGTGTATGCAACACTTTTCCAAATCCCTCATTTGAAAATGTTCATAATACAAGTAAGCTAAACCAGGTTCACATTTCTCCATGCCAAATTGTAGTTATAAGAAAGTTTTTCTATTCTTTAGCATCTAGATATGACAATGATTAGGTGCTTATTTATAAATACTTTGATTAGAGATACTTTTGTTGTTGTTGTTGTTGTTGTTGTTGCTTTTAATGGGCAAGTTTTCAGTTTCCATCTTTAAGGTACTGCACATCAATACATCATGTAATGAGCATGTCACCATACACAAAGCGGGGAGGAGGAAATGTGGCTTCTTACTAAAGGCTTAATGTGGGGTACACATTCCACACACAAAAAGCGGATGTCAGTTGTGTGTATGGTGCAGTTTCCAGTTTGCAGAGGATAGCCGTTGCCTTGTTAAAAAAGATTCACGGCCTCTCCTG
Source organism: Gopherus flavomarginatus (assembly GCF_025201925.1). Classification (NCBI taxonomy): domain Eukaryota; kingdom Metazoa; phylum Chordata; order Testudines; family Testudinidae; genus Gopherus; species Gopherus flavomarginatus. The sequence continues at coordinate 289,885,150 of NC_066617.1, forward strand.
TCATCTGTCTTCTCATGTGACTATGGGCTTTGTAGCAGGTTGGTTACCCTGACCCTGCAGCTGGGCCACACCCCAATCAGGCCACAGCTGGCCTGTATAAAAAGGCTGGGAGTCAGAAGCTCAAGAGTCTTCCTCTGCCTGTAGGGGGAGAAGGGCCTGGCTGCAGGTGCTAGAGACAGGGTACCTGAGTGGAGCAGGGCTGGGGAAAGGCAGAGGAGCTCCAGCCTGGAAAGCTCCAGACTGCGGCCTAGCATTGGGCCAACTAGGTACCGGGGGTTGCAGAGGACAGCCCAGGGTAGGCCAAGGCAGCAGGTCCAAACCCCTCCTTGCCAGTGATGAGTAGGCTGATACTGCAGTCTGTCCCAGGGCATGGGGCTAGATGATGACTGGCAGTAGCCTTATAGTGAGGTGAGGTGGGACCAGTGGGTGGGGGTTCCCCAGGCAGGGGAGACCCTAAGACTGAGGGGATTATTGCTAGGGAGCAGCACCCCAGGTAAAAGGGCACCACGTCCAGGGAGGGACATGGTGGGGGCAGAGGACAGGCAGATCGCTGGCCTGCAGAGGGTGCTCTGGAGCTGGAATGAGCTAATTCCCAGAAGTCACTAGCAGGAGGTGCCACAGGCGTGAGTCCACTCATCTACAGGCTTGTCTACACATGAAAGTTCATTCAGAATAAGCAAAAAGAACAGGAGTACTTATGGCACCTTAGAGACTAACAAATTTATTTGAGCATTAGCTTTCATGGGCTAAAACCCACTTCATCCGATGCACAGAATGGAACATACAGAAGATATTTATACATACAGAGAACATGGAAAGGTGGGAGTAGCCATACCAACTGTAAGAGGCCAATCAATTGAGATGAGCTATCATCAGCAGGAGAGAGAAAAAACCTTTGAAGTGATAATCGAGTTGACCCTAGAAGGTGTGAAGATATTTTAACATGGGGAAATAGTCACTAATTGAATCTATTTCCCCATGTTAAAATATCTTCACACTTTCTAGGGTCAACTCGATTATCACTTCAAAGGTTTTTTCTCTCTCCTGCTGATGATAGCTCATCTCAATTGATTGGCTTCTTACAGTTGGTATGGCTACTCCCATCTTTCCATGTTCTCTGTATGTATAAATATCTTCTGTGTGTTCCATTCTATGCATCTGATGAAGTGGGTTTTAGCCCACGAAAGCTTATGCTCAAATAAATTTGTTAGTCTCTAAGGTGCCATAAGTAATCCTGTTCTTTTTGCAGCTACAGACTAACACAGCTGCTACTCTGAAGCCATTCAGAATAAGATTAAGTGAATTTAAAATGGATTAAATATTCTTGATTAACTTCCTCTATGGACACTCTTTATTCCAAAATAGATTGGGACTAGAGAGATCTCCAGGAAAGTTTCCTGGAGGTACTCAGTAATCCTCTGCCAAAAGTTTAGTGGCAAAGCAGTTTTGTTTCTTTCCCCATTGTAGGAAACTTTCCTGTGCCATTCGGCAATCACTTGTGCAGGGACCAAAGCAGCACACAGGCAAGCAACATAAGGACCAGGGCAGGAGCCATAAGTATGTAACAGATGTACCCTCGTTTTCCTGCTTACCCTTAGCAGTGACAGATCTGCTAGAATGACCACAGCCTGTGGAAGTGTGGGAAAAATTCAGAATTTCTTCCCTAGTTGGCTGCACCACAACCCTTGCAGAGTGAGTACTCTTTTCCCCACATGGAGCACCCCCTTCTCCCCGCCAACACTCACCATGCTTTGAGTGTTTGTGTTTGCTGAGATGTGTGTTTGCCAAGGGTCAGTGAGAAAGTGATTGTCATATTGCAAAAGGTGTATTTTACGGAACTGTTTCAATGCTGTGCGTGAATTTAACAACCATTCCTCTGTGCATTGTTCTTTGTGGTTCGGCAGATGTGGCCTTCAGGAACACCCCTCATACACTGGCCGAACGTCTCTGCCAGATAAGAGAGAGAGCCCAAGATGGAGCAAAGAAGATGTGTTCCAGGAGGTAGTGCACTACTCCAAAGCAGAGAAAAGGAGTTCTGGGAAGCCAAAAGGCAGGATAGAAAAGAAAACAGTTTAAGGACATTACTGAGTGGGTGATTAGAGTAAGGGAGGAGCAAATGCAGATACTGACGTCCTTAATAATGCTGCGGACTGAGCAGATGCGTGCCCACCCTCCCCTGCAGCACATTCAGAACTCTTTTCCATGCCCCATCCCCAAATCCATCCTTTCCACTTTCTGGGATTTCGTGGTTTTCCCTTCACTCCAGCCCTTTGGACAACTTTCACAATGATAGCTGGACCCACACACAGCTTTGAAAGTCTGCTCTTTTCCACCTCCTTTCCCACCAAGCATCTTTGTGTGTGTTGTTTCTTGTGCAATAAAAGCAAAGTTTTTGATTGGTAACTCATCTTTATTTGTTTCCTACAAATTGAGATTAGCAGGCACTACCAATACATGCAGAGGCAGTTTATTCATGTGCCTGCTGGAAGTAAGGCCCCAAATGTCACCATTCCTTCCTAGGAAAGCTACATGTAACATTGCAGCACCAGTCAGAGAGATACATTACTGGTTCTTATTTTCAAAGTGTTGCTTCAAAGCATCCCTGGTTCGAATTGCCCCACTCTGGGCTCCTCTGATAGCCTTGGTATCGGGCTCCTCAAAATCAGCAGCCAGGCAGTCTGCCTCAACACTCCACCCCTGACCAAACCTTTCACCCTTAGCTTCACAAAGACTGTGCAACATATAACACGTGGCTATGACCATGGGAATATTATCCACATTAAGGTCTAACCTGCAGGTTTTCTGCTGCCCCAATCGGCTGCACTTTGGCAGCAGCTCAATCAGGCCACTCCATTCTTCAGCAGCAGTTCACTCCCTCTCTTCCTCTTCGGCGGCACTTCGGCAGCAGCTCAAAGAGGAAGAGAGGGATGGAGGGACCCGCCGCCAAATTACCATCGAAGACCCAGATGGGCTGCCCCAATAGCGGACAGAGTGCCGCCTCTTTGTATTGGCTGCCCAAGCACTTGCTTCCTTAGCTGGTGCCTGGAACCGGCCCTGGTAACGAGGCATAAAAGCATTGCCAGCGTGCCTTTAATCTGCCAAGGCACATTCAACTGTTATTCAGCACCTACTCATCCTGTTGTTGAACTGCTTCTTACTGCTGTCCAGATGTCCTGTGTAAGGTTGCATGAGCCATGGCTGTAAGGGGTAAGCAGGGCCTTCCAGGATCACTATGGGCATTTCAATATCTCCCATTGTAATCTTCTGGTTTGCAAAGAAAGTCCCTGCTTGTAGCTTTTTATACAGGCCAGTGTTCCTGAAGTTTCATGCATCAATCACCTTCCCAGACCATGCCACGTTAATGTCCGTGAAACGCCCAGAGTGATCCACACATGCCTGCAACACCTGGAGAAGTACCGCTTCCTACTGATGTACTCTGTCGCAAGGTGGTCTGGTACTAAAATTGGAGCATGTGTGCCATCTATCACCCCGCCACAGTTAGGGAAACCCATTTCTGCAAAGCCATCCACTATTTCACACACATTTCCTAGAGTCACTGTCCTTCCTAGCAGGATGTGATTAATTGCCCTGCACACTTGCATTAACACAGCCCCAACAGTCAACTTCACCACTCCAAATTGATTCACGACCGACCGGTAGCAGTCTGGAGTCGCCAGCTTCTACACAGTGTTTGCTACATGCTTCTCCACTGATAGGGCAGCTCTCATTCTGGTGTCCTTGCACCGCAGTGCTGGGGCGAGCTCCACACTCAGTTCCAGGAAGCTGGTTTTCTACATCCAAAAGTTCTGTAGACACTGCTTGTCATCCCATACCTGCATGACGATATGATCCCACCATTCAGTGCTTGTTTCCTGAGCCCAAAAGCAACATCTATCCTTTGCAGCTGTTCTGTGAATGCTGAAAGCAATCTAAAGTTGTTCCTATCTATATCACACAGCATGTCAGGCAACTGGGAGTCTTCTTCAATTAGGAACTTCGCAATTAACTGCATTGCCATCCACGATGTCTTCATGACAGTTATCCGCAAAAAGATCAGGAGTACTTGTGGCACCTTAGAGACTAACCAATTTATTTCAGCATAAGCTTTCGTGGGCTACAGCTCATTTCTTTGGAGTGAGCTGTAGCCCACGAAAGCTTATGCTGAAATAAATTGGTTAGTCTCTAAGGTGCCACAAGTACTCCTGTTCTTTTTGCGAATACAGACTAACACGGCTGCTACTCTAAAACATGACAGTTATCAGATCACAAGAGAGCAGTGTGGGATACTTCTCTTCTCACAAAGATGCCAGGTGCACAAAGAAGGTCCACTGAAAAATGCCATGAAAGATAGCCGGAAGCCCATGGAGTGCTAGGACAGAAAGCAATGCATCATGGGACATTGAGCCAAGTCCCAAGATGCACTGTGATCCACTCCGCCTTCCCGCAACATCTAGCAATAGAAGGTGTCGAGCTGGACTGTGGGATAGGTACCCACAGTGCATTGCTCACACTGTTAATGATAGTGCCCCATCTGTGGTCGCGCTCTGCTGACAGAGGGAGCGAGTATGAACATAACATTCTGATTTTTATTATGCTGATTTTTGAGTGTCAACATCACTTTTGTCAACCGAACTTGGTAATGTTAACAAGGCCTGAGTCAGAGTTCCAGCTTTTCAGCTGGGATTCTGCACAAGGGAAATGCTGATCAGGTGCTATTTTCCCCAATCAATTACCAGAGCAGCACTCTGCCTACAATTCTGAAATAGAGACAAGGAGACTAAAAGTAGGGAAATTCAGTTGCTAAGTAAACACAATACCTAGCACATTGTTGTGCCTAACAAATAAACACACATAGTTAAATTCCACCCTCATTTACACCCTTGAGAAATTGACTCACAATTTTTTAATCCCTAGTTGCAGTTTACCTAGCAAGGGCTAACTATTTTAAGTGTCCTTATTGTTGAGACCTATTGTCAAAGTAGCCACACACATTTTACACAAATTTAAATGGAAAATGACTCCCAGGCTGAAAATTTCTTCTCGAGACTCAGACTATAGCAATATTGTTACAGCACAGTTGAAAAAACAGGTCAGTGTACTTTACAGGATATTTTAACATTTAGATTGGGCTGAGGAGTTGCTCGTAACTTTAAGAACAGTCGCTAATATCCCATGTATCTGAATTACAGGAAAAATTACAAGTTAAAAAGGAAAAAGTTTACCCAAAGAGCATATGAGTGTAAGACAGAAATAAGTTGTCAATCCACAGCACAGAGAGCTACCAAAACTGGTTTTTCAGGACATGGGTGGAGAAGATTCTGTTTTGAAAGAAGTTATGGTAAGCTTTGAAATTGTCACTAGTATAAAAATCACCCTACACGGTCAGAACACTGACTTTTATGTACCTTGTTTTCCCTAAGAAATATATGAAATATGACTTTTAAAATAATTCTTTTGCATACAGTGCAGCAGGGTTTGTTTCAATTGTACAACTTTTATTGCAACCTCTCCTCCTTTCATCTCTGAAATATTTTAAGTGAAGAAACTAAATGCCTTGTTGCCCATAAGCATGTTTCATTTCATGATGCACTAAAATGACTGTCTTGTACCAAAACAGTTGTTTTACTACTTTATACAAACTATGCAAGTGTGTTAGTATCTTCTAGATACTTTACTGATAATATATCCCTAAAAGGCTAACTACTGATGAGGTTTTCAGCATTCACCATAATTCAAATAAATGAGATCTGTTTATTTTATCACCTCTATTTCCTATGAAATTTTCATTTAAAGAAGAAATGCCATAGAAATTATAAAGAAGCATCAAAACAAAGGAAAAATACCAGTAAAACACCTCTCATGAAAGCTGGGTGAGAAGCCAGTTTGTCAATTGAAAAATAAAAAATATAATTAAATAAAATCAGTCACACAAGCAAGATAACAAATTGATAATGTATAATGTAATGCACACATTGTGGGCAAGATTTCTAACAGTGTGCCATGATTTTGGGTTCCCAGCTTTGAGACACCATGAAGTTGCTTGACTTTCATAGGGTGTATACTCAGCCCTTTCTGAAAAATCAGGCCCCTTTAAGGGGCACAAATTGGGCACCTTAAATCATTGCACACTTTTTAAAATCTTGCACTTTAAACATATGGTATATTTAAAAAGTAAAGCTTACCTCTATATGATAAATAAGTACTCTGCAGCTGGCCCACTCCGGAGATTGTCTTGATGGTCACCTGGAACCGACGGGTAGTTAAAGTTTACAGAGAGCAGTATCACACACTCCATCTGACTGTCTGAAAGGCTCAGAGGTTTCTCCTTCAGAGGCTGAGTCATTTATGGAGGAGGTGGGAGGTGTGGAAAAGGGTGTCACCTAGTACAAATACTAATTAAATAAAAAATACTTGTGAGATTGCTGTACTCTCGTACTTTCTATATTCTTTACATAAAGGAGGGCTGGGTTTCACAAATTTAAAAATTCCTTCATGGATCCAGAAATAGCCCACTGGCTGTTGATACCTATACTATATACGATTTAGTATGGATTCTCCTCACAAATAAAAGCTCAGTGGGCAATGGACTTGCCTCTCAAATAGAGGTTTTAATGACTGTCATACACATATTTACATGCGAGAAGTATGCGAAGAAGCACCATCTTTCATAAAGGAAAGGTCTCCAGGAGTGTTATGCAAGGAATGTACACTGAAATCTGATACCCATTAAATATTTGTCTCATTTTGTTATGTTAGGAGAAAAAAACCATCAGCCAAGAAAAAAAAATCTCATGCCAGAACTTGTTGCAAATCCCTGCCATCAGTGTGTTATTGTGTTTCATTTTATTACTGCTAATGTTAATAGGGCAAAGGCAAAAGATTGCCTCCATTTTCCCCTACTGTTGCAATTCACTACTCTGTATGTTCAGAAGAGGCTCTATCCATGAACAATGGACAGTATTCTAGAGCACTAAAATGGCCACACCCAAGATCTAGGGGCTACAAAGAGTGCATATTAAACAGGCCCACACTGGTTCTATAATCTGGGGACTTTTTTATAGTAACAAATATAAGACCTGATCCTGAAAGCTGACTTCAGTGGGAGTTGACATTGCTCAGCTCTTCACAAGATCAGGCATGTAGATGTACTAACATAGCAAGAATGCCTTTAGAGCAAATTTTTGTAACCTCCATTCTTGTTAAAGGGTACTTCATGCCAGAAAGGTAGGCTCCCTACTTTGCTGAAGGAAGACTGTAGTGTGGTGGCTGACCCACTCCCTGAGAATTTGGGCTGCAGCAGGGCAATGGGCCTGCGCAGATGAACAGCCAATAAGAAAAGGGCTTATTGGGAGCCAATTGGGGCCCAGAGTGGAAACAGCCAATCAGGGCCAGGCTCAGCCATATATAAAGGCTGCTCAGGAAGGGAGCAATCTGTCTGTCCCAGGCCTCTGAGAGGGGAAGGTGAGTCTCCAAAGGTGGGAGACTATCACTGTGGACAGTGCAGTGCTGGCCAGGCTCAGGGAGCAAAAGGGAGCTTGAGCTTGAAGGGAAGGGCCTAGTGGGTGCAAGGAGCTGTAGGGGAAGTGGCCCAGGAAAGCAGACAGACAAGGAGAGGGAAGGAGGACAGCGAGGCTGCTGCCAGAAGGTTCCTGGGCTGGGACCCAGAGTAGAGGGTGGGCCTAGGTCCCCTGCTTCTCCCCCTTGCAGGGTGACTCCAGGGGTTTTGCTGCCCCAAGCAGCCCCACCCCCACCCCCCAAAAAAATTGCAATCTGCAGCAATTCAGTGGGAGGTCCTTGGCTGAATTGCTGCTGAATACCTGAACGTGCCACTCTGCTCTGGAGTGGCCACCCCAAGCACCTGCTTGATAAGCTGGTGCCTGGAGCTGGCCCTGCCCCGTTGCAGTACCCCTAGCCATCGGCTGTAGGGAGTGGCCCATATAGACTACTCCAGATCCCTGACAGGAGGAATTAGACTTTGGGGTATGTGGTGGCTGGGGTGTAGAGAGACTGCTGATCACACCCCCCAGAAGAAGGTGTGGCTGGACTAAGGGGCACTGCCAGAGAGCTGAAGTCTGGAAGAGGATGCCACGAGTTGGGAGCAACATGGGTCCACATGCCAACTGAGGGTGAGGTGATGGATGGGACACCACCAGGAGGGGGCGCTCTGCTGGACAGAGCTAATTCCCAGAGTCACCAGCGGGACGCGCTGCAGTGGTGAGTCCCATATCTGTCACAAAGATATATTCTGAACATGTCTTATGTTTGACAAAACATTGTTGATTAAAACAATTCTGCCAGAGGGGCAGCTCTTGAAAAATAAAAGTAATATATAAGTTGTCAACCACCACAAACTTGAGAAGTAATTAATGGAAGCTAATGTGCCTTTCTGTACCTCCTGAATTACCTGTTTTCTAGAGGTGAAATGTTTACAGGAGGTAGGACATATTCAGGGAAACTACTTAGTATGTTTCTTTTCAAGATCAAACCAACTGTTTAGTGAATCCATCCTTCTAAATAACTGTTAAATATGCGGAAAATCTTTCAGACTGTAAGGATAGTTAAGCTCTGGAATAGGCATCCAAGGGAGGCTGTGGAATCACCATCAATGGAGGTGTTTAAAAAACAGGTAGGACAAAACCTGACTGGGATGGTCTACGTTTACTTGGTCCTACTATACAGCACAGAGGGCTGGACTTGACCACTTCTCAAGGTCTCTTCCAATCCTTCATTGCTATGATTCTAACACCGAGTTCAGGTGCCGGGTAAGATCTATTGGCCATCACTCAGCTTTTGACTAGCAAATGTAGCTCACAAAGCACATAGAGGTAACCTCCAACTGTCTTCCAGTGCTGCCCCATTTAGCCAAAAATTTCAGAAGACGGCTAACAGTTTCCAATAGTGTTTTGGAAAAATTAACATCCAGCTATGAAAAGGTCACTCTCTGTATCACAGCTCTGAAACCCGGAGAAAAAACTATGCATCAGAGATAGCGAGACAGCAAACAAAGCCCTGCAAATCTGCGGATATCCACAGATGCGAATGAGGTTATTTGTTTCCCATCTTTGTGGATCACAGATCAGAGGTGGATCTATTTTTTTAATCTGCACGGGGCTCTAGAGCAGTGGATCTCAATGAGGGCTTCAATCCAAAGCCGCAAGCTCTGGTGCCCACCATAAGGCGGAAGCCCCGAGACCCGGCATCTTCAACAGGGCCAAAGCTTGGAGCCCTGTGAGAAGGGAGCACTGAGGCTCAGAGTTCCAGGCTTTAGCCCTGTGGGGGAGGGGGCGCTGGGGCTCTGGGCTTTAGCCCCATAGGGGAGGCGGAGACACTGGGACTCAGGACTTCAGCCCTGCCAGGCGCGGGGATGCTGGGTCTCTAGAGCAGCAGTTCTCAAGGGGGCCATAGTTTCAAGGGTCTGCCTGCAGGACTGAAGCCTAGAGCACCAAGCCCTGGGGCCCTCTTTGGGGCTAAAGCCTCAAGCCCTGGCGGCCCACATGGTGGGTAGTGCTGGGGCTCCAGGCTCTAACCATGTAGTGGGAGGGCACATTGGGGCTCCTGGCTATAGCCACATGGGGGCAAAGGAACACCGGCGCTTGGAGCTTCAGCCTCATGGGACCACAGTTCCTCTGAGACCAGCTTACAGGCCCCCAGGGGGCCAACAGAAACCCAGTTGAGAACCACTGCTCTAGAGGATACTGCTGCGAGTGCAGGTGTGGATCTATATAAAAGATGGAGTGCAGATCCCAGGTCAGATACAATTTAATTACCGCAGATGCAGATCAGGTACAGATTCAAATTGTTTTATCCATGCAGGGCTGTATTTGTTAACCATAAGCAGAGCTTCCCTGAACAGGTGCTGATACAAGTGAAAGCTGTACATGAAAATGTTGATATTTATAAGATAAATATGGACTGATACCGGGCTTCACTTAAGTATAGAGTAGACCTATCACAAAACAAATTAGTCTTGTGCTATCTGCAGATTCAATAAATGGAGACTCTTTGATAAAGAGGAACATTACAGAAGTTGACTGTGTGGTTTAAGCATATTTCAAAGCTGAAACTGGAAGAAGGAAAAGAGAACATTTACACACTTCTACAGAGTACAGCAACCCACCACGCAGATTACCAGCCATTCTCCTCTATCTCTATTGCTGTCATGTGCAAATAAACTATCTGGTCAACAAGAAATACTCACACAGTATGTCAAAAAATAAATATTTAAAAATATATACACAATAAAAATGGCACAAATCTAACCCTCAGGAACAAACATTCCCAAACTTTGAGGCAATTCAGATTAGGACACATACTTTATGTCAAACCAAAGCCACAAATCAAAATCCCCAGACATTTTGGACTGTTCTCTCAAATTTCTGAACTCTGCTTATTTCTAGCATACAGTGCTCCATAAATTTAATTATTTGTATTATCATATTACTCGTTTTACTTCTATGTGAAACAGCAATACACAAACCACGCTACGGAACTTTTAGTGCATTGCAGGCTAGTGCACGGTAGATTTAGATCCCAGCTTGCCATGCACTAGGTCTCCTTGTAGACATATCCAGCCTAAGAAGCTGCAGAAGGGAGAAGAAAACCTGTCCACACAACAATCAGTGCATCCTCACTGCACAGGCAGCATCACTATCTCCTCCACCAAAAAAAGACAAGAACCATTCAAAATTTCTGCAGTTCTCCCAGAGTAAGGAAACCTTGCGGACAAAGACATGTTCTTCCCAGGGATGTATGAACAGCTTTACAGAGCAGTGCAACAAATGCAGAGGAACACGTACCTAAATGTGACCCACCAATAGCATTTTTCCCCAAAGGACATAATTTCTGATTCATCTCTTACCTAATACACTAACTTAAGGCATGGGATCATGTTTTGCTATAAGAGCCTGCTATTTAACTCAGAGCTAAGGATTTCTCCTTTAGTTCAAGCAGTAAAGTCCTGTGGTTTGTTCAAAACAGCCCTGGTTTGATCCCTATCTATTACTGTGGTAACTTCTATGTAAACAGTCATTGTTCTTAGGAGATAATCAAATACCATTGGCTGGGGCATACTAAGGCATGCACTCAGCATTGGATTGCTTGGGCATTACAGAAATCTTAGAAAACAAAAGAGAAGCAGCCCCCAAAATAAGCATATAAATAAAAGGTCACGTACTCAGCTGGTGTAAACTGATGCAGCTCTACTGAAGTTAATAGTACTATGCTGATTTACATCAGCTGAGAATCTGGCCCAAAAATTCATGGTATACCGAAAGTACAAGGCTTTAGGGACGAATCAAGAAAAAGTCTTGAAGATTTGAGTTAGGGGTCTCTGATACAACCATTTATCTGCAGACACTTTCCATAATTTCCTAATGATTACCAGCATCGAGAATTTTATTAACAAGTAATCAAAGGTCAGCTTCTCCAATGGACCAGATGGTTAGCAAACCATGTAAATCAGCTTCAATTTAAATATCATTGATCAAAAGTGAACAGTGGATACTTATGCTTCAAAGATCTGTTAAAATGGCTTCTGGGAAATTGCTACTAATGGCTGTTGACTGTTAAAACTGAGCGGCACTAAGATAAAACTGTTCATAACCATAAGAACAGCCATCCTGGGTCAAACCAAAGGGTCCATCTAGCCCAGTATCCTGTCTTCTGACAGTGGCCAACATCAGGTGCCCCAGAGGGAATGAACAGAACAGGTAATCATGAAGTGATCCATTCCCTGTCGCCCATTCCCAGCTTTTGGCAAACAGAGGCTAGGGACAGCATACCTGCTCATCCTGGCCAATGGCCATTGATGGACCTATTGTCCATGATTTTTTCTAGTTCTTTTTTGAACCCTGTTATAATCTTGACCTTCACAATATCCTCTGGCAAAGCGTTCCACAGGTTGACTGTGCATTGCATGAAGAAATACATCCTTTGGTTTGTTTTAAACCTGCTGCCTATTAATTTCATTTGGTGACTCCTAGTTCTTGTGTTATGAGAAGGAGTAAATAACACTTCCTTATTTACTTTTTCCACACCAGTTATGATTTTATAGACCTCTGACATCCCTCGCCCGCGTCGCTTCGTGCTGCCCCCATTGGCCTGGGATAGCGAACCACGGCCAGTGGGAGCCACGGTTGGCCGAACCTGCCGATGCGGCAGGTAAACAAACTGGCCCAGCCTGCCAGGGTGCTTACCCTGGCAAGCCATGTGCTGGACCCGGGTTGCCGCCTCCTGTCTTACCGGAAAGCAGCACAGACCCCAACGCTGCTCCTGCTCCCGCTGCCTTGCGGGGCCTTGCAGCTTTGCCTGGTAATCTCAGGATCTTCACCTCCTAGCTGTAAGTGGGTGCCAGGTGCATGAGAGTGGGGATAGGGATAGGGACAGGCAGCCCAGATGTGTCTACCTGTAAGATACAATACAGTCCACAACTCTGGCATTCGTATCTTTTGAGGTTCTACTGTATATAGAGGCAACATGATATTCTCTGCAATTTTACATTTGAGTTCCTTCAAAACTCTTGGGTGAATACCATCCGGTCCGGGTGACTTATTACTGTTTAATTCATCGATTTGTTCCAAAACCTCCCCTAATGACACGAGTACAGGAACATTAGGGGTTGCATAGAGATTGAACTCCACTGTGGAACTATTAGTGTAGCAAAAGATTTCACACCATACAGTGTTAATATGCAGTTTTGCTCCCTGATTTCTATTGCATCCTGAGTTTAACAAGATGGTATAGTGTTATTTATTTAGTTTTTAACCTATCCTTTGCTGTGAGGTCACTGTGTCTTGATATTCAGCAAGATGTATTTTCAGTACTTGACTTACCTGTTGTGTGTTTAAATATAAAAACCTATTACAAATTCATGTTCCCACCCCATATTCTTGCTAAGGGTTTAGCTAGACAGCCATATGAAAACATCAGGATGTAGTCTAGTGCAGTACAGGTGTTACACAAATGTATGAAAGAGAGAGAGAGGGTTGACAATTAATTCACCAGGTATATCCTGCAGCCAGGAATAGTTAAGAGGAGTATCATTTGTGACAATCCCAAAATAGGGAGTATGCAGCCACAGCTTATTCACCTAATTGTCTGATGTAATGTTTCCTTTCTGCAGTCTTCCAAGAAAGATTTCCATACTATTCAGAATCCCGCAGGTTGGATTTGTACATTATTTCTTCCAGGACCTATAATTATTATGGCCAAAATTTTCAGAAGCACCACTAATTTGTGGTGCCTCAGTTTAAGACACTGTGGGCCTGATTTTTCTGAAGTGCTGCCATAACTTGCTGAAGTGAGTGCGCTAAGCAAACCTCAGAGCTCTAACAATACATATCGGATCTCTGTTGTGTGTGCTAGCCAATGGCCGGACACTAGAACAGAGTTAACTAACTAGTGCAATCTCCATCTGGTACTGGACTCTGTTCATGCATGTGGCACATTTTTCTAATTCAAGCCTGATCTCGGACCTACAAGGTCTGTAGGCAGCAGCTTTATCAAGTGAGTCAAAGGGGGGCACTCAGTGAAACTGAAAAACACCAAATACCAAACCACTGAAAAAAAAAAACCCCATCTCTCCCAGAGGATCAGGATAAGACCTATGCACCATTTAAGTCCCACTTAAGTCCTCAATACAGGGCTGACTTTGATCCACAATGCCTAATTAATTTTGGCAATTCATTACCATCAAACATCAAAGGGCTAACTATGACTCAAAAGGATTGGACATTTATATGGATAATAGGAACATCCACAGTTACATTGTAGAGGAAAGGAAATAAACAATGGTTAAGGATACAATTTGGTCATGGAGGTCAAGGATTCTCTGACTTTAATAAGCAACAAAGAGTCCTGTGGCACCTTAAAGACTAACAGATGTATTGGAGCATAAGCTTTCATCTGCATTTTGCAATGCATCTGACGAAGTGGGTATTCACCTACGAAAGCTTACGCTCCAATACATCTGTTAGTCTTCAAGGTGCCACAGGACTCTTTGTTGCTTTTTACAGCTTCAGACTAACACAGCTACTCCTCTGATATCTGACTTTAATAGACTCCCATGTGGGACTTCCGCTTTAGACCCTCATAGGGGCCAGCAGGACTTGGGCAATCAGCCGCCCACCCCTGGGCAAGGTTCAGCTTCCGTGCTCTAGTTTCCATGATTTATGGTTTAATGCCTGCGTTCTGTCCATGAATTTTAATAAAAATCCCTGCGCCAAAATTTTAACCTTAACAATGGCTATAAATCTCCATGCTTCAGGGCATACATTGACAAGTGACAGGATTAGGAAGAAATTTCTCTGTGGGCAAGTGTTCCATAATTGTCCACTAAGGGTAGGGCCCTACCAAATTCTGGCCATGAAAAACGCGTTACGAACCATGAAATCTGGTCTCCCACTGTGAAACCTGGTCTCTTGTATGCTTTTACACAGTACTGTACAGATTTCACAGGGGAGACCAGAGTTTCTCAAATTGAGGATCCTGACCCAAAAGGGAGTTGCAGGGGGGTCACCCTTACTTCTGCGCTGCCTTCAGAGCTGGGTGGCTGGAAAGCGGCAGCTGCTGGCCAGACACCCAGCTCTGAAGGCAGCACCCTGCCAGCAGCAGCACAGAATTAAGGGTGACAGTACCATACCATGCCACCATTACTTCTGCGCTGCTGCCTTCAGAGCTGGGCAGCCAGAAAGTGGTGGCTGCTGACTGAGGGCCCAGCTCCGCAGGCAGCAGTGCAGAAGTAAGAGTGGCAATACCATACCATGCCATCCTTACTTCTGTGCTGCTGGTGGAAGCTCTGCCTTCAGAGCTGGGCTCCCAGCCAGCAGCCACCACTTTTCAGCTGCCCAGCTCTGAAGGCAGCGCCGGCATCAGCAACAGTGCAGAAGTAAGAGTAGCTGTACCACAACCCCCTCCCTCATAATAACTTTGCACCACACACACACACACCTCCTTTTGGGGTCAAGATCCCTATAATTACAGTAGCTGAAATCATGAAATTTATGATTTTTATAAACCTGTGACCATGAAATTGACCAATGACCAGGAATTTGGTAGGACCCTAACTATGGGATTTATTAAACTTTCCTCTGAAGTATCAGGCACTGGCACTGCTAGTGACAGGACACTGGACTAGATGGATTAGCAGTCTGATCCAGTGTGGAAATTCTGATTGTCCAGTGTTGACCTTGGTTCTGACTGTGGCCTGGGTTTTAAAAGAAATTTAGGCATCGCTTCACGCAGCATTGTCTCAATAACTTTAAAAATCTGGGCCTAAAGCAGTAGGAGCTGTGCTAAACTAGCCTCAGCTGGAAGACAGTCTTTTCTCAGATGTTATGACTATGTATATGTGTCTATGTAGAATGAAAAGTATGTTGTCTGTCTTCAGCTATCCTCCTCCAACTATGCAACCATTTTGTCCTGAGAGCATTCCTTTCTTTAACTCTTCCCAAAAATCCTCTCTTCTCCTTGCTTTTCCAAGAAAGGAATCTCCAACTATATAGAGACTCCACACTCCTCTGTGTCTTCCTCTGCAGTGGCATGTCCATTGGGGTGTTAACAAGGGTCGAGAGAGGAGCCATATCATGTGACAGGAGCTGTTATGCAGAGGCAAACAAGTTAAGGCTCCTTTCGATGTTTGCAGTTATCAAAATTAATATATTTTAGGGGGCCATAAATTGATAAGAAATGCACTCTGAAAAATCCACCAGTGGCAGTGCCTTGCAACTTATGTTGCAAGAATTAATCCATGAGGCATCAGTCCTAGTAACCACTGTTATTGTACATAGCCTTTCTCAGGGAAGACATTCCAGTTCTGAAGTTTAAGGTATGTAGCATGGTATCTTTGCCACACCTTTCTAAGCACAAGAAAGAGCACTGCCAGAGCTGTCAAAGCTTTGCAAATACATTTTTTAGATGCCAAGCAATCCTTCAGTGACAATGAAAAAGTATGGGGCAGGGTATTATCTTCCTACAAGGTGTGGTACTGAGAGAAGGTGGGGAGAAGTCCATACACCAGAGATAGCAAGGAGGGGCTGCTCTAAGTGATATGCATAAAAATGCCTTAACCCCCTCATTGCTCATAGTTTCCTCGGAAAACTGCTGTACAGGCTCTTATTTCCCTTTTTAAATGAAGCACATTTCATGAAGGTATGTGATCTTCAGTGCAAATGGATTAAGTTAGGACCAGTTTCTGCCATGCTTATATTGGATACTACCTGAGTCCACGAATCAGTGGAACTGCTCAGTGAGTAAGGTACTAATCAGCAAAGCAAGCTAGCTCATGCAATGCTCCATTTGTATGTTTACATCTAGCATCATCATTCCTACTCTAGCTAAAAGAATACAAAGAGAGTTACTGATAAAACCATAGTTGTCCAAGGAAAAATGTGCTGAAAACTGGCAGAGACAAGAGATATCAGTTAAACACCAGTTGAATGAGTAGAGCCCATTTGTATCTTATGTTACTGATAAACAGTTTTTGTTTGTTTTTTTTATTGCCATCTGGTTTAATGAACATCAAGCGTGTGGGAAGAGTGTGGCTAGAGAAAGGAAGGTTAGACAGGTTAAATTCTCAGGACCTTCCTGGGTTCCAAACCAGGAAATAGTTTGGGGGTGACAGAGTTATGACTGGATAAGGTATGTGTATGGAGGGCAAGCAGAACTTAGAATTTGCAGGCACTGTGTGTAATTGTTGTTGGTAGCCCTTGGGAAGAGCTAAAGCAAACACAATGGTGAAATTAATCAAATTTAAAATGTTAGACAATCAATCATAGAATTATAGAATCTTGGAAATGTAGACCTGAAAAGGACCTCAAAGTCAAGTCCAGCCCCTTTGTACTGTGGCAGGACCAAGTAACCTAGACCATCCTTGACAGAGGGATGGGAGGGATAGCTCAGTGGTTTGAGCATTGGTCTACTAAACTCAGCATTGTGAGCTCAATCCTTGAGGGGGCCACTTAGGAATCTGGGGCAAAATCAGTACTTGGTCCTGTTAGTGAAGGCAGGGGGCTGGACTTGATGACCTTTCAGAGTCCCTTCCAGCTCTGAGATGTATATCTAAAATTATTTTATTAGGTATATTATTCCATACCTCCTCTGGAAACCTATTCCAGAGTTTCACTACCCTTATCGTTAAACTCTGGACTCTCTCCAGTTTGTCCACATTTTTCCTAAAGTGTGGCGCTTAGAACTGGAACCAGTACTCCAGCCTCACCAGTGCTGAGTAGAACAGGACAATTACCTCCTGTTTCTTACATAAAACAACACTCATATTACTACACAGAAGGATATTAGCCTTTTTTTGCCACTGCATCACATTGTTGACTCATGTTGAATTTGTGACCCACTATAAGCCCCAGACCCATTTCAGCAGCACTACCAGCTAGTCAATTATTCCCCATTCTGTACTTATGCATTTGATTTTTCCTTCCTAAATGTAGTCCTTTCTACTTTGTTTTTCTTCAATTTAATCTTATTGATTTCAGATCTATTCTCCAATTTGTCAATGTCCTTTTGAATTCTAATCCTGTCCTCCAAAGCTCTTGCAACCCCTCCCAGCTTGGTATCAGATGCAAATTTTATAAGAATTCTCTTACTCCATTTTCCAAGTCATTATGAAAATACTGAACTATACAAGGGGCATGAAAGTTGCTTTATATATCTTTGTGCTTGAAAATATATATCCAGAGACATGGAGTTAAAGGTCACAATGGATCACCAGATCATCTAGTCTGACTTCCTGTATAACACAGGCCACCAATGCCACCCAGCACCCACACATTAGACCCAACAATTGTAAATAGATAACTTCTACATCTGCAATAATACATCATGGCTAGGGACTCCAATCATGCACTGCAGCAACACAAGCCAGAGAAGAGACTGTGCTGCATCAATGTAAATTGACCAGGGTGCCCAACCCATAGAGGAGAATAGGGTATGGGAGAAAGATGAGGCATTTATACTGCAATTGCCCCAAGGCAGCAGCATTTACGATCAGTTTTCAGCCAAAAGTTTTTGGTTTCAATTTTTTGCCAAAAAGTTGAAATTTGCTCTTCCATTTTCCAGCCAGCTCTAATCTCTTTGAATACCACTTAATCTGGGTACTACAGTTAAATTTATATTGTTTACTATATACTCAAAAACATATGGATAAATAATAAGTTGTATTGAAGTACATTACTACAGACAATTAGTTAGCTAATATTTGTACAGCACAAATATCAAGCAGTAGAGCATATCAGTTCCAATTATAAATGGTGTTGTTTTGATTGCTAGTTTTTCTGGACACCGGTCAAAATTTTTAGAGATTCCAAGGCCAAAAGGGACCATTGTGATCATCTAGTCTGGCCTCCTGTAAAACACCAGCCAAACACTTTCATCAAGTAATTCTTAAAGCGTATCTTTTAGAAAAACATCCAAATTGATTTAAAAGTTGTCAGCTATGGAGAATCTCCCATCACACTTGGTAAATTGTTCCAATGCTTAATTACTCTCACTGTTATAAATGTATGTTTTATATCTAGCTTCAACTTCCACCCAATGGATTATGTTCTACTTTTCTCTCCTAGACTGAAGAGCCCATTATTAAAGATTTGTTCCCCACGTAGGTATTTATAGACTGTAATGAACTCACTCCTTAACCTTCTCTTCAAGATAAACAGATTGAGCCCCTTGGGTCTAAACTATAAGACAGGTTTTCTAAACTTCTAATTATTCTTGTGGGTCTTTTCTGAATCCTGTCCAATTTATCAACACCCTTCTTAAATTGTGGACACCAGAACTGGACACAGTATTCCAGCAGTGGTCTCATCAGTGCCAAATACAGAGGTAAAATACCCGTTTGATTCTTATGTGAGATTCTCCTGTTTATGCATCCAAAGATTGCGTTAGCCCTTTTGGCCACAGCGTCACCTTGGTAATTCATGTTCAGCTGATTATCCACCATGACCCCCAAATCTTTTTTCAGAGTCACTGTTTCCCAGGATAGCATACCCCATCCTGTAAATATGGCCTACATTCTTTGTTTCTAGATGCATACGTTTACTTTGAGCCATATTAAAACACACATTGTTTGATTAAGCCCAGCTTACCAAACTATTCAGGTCACAATGTGTTTTTGACTTGTTGTCATCTTTATTTACCACTCCCATAATTTTTGTGTCATTTGCAAACTTTATCAGTGATGATTTTGTTTTTTCCCAGGTTCTTGTTAAAATAGCACAGGGCCAAAAACATATCCGCACAGGACTCCACAAAAAATACATTTACTTGATGATGATTACCCATTTACAATTACATTTTTGAGACCTATCAATCAGTTAGCCAGCGTTTAGTTCATTTAATATATCATGTTAATTTTATATCATTCTAGTTTTTAAAATCAAAATATAAGGGGCTACCAAATCAAAAACCTTACAGACGCATAAGTACCTTACCTCACCACTATTACCTTTATCTACTTGTAGCAGGGTGCTGGTGCAAAGTCACCTAATTAGCCCCTGCTGAGCCAGCCCCAGTCAGGGGAAATAGATTGGGGCTAGGGAGAAGCCTGGGGCCTGGCCTTTAGAATTGGCTGTACCTGTGGGCCTGAGGATTCAAGGCCTATAAAGGCTGGCTGACAGCCAGAAGACAGGGAAATGGCCATGGGAAGGTCAGTCTCCAGGCTGAGGGCAGACTCTGTGTAGGAGAGGAGATTGTCAGGCCTGCAAGCTCTGTATATAGTATATCACTGGTGGTGTGAGAACATTGTGTAAATAAAGCCATGAGTGCTGCAGAACTACAAGCCTCTCTGAGCTTTATTGGGGCAGCCAGTGGGCCCCAGGAAGAGGGGCGGGCATAGGACTTGTCACAGTACCATATTTGTTATCTCATTAAAAAAAAATCAGCTTAGTTTTACAGGATCTATTTTCCATAAACACCTTTTGATTGGCATTAATTATATTACCCAGCTTTAATTCTTTAAGAATCGAGGCCCATATCAGCTGCTCCATTTTGTTGCCTGGGATTGATATCAGGCTGACAGACCTATAATTATTTGGTTCATCCAAGTCACCATTTTTAAATATTGGCACATTAGTTTTCTTTCACTCTTCTGGAACTTCCCCAGTTTTCCAAGACATATTGAAAACTAGTGAGCTTCTCAGCCAGCTCTTTTAAAACTCTTTGAGGCAAGTTCTCTGGACCTGCTGATTTTAAAATATCTATCTTTAGTAGCTGCTGTTAAACATCCTCCTGAGATACTAGTGAAATGGAAAGAGTGTTGTTATATGATAAGACTACATCATCTGTTTTTTCCCAAATATAGAACAGAAATAGTTATTGATATGTCTGCCTTATTATTTATAGTTCTGTTTCTTTCTAATAATGGGCCAATACTATTTTCAGGATTCTTTCTGTTCCTAATATACTTAAAAGATTCCTTATTATTGTCCTTAATTCTGCTGGTCATAGATTTTGTGTGTGTGTGTGTCCCTTGATTTCCTCATCAGCTTTCTAGACTTTCTAGCTTCTGTTTTATGTTCATTACTATCAACATCCTCTGTTTCATTTGTTATAAAAATAATGTATGTAGCAACCTTCACTTCCCTTCTAAACTTTTCAAACTTGTGAACTTAACATGAAGCATCCAAATCCAGATTTAGGCACCTAAATAAGTGCTCTAAATTCTCAGAGGTGTCAAGCACCCACAAGCAAAAAGAAGTCAGTGGGAGTTAAGCATGCATAGGTCAGGGAAGAATTGGGGGTTTTATATTGTTGTTTATATTTTTTCCCAGTATGCCCCTTCGCTCACATATCTCAGAGGAAAGTGAAAGTCCTGGAGGGTAGCTGGCATGGAAACAAGAGGAAGTGTGGTTGTATGATAAGCTCTCCCCCTCCTGATTAGTTGCCAGCAGCACTTCTGAGCAAATTAATTGGCATTCATAACTTGAAAAAGGAGAACAGCCTGGAAAAAGCAGAGAGGGGTTGGGAAACAGCTACTCTGCGTGGAATATGACCCTCAAGAAACAGCAGATCTGGTATCCCAAGAAACCTCTTCACACTGTGACCTTCACCGGAGGAGTCACAAGAATCTTGAACAGGGCAAATACACTGGCAGCAGGACTCTTATTACATTTCTATTGAAAATACTGAGAAAGGGGAAGAGAACAGTCATGAAGACAAGTTTCTTGTGTACAAAATATATTGAATGGATTCTCCTCTGCTAATCCTGGTTTTATCTTGTGCTCTACAGCCCATGATATCATGAAGGTTTGCACCATTGCATCCCCCACTGCTCAGAAGGGGATGACACAGTGGAAATGAAGAAACCTGGGAGTAATTTTTTGGATAATTCCTCCCTCTCCACACATGGGCATAGAAATATACAGTCCTTCTATCTCTGGATAAGGTTCTTCTATAAATCAGGTCATTCTCGAGAGATTTGAATTCTGTCTATATAACTGGAAGATTTAGGTTTTCCAGCAGTGATTGCTGGATAATGTGTAGGTCTTGGCTGCAGTTAAACAAAGGCAATTAGTTCAGTTCTATCAGCTGTAGACAAACCAATGCAAATGGACCTTATCTTAGCCATAGAACTGTGAATGGCACCTCCATGACATTGTGCACAATCTAATTCTTGAAGTTGTTCTTAAATTCATTCTAATTCAAAATTAATTGGAACCTGAACTCAGTGCTTAATTTGTGCCAGGGCTTGCCAGGACTGTGGCCTGGCAGATCTAGGATTGGCAGTTCATAGCCCTGGAGAGAAACCTCTGAGCTTGCCATGTCAGTTATGAAAGTAAAAAGGTTGCTTGAGGCCTGGCACCTCCTTTCAATACAAATTAAGCACTGCCTGAAATGCCTGAGACCCTTGAATTTGCAGTTTTAGTATTTTAAGCTGAATAAGAAAACTGAGTTGACACACTGCATTGCACCTTAATTACATGATTGACTTGGGTGTGTATTAAAATGCCCACAGTAAACTGGATGATAAATTGCTGAGTTTGGTTTTTCCTGATTTACAAGATACTGTTAGTGGTGCATGTTCCCAGGGAGTGGTGAAAACTAGGGATGGGTAAAACAGGTTCAAGTACATTTTAAAGAGATGCTGTCAAGTTTGAAACACACCAGATTTGATTAATTTCCTCTTCAGTTAAAAACAACATTTTCTGTCCCCATGAAAGTAAATAAACTGAAATGCACAGTAGCTCCTTAGTTAAGTGACGTAGCAAAATTCAGATTAACAAATTCACATCTGTTTGTCATACTGATTCTCTGCTCTTCTTGTCAACCAGTCAGTAAGTGAAACTAACAAAACTGATGTTCCCTGCAGTGCTCAGAGACCAGAATACAGGGAGCATGCAACTAGTTCAGCAAAACCTTGTGGTCGTGTGTCAGTAGCTGCAGGGAGGCTAAAGAGCACGTACACACCTACTGCACCATTCACTGCCATAAGAAGGTTGTATTTTAGTGTTATCGGGGTACAGCCTGCAGACAGCCCTAATTTGAAGCCTGACAACCAAGAATCCAGACTCTTGGCTGATGTCATGCTATTGGAGCTAGGATGTCCAGTTTCACTGTGGTTTTGCCTGAGAATAAGCTATTGGAAACAAGGTGATAGGTTTTCTGTACACTGTTGCTTTCAGAACTAGGTGATCTATTGGCATTTTTCAAGAAGACTGCTAGATTCCTTTCTCTAATGGAGATATTGATTTCCGTTAGCAGGCACAGTTGTTCTATGCTGGCTTTCATCACACACGATGGGTGCGCATCTGATTCCGCATGTGGTGGCTTGAATATCAATTTCAAATACCTTTAGGCTCACAAGAATGGAACAAGAAGCAGCACAGTACTACTATGCCACTGTGAAGTGTGGGACCTTATCTGGAGCACTGGGTCCAACTTGGCACCACACTTTAGGAAAGATGTGGACAAACTGGAGAGAGTCTAGAAGACAGCAACATAAATGATAAGCGGTTTTGAAAACCTGATTGTTATGCTGTTTGGTTCACAACTGTGCGGGCCAACCTCAGAGAAGACTGCCAAAAAGCAGGGCAGAGTGGGTGAGGTAATATCTTCTATTGGCCCAACTTCTGGAGGTCAGAGAGATAGCTTCTGAGCCTCACGGAGGTTCAGGTCTCTGAAGAGAAGCTCTTTGTAGCTCAAAAGCATGTCGCTCCCACCAGCAGAAGTTGGTCCAGTAAAAGATACTACCTCACTCACCTTGTCTCTCTAATATCCTGGGACTGACACTGCTATAACTGTAGGGAGGGATAGCTCAGTGGTTTGAGCATTGGCCTGCTTAAACCCAGGGTTGTGAGTTCAGTCCTTGAGGGGGCCATTTAGGGATCTGGGGCAAAAAATGTCTGGGGATTGGTCTTGCTTGGAGTAGGGGGTTGGACTAGATGACCTCCTGAGGTCTCTTCCAACCCTTATATTCTATAATACACTACACACAAAAACCAGCGCAGTGACCCCAAACTGTGGTATGTGCTACAGCTAGATTTCACCAACCCAGTAACAAAAGTGAACTCCTGGATCACTGGAACAGTCTTACCATAGAGTCAGAGACAGTCCCCCGTAAGCACTCCAGTCTCTTTTGCCACCCAGAGAAGCTGGACGTAGTGATAAATGGTCACTCACACCAAAGATTACAAAATATTCAGATTGCTCCCAGTCCCACAAGACCAGTCAGTCACTTGCCCAGGTGAATTTGTACCTCAGATCTTACACAAATTCTATAATAAACTATGTATTTATTAACTAGGAAAAAGAAGGGTGAGTTTTTTTTTACAGGTTAAAGCAGGCAAATATTTGCACAAATGAGTTAGTCTATGGTTCCAGTGTAGTAATCTGTCCTCTAAGTGTCTTTTAGGGCTAACCCAGGTTGACTCTGGGGAGTTCTGCTTTTGTTTCTTAGTTCCAGCGCTTGTAAGAGTCCAAACAGCAAAGAGGGAACTATTTTTGTGAGCATCTTTATATGCCGTTCCCACAGAGTTCAGACCGATGGAATGAGTGCTCTTGCAGGTAACTTCTTCATGGGTGGATGGGGCAATCAAAGTTTTTGTCCTACAATGACCCATTTAGTTTTGATAGTTTTCCTTGATGGGTGGGGGAACCACTCTTCTTATCTGAGTTCAAAAGTTCAGAGCAGGTATTTTTACAATTATAAAGCAAAACTTTCATATTACCTTATACATAGGATACAGATGTTATGAGTAAGATTAATGCGTGCAGGAACTTGCAAGCATTTTATAGAGTCTAAACGCATCCTTACAAGTCTAACACTTATCTCAACAATACTAACATATTGTTATTGTCATGTTGGGCATGCAAGGCCTGCTACAGATACCATGCAACCGAGTACAACTTGTGGTGGGTTGTGTACTCAGAGACAATCTTGTTCTATATAGTAGGCATTATTCATAGTCTGTTGCTGTATAGAATATTGATTTATCAATTATCATAGATATGTATTTGGAGAACCACAGAAGAACTCCAAGATATTTTTCTTGATCAACTGAGGGAAAAATAGAAGAGATCTACATTCAATATATAACTTTAAATCAGATAATCAGAATGGACAGTGGTCCATCAGCAGTCTATGATTTTTAGTGTCTAGCAAAGTTATGAATTTAAGCTTTAACTTTGCTGCACACTAAAAATCATGGTCTTAATAAAGACACTAGATTTATGAGTCATTACAACAATCAGTAACCCACTAACCCCTCTTTTTGTCTTATGACTAGAAGGATGTTAACAGGCCACCTCACCTTGAATGGTTCCTTAGCTTAGCATAAGTACACCTCTACATCGATATAACGCTGACCTAGGGAGACAAAATCTTACCGCGTTATAGGTCAAACCATGTTATATCGAACTTGCTTTGATCCACTGGAGTGCACAGCCCTGCCCCACTCACCCGCCAGAGAACTGCTTTACCGTTTTATATCGGGTTGCATTATATTGAGGTAGAGGTGTAGTTAGCCTATATTCTATCTATTCAATCTTGTACTTAGCTGTGACACTCTTAGTACCTTTGCCAGACCTGAAGAAGAGCTCTTTGTAGCTCAAAAGCTTGTTTCTTTCACCAACAGAAGTTGGTCTAATAAAATGTTACCTCACGCACCCTTGTCTCTCTAATATCCTGAAACCAACACAATTACATCACCATTGCATTTTCTAGCCTGTCATTTTGACCATATCACCCCTCTCTTTGCATCTTTCCACTGGCTCCCCCTTCTCTATTGCATGAAACAAACTATTTGTCTACGCTTTTCAAGGCCCATCATAGGCTATCCCTACTCTACCTGTCATCTCTCATTCACTGTTGAACAATTGCTGCTGACCTTCAATCAGCCCATAATGCCAAGCCTTTCAAACAAGCACCTCTGTGCTTACTCCCATGCTGCCCCTCACACTTGAGAGAAGCTCTCTGTAGACATTGGCAAAGATACTCCATTATACACTTTCACAGCCGTCCTCAAAACTGCCATTTCCCATGAGGCCTACAAAAAACTTGACAATGATTAGGCTGCTGGTGTGCTGAGACCACTGTCAATCATGCTGACAAATACTGCCTCATTGTTTACTTGTACTCCCCCACCTGTCTGTATTTTGTGTTGTATTTAGATTGTAAGCTCTTTGGGGCAGAAACCATCTTTTTATTCCACATTTTTGCAATACCTAGAAAAATGAAGTCGTAGCCCATGGCTGGGGCTCCTAGGCACTATAACAGAGAATAATAATGAGACCTACAGTTAGAGGACGATTTATTCCATATCCGTTTACTGAAGGTTCTTACACCTTTCTCTGAAGCATCTTGTGCTGACCTCTGTCAGAGACATGATACTGAACTAAATGAGCCATAGGTCTGATTCAGTCTGGCAATTCCTGTATAATACACAGCACTAAAATATTATTGCTGATAAAACAGATAGAAATGTGCATCTTTAAATTAAGCCACTAGACCAGGGATCAGCAACCTTTGGCACGTGGCCTGCCAGGGTAAGCACCCTGGCGGGCTGGGTCACTTTGTTTACCTACTGCATCCACAGGTTTGGCCAATCGCGGCTCCCATTGGCTGCAGTTTGCTGCTCCAGGCCAATGGGTGCTGCAGGAAGCAGCATGGGCCAAGGGATGTGCTGGCCGCCACAGCAATTCAAAATATATAGTATTTACATAAAAATGCCATCCAGACACAAAAACAGAGATCAGCTTCCTCCTCATTTTTAAGTCTAGTAGCTTAAGTTCATCTTCTACAACTTCTCTCCAAAAATAACTATTTGCTTCCAAATACTAGTTAGGTTGCTATAATCACAGTACAAAATAACTTAAGCATGTCTAGTTAAAAAGGATATAAGAAACTAAACTTCATTTAGTCATGAACAATTTATATAATAACAATGCAGAAAGAAATCTGTATTTATTTTGCTCAATGCAGTTATTTTCAGGCAGATGTGGCAAGTGCTCCTTGCCATGTAATCGAAGCTGAATATGTAATTTTTAATTACTTTTGTTATTTTTGAACCTGCAATTATAGCAGCCATCCTGCTGAAAATTATTTAGAGCACACTTTTTTCATAGAATGCAAAAATATACCAGTCTACTAACATTAACGCCCATTTTCCACTTCATTGAAAGAACAGCTATGGCCCAATCCAGCTCACATTCAACTTCTTGTTAAGACTCCAACTGACTTCAGTGGAAGTCGGATCAGGCCTGTAGAGCTCTAGGCAGATGAGAAGAGGGATAATATAGCTGCTCAGTGAACCATACTGCCACGGGGAGGGGTGGCCCAGCATGTAGAACTGAGGGACTGGACCACCTCAGATGCCCAAAAGAAAGTGGGATTTTTCCCTCACATCCTGGATGCCTACACAATTAGACTCCCCTGGCAAAGCACAGTCATTGTCTCCTCACTACTCTTCCTCACAGAACAATGCCTCAGAGTCATAACTCTGATTCCACCACACAGCATTCCTTTCACAGGAGCACATGGTCATGCCCAGTGATTTGACTGCAGAATTCAAAATAAAGAGGAGCTGTACCTTGAGGCAGAAAGCTCTTCTTCAAGCTTAAGCATCTGCAATAACATCAGAGTATCAACAAGTACGATGTTCCCTTTTTTAAAAAAGCCACCATCCCTTTAAGACTAATTTAACAATTAGAAGAATCTGAATATGTAGATATGATTTAGTTTAGCTATTCAATAGGGAAGCTCTTCTGAGTGTTAAACTACTGTAGTATCAGTGGTACAGGAAACTGGTTTAGAATTAAATGGCAACGTTGACAATGGCAAAATTTTGTAACATTTGAGCAAATAGGCTCTGGAACGGCAACCATAGGAACCTATAGAGGCCAATGTGTTTAGCTTAGAGCACGTAGGCCCTGTAGGGATAAACACACTAGCCTACTCTCCATTGGGGATTTGTAAAACCGAGAAACAGAGTTTGGTACAATGGTCTATACACAAATATATTTGTGTTGGTAAGATACTGTGCCTTAAACAGAAAAACCTACTTTTGAAGCATTGTGTACATTTGTGACATGAGAAATATGGTGCACATTTTTAATAGAGGGTAATTAACCATTTGGGACAACTTCCCAAGGTCTGCAGTGGATTCTGCACTATGGCAATTTTTAAATGAAGTTTGGATGTTCTAATTCAAGAAAATCCTATGGCCTGGATTGTGCAGGAAGTCAGACAAGATTATCACAATGCTCTCTTCTGATCTTAGAAACTATGAATCTTAAGATAGGATTGAACAAGACCACTATTGTCTCAAATGAACTACCTTAGGGACCCATATATTTACCAATGAAGGGGAGAAGGCAATGGATTGTGCTGAAAGGTGAATTATCAAACTGGAGAGAGGCTCCTAACAGAGTTCCTCAAGGATCAGTCTTGGAACCAAATTTATTTAATATTTTTATTAGTCGCTTTGGCACAAAAAGTAGGAGTGTGCTAATGAAATTTGCAGATGATACAAAGTTGAGAGGCATCGTCAATACTTAGGAGAACTGGAACATTGTATAGAAGATCTGGTGACACTGAAGACTGGAGGGAAGAAATGGGATGAAATTCATTAGTACAAAGTGAAAGGTCCTAGTTAGGGACTAATAATAAGAACTTCTACTACAAGCTGGAAGTGACAGAGGAGGAGAGGCACCTGGGTGGGAGAGTGGGGAAGTGTCAATAACAGAATGACTATGACCACCAATGTGATGGGGCTGTGAAAAAGGCAATGGGATCCTAGGAAGTATTCGATTAGACATTTCCAGTACAGCTAGAGAAGTATTAATGCCATTGTACCTCATCTAGAATACTGAGTACTATTCTGGGTCATCCATGTTCAAGAAAGATTAATTTAAATTGGAACCGGTACTAAGAAGAGCTACTAGGATGATTAGAGGACCAGAGGGTCTATTACATGAGAAGAGATTGGAAGAGTGTGGCTTGTTTAGCAAACAGAAGATGGAGAGGGGATATAAATACTCTGTATAAATACATGGGGGTGGTGGTAAATAGCAGGGAGGGTGAAGAGCTATAGAAGTGGAAGAACAATGCTGATGTAAGAACAAATGGGTATAAACCAGCCACAAACAAATTCAGGCTGGAAATTAGAAAATGGTTTCTAACCATCAGAGCAGTGAAGTTCTGGAACAGCCTCCCAATAGGAGTTGTGGGGGCAAACAACATATTTAAGAGAGAGAGCTGGACAAATTTATGAGTGCAATTGTCTGATGGGTTTGCTTGTGATGGAGTGGGGCAGGGCTCAGCAGCCCTGGGGCTTAATTCTGTCTTATATCTTGTGTTCCTAAAGCTCATGTTTCAGGGTTTCAGCTGGCCACTGGCAGGAGTCAGGAAGGGATCTTTTCCCACAGTGTATTCTGTGAGGCTATTTTTATTTCCTCATCTGAAGCATCAGGGATGTCCATGACTAGAAATGGGACAGTGGGCGGGATGGGCCAGGGCATTCTCTCTCTCTCGGGTGCTTGGCTGGCTGGTTCTTGCTCATATGCTCAGCATCTAACCAACCACCATACGTGGTGTCAGGAAGGAATTTTCCTCCAGGTCAGATTGGCAGTGATCTTAAGGATTTTTTTTTCCTTCTACTCTAGCATGCAGGTCACCTACCAGGATTAAATGTGTATATCTCATTTAATCATTTCCCTGCCATTCCAGAGGCCTTGAGCACTAGTTCACCTCAACCCCTCCTATTCTCTGCCTCTGGCACATAACAGTCTACTCTCCTGTGGGTCTTATTTACTTTGGTCTCATTTCCATTGTTGGGTTTAGTGTGTGAGGGCTGGATGGTGTTGATAGCCTGTGATATATAGGAGGTCAGTGCAGATGATCTAGTGCTCCCTTCTGGCCTTAAACAATATGACACAATTGCTCAAGTTGAACTGTACTGCTTAAGATTTAGTACCTAGAGTACCTTCAACATCTCCCTTTCCTGAGAGCCCTAGTAAAATACCCTTTCATTTAGCCATGTGTGAGAGTCGTTTGGGACACACTAGGCTAGTACCTGCTGTGTGATTTTTAAGCCAGTCTCATGACTTTTATAAGTTTGGGGTTGTTAGTGCTGAAAACAGAGGTATGAAGGGTAAATGAATAAGAATCACAAAAGAGGGCTCTCTTCCCACTTCAGCTTTCATGGACAGGTCTTATACACACCACTTCTAAATTGCACCCAATTAAGGGGGAAAGCCCATAGATGCTGGAACTAGGGTGCTAGACCAACTGGATTGCAGTGGTTTCCATCATATACACAGTTTACATTTTGATTCAATGGCTCTCAGCACTCCACTATACAAATTGTTCTAGCACTTTTGGGAAAGCCTAACCAAATTATGAAAATAGTAAGTATTTTACTGTTTTGGGTGGTTTACTGCAGAGGTTTGAGGAAAGAGATAGGGTGCACATGTAGAGTGCATTATTCAGATATTTCATGTGATAGAATTGAGGGTTGCAAAATATTTTGCTCAGGCTGCCTGAATATGACAGTCCAGCCTTGCTATAGAAAGGATCTGGTAGATCAGGGTTCAGCTAAAGAGATGCTTAAATGCAGAGCACTTTATGGCCTCGGTATTGCCATTAAATCAATAGAAATGAATGGCTGGAAGGAAGCTCAAGAGGTCACCCAGTCCAGCTCCCTGTGCTGAGGCAGGACCAAGTATACCTAGACTATCCCTGACAGGTGTTTGTCCAACCTGTTTGTAAAAACCTCCATTGATGGGGATTCCACAACCTTCCTTGAAAGCCTATTCCAGTGCTTGACTATGCTTATAGTTAGAAAGCTTTTCTTAATATCTAACGTAAATCTCCCTTGCTGCAGATTAAGCCCATTACTTCTTGCCCTACTATCAGTGGAGATGGAGAACAACTGATCACCATCCTCCTTATAAAGATGGTTAATGTATTTGAAAGCTATCAGCCCCCTGCCCTCCACTGCCATCTTCTTTTCTCAAAAATAAATGTGCCTAGTTTTTGTTGTTGTTTTACATCACCTCTCCTCATAGCTGATGTTTTCTAAACCTCCTGTAATTTTTGTTGCCCTCCTCTGAACTTTCTCCAATTTGCCGACCTCTTTCTAAAAGGATTGACACCAAAAACAGTATACAGTATCCCATGTGAGGCTTCGCTAATGCCAACTAG
Organism: Gopherus flavomarginatus; assembly: GCF_025201925.1. Lineage (NCBI taxonomy): Eukaryota > Metazoa > Chordata > Testudines > Testudinidae > Gopherus > Gopherus flavomarginatus. Next base: position 289,915,793 of record NC_066617.1, read on the forward strand.
AGTAGGACAATTACCTCCCGTGTCTTACATAAGACAGCCCTGTTAACATACCCCAGAATATTTGCCTTTTTGGTTACTACGTTATATTGTGACATAGTGGATCACAAATTGAACATAACTCCCAGATCCTTTTTAGCAATACCACTGCCTGAGCAGTTTTCCTATTTTGTATTTGCACTTGATTTTTCCTTCCTACGTACAGTACTTGTCTTTATTGAATTTCATCTTGTTGATTTCAGACCAATTCTCCAATTTGTCAAGGTCCTTTTGAATTCTAATCCTGTCCTCCAAAGTGGTTGCAACCCCCTCCCAACTTGGTGGCATCTACAAATCTTATAAGAATAGTCTCCACACCATTATCCAAGACATTAATGAAAATATTAAACAGTTATGTATCCACCATATTCTAATTTAACCTAGAACACATTTCCCTAGTTTGCTTATGAGACTGTCATGTGAGACTGTTTCAAAAGCCTTACTAAAATCAAGATATCACAGCTTCCCTGACTATCCACTAGGCCAGTAACCCTGTCAGGGAAATAAATTAGGTTAGTTTGGTATGATTTTTTTCTTAAGGAATCACCAACGTGGCTTTATCATCACCCTATTATCCTCTAGGTACTCAAACTGATTGTTTAGTAATTTGTTACAGAATCTTTCTGTATATCAAAATTAGGCTAACTTGTCTATAAATCCTTAGGTCTGCTTTGTTCCAATATTTGTAATCATATTAAGAACTACTTTTGATGAACAAAATCCAAAACCTGGTAAATTCTTTATGAATTATTAATGGAAACATTTCCATTAATACCAACTATTAAAAAAAAACCAACAATGTAAGCACATCCTTAAAAAAATAAAAGTTAAATGTGAAGCCTAAACAACCTGGTGTCGACCTATTACTTTTTATAACTAAAATAATTAAAAAAGTTATTTAAAATTATAATTATTAGCACTTACATGTTCCATATAAAAATGTTGTATCCACATATAGAACCCTAGATGGGTAGGACTGCTGATTCATTGGCACCCCTGGGCACGTGCCTACTGTGTCTAATTGGAAATCCAGCCCTGCCAGCAGAGAGACAAAGTATGGCATAAGTGTAGAAAATCCATTTATCTTCAGTGAATGGCAGAAATCATACAAAAATCAGACCTGCGGGGTATTCCTGACATCTAGGGTCACATTCAGACCAGATCTGAAAAACTGATTCCTTCTAGTTCTGCATCACTCCAGACTGGGGACATTCAGGTCTAGGCATTCATGCCAATCTGTTTTGGGAATAAACCATTTTATAGCACTGTTCTCACTTCCTGATTTGTAGGACAGAGTCTCTTAAAATTTCAAAATATTCAGACACAAGTACTCATAATAGAGTGTAATTTGCAGTTTGAGCACTAGGTGGAAATAGAGTAATAAAAATGAAAAGACCCTGCTTTAAATAAAATCCTTCTTCACCACAAGAAAAATCCACAATGCCCCCCTCAGCATAGGAAATGGAAGCAGGAAAATGCTCCTGCACATGCTTTGGAAATAAAAGCAGCCAGAAATGGCAGCTTAGACCCCAGATGGAATAGAATAGTTGTTTTACAAGATCTCTTCTTGGGCACTTGCAGTTACACACAATCCATACTATCTCTCAAACTTTCATCTTATTTTTTTCCTTCTTTCGTTACCTATTTTACTCTAAATCTTGAGATAAATTCTGTGCAAAGTATTCCTCTTACCTATATACTTCAGTTTGATTATTGTTCAAGCATTAAAACGAGAAACTAAGATCTGTATTAGAAATATTCAGTCATTGTTGCTAATTTTGCTATCTTGTTTCACAATGGTTAAAGTGAACTGCTTTTTGGCTTTCCACTTGATAATTATAGGTTATGAACTAATATAAAATTTTTAAATGAAAATAGTTATAAGATCTTGTTAAATTAAAGAAAGTATTCTTGTGATAATACATTACGATTATAAAACAAAAAGGCAGAGCCCAAAAGTAGATGTATTAATACCACTCTGTAGGATAACAACTATTGTTGAAACATCTTGATTCTGATCCTAATTTTCTAATTTTAATTAGCTAGAAAAGTGGAAATGAGATTATATTTAGATCTGGATGATAGCTGTCTTTAGATAGTCTATTGCTTATGAAAATTTGGCTCCAGAAAAAACGTATGCAGAACATAGCAGTGATAACAACCAATGGAAATAGCTAGAAGTGGTGTAACAGTATGCTGGCAGCTAAGCAGCAGAACTGACCACAAAACAGCAGTGCTACCACAAGTGCAGGTGGAGAAGAGACATGGGCCTTCCCCACTTCTCCCCATCCCTCGGACACATCCATTTTATAACAGTTGTCTAATCTCAGAGAGAGTGTGTTTTGTTGTAGGGATGCAACCTGGATTTACAGACCCTCAAATGAAATTTACTAGTCCAATATTTCCACTGCATTACTTGTAGAGCCCAGCAATGGGTCCATTATTAAGTCCCTGAAGTCAGCTAGGAACATCTCTATGCAAATCTTAATTACGGCACATGACACTGATTCAGTGGTGATTGGGTGCCATCAAGATACTCAAAATGCATAGATAATGACCCAAAAGGTTTACAGCAATATTTTGGCACTGATACAAACTGTTCTCTTTAACAATTTATTAATAAGAAATAAAATCATCATCAGCATGGTGCTTTGTCTCATTCCTGTGTGTTTCCCCGGGTTCTAGCTCTTCATTTGTCTCTCAGCAGAGCAGCTCATCAGGAAAGTAGAGATTAGTTTGGCAGGACAGGTTTCCACACTCTGAAGCCAGTTTCTGCTCCTTTAAGTGACTTAGGCCCAGATCCGCAAAGGGATTTGGGCACCTAAACCCCCCAAATTAGGGACCATTGCAATCCACAAGACCCCCACAAGGCTGTTGCCTAACTATGCGGGCACAAACTCACTTAGCACCTAAATGTCTCTTGTAAAAGTTCCCATGGCACCTAAGTTTCTTCCTCTCGGCACATACGCTGCTGCCTTACTCAAGGCATCCAGAGGCCTAAGTCCCAATGTGGTCCACAAATTAGGGCAGAGGTCAGCAACCTCTGCCACACAGCTTGCCAGAGTAAGCACCCTGGAGGGCTGGGCCAGTTTGTTTACCTGCTGCATCGGCAGGTTCGGCCAACCGTGGCTCCCACTGGCTGCGGTTCGCATCCCAGGCCAATAGGGGCAGCGGGAAGCTCTGCGAGCTGAGGGATATGCTGGCTGCAGCTTCCCACCATCCTGGGTGCTTACCCTGGTGAGCCGAGTGCCCGAGGTTGCCAACCCCTGAACTAGGGGAATATAGGTGGGCAAATGCATATCTTGCCTGTGGGGCCTGATATAGCAGGCACATGCTGAGCACACCTTCTGGAGTGGGCCCCATTAAAAAATAAGTAGGAGGTGGTTGTGCTGTCCACCTTGTAACCTTTAGCCCAGTGGTTAGTGCACTCACCTGAGATGTGGGAGATGCTAGTTCAGTTCCCCTCTTTGCCTGATGGGGATACAGGATTTGAACAGGGGTGCCCTAACTGGGCTATTCTGAGAGGGAGAGTGGGATTTTTCTCTATCTCCTGTTGAAGCTGTTCTACTTTGTGTAAATACTTAAATAGTCACTGGGCCAGAGAGAGTGTGTACCAGAGAATATACCCTGGTGGTTAGGACATCCACCTGGGAAGTAGGAGATCCAGGGTACAGTCCCCCTGTTCCAATAACTATCTAAAGTGAAACAGCTTCAATAGGAGGTACTGAGGTACACCGTCAGAATATCCCATAGCTCATTAGTTAATGCAGTCTCCTGAGAAACAGGAGGCCCCTGTTAAATTCTCTCTCCCCATAAGGCAGAGGGGGGAAAAAACTGGGGTATCCTGCATGAGCGCTCTAATGTTCGGGCTAAAAATTATAAAGTGAGTACTTCCTGCAGCCATTTTGTGTGAAGTGAAACAGGGTGCTAACGCATTCTTACAGGACGAAGCTTAGGTGTCTATCTCCATGGGGGCGGGACCTTAGGACTTATTCCTCTCTTTGGCATCTTCCATTGGTCAGTTAAGAAAGCTCCCTGCCTTTTGTGGATCCCATTCTTGGGTGCCTATCTGCCCCCATGTAGGAAGCTTAGGTGCCTAACTCAGGCTTTGTGGATCCCAGTGTTGTTCCAGTGATTTTTCTAGGCACCTAAAAGTTAGGAGTTGCAATGCTCAGCAATACAAAACCCAAGTCCCTTTGGGCGGTAGTAAATTGGCTCAGATAACAGAGCAAATAATCACAACTATGTAATGGGAATAAAAATCACAACTGAATATAAAACCATTAGTAGCATGGTGAGCAACAGAACATATTTCCTATCCAGGTTAAATATTTCACCATCTGAACTGGCTCTTTCAAATAAATGGGATGAACTTCATGGTCTTGAGTTTTGACAATAGTTTCCAGATGGTGTGGGAATTAGTATTTGACTAAGTCCAAAGGGTATGTGACAGGTTGGGTACGTTATTGTTAGAATGTTCTTGATACAACGTCGTTTAGAGAAGGCTTCAGCTTTCCAAATTAAAAGTCACATATGCAGCTTATAAAAGTGAAACCTCCACCTTTACAGCGAGTTGAGGAACTCTAGGCAGATGTAACTGCATCAGTTACACTTGCAGCACATAATAATACCTATAGACACGTTTTAGTAAAAACAAAACAAAAACTGGAGACTCTGGAAAACAATTGTGAAATCTGTCTCTTTAGGCTCCTTCTAGCTAGTTCTTTGCCCCCACTTATATTGGGCATATGCCATACTTTGGAAGACGTTGCCTTAAATTATCTGCAGCTTGTCATAACATTTCTTCCCAGATCTGGACCTTAGCGTCCAAAATATGGGTGTTAGCATGAAAACCTCCAAGCTTAGTTACCAGCTTGGACCTGGTATCGCTGCCACCAGCTAGGAATTATACAGTGCCTAGCTCACTGTGGTCTCCCCAAAACCTTCCCTGGGGGACCGCAAGACTCAGATTCCTTGAGTCTCACAACAAAGGGGAATAAACCATTTCCCTTCCCCCTCCTCCACTCCAGGTGTTCACTCCCTGGGTTCCTGGAGAGATATACAGAAGCAAGCTCCGTGAATCTAGACAGAGGAATTCCACCCTCCCTGTTTCAAGTCCTTGAAACACAAGCACCGAGAGAGCTAACCTCTCTCCCCCCTCACCCAGAGGGTATGCAAAGTCAGGCTTAGTAAATCTAATACAAAGGTATATATATATATATATCCAGATGTATGTTGGGAAAATAACACCGCGAGGCACAGACTATCCAATAAGTTCCTGGACTGCATTGCAGACAACTTTTTATTTCAGAAAGTTGAAAAAGCTACTAGGGGGGAAGCTGTTCTAGACTTGATTTTAACAAATAGGGAAGAACTCGTTGAGAATTTGAAAGTAGAAGGAAGCTTGGGTGAAAATGATCATGAAATAATAGAGTTTGCAATCCTAAGGAAGTGTAGAAGGGAGTACAGCAAAATAGAGACAATGGATTTCAGGAAGGCGGATTTTGGTAAGCTCAGAGAGCTGATAAGTAAGGTCCCATGGGAATCAAGACTGAGGGAAAAACAACTGAGGAGAGTTGGCAGTTTTTCAAAGGGACGCTATTAACGGCCCAAAAGCAAGCTATTCCGATGGTTAGGAAAGATAGAAAATGTGGCAAAAGACCACCTTGGCTTAACCACGAGATCTTGCGTGACCTACAAAATAAAAAGGCATCATATAAAAAATGGAAACTAGGTCAGATTACAAAGGACGAATATAGGCAAAAAACACAGGAATGCAGAGGCAAGATTAGAAAGGCAAAGGCACAAAATGAGCTCAAACTAGCTATGGGAATAAAGGGAAACAAGAAGACTTTTTATCAACACATTAGAAGCAAGAGGAAGACCAAGGACAGAGTAGGCCCACTGCTCAGTGAGGAGGGGGAAACAGTAACGGGAGACTTGGAAATGGCAGAGATGCTTAATGACTTCTTTGTTTCGGTCTTCACTGAGAAGTCTGAAGGAATGTCTAATATAATGAATGCTTACGGGAAGAGGGTAGGTTTAGAAGATAAAATAAAAAAAGAGCAAGTAAAAAATCACTTAGAAAAGTTAGATGCCTGCAAGTCACCAGGGCCTGATGAAATGCATCCTAGAATACTCAAGGAGTTAATAGAGGAGGTATCTGAGCCTCTAGCTATTATCTTTGGGAAATCATGGGAGACGGGGGAGATTCCAGAAGACTGGAAGGGGGCAAACATAGTGCCCATCTATAAAAAGAGAAATAAAAACAACCCAGGAAACTACAGACCAGTTAGTTTAACTTCTGTGCCAGGGAAGATAATGGAGCAGATAATTAAAGAAATCATCTGCAAACACTTGGAAGGTGGGAAGGTGATAGGGAATAGCCAGCATGGATTTGTAAAGAACAAATCGTGTCAAACTAATCTGATACCATTCTTTGATAGGATAACGAGCCTTGTGGATAAGGGAGAAGCGGTGGATTTGATATACCTAGACTTTAGTAAGGCATTTGATAAGGTCTCGCATGATATTCTCATAGATAAACTAGGAAAGTACAATTTAGATGGGGCTACTATAAGGTGGGTGCATAACTGGCTGGATAACTGTACTCAGAGGGTAGTTATTAATGGCTCCCAATCCTGCTGGAAAGGTATAACAAGTGGGGGTTCCGCAGGGGTCTGTTTTGGGACCGGCTCTGTTCAATATCTTCATCAACGATTTAGATGTTGGCATAGAAAATACGCTTATTAAGTTTGCGGATGATACCAAACTGGGAGGGATTGCAACTGCTTTGGAGGACAGGGTCAAAATTCAAAATGATCTGGACAAATTGGAGAAATGGTCTGAGGTAAACAGGATGAAGTTCAATAAAGATAAATGCAAAGTGCTCCACTTAGGAAGGAACAATCAGTTTCACACATACAGAACGAGAGGAGACTGTCTAGGAAGGAGTATGGCAGAAAGAGATCTAGGGGTCATAGTGGAACACAAGCTTAATATGAGTCAACAGTGTGATACTGTTGCAAAAAAAGCAAATGTGATTCTGGGATGCATTAACAGGTGTGTTGTAAACAAGACACGAGAAGTCATTCTTCCGCTTTACTCTGCGCTGGTTAGGCCTCAACTGGAGTATTGTGTCCAGTTCTGGGCACTGCATTTCAAGAAAGATGTGGAGAAACTGGAGAGGGTCCAGAGAAGAGCAACGAGAATGATTAAAGGTCTTGAGAACATGACCTATGAAGGAAGGCTGAAGGAATTGGGTTTGTTTAATTTGGAAAAGAGAAGACTGAGAGGGGACATGATAGCAGTTTTCAGGTATCTAAAAGGGTGTCATCAGGAGGAGGGAGAAAACTTGTTCATCTTAGCCTCCAATGATAGAACAAGAAGCAATGGGCTTAAACTGCAAGCAAGGGAGATTTAGGTTGGACATTAGGAAAAAGTTCCTAACTGTCAGGGTAGTTAAACACTGGAATAGATTGCCTAGGGAAGTTGTGGAATCTCCATCTCTGGAGATATTTAAGAATAGGTTAGATAAATGTCTATTAGGGATGGTCTAGACAGTATTTGGTCCTGCCATGAGGGCAGGGGACTGGACTCTATGACCTCTCGAGGTCCCTTCCAGTCCTAGAGTCTATGAGTCTATGAGATTTTCCCCCTGACTTCTTCCTCCCACCAATTCCCTGGTGAGCTGCAGACTCAATTCCCTGGAGTCCCCACAAAAGAAAAACTCCAACAGGTCTTAAAAAGAAAGCTTTATATAAAAAAGAAAGAAAAAGGACATTAAAAATAGCCTCTGTATAACGGTGACAATATACAGGGTCAATGGCTTAAGAAAAAAAAAGTGAATAAACAGCCTTATTCCAAAAGAATACAATTTAACACATTCCAGCAACTACACACATGTAAATACAAAAAAACAATATAAACCTATTGTCTTACTATCCTTGTACTTACAACCTGGAAACAGAAGATTAGAAAGCCAGGAGATAGAAAAATCACTCTCAGAGCCGAGAGGGTCAGACCTAAGACAAAGAACAAAGAACTCACACCCAAAACTTCCCTCCCCCCCAGATTTGAAAAAGTCTTGTTTCCTGATTGGTCCTCTGGTCAGGTGTTTCAGGTTCCCTGTGTTAACCCTTTACAGGTAAAAGAACATTAACCCTTAGCTATCTGTTTATGACACAGCTCAATCCTTGTCCTCAAGGTCAACCAAGGGAAAGGGAGAAATTGTCCCAAACCTTTAATTCTAATTAACAATGTTGTATACAGTGGGAGCCATTTTACCCATCAAGAAAATGTAACCAATGCCTGAACACAGCAACTGTTAAATGTGGCACAGTCACATAACAGAGCCATGGAGGACACCAAAGTCCGGTGTATTTTCAGTATCATATCTACTTGCCTACAGACAAAATATAGTGCTTTTGGCCCCTAGTAGGTGGGTTGGCTACACAGAGCAAAGTATGTGACAGCTGGATTTGTGCATCAACAGAATTTTTTTTGATCTATTCCAGTTACATGGCCAATCTTTACCACTCGTGCAACTTCACTGACGGCATTTAACTTGTAGATTCAATGGTTATTGTGTAGTGCTGATGTGAGATAAGTAAAGAACCAAGCCTGACTGCCAGAGCCCAGATTGAGTATATAAATCTGGCAATTAAAAAAAAATATTTTGTCCATATAAGTAAGGCACTTGATATGAACACAGAACTCCATTATGTCATTTGAGTCATTTTTGAGATTAACACCCCCCCGCCCCCCCAACACTTTAAATTCCCAAAGGTGAGTTCATTAGCATGACATGGATTAATCCATACTCTTCTGCAGAAGAGTCCAGCTAGGGACAGATTTCCAGATGTCAGAACCTTGATGATCACTACTACCAAATAAAGGTCCTTAATATCTAAAATATGCCAACCTTGAATTATTATATTAAATTAGCTCAAATCTAACCTCCAAAAAGATTGAAATCTCAGATTAAAATGAAAAAAATGGAAGGTGTGTCTCCTTGATTATCTGGCTAGTCTCAATAACTAAAAAAGCGTTGCTAGGTGTGGGGTTTTGGTTATGAACATGACAGTGGTGACTCACCTTGTGTAATTAAATACTAACATGCCCAGTTGCTCTCCAGTTCTGAAAACAAACTGAGCTGATGCATAAATCAGACTATGATGTTGGTTATAGTCAATAAAAAAAAAATCTGTATTCCTGACACTCAGAATAAGAAGAGGCTGTCTTCCTTCTACTGATTCCAGCAATTGCGTGCAGAAATCTGCCTGCATTTTTGTCTGCTTCATTATGACAAGATATTTTCTGAGCCAGCCAGCCCACCCACCCATCCCAGTCACCACCTCACCTGTAAGGTACACAACTGGGTGATAAACACCAAGGATGAAACGCTGGCCCCATGGAAGCCAGTGGCAAAACTCCCACTGACTTCAGTAGACTTCAGTCAGGATTTCACTCCAGAAGCACTACTGTGCACTTTAGAGCTGTGCTTCCTTAGAACACAGCTTCTCCTCCCGCCTCCCGCCCTTCTCTGCTTATATTGCAACTTGGGTATGCTCCTCACTCTGTTGCCCTGAGGCTATCTTTTATTTAGCCTCATATACCTAGAGATTACTCCTCACAAACCAGTCTGTCATGCATCCACCATGTCCTGCAAACAGACTTCTTACATGAAACCTACAAACTCTAGATACTTTTTATTCTAGAAGGTATCACCCACAGACATAAAGAAAGAAACCCCCACACCTTGGAACGTTTCAAGTGGACTTAACTTGCTAAAGTTTTTGCATCATCGTATTGGTGTTACCACCACCAGCCTCCTTCCCTATCAGATTTTGTATTCATACAGTCATAGAGTTTAAGGCCAGAAGGGACCACCAGATCATCTAGTCTGACCTCCTGTATATCACAGGCCACCACAAACACCCAGCAGCCACAACAACTCCAAACCCCAACAACCACAATTAGACCAAAGTATCACAACTCACAGATGTCTGAGATGCACCAATGCCTGAGGCCTCTGAAATTGCAGAGAATTAAGTGAAGTATACAGAGATAATCCCAGCAAATGACCCACAGTCCATGCTGCAGAGGAAGGCAGAAAAACCCTAGATCAGTGCCAATCTGAACTGGTGGAAAATTCATTCCAGACTCCACAAATGGTGATAGTTTAACCATAAGTATATGAGCAAGAACCAGACAGCCAAGCACCTAAGAGAAAAAACACTTGGTGCCACCTCAGAGCCCTGACCCACCCTGCCCAGTGTCCCATTTCCAGTCATGGACATCCCTGATGTTTTAGAAATCAGAAAACCTGAAAACACCTGGAGGAGGGGAAGAAATCCCTTCTTAACTATCCAGATGACTGCTTCCTTGCTGTACTAATAAAACACAATCATATCCCTCTCAGACTTCTTTTTGCTAGGCTAAACAAGCCAAGTTCTTCCAGTCTCCTCTCATAAAATAAATTCTCCAGTCCCCTGATCATCCTAGTAGCTCTTCTCTGCACCTGTTCCAGTTTAAATTAACCTTTCTTGAACATGGATGACCAGAACTGTATGCAGTATTCCAAATCAGGTCTTATCAGGCCTTGTACAGTGGCATAAACACTTCTCTCTCTCTAGTGGACATCTCACCTGATTCATCCTAGGATTGCTTTTTTTTTTTTGCAGCTATACTGCATCACATTGCTGACTGTGACGTTCCCCTGGTGTTATCTGAACCAGTGATCTGCTAGGTCACGCCAGTCCTTGACTCTGGGAGCCAGCCTTACTTTGCTCTGCTGGGAGAACCCCTACTCCCAGGCTGTTCACGCACAGCCTCTGGCATGTAAGCTGCTCCTTGGATTGTGCAACCAAATGACACTAGCCAATATCTCCAGTCCCAGACACAACCTAGGAAACTCTGTCTTGCAGTGTCCAGTTATGCCCACTGGATGCTGCAAGCTTATATGCAAGAGCGGCGCCAGGGTTTTTGGCGCCCTCGGCGGGGGTCCTTCCGCGCTCCCGGTCGTTGGCAGCAATTCTGCAGCAGGGGGGTCCTTCCACGCTCCCGGTCTTCAGGGCACTTCAGCGGCGGGTCCAGGAGCGAGTGAAGGACCCACCGCAGAATTGCCACCGAAGACCCGGAGCGTGGAAGGACCCCCTACCGCCGAGGGCCGCAAAATGCTGCCCTCCCAAATCCTGGTGCCCTAGGCGACCGCCTAGGTAGCCTAAATGGAAGTGCTGGCCCTGCTTATATGAGTTAGTCAACTTAAAGAAATCGATATGTGCTAGGCTTGTTATCCCAAAGGGAGTCTCTGACATGTTTCAAACCAAATGCACTGCTTCAGGTAGCATAAACAAATAAATTTATTAACTAAAAAGATAGATTTTAAGCGATTATAAGTCAAAGCACAACAAGATGGATTTCATCAAATGAAATAAAAGCAAAATGCATTCTAAGCTGATCTTAACACTTTCAGTGCCCTTACAAACTTAGATGCTTCTCGCCACAGGCTGGCTGGTTGCCCTTCAGCCAGACTCTCCCCTTTGATCAACACTTCAGTTGCTTGGTAGTGATGTCTGTAAATGGAGGTGGAAGAGAGAGAGGAAGAGCCTGGAAAATGTTTCTCCCTTTTATCATGTTCTTTCTTCCCTCTTGGCTTTGCCCCTCCCCCCCACACTTCAGGATCAGGTGAGCATTACCTCATCATAGTCCCAAACTGTCCAAGAGAAGTGGGGTGACTCACTCGAGAGTCCAACAGATCCTTTGTTGCTGCCTAGGCCAGTGTCCTTTGTTCCTGTGAAGCTGGGCTGGGTTTGTCCCATACATATCCTGATGAGGTGTGAACTGCCCCTCTGTTCCTGGAGAGTTTTTCCTGGGCTTGTTTTAAGCCATGAGAATGAAATCCAGAGTGCTTCACTTAGAAAGGAAAAATCAAATGCACAATTACACAATGCAGAATAACTGTTTAGGTGGTAGAACTGCTAAAAAGTATCAGGGGCTTATAGTGGGTCACAAATTGAACATGAGTCAACAATGCAATGCAGTGGCAAAAAAAGGCTAATATTCTGGGGTGCGTTAATATGAGTGTGTTGTATGTAAGACCCAAGAAATACTTGTCCTCAGGGCCATCCTTACCTATACACAAAGTACGCAGCTGCATAGGGCAACAGGAAATTTGGTGCCTCAAATTTCCTGGTGCTCTGCACAGCTCCAGTCCTTTCTCCACCTCTTCCTCAGGGCTCCTGCCCCTGCTCCACCCCAGGCCCACCCCCACCTCCCCTGAGGACTGAAACAGGGCTGGGCCTGCACTCACCAGCGGCAGGAAGTGCAGTGACCCGGCCCCAGCCGCACCACCAGTGAGTGCTGGGGGGTGTAGTTCCCCCATGTCCACCAAGCCAGCCCCCCCCACAGAGGCCTGGGCCCCCCCCACACACACACACCATGGAGGGGCTGCGTAAGGCACCAGAATAGTTAGGGATGGCCCTGCTTGTCCTGCTCTACTTGGCACTAGTGAGGGAGGAGTACTTGGTACAATTCTGGACACCACACTTTAGGGAAGATGTGGATAAATGGAGAGAGGCCAGAGGTAGGGTGACCAGATAGCATGTGTGAAAAATCAGGACAGGGGGTAGGGAGAAATAGGAGCCTATATAAGACAAAGCCCCAAATATCAGGGCTGTCCCTATAAAATCAAGACATCTGGTCACCCTAGACAGAGGAGAGCAACAAAAATGATAAAAGGCTTAGAAAACCTGAAATATGATAAAAGGTTAAAAAATCTGGGCATGTTTAGTCTTGAGAAAAGAAGATGAGGAGGACCAGATAACAGTCTTTAAATGTGTTAAGGGCTGTTATAAAGAGGACAGTGATCAATTCTTCTCCATGTCTGCTGAAGGTAGGACAAGAAGTAATGGGCTTAATTTGCAACAAAGGAGATTTAAATTAGCTATTAGAAATACTTTTTAATAATAAGAGTAGTTAAGATCTGGAACAGGTTCCATGGAAGGTTGTAGAATCCCCATCACTGGAGGTTTTTAAGAACATCCTCTCCTGGATGGTCTAGGTTTACTTGGTCCAGCATCCGCACATGGAGACAGAGTAGGTGAACTCTCAAAATCCCTTCCAGCCCTACAATTCTATGATTCTGTGAGGTAATCCAGATATTTCTGTATAACAGTCTGATCAGGGCCAGCTAAGGAAGCAGATGCTTGGGGCGGCCAACACAGAGGGGCGGCACTCCGTCCGGTATCAGGACAGCACATCTGGGTCTTTGGTGGGAATTTGGTGGCAGGTCTCTCATTCCCTCTTTTCCTCTTTGAGCTGCCTCCAAACTGCCGCTGAAGAGGAGGAGAGGGAGTGAAGGACCTGCTGTTAAATTGCCGCTGAAGAAGCGGCACGATTGAGCTGCCGCCGAAGTTCCACGGCTCGTCGTTTTTTTTTTTCTTTTGCCACTTGGGGCAGCAGAAAAGCTGGAGCTGGCCCTGAGTCTGATTCTACTCTGTAATGACGATGGCTCTTGACCTGCATCATCCGCAAATTTCATTAACCCACTCCTACTTTTTGTGCCAACAGCATTAATAAAATATTGAATAAAAGATTTGTTCCAAGACAATCCTTGAGGAACTCTACTACTAACCTCTCTCCAGTCTGACAGTTCACCCTTCACCACAACTCATTGCCTTCTACCCTTTAGCCCTTACAATTCATGTACTATTACACATCTTATCACATTTAACTAATAATTTCCCATGGGGTATCATGTCAAATGATTTACCAAGGTCCAAGTACATTATATCTAGTACTGTATTTCTCTTATCTACAAAATCAGTTATTTTCTAAGGGAAGGAAATCAGGTTAATCTGGTACGATCTATCTTTGGTAAACCCACGTTGCATTACATCCCCGTTTCCATTTATTTCTACAAATTTAATTATTCATTCCTTCACAATTTGTTCCAAAGTCTTGCATACTCTTCAGATTAAAACAACAGGTCTGTAATTGCCCAATCACTTTATTCTCCCTTTCTTAAATATAGGTATGATGTTAGCTATTCTCCAGTCATATGGTTCTAATCCCAAATAGATAGCTTTAATACAAATCCTTTCCACCGGACTAGCAATCTTATGTGCCAATTCTTTTGGTATTCTGGGATGGAAATGATCCAGTCCCCCCAGTCTGAACCCTTAATAACTGGAAGTAATAATATCCTGAATTAGGTAGTTGCACTGCAAATTGGCAACAATCACCCAGATGAGTTCTGCAGAGCATGATGCTAAGATAGATACAATGACAGATATAGCAATTTACCTTGCCAGGTTTACCACACATTGCAAAAGTCTTTCCACTACTAAGAGATTGCCTATAGAGAGCCTCAGAATTTCAAGCACATACCGAGCAAGATTCTGTCTTCACAAAAAATGAAACCACCAATTGTCAGCAAGGGCACATATGTAAAATTTCAGTTGAATCCAATAAAGGATTTGGGTCTGTGCTATTGCAAGAAAGGAATCAATGGTTTATGTATATAAGTCTCTCCTATCTAGAGCCCTGCATGGATACAAAATTCATATCCGTGGATATAAATCAGTATCCACAGAGATGCAGGGCTCTACCAGGAACCATAGTGGTGAAAGAAGCATCCTGGCAGGCTGCTGCTCCCAGGAGCCAGCATCCTGCGCTGGCAGCTCCTCTAACATGGCTGTACCTCCCCCAGCCCTGCCAACCGCACTAGCGCAACCGGGGACAGCTGCCCGTGAGTCTGGTGCCCACCCCAGTGGCTGGGGCTGGTATCGCCATGGCAGAGGTGCTGCTGGCACAAGTCACTGGCTCCTGGAAGCAGCAACCCACCAGGCGGCTGCTTTCGCTGCTGCAGTTCCCAGTAGAACCCTGCATCTCTGTGGATACCGATTTATATCTGCAGATATACATTTTGTACCTGCACCAGGGCTCTACTCATATCCACAGAATTAAGACAAGCACAGATTGAAAAAAATGCATACAGCTGTAGCTTTTGCCATACAATATTTAGCCCTGCTAGCTGCAATAAAATGGACATATAGAAATAAATAGTTTATGAAATGTTTGCTAGTAAAATTCAAGATGAGGTAAGGAGACCCCTTCCACACTAAAGGAATACACCAGCTTTCATTGACTTAATTTGGTTCATGGATTACATAGATCATCTGGTTTGTAATATTATTGGGATTTATCAGATAACACTGTTACATATAATCTTACAGATTCTGTAAAATTGCAGAAATAGAGTGTTGGATCTTTATAGAAATGTTGTGTTAGTTGAGGTGCACTCTTTGCAGACGCTGAAGGCAATGCAAAGTAAAGTTTGATCAATGCTGAAATCACAAGCTGTCACCTACAGGATATATCTACTCAAACAGATTATATGATGCCCCACTGAGTTTGCAATCAAATATTTTTGGCAAGACCCTCATCTTCATATTTCTCTGTGAAGTGCTTACAGAAGCACAGTGTAAGCCCTATACAAATATGATAATACTAACAATTCACTATGCTTTTTCACTCTCTAAATGTAAATACATCTAACTCTTGTAAAAGGATTCTAAGTAGTGTAGTCACATAGCCTGTATACTAAGAAGTGCTGTCATCATTGATTAGGTATTGTGAAACATTGAGCAAATTCTTGCTACAGTGCAAATAATTACTACAACTACCAGTGGAGGACACTGTAAAACCTATGTATACATTGCTATATTACATTTATTATTTTTCTTTTTTTTTCCCCGATGGAATATTTTAGACCTAAAACAGAGGACAGTTCTTAGGATAGGTTACATCTTAAAGCACAATAAAAGTCTTCCTTTAATAACAGCAATATAAAACATAAGAATTTTGACAGCTGCTTGGTAAGACAGCACTCTTGACATTTTTTCCATTGTCAGTTGATGAGATTCTGGCTCCACAATGTGACCCTGCCTATAAGAAAGCAGGGCTGGGATGGAGATTCAGAACACGCTATTTTTATTATGCCAGTCTCCCCAATTCAACCCTTTGATTCAATGCCTATTGCAAAATGGCAGCAGTTCAAGAACATATCAAGGAGTGGAAGCTGAAAGCACACTGGCAAGTATTATCATGCACTCAAAATAATTGCTATTAAAAAAAAAACTTAAGCAATGATAGAGTAGTATTTCTGATCTGCTTTCAGAATAACTACATTATATTTTTCTTTAAAAAAAATTCTGCTGCAGTATTGACTCACCCTTTGAAGCTGGAATGAAGAAGGCTATTTTTCAAGTCATGCTGACTGACACCTTATAAAGATGTAGAAGACTTTGAAGAAGATACTGACATAGGGCACTTAATTAACACCTGAATTTTCTCAGTTTGTAGAAAAACACTTGCTTTGTCCAGCTTGGATTTTGATTTGTGTGTGTGTGTGTGTATATATATTTTCTTTTTATATAAAAAAATAAGAACTTGCCCTACTAACCAACAAATTAAAGTAGGACAGTTGCATCTTATGATAGCTTTTAATTTAAACTAGTTTTTTATAATTCAGTATGTTTTATGCTTATATAAAAGGCTAAACAAAATAAACATTTTGGAAATCATTTATGCGTGGAATGATGTGGACTGCCTATGGTAATGAATAAAGAATCTGGGTTCACATGAATTCCATCAAAACAAGAATTGGAAACCTGGTAATTTAATGCACTAATGCAGGAACTAAACTGCACTTCTAATTTCAGCAGGTGGTACTCTCCTCCCCTCCCCCACAAGGTGTCCTGTGATTGCATAGCTTTGTAGTGTACATGAAATGCCTGTATCAGCTTTTTAGAATGAATATGACAAACTCAAACCCGTTTACAACTAGAGAGGGCATTAAGGACAAAGTGAGATTCGCTTACCATCTGCTGTGAACAATGCCAGCTCCAGCACATAAAATCAAAGAATATAAGGCTGGAAGGAACCTCAAGAAATCATCAAATCCAGCTGCCTGCACTGTGGCAGGACCATGTAAACCTAGACCATCCCTGATGGATGTTTGTACAACCGGTTTTTAAGAACTTCCAGTGATGGGGGTCCCACAACCTCCCTTGGAAGCCTATTGCAGAGCTTAACTACCCTTATAGTTAGAAAGATTTTCCTATTAGCTAACCCAAATATCCCTTGCTGCAGATAAAGCGTGTTATTCTTGTGCTACCTTCAGTGTACATGGAGAACAATTGACCACTGTCCTCTTTATAACAGCCCATAGTATATTTGAAGACTGCTATCATGTTCACCCTCAGTCTCCTTTTCTCAAGATTAAAATAGCTGTTTTTTTTTACCTTTCCTCATAGGTCAGGTTTTCTAAACCTTTTATTACTTTTGTTGCTCTCTTCTGGACTCTCTCCAACTTCTCCACATCTTTTCTAAAGTGCGGCACTCAAAATTGGACACAGTACTCCAGCTGAGGCCTTACCAGTCCTGAGTACTGCGGACAATTACATCCCATGTCTTTGTTGAAATGTCATATGTAATACACTCCAGAATTATAATAGGGTTTTTTTTCACAGCTGCATCACACTGTTGACTCTTATTCAATTTGTGATCCATTATAAACCCCAGATCCTTTTCAGCAGTACTACTATCTAGCCAGTTATTCCCATCTGGTAGTTGTGCATTTGAGTTGTCCTTCCTAGGTGATGTACTTTGCACTTGTCTTTATTGAATTTCATCTTGTTGATTTCAGACCAATTCTCCAATTTGTCAAGGTTGTTTTGAATTGTCCTGTCCCGCAAAGTGCTTGTAACAGCTCCCAGCTTGGTGTCATCTGCAAATTTTATAAGCACACTCTCCCCTCCATTATCCAAATCATTAATGAAAATAGTTCCAGACCTAGGACTGACCACTGTGGGTCCCCACTTGATATGCCCTCCCAGTTTGACAGTGAACCATTGATACCTACTCTGTGATTATAGTCTTTCAATTACTTTTGCACTCATCATATAGTAACTTCATCTAGATTACATTTCCTTAGTTTGCATATAAGAATATCATGTGGGACTGAGAAAGACAAGATGGGTGAGGTAATATCTTTTATTGGACCAACTTCTGTTGGTGAGAGAGACGAGCTTTCAAGCTACACAGAGCTCTTCTTCAGGTCTGGGACAGGTTTGAAGAGTGTCATAGCTAAATAAAGGCAGAAGGGATTGTTCAGCTTAAGTAATTAACACATACCTTATCCTGGGCAATAATGACCCAATAACAACTGTGAGCAGGAGTGCAAGTAGGGTAGTATGCTCCAGTATGCAGTACTAGCAAGAGATTTTTAGCGGGAATGGGGTACTGGAAAGACTTGGGGAGGCTAGGCCCCCCGCCATCTCTGGAAGGAGTGTGGAGCTGCACTCTGCAGGAAGAGGTGGGGGCGTTCGTTTTTTATATGGGTTTAACAGCACAATACATATGCTAACAAACTTAAACAAAGGCATATGTATTGTGCTGGTAAATTGGTCAGGAGTCCTCAAAAGGGGGAAGGGTGGGGGGACGGAAGGTGTTTAAACAGTGTTTTTGATTCCTGCTCCAGCCTCAGGGCTATGAACATATACTGATGGAAGCATTCTAACCAAGGGACTGAGGACTTTAAAGTAATCTGGAGCTCTCATATTTCCTTGATCCTTTGCAGATGGACTTATGAGTTGTGTATGGTACAGAGACTGTTCTAGCCTCATCCATTCCCGATTTCTCCCTTGCAATGAACAAAGATCAGATGTCTGCTGACTTTCTCACGAGTCAGCAGCCTTTGATACCTGTGGTATAAGCAACCCTGGCTTGAGGGGTTTTATTCTTTCCTCTCCAAATGTCAAAGCCTGTTCCCATTGAACTCAACAGCAAATCTTCTTTTGATTTCAATGGGAACAGGATTTGGCCCCAAAAGATCAAAAAATGTGATTTTGATCAATTGCTTATCTTGATTAGAGACAGTTTTCATGCATGTTCTGCCAGGCTGGTTTTGATTGCTCCTCCCTGTATGTTATGCTGAGGAAAATAATAAAACAATTCGGCCTGTAGTTCTATCAAGATGCACATGGCACATACAGTTCTAAGCCTCTTTTCCATCAAACCCAGATGGCGCAGCATCCTTGCTTTCCTAGTGCCTGATGGAGAGCAATACTTAGGGCTTGCCTACACTGCCACTTTACAGCGTTGAAACTTTCTTGCTCAGGTGTGTGAAAAAACACCCCTCTGAGCACTGCAAGTTCCAACGCTGTCAAGTGACAGTGTAGACAGTGCACCAGTGCTGGTAGATGGTTTTTTTACAGCGCTGGGAGAGCTGGTGCCAAGACTACACAGCCAAGTTAAAGTGCTGCCGCAGGATCATCAATGACACCTGGAAGTACAGATGGCACCAGGGGCCCAAAGCATCATTTTACAGGTAAAATTTTAGACAGGTAAGGGGAGTGCCGGAGGGGAAAGGGAGAACGTGGGGGCCCCAGGCTGGAGGCGGAGTGGGGAGGTCACGTGCCCCTAGGGCCGGCTTTAGGCCGATTCCTCCGCATCAGGCCCTGCGCATAAGATGGCCCCGCGCCTAAGAGGGCCCTGCGCCCTAAAGAAAAGCACCTAACTTAGGCACCTTTTTAATTTTTACTCACCCAGTGGCGCTCCGGGTCTTCAGCAGCACTTTGGCGGCGGGTCCTTCATTCGCTTGGGTCTTCAGCGGTGGGTCCTTCAGTGCCACGGAAGACCTGGAGCGAAGACCAGGAGCACCGCTGGGTGAGTCATCCCTGCCAGGGCCCCGTTGAAACTATTCAAATCGGGCTCTGCACTTCCTAAAGCCGGCTCTGCCCGCCCCCGTGTCCCTCCCATGAGTGCAGTACCAGCAAGAAATTATTTCTACTTGCACCTCTGACTATGAAGGTGAAACCAGACAATCACTATGCTCCTGAATGAACCCACACAGAAAAATGATAAAAGATAAAAACACTATCACCTCTGGATGATCACTTTGCACAAAATGATCACTCCATATCTGGACCTCTCCGTCCTTATCCTCAAAGGAAACTTGCACAACACCTTCAAAAGACAAGCCTGGGAGTTTAAATTCATGACTTTGCTAGACACTAAAAATCATGGCTTTAACAAAGACTGAATATATGGTTTATAATAACAATATGTAACCTCCTAGCCCTCTTTTTTGTCTTATGACTGCAGGGGTGTTAATTGGCCATTTCATCTTGAATGAGCCCTTAGAATATGTGTTAACTACTTATGCTAAAGTATCTAGTCCACCTTGTAGTTAGCTGTGACACTTTCCCAGACCTGAAGAGCAGCTCTGTAAACAAGAAAGCTCATCTTTCACCAACAGAAGATGGTCCAAGAAAAGATATTACCTCACCCACCCTTGGCTCTCTAGTATCCTGGGACCAAACACAGCTACAACAATATTGCAAACAACAATGGAAGATGTGGAATGGCATATGCACAGTGGAAGGTGATATAATATGATCACTTCTTGTTCTCAAAGACCTGGCTCAACCTGTTAATCATAATTGTAAAATTTAAATGAATCTGCCTTTCTCCAAAGGCATGATGCAGAGGGGTTGAAAAGCCTCTCGAGCACAGAAAGCGTTTCCAACTGGATTACGTCACTGTCTTGCTTCATTTCATACTGCAGTCTAGACTACATGTGAGCAGTTTATTAACACTGAAAACATGTTTCATGGTTTGTTCTGTAGCAGACAACGTGCACACTAGCAGACAAAGAAGTCAGGTGGCTTTGCAAGATTGGGGAGCTCACTTCTCCCTCCCAGTATTGAAAAGCAGAGGACAGATTAGATAATAAAAGTAAAATCAATCAGTTAAAACATATATCTTGCCACACAAGGGATGTTTATGCGTAGCTCTTGGCCTTTCAAATTAATTTTACATAGTGCTGTTTAGAATTATTGGAGGAGAGCCAATTGCAGATGACAGTGCTTGTCTTCCCCTTCCCCCATAAGAGGAGGTGGAAAAAGCTGGACAGTTACATCAAGGCTTTTTAGCAGGTCATTAATAAATCATGTGTCAAATACCGATAAGGATTAATAAACGAGACAAATTATTTACATCCCTTCGAAAGAAAGAGGTGCCTGAGAAAACATTTCATTAAAATTACTTGTTCTGGATTAAAACTGTTTGCCTCCTCTGTATTGCTTTAATGCAATGACACCCAATTAATGTACTGTACATATGTCCTGAATCACTATTCTATTTATGTTAAAAGATATGCTATATATGGACTGTTCCGATAGCATTTGGAGGCTTTTGACAAATATATCCATTTGTGACTGTTAAGCCTCTTGGTTTGTTCGGTGTTCAAAAGAGAAACCATACTGAGTTTGGAGCTGGTCAAATAGCAGGGGGAAATTTTTCAAATAAATTTGTCAATGGTTGGAAAATCACCTCAAGTCACAAATAACTTATCTGATGAGTGTTGGCTGGCCATCTATAGAACTGGTAGGATACTGGGAAAAGTCTATGTGAATACAATTTGTATAATCAATTGAGGGAGGGAAATCATTTGTGGAATAAGCTATTTGTGATTACTTCACAAGCTCTAATTAACTAGGTTATTTAGCTCATGGAGGGACTGCAGAAAAACCCTTAAAGAAAGTTTAGGATCTATTAATTCTGCCCTGCTTTGTTCCAGTATACCCGATTCCTCTGCAATCCTTGCTGTTTTTCAGCTGCTTTGTCCAGCTTGCTGTTTCCATAAAATTGCTTTAAACCAACCAAAGCTGTTGTTTTGATCATCTTTCATGTGTGCCAGATCACAAGATGGATGCTTCAATGGTGCAGTCATGCAGCCCCAGAAGAAAGGTTCTTGTTGTTGGAGAAAAAAAAAAAAAGATTCTGCACTTTCAATTAAAGAAATGATTTATTCTTTATTTATTCTCCTGCTCTAGGCAAAATGTCAGAAGCAAATGCAGATATCAATTGGAACAGAAATTTACTCATAATGAGGGTAGAGAGGAGGGGCTTGTGATTAAAGTATAGAACTGGGATGCAGAAGGTACAGATTTCTCATCTGCATGCTGCCAGGGACTTCCACTGTGAGTCTGGGAAAGTCACCTACTCTCTGTGCATCAGTTCTCCATATTCAAACTAAGGATAATATCTACCCAATCAAGGTGCTGGTAAGCCTTCATTCCTTAACATCTGTAAAATAAATAGAGGTCCTATGGTAGAAGGAACTATCAAAATGTACATTGTTAGTGTTTTTGTTATGTGCATACTTTACAAGGGACATCATCAAATAGTTTAGGCTCATAGTTAAGAAACCTACACAAGTTTTGTCCATGAATTAAAGAGATTCATCTTATGAAAAAATGCCAGCTTCCTCGAGAGCTTCTGGCTTGCTTACTGAGGGTATGACTACGCTGCAATTAAAAACCTGGAGTTGGCCTGTGACAGCTGACTTGGGCTATTTAGTTGTGGTGTAGACTTCTGGACTTGGGCTACTGGCTAGGATCTAGGACCCTGCAAGGCGGGAGCATCCCAGAGCTCAGGCTGCAGCCCAAGCCCAGACATCTACAGCACAATTAAATAGTCCCTTAGCCCAAGCCCATAATCAGCTGGCATGGGCCTGCTGTTGGTTTTTAGTTGAAGTGTAGATATACTCTTAGTGCTAGATTAAAATATCTATATTTTAAACAGAACGACAAAAAAAATTATGTTAGCAACAAAACTTTGTGTAGCACATTATAGGAAAAAATTGACCCCTCCTCCTGTAGAATTGTGGTAGAGTATAATATGGACTTTTCTTGTAATGCAAAAGCTTAACATCACGTATGCACACAAGGGAAATGCAGATCTTAGGATGGGTATTTAGAAATGTGGTCTCCCTTTTTAGCATACTCGGAGGAGGAGGGTTCCCCAGCCAGCAAGCCAGAATCTAGAGCCAGGTTCTTTGAATATTAAACTGGTCCTGAATCTGTAATGTATTATGTAGTATGTTAATGTTTTACTGTATCTTTGCCTTAAAGACAAACAGGCAGAAACCTACACAACAAGACAGAGGAAAAATCCATCAGGATAGAAAGAACAAACAGTAAGGGACATTTAAGCCCCTACCCAGTGGGTAGGTAGTGCTAGTGTGCAGGTAGTGAGGGGTGAGCCTCTTCCCCACGGACTAGGAGTGAGGAGTTCCTTTAGGGCAGTGGTGGGCAACCTGTGGCCAGTGGGCTGCATGTGGCATCAGAGTAATCTGCTTGTGGGCCACCAGACAGTTTGTTTACCTTTTCATGGCTGCCCGCAGCTCCCAGTGGCCGCAGTTTGCCATTCCCAGTCAATGGGAGCTGCGGGAAGTGGTGTAGGCCACAGGGATGTACTGGCCGCCGTTTCCTGCAGTTCTGATTGGCCAGGAATGGCGAACCATGGCCACTGGGAGCTGCGGGTGACCATGCAAAGGTAAACAAACTGTCTGGCAACTGGCAAGTGGATTACTCTGATGGGCCATGTGTGGTCAGTGGGCTGCAGGTTGTCCACCACTGCTTTAGGGCCTGTTCACAGTGTGAAATTTGCCTTTGTCCTGAAATGATTTCAAAGAGCCAGTCTTAAACCAGTCTTGACAACACTGGCCTAGTGGCCTGTTTCTTTTTTGGAATGGTTATTGAAACCAACTCAAGAGCATGTAATGAACTAGTCTCAATTGTTGATTTTAACAAATCATCCCCCTGACCACTGTAGCCAGCACTGTGTTGGGAAATGCATATCCTGAAATCACCTTCAAAATCAGTTCTGAAAGCCATTTTAGGACAGGACAAATTTGACAGTGTAGCTGAGGTTTTATGATTGCATTAGAAGAGACAGGAGTAATTTCATATAAGAGGTATGTATCAGTGGGACAGGTTAGATGCTGAAAACTCCCTTGTCTAGTCAATTGGCATGCAGGTAGGAATCCAGAACATGTAGATTCTAATACCATTTCTACCACTGCCTTGCTGTGTGGCCTTCAGCAACTGCTTTAATATCTGTGCCTCTCCATTTTACCAGCTGTAAAATGGAATTAATGATACTTAGTACCTGCACCTATCAAGGGGGTTTGTTGTGAGAATTTCTTCTATACTGATATGTAAGTGCTAAATACTAGACTTTAATAATAGAGATATGTACATTTGTCATCAAGCTATGAAGTTTTGCTTGGGGTGGGGATGCCACCACTTAGAGTGACAAATCACTCAGCATGAATTTTGATTTGCTAATATCAGAAACTCTCCAAAAACAGTTCATATGAAATACACAGTATGAAATAACTTCACCCAAAACCAAAAGTGAATAAATGAGCTTGACAAACAAATGTGTGGAAACACTGATCAGTTCACTGACAATTCACAACCAAAGACAGGGCTAAATTAGATGTATTGGTTGATATAAATGGTTCACACAGCTCTACTATACCAATAAAGAAACTAAACTCAGTTGAATGTGTTCTACTGTGTTCCAATTCTAAATTTAATTTGCCCCTTTCTATGAGAAAGGGAAAGGGTGGGGGTTCAGGTTTTGTAAATTCTTTTCTTTCTTGTGAGTAAAGAAAAAGGCTTTATCAGAGCTAGCCAGCAATTCCACATGACAGGATCTAAGTTTGGCGTATAAAATCCTTTTTTTTTTTTTTTTTTTTTGGTAAGCAAAGGCTTCTGTTAAAAGTGACATTAATTTCCCCATTCCACAGAGGAGGCTAAAACCAATACAGGAAAACAATGGTGAAGCAAAACAGCTCATATCAACATGTTGAGAGATGTCCAGCAAAACAGCTCAGTTAAAATGCAGTGGTCCAAAAAGAATTATGGTCACATGCAAAAATAACTACAAAGTCTCCCTTCATGCACTGTGGGCAGTATTCACATTTTTCTGAATATGTATTTGATGGATGTTAGTTATGTTAAAAATTCATATTTCAAGAAATGAGCTCCCTCATTCCTCAGGCCTTCTGTTCCCGGCAAGTGTCTTTGACATAGCCGTTAGGGCTGGGCTGACAATTCAGTATGAGTCAGCCATGTTGGTCTGCCAAACCATACACAAGCATTGATGGTTCAGTTAATAAGATATCTTAGATATCTATGCCTTGAACCAAAAACAGGGCTGATCACTTTCTCATGATCAGCCCAGAAGAGCCCTCAACTGGAGGTATCATATTTATGAGAGTTATTTTAAGGCCGGCCAGTATCAACTGATTATAGAATCATAGAATATTAAGGTGGGAAGAGACCTCAGGAGGTCATCTAGTCCAATCCCCTACTCAAAGCAGAACCACACCAACTAAATCATCCCAGCAAGGGCTTTGTGAAGCCGGACCTTAAAAACCTCTAAGGATGGAGATTCTACCGCCTCCCTAGGTAACCAATTCCAATGCTTCAACACCTTCCTAGTAAAATAGTGTTTCCTAATATCCAACCTAGACCTCCTCCACTGCAACTTGAGAACATTGCTTCTTGTTCTGTCATCTGCCATCACTGAGAACAGCCTAGCTCCATCCTCTTTGGAACCCCCCTTCAGGTAGTTGAAGGCTGCTATCAAATCCCCCCTCACTCTTCTCCTCTGCAGACTAAATAACCCCCATTCCCTCAGCCTCTCCTCGTAAGTCATGTGCCCCAGCCCCCTAATCAGTTTCGTTGCCCTCTGTTGGACTCTCTCCAGTTTGTCCACATCCCTTCTGTAGTGGGGGGGCCAAAACTGGACACAATACTCCAGGTGTCTCGTCACCAGTGCTGAATAGAGGGGAATAATCACTTCCCTCAATCTGCTGGCAATCCTCCTACTAATACCGCCCAATATGCTGTTGGCCTTCTTGGCAACAAGGGCACACTGCTGACTCATATCCAGCTTCTCGTCCATTGTAATCCCCAGATCCTTTTCTGCAGAGCTGCTGCTTAGCCAGTCGGTCCCCAGCCTGTAATGGTGCATGGGATTCTTCCTTCCTAAGTGCAGAACTCTGCACTTGTCCTTGTTGAACCTCATCAGATTTCTTTTGGCCCAGATTTCTGATGACAGACTGCCTAAGTGAGATCATGGATCATTATAACGAAAACACAGATGTGCTGCAGTGTGAACATTTTTCTAAGGTTATACCTACACTAGAGAGTTTACAACAACACAGCCATAAGATCTCTAGTGTAGCTGCTCTATGCCAACAGGAGAGAGCTCTCCCACTGACATAATTAATCCACCGCAATGAGTTTCTCCCACCAACATAACGCTGTCCACATTAGCACTTATGTCACACGGGTGTGTGAAATATTCACACCCCAAGCAAGTGTTGTTGATATAAGTGGTAGTGTAGACATAGCCTAAGTCAGGGGTCGGTAACCTTTGGCATGCGGCTCACCAGGGTAAGTACCCGGATGGGCTGGGCCAGTTTGTTTACCTGCCACGTTGGCAGGTTCAGCAGGTTCGGCCAATCACGGCTCCCACTGGCTGCGGTTCGCCATCCCAGGCCAATGGGGGTGGCGGGAAGCCGCAGCCAGCACATCCCTCACCCGCGCCGCTTTCCACCCCCCCATTGGCCTGGGACAGCGAACCATGGCCAGTGGGAGCCACGATTGGCTGAACCTGCCAATGCGGCAGGTAAACAAACTGGCCCAGCCCGCCAGGGTACTTACCGTGGCAAGCCATGTGCCGGAGATTGCCGATCCCTGGCCTAAGTAAATTACTTTTGTGTAAACCATGAAGTTCACCCTTATCCAGAGTGCCCGCATCACATGTATGCAACCCAGAATGTCATGTGGAAGAGAATACAAAATTAAATGTAATTCCATTCACCTCTAATAAGGCCTTCTTGCCTCTTTTTACTAAAACTATGTCTACACTAGCACTTTTGTTAGTAAAATGTTTGTCAGTTAAGGGTGTGAAAAAAAAACCCCACACTCTGACCAACATTAGTTTCATTGATAGAAATGCCGGCATGAACAGCGCAATGTCGGCGGGAGATGCTCTTCCTTTAGCATAGAGCGCCCACACGCGAGACCATACAGTGGCACTACTGCAGCGGTACCACTGTGCCACTGTGAGGTTTCTAGTGTAGACACAGCGTAAATCTCAGATATTTATGCTAACAGGACAGCCAGTTACAGATCATCTTCTTGGTCCTTCATTTAAATCATTGAAATGGCATTAGTCATTGCACAGAACCAAAGAAATTAGAGATGCAAGCAAACTTTTATGTTGGCTAGTCCTTCTCTCGGCTCCTACAATCCATGGCAACAGACTAGCAAACACAACCATGACTTCACGGCAGCATGAGGTGAAAACAGATGCTGAGCTAGAAGAGAGTAAGCGCTTATTTAAACATTCAGGTCATAAAATACAGTTCAAGCCTGGGTAATTCAAGCTTGGCACCCAAGTCAGAGCAGCCTGATTTTCAGATACTTTGAGCTGTTGCAGCTTCTACAGCAGTCAATGGCAACCACAGGCACTCACATGTGAAAGTCAGGCCACATTGGTAGGTGCCCAAGTATTGAGTAAGGTGCCAAGCTTTAAGCATAAGCATTTGAAAATGTTGGCCATCTTTTCTCAGCATAAGAGAGAGAACAGGGCCTTATCCAGTACCCAATGAAACAGACAGCCTCTCACAGTGACCCGCCTCCCTGCAACAGACTCTGCTAAGAAAATGCTCTAACCCAGATCAGCCTGTGAGTAGTCCATCACCTAGCTGGCTAGGTGATAGTTAAATAGTTAAGAAACACCTGGGCCTAATAGAGGGCTTATGATGGTCAATCGCAAAGGTCCAGACTATAGAGAGGAAATTCTTGAGGAAAGGGACTTTGCAGTGGTGCGGGTTAGAGACCTCACCAGAAAAGGGACATGCAGGAAAGGTGCTCCTGGACAAAGCAGGCACTGAAAGGGCTATGAGTGGCAGAGCCCTAGGAAGGCTGGGTCCCAACACAAGGACCTTTCCAGGCAGCACCAAGAGGTCCAGGTTATTAGGAGAAATTACATGCTGCTCTAGAGAAGAGCTGCAGTGCCTTGATCTCTTCAGGGGCCCTGACTCCTTTCCACAGAAGGAACCCCAGGTGATGGCAGGAGGACTGAGCCCAGAAGAGTGCCCTGCAATGAGAAGGCCCTACTGGCGAAGAATCTGAATGATTGGTCTCATTTGAGGAAGATAACCTAATACTAACTCGCCTCCACTCTTAATTAGGACACTGGGATAAAGAGGTGCTTGCATATTTGTTCAGCCTTTGATATTTAAATAAAATAGACCCCTGAAGGGCACAGGTCATGATATACAAGACTGACTGAACTTACAGATATCCAAAAGAGGAAAGTGAAGCAGGAACACACCCAGGACGGGCAGAGCAATGTCACTGTTGATGTAAGGGAATGCTCTGAGGTGCAAGTTCTCTTCACAGTTGCCAACTTTCACGTGGTAAATAAGCACCCCAAATTTCACAATAAGCCAAAAATCAAGCTAATCTCATTTCAAAACAAGCCAGTCCCTAAGAACCTCAACACTTTTTCTATGTGACTAGATCCCCCCCGGCGTGAGGTCTTGGACTGTGGGGGCCCTCTGTGCGCCCCTTACACTCTCCCCCCTCCTTGCCCCTGCTTGCCGGGAGCCGATAAAAAAAAGGAAGCAACAAGCTAAAAACTAGCCAACAAGCAACTCACAAGCAAATTAAGCCAAAAACAACCCCAATTTCTGTGTGTTTTTTTTTTTGGCGGGTTTGGCATGTCAGGTTTCCTTGTTATAGCACGACCATGCTGCAGACATCAGTGGGCACTGGATCAGGCCCAAAATGCATTTCTATTTTGAAGTCCTCTTTCATATGAAGTTTCCTATGGCAGGTATCTAGATCACTGGTTTTCAAACTAGGGCCATCTCTTGTTCAGGGAAAGCCACTGGAGGGCCGGGCCAGTTTGTTTACCTGCCGCGTCCACAGGTTCGGCCAATCGCGGCTCCCACTGGCTGCGGTTCGCCGCTCCAGGCCAATGGGGGGCTGCAGGAAGCGGTGCAGGCTGAGGAACGTGCTAGCCATCTCTGAACAAGCGGCGGCCCTAGTTTGAGAACCACTGATCTTGATAATGCAAAATCACAACAAATTACACTGTATGTGGTTAAATGAAATTAGCTAGAATGACATTTAGTGTAGTATATATTATATATGAGTTCAAGTTAAACCGCACAATGAATGCTGTTCTGAAGCTGAATTTCTCCAATGGTTTTAAATCAAAACAACAAAATGAAACACACCTAACTATACAGGGGTTCAGAGTTCGGATATATCTCATCTCTTGTATAAGCACAGAGCTGACTAGGTTCATGCACACACAGTAAAATAGCACTACATAGCTGCACTATTATTGAAAAAGCAGATATAATCAGTACTGGTTATGGGTCTGTTTAAACACAAGTTTGAAACATTAAAAATAAAATGGGGAGTGATTTTTGCACCAAGTATAAATTTTCTATTGACATTTTAGTAAGTGAAGGCAACTGTTTGCAAGAGCATAAAAGCAATAGGATTGAATCCTTAGTTTTTTATATTTGGCTTTATTCAAGTTTCCACTCCAATCATCTAGACAGATTCCCATCGAAGAGAATGAGTAAAGAACTCAGGATTTGACCCTGACCTTTGCAAAATGCTGCACTGGAAAACTAGGCATCTCTGGTGTTATATTTCAAAGATGATGCAAAACTGTGCAACCTTTAAATTACAGCTGGTGCAAGTAGTACTGTTACTTAACACTAACAAATTTGAAGTTGTGTCCTAGCACTCACCAAGGTAAGAGATATTACATTGCACTCTTGTCATTGGGAAAGCTGGAACTCTAATTAATCAAAGAATGAATTAATCCCAGTCTGTCATTCTCTAAGTGCTTCTGGATTCCACCTACAGAAACTCTAGCAGACTTCATACGTAATAGTTTTCAGCTGTGGCTCTTAAAGGACTTTCTAAAGGTGAGTAATTATTAACCTCATTACAGAAAAGGGCAACAGACAGATGTTGTTACTTGTTCCAAGTCACACAGCAGCTCAATGTCAGTGCTGCAAATGGAACCCAGGTGTTTTGAGTTCCAGTTCTGTGTCCTACCCACTAGACGAGATTCCTTTCCCCTGTAGAAAAATGCAATTTAGCTTAAAAAAATTGAGCTTTGTGCATGTTACAGTAACAGGAGAAATATTCTATGACAAGTTTCATTCATATTTTCCTATAAATACTGCAGACAGGATTTTTTTAAAAAATGGATGACTTTATAGTGTATTGATGCAAGCTAGGAATGATCAGATTATCTCATTTCAAGACAAACTGATCATCTAGATTGAAAGGATTTCCTGCTATCTGGTTGTACAATGCTGTACTTAATAGGTGCTGTCGTGTGCATTTTCCTTTTGTGTCTCTGAATCACAAGGTACAAAGTGCATCCTAATGATCTGATATGTCAAATGTTATGTTTCACTAAACAATTATCAAGTCTCAGTTTAGCATACAAACAACAAAATTAAAAGAAAATACAACTGAAAAATGTTTCAAGGAAAGAAGTAAAGAATCTCACACAGTCTGTTAAAACCAAATGGATTCGTAGAACAGCACCTATGAAATCTTGACTTGTGGCTAGATGCTGCTTAGTCCTCATTATGGGAGACAGGAAGAAACCCCTCCCGATCCCCTTGCACTGTACATGTATGGGCCAGGCAAAATTGCTATCCTTGTTCTCAAGTCAATACAAAGGTTGCTCCCTCCTTACTACTCGGGTTAGATAGTACCCCAAAAAGGGATAGGAAAGGCCTCCACACACACATACTGCTGGCCAGGGAATTGCCAGCCATTCAATGGGGGAGTATGCTGCATACCTTAAAGGGTTGTAGTAGCTTTTGCATTTGCTCACACATCAGGTGCTGTAAGAGGCTTATTTCAGATTGTAGTCCCCAGAATTCCTCCTGAACAAATGTAAAAGAAGCAAAGAATCCTGTGGCACCTTATAGACTAACAGACGTTTTAGAGCATGAGCTTTCATGGGTGAATACCCACTTCGTCATATTCACCCACGAAAGCTCATGCTCCAAAACGTTGTTAGTCTATGAGGTGCCACAGGATTCTTTGCTGCTTTTACAGATCCAGACTAACACGGCTACCCCTCTGATCCTGAACAAATGTGGCTCCATACTGTCTCCAGTGTCAGGCTTTGGCCTAAATGCTACAGTCCATGCCTTTATGTATCCAGAGTTGTTTATTCCATAGACTCAAATTATAAACAGGTATATAATGTATTTCATTTTAGGAAAGAACAGAAAAAAATACATTCTGAGGGAGCCAAAAAACACATTGCTTTCTTCCGCCCCATCCCCTAGGGATTGAACCTATTAATATATGTCATCACAAGATTCAAGTGTATGATCCTGGCTGCCTTACTGAGCATCAAGACCTAAAAATGAGGCTTATAATAAAAAAGTAACATTGGAAGCTTCAACGGATGCAAGTTAATTTCTTAAACCTTTTATAAAATTTTTTTTATAACCTCGGCTTTGTGATTTTCGCACTTTTGTCAATTGCACAGAAATAGTGAAATATCAGGTTTGTGTGGAACGCGGGTGAATAGCAGTCTAAACTCAGACAGCTACTGCTTTAAGTTGGGTTTGAAAGACTGGCCTTTTAACGTTTTTCTTTTGAAGTACACATTTTTATCTCTTTACAAGGAAGAAATGTTTGATTTTAATCTGCAAACAATACAGTTTTCTCTATAGACTGGGAGTCTTCAGACTCTATGTGTCTAGAGGGAAAAATTCTCAGTCTACAGACAAATCCCATTGGACTGGTTGCTTCCCCTCCCCTTCCTCAATTCCTCCACTTCC
The DNA here is from genome assembly GCF_025201925.1 of Gopherus flavomarginatus. Classification (NCBI taxonomy): domain Eukaryota; kingdom Metazoa; phylum Chordata; order Testudines; family Testudinidae; genus Gopherus; species Gopherus flavomarginatus. Next base: position 289,947,618 of record NC_066617.1, read on the forward strand.
TTAGGAAGGGCAGCCACTCAGAGCTGCTGCATGTGCCTAATTCATCAACACAGAGCAGCAAGCACTGCCTCCTGCTGCACACTCAGGGGTTTACTTATACTATTCTTATATTATTTTAACTCTGTGTGCTCAGAGCAGCAAGTTCCTGCAGGACCAGAAGCTCTGGCTGCTAGTGGAGGCCCCACCCCATGCCTCTGCTTGAGCTAACCCTGTACCTGATCTGGGAGGTGTGATGAACAGGCTCCTGTTGGAGATGCCCTCACTCCTCCTAGGCCTGAAGAATTGCTGGCACTGGTCCAAGACGAGAGCATGACCAGAAGCAGCAGAATCAGGGGTATTTGCGAATAGGGCCATATTAATTTGTGTGCTGAAGCAGCAGGGGCCATATTAACTTACTAGGGGTGTATGTGGAGTGAGGTAGGAAAGGGCTGGAATCTGTGTATAAGGGGGCAGAATGAGTTTATATTCTGAGGGTCACTAAGGGACAACATTAATTTAAGTGGAGAGGAGGGGTAGTATTAACTGGTGTTTGGGCCCAGATTAAAGAACGATGGAGCCCATGCACTGTAGAAACTGGGAGTCCCAACTTCTGTAAACTAGACAGCAAAGCACCTCCCACCCCACACACTGACACTCCCCCCAACTGCCCCTTTCTCCATGACACATAACCCCCAACAACCCTCCACCAGCCCTCAACACACATCCCAGCAGTCCTAACATACGTGCTACTCACTGCAGCCAACCACTTCAGCCCTGCTGGCTACTGCCCCAAACATCCTCCCCATACCCTATAGGCCATCAGCTCATACCCAGCCCCTCACCTCTTGCCATTGGGACTTTCCTGGCCAATCACCACAACCACACACACACACACCCCTCTGCAACTGTGCTTCCATCTCAGGCAAATGCAGCTCCCCCTGATCCTGACCAGCAAGCTCTGCTTGCTCCAACCACACAGCTCTGCACCTGTCAGGTTTAGACATGGCCATCTCATCCATCCAACTCCAAGGGAGCAGAGCTGGCAGCCCGTCTCCATCAGGCAGCACTTCATTTAAACTCTAAGGAGTTTTTGTCACAGGATGTTGGCTAAGCAGAGATGTTAAATTAATGACATTATGTTTTCTTTTGGTCAGCTATTTTTCGCAGCTGTATGAAGTGTTCACAGTGAAAGAAGAAGCCATATTACACTTGCCAAGTTATGGGCTTTTGCTACAAATTCAGAACTCGGACCAGGTTCATCAAAATTTGCCAGTTTCTGGAACAAAGCTTTGTGTTGTAACTAGCATCAAAAGCCAGTTGAATAAGTAAGTGCAATATATACATGAACACTAGAGGGAGCTAAGGGGAGGAAGAAAAGGTGGCAAGCTGGTTATGTTTGAGAGTTAGGCTAAATAAAAAACTTCCAGTTTAATCTTACTGACTTTTTTTTTTTTTTAGTTAAAATACAATACTGAGCCCAGTTTGAAAAAAACAAGGTCCACGCTGTTTTAAAGTGAAGCTAGGTGAGGGTTTTTTTGTTTTTTGCCTAAACAGGTGATGAGGTTTTTTGATCATTTTAATTTGTTGGAAAAACCAATAAGAACTGAAACTGCAGTAAAAGTTCATGCAAAACACTGTGTAGTGGAACTGCCATGTTTTACAAACTGCTGTTTCTAAAAAGTTTTATAGTTTTGTAGGGAATAACAATACTATCTCATGTTAAAAGCTAAGATTTTCCTCCTTTCAAAAATTCATTCAGCTAATAGGAATTACTCAGACTATAAGAAACGTCAGTGCTTTAAGAGAAACTTCCTTAGATTCATTTGTTTTACACTTGCTCTCCTCCTTGTGAACCATGAAGGGCTTTAGCTCCCTTTCCCCTTCCAAAAGTGAATATATTACAATAACAAATAAAGAAAACACTGAGTTTGGAAAAGAAGTTCATTTATCTCATGTTAGTACAAGTGGACAAAATTTTGCTGTGGTGCAAAACTACTTATTCGAGCACTATCACAACTATGTTATTTTTAACATAGCTCAGACTCCTGGAGGGACAGTCACCAACACTGAGGTGCTCCAGCATACCCAGCATGCCAACATTTCTCAGACAGAAGCACCTCTGCTGGCTTGGGCATGTGTGGTGAATGAATGATGGGTGCATACCAAAGGACATCCTCTTCAGCGAATTGGCATGTGGAAAAAGATCCAAAAGACACCCAAAATTGTGTTTCAAGGATGTGTGCAAGCAAGACCTAAGAGAAATGGATGTGAACAAATGGGAAAAATCACACCCAAGACCGCAGCCTTTGGAAACAAGAGATTAACAAAGGTCTCCAGAGTTACAAGAGGAAGCAGTCCAACTTGGCAGAGGAGAAAAGAGCTTGCAGAAGGCAGAACCCAAAGGGTCGAAACATCACCTTTAAATGTAACAGATGTGGTAGAGATGGTCTCTCTCAAGTGGAGCTCTTCAGCCACGTCTGCATCTGCCATAAAAACAACTGAGTACATTCTTTACCTCTCAGCGGCGCATACCCAGGGTCTCTCAAGACTGAAGGATGCCTACTGCTACAATTTTTAACACTAATAAAAAAAGTTGTCTATACCTCTTCACCAGGCATGACCTGGATATTTTTTTAAAATGTGTTGAGTGAAATTAAATGCTGATTTCATCCTACTTATGTTTTCCCTGTAGTTTCAATTGGATATCATGCTTCACTTTTGTCCAAACCTGTTCTGCAGTGGTGCTGACACTAATAGACCATATCTTGGATTTCACCCTGGAGATTGACTGCATTTCAATGAAGGATAAGGGATCTAAAACACTTCATATGGCAAGATCCAGGAATCTCTTAATGCACCACTGAAATGCAACATATTTGATTAAGAATGCAACAGCTGAGTAACAATTCACAACAACTTTGGGACAAGAATAGTGTATCCAGTTGGAAGTGCAAGAAAACACAGGTTCCATAACCAGCATGTATTTATCCAAACTGAAATTTGGCCAAGAGATCCGGGCTTGATGATTAGATTGTCAGTTCCATCTTACCTGCAGGGTGGCACTTTCTTCACCACCACATCCCCTCACTCACTGCTTGGGCAGTGGTTTAGTACTGACTCAGCTGGAAGAGAGCTGCATACTGAATCACTGGTGCCACTTATTGCAGCATCCTTTGTTTTACTAATGAGTCATGACAGCTCCTGTGGATTTTGCGTGTTTGCTTGGAGGTTTTCCACTGAAGCATTGAGCAGGCCCAACCCTGCTTACTTTGAGAGAGCTGATGATTTCATGAGATAACAACCCAAGTTGTCGTACGGCTGAAGATTTAGTCACACATCCAGATATGCATGTATGGATATGAAGAGATACATCAACCTTAAAACATTAGCCAGTTTTACTTCTAGCTAAATAGATACAGTTATCACTGTACCTGTATTCTCTTGTATGTCCATTCCTAGTACTTACTCTAGGGAATACCTTGAATGCTGCAAGTATTGCTTGCAATTATATATACCTGCCCCTGGAAATTTCCACTACATGCATCCGACGAAGTGGGTATTCACCCACGAAAGCTCATGCTCCAAAATGTCTGTTAGTCTATAAGGTGCCACGAGATTCTTTGCTGCTTTTACAGATCCAGACTAACATGGCTACCCCTCTGATACTTGGCAAGTATTGAGGTACAGCTAATCAGTCATTTTGGGCAACTATAAGTTTTATTTAGATGGTTATACGTACATACAGATAAATTGGGGTCCAGTTCTTCTGGACCAATGTTGCAATATGAATACAAGGACCTGTATTTTCTTCACTTTTCTGTACATTAAACTGCAGGCAGCCTCAGAAGGGTTCCATCAGTCAGTACTTAAGATATTGTCAGGTAGACTAAGGATGAAAGAACAAAAATTATTTACTAGTTTTTTTATAAATTAGAAATGAGAATGTCTGCAAAAGTCATCTGCCAAACTTCCAAGTTAGTTAGTTGTTTCTTAAATTAAGCTGGGCGAGTAGAGAACTTCAACTATAATTTCTAAGATTTTTTTTCCCTTCTCTGAATTATTTTGCTGGTATCCAAATATTATTGATGCTTAACTGTGAAAATACAACTGGTTTTTTTTTTTATAACATCTCTGAACTGGAGAGAAATCCAAAAATGTTCCCTTTTTATCAAAGAGCTACATTGCAGCTAAAATTCTGGGAATTAAAGAAGTGATCTTAAAGTTTCATCATGTAAAAATTAATTGTAATACATTTTCCCTCAAAGATGTGAACTCCGACCAACCAACTGCTTCAAGCTTGGAAGTTAACTGACATTCATGAACAACTAATTTTTAAGGCTCAAAATGACAAGTGAACCTAAATAAGTTGCTAAACATCACACAATTGAACCTATGAGAATTCTCATCACGAGAACTAATGAGGCTACCAGAATTTCTATTATCAGAATTATATCGAATTGTCATTATATGGTGTTACTCCAAACTGTTTTCTTTAAACTTCACTGAAACTACTGTTAATTCTGCAGAGAAAACAAAAAAAGACCCTGCAAAAGAAATGAAGCACAAAATGAAGGAATGTTAGCTTTGCCATACCAAACAGATAGTTGATCTGTTTAACTGGACCTTCTTTCTCCATCAGTAGCCAGTACCTGACATTACAGAAAGAGAAGAACTCCATAATGTGCCTACCCAATTTCTTAATGCCACATATACTTGACCCTACAGTGGTGCAATGTCCAGTTTTGTTTTAAATGCCCCAACCAATGCAGCTCCATCACTTCCCTTGGTAAGCTACTATCCAGCATAAATCAAATTCAGTAGTCTAATTTGAAAATGGGCACTGATGCAGGGTTATAAGAATGAGTAAGAACTCCAGGTCCAAGGGTACAAGGGTAGAATGATACTTGGGCCCACTACTTTTGCTCCCCTCCTGTTTCTCTTCCACTGCCTCAACACAGGTGGGGAGGAGTAGCAGGGAATGGGCAGAACTTCAGTTCCATTCCTGCACCGCAAATAAGTCTGCAAACTGCTCATAGGGCTTATGGCAAAGTCACAATCTAATCCACTGTTAGAGATCTTTCCTGCTATTCAGCTTACATTTTCCTTTTTATATTTAAACGACTGATTTCAATGGGGTTGGGATTTGACACAAAGGGAATATTTCCACTGAATTCAATAAGACCAGAATTTCTCCCATTATTACTTGCTATTTATTTTTATTGTGCCAGTTAGTCATGTCAACTAGGTCTCACTGTTCTCTCTCTCCAACTATGGTGTCTACATGTGTACATACACACTGTAGATATTTATGTACCCTCATAAATGTTTTGAAAGTGCGCAGCTCTGATAAAAAAAAATGCTGGGGAATGAGAAAGTATGACATGTCCAAACTGCCTTCATCCCATACAACCTGTCTCAGAAAATGCTCTGTATCTTTTGGCCCAGAACAATCTCAAACCCAGATCTATTGGCACAGGGCAGCCCAGAGGATCTGAGCACCATCATTTCCAGGAGGCGTTGGAGATGGATCAGTGATGAGCTTCAGATGGAAACTGATTCCATCACCAGAGTAGCAGTAAGATGGACACCTGAAGGCTACCGAAAAGAGGCCACCCAAAAACAACATGACGAAGAGCTGTGGAAGCCAAGTTGAAAAACCTGGGGCACAGCTGGGGAACCATTGAAAGACTTGCCAGAAACAGACAAGAGTGGAGGAGCTTCATCACTGCCCTAAAAGCCGGAGGCGTAATAGGAACATCATGATGATGATAAATATTTTGCCATAATCAAGCTATATAGCTCATTTACTCTTCTACTGATAAGTGAAACCTTCACGCCTTTAAGCTCCCTTCAATTTTTCAATAGCTTTCTGATATTAAGGTACCCAAAGCTGAATGAAACAGTCCAGTTTTGTTAACCAAAGCCCCTATGGAATGGTTTATTCACTTCACTGCTCCATGACTTGAGGTCTGTATATTCAATCCTAAATTGCATTGGCCTAGTTTTTTGCTACCATACTGCACTGTAAACTCATATCTAATTTGTTGCCCATTATCATCCAAGTGTTTGCTTCTCTACCCCAATGAATTAAAGTATGTTGGATTATTTTTCTCCCAGTGTGGAATTCCTTGTATTTTCACTGAACTCATCATAATCTTTTCTTCACAGTTTTCTCAACTCTGTTCTTTTGTATTACTACTTTGTGCTGATTGATATTTGCAACACCTCCTAACAAAGCCATGAACATATCTTATTAATGATAAATAAGGCCTGTCCTTACACTGACCCCTGCAGAAGCCCACTAGATACTTCTCACAATTAATGCATTGTCATCTATCATTCTTTTTAGCTCATCAGGCGTTTTTCAACCTGTGTGACAAGCTTTGTAGCCAAGCCAATTTGAATCAACTATTAAAGGATTCCTGAGATAATTACTCAAAAACTTCACTATAATCCACAAAAATTACTTGTGTAACCCTTCTGCCAGGTGGAGCCAGCACCAACCATATGCCAGGTTCAATATGTAGGGGTCCTTTCCATCGATACAGCACAAAACCAGCTCGAGCCTCCACTCAGTAACTTGGGAAAATGACACACCACCCCTAGGCTTCTCTGAAAATACTTCCCCACTCTCAAGCATAGAGTCTGAGTGTAGAAAAGAAATTTTAATAAAAGGAGGGAAGTAACTGGGTGTTAAATTTGGGAAAACACCACAAACAGGTTTCATAAACATAAACCATGAGCAAAAGACCTACCCCCAAGTAGGTTGGGCAGTGTCCTTTTCCCCTCAGTTTCTTAAGTCCAGCAACCCAGAAGTCCCTTTCATGTGCCTGACCCTTCCCTGCACCTCACTCACATTTGCTGTCCTCGGTCAATGCAGACCCAGAGTTCAGAGGTGCATTTGCAGTACTTGTGGAGCATGGTTGTTTAAATTGGTAATCTCCCCCCCGCCCCCCGCATCCCCCTGCTACTCCATTTAGAAAAATCAGTGATTTCTGATCACTCAGCCTACTTTTTCTTGCATTTCGTTTCCTGGTTCATAGAGTGTATAAAAGTACTTATTCTAAAGATCTCTGACTAGAATAACAGTAGTTCGTTTTTGGTTTGTTTCTGCTCTTAGCTTTTCTTTTAAGCCTCAAACAATTCTTCATAATCTTGTTCAATTGCTTCTGCCATTGTCCCTTTCATGTGTTCGTTTTTATTTTGTTTGGTTCTTTTAATCATCAGATCTTTGAACAGTCCTTCATTTAGCCAGATTGGATATTGTTTATTTTCTTTTTCAGTTATTTTTTTCCCTTTATTGAAACATCCTCTTCTATCCTCCAGTCTTCTTCCACTGCATGAGGTTGAATAACTCCTCCCATTGCACATTGAGACCCAGGCAGTAATGCAGTCTGCAAACTCTTTCCATAGTGTATTAAACTAGAGTAGCTCATAGTTGCTGATTCCATGATTCCTTGTTCTTCTCAATCTCAACATTAGCAATAAGCATAAGCAGGCTAACTCTGGTTGGATTCTTTCTTTTGTCTTGTGTCACTTAAGAGGCTCATGCATGATGCATCTTACTCCTTGTATTTGTTACCCAGTGGAGATCATTGAAGTTTAGATTCCCTCATCAGGACAGTATTCTAGGCTTTCAAGTACCTCAAGAACTGATCTACAAGTGTGTCATTAATTCTTTCTAGGTCCTGGAGTTATATAGTTAATGCCCACTTGGACTTCTCTCATTTTTCTCACTCTTTTCATCTTTTTTTAGAGAATTTCACAACCATGCTCCACAAGTACTGCAGATGCTTTTGAAAGTGCCACCGTTTTGTCTATCTGCTATAGAGCCCATCTATAATGACATTTATATTACAAAAATCCAATGAGTCACAGACCATAGAGTAGCATCACTTTTAGAGTTATTACTATTAAAGTCTTAACATTACCACAAAGGTTCGTGTGCAATAGAAACAATTTTAAGGGTGAAATCTGTGGCTCCTGCTTATTTCACCATATTCTTTGGTTTTTGTGTGTAGAAATTATAGTACATTAATATTCCACTTGGTATTTGCCTTCTGTTTCCTAGCAACTGCATCTACTGCCTTATTTTGTATGATGGAAGTATATATCTTATTTTTTTAGTTAAGCAAAAGCTACTCAGTGACTACTTTCTATCTAGTTTAACCTGACAAGGTAGAACCAAGCTATCCGAGGCCCTTCTGCATAAGTGAGGACCATTTCACCCAGACAATATTTCATCATTGCTGAAAATATTAAAGCATTCCATGAAACCCAGACCCTCTTTGCAGTCAGTCTCTCAGCATGTGGTTGGCACCATAAAAACATCAGAAAAGAACACTAATATCCAATTAGTCTTCAGTTATTTCCCAAAGTCCACAAAGCCATCTTTGATCTGCTGGATCTCTTTGCCCATGATGGTTGTTACTCCATGTGCTACAGTTACTGGGAATTCCCCAGTATGTAGGTGAGATAGGTTGAATGAACTTCTTAAAATTTTGCAGTTTCTCACAGAATGGGAATTCCAGGTTCCAACCAGTCCTACCAAAAGGTGGGATGAGACATGGCAGTATTTTCTCATATTGTAGATAGGGAATACTGCAATATATTAGACACCATACATGGCTGCTTCTTGGAGCAACTTGTCCTGGAACTCATAAAGGGAGAGGCAATTCTTGATGTAGTCCTAAGTGGAGCACAGGATCTGATCCCAGGAGATGCATATAGCTGAACCACTTGGACCATAATGTAATAAATGTAACATCCTTGAAAGTGGGAAATGCCAAAGAAACTTCAAAAATAGAGAACTACACAAATAATGAGGCAGATACTTTTTAATTTGTTAAATGTAACAGACAAAAATGAAATGCCTGCAAACTGCATGGAGATATTTAAAACCATAAAGACTCAAACTAAATGTACACCCCCAAATAAAAAAAATGGACAAAAAATGCCATCATGACTAAACAGCAGAGTATAAAAGGGCTGTTAGAGGCAAAAAGTCAAATCCTATTAAGAAAATAGAAAGGAGCATGAACTCTGGCAAGTGTAAAAGTATAAGAAGGCAGGCCTAGAAACAATTTGAAGAACAACTAGCTAAAGACAAAACCAGCAAATATTCTTTAAAAGTACATCAGAAGCAGGAAGTCTGCCAAACAGTCAGAGGGGAATCACTGGATAATCAAGGTGCTAAAGGAGCACTCAAGACAGACAAGGCCATTGTGAAGAAGCTAAATGAATTCTTTGTATCAGTCTTCACTGCAGAGGTATGGGGGAGATCCCTACCCCCAAGCCATTTTTAGGTGACAAATCTGAGAAACTGTCCCAAATTGAGGTGTTGGTAGAGGAGGCTTTGGAACAAACAGTAGTAAATCTCCAGGACCAGATGAAACTCCAGCTAAAACCCCTCCAACGCATCATCAGGGATCTACAACCCATCCTGGACAATGATCCCACACTTTTACAGACCTCGCCCACAGACAACCTGCCAACCTGAAACATATTCTCACCAGTAACTGCACACTGCACCATAGTAACTCTAGCTCAGGAGCCAATCCATGCAACAAACCTCGATGCCAACTCTGCCCACATATCTACACCAGCGACACCATCACAGGACCTAACCAGATCAGCCACACCATTACCGGTTCATTCACCTGCATGTCCACCAATGTAATATACGCCATCATATGCCAGCAAAGCCCCTCTGCTATGTACATCGGCCAAACTGGACAGTCTCTACGGAAAAGGATAAATGGACACAAATCAGATATTAGGAATGGCAATATACAAAAACCTGTAGGAGAACACTTCAACCTCCCTGGCCACACTATAGCAGATCTTAAGGTGGCCATCCTGCAGCAAAAAAAACTTCAGGACCAGACTTCAAAGAGAAACTGCTGAGCTTCAGTTCATCTGCAAATTTGACACCATCAGCTCAGGATTAAACAAAGACTGTGAATGGCTTGCGAACTACAGAACCAGTTTCTCCTCCCTTGGTTTTCACACCTCAACTGCTAGAACAGGGCCTCATCCTCCCTGATTGAACTAACCTCATTATCTCTAGCTTGCTTGCATATATATACCTGCCCCTGGAAATTTCCACTACATGCATCTGATGAAGTGGGTATTCACCCACGAAAGCTCATGCTCCAAAACATCTGTTAGTCTATAAGGTGCCACAGGATTCTTTGCTGCTTTTACAGATCCAGACTAACATGGCTACCCCTCTGATACAGGACCAGATGGTATTCACCCAAAAGCTCAAGGACTCAAATATGAAATTGCAGAACTACTAACTTTGGTATCAAATATCAGAGGAGTAGCCGTGTTAGTCTGGATCTGTAAAAGCAGCAAAGAATCCTGTGGCACCTTATAGACTAACAGATGTTTTGGAGCATGAGCTTTCGTAGGTGAATACCCACTTCGTTGGATGCATGTAGTGGAAATTTCCAGAGGCAGGTATATATATGCAAGCGAGAATCAGGCTGGAGATAATGAGGTTAGTTCAAGCAGGGAGGATGAAGCCCTCTTCTAGCAGTTGAGGTGTGAACACCAAGAGAGGAGAAACTGCTTTTGTAGTTGGCTATTCTCACTTGTATATATACACACATGCACACACACACCCTGCGTCTGGAAATTTCTACTACATGCATCCGACGAAGTGGGTATTTACCCACAAAAGCTCATGCTCCAATACGTCTGTTAGTCTATAAGGTTCCACAGGAATAACTGTAGTATTACTCCTGGGGGAATTCTGCACCACTGCATGTGCATAATTAATGAGCCGTGCATATTAATTTTTGTGCAGTAAAAAGCTTCTGCTGGAAAGTTGCTGTAGTTCTGCCTTTTGCCCACCAGATGGTGCTGTGGCAGTAGAAGAGAGCAGCAGCTCCCTGCTTGCTAGGGAAGAGAAAGAGCCTGCCTTCTTCACAGCACCTGTCAGACCAGGTCAGGAGACAGGGGCTATGGGAAGACAAATAGCATGGGGCTGCTGTGGGGCAGACAGGGGCTTATAAGGGATAATGAGGGAGGACAGACTGGGGAAGGGGCTGAATGGCAGTGGAGGTGCAGGACCACAAGGGGGAGGGAGGTACAGGACCACATGATGACAGGGAAGAGGTGCAGGGCCACGTAGGGACAGGGGGGTGGAGGAATACATGTGGACAGGGGGTGCAAGGACACACAGGGTTGTGGGGACAGGGGCAGATGTGCCTGACTGGGAGAGGCTAGAGGTCAGCCAGTGTCTGCATGAAGGAAGCTCCCCAAAAACCCCTCCCCCCCCAAAAAAAGCCTATTCCATACTTTTCCCATCCACACCCAACAACTCCCCAAGTTCACACTCAGGCTCCTTCCCAGCAATTATTTCCCCTCTCCCTCAGCTCCTCCATTACCCCTGACTCCTCCAAGCCTTTGCACTGCTTCTGAGGGGTGCAGGAAATATGGTTCTGTATTGTAGTTTAAATAAATTATTACTCAGAGTGCTGTATTAATATGCCTATAAAAGAATCTGTCAAAAAAACATTTCCTGAATCTTTTTTGTTGTCTGTATGGTGTGATTATATTGTGCTATTTTGACAAATAAAATCTGCAAAATTCGAAAATATTGTGTGCATAGTTTTTATTTTTTGGGGCACAGAATTCCCCCAAGGGTCCTGTGATATGTAACCTATTGCTTAAATCTGCCACTGTATCTGACCACTGTGGGGTAGCTAATATGATGCCGATTTTTAAGAAAGACTCCAGAAGCGATCGTGGTGATTATAAGCCAGTAAGCTTAACTTTGGTACCAGGCAAATTTGTTGAAACTATAATAAAGAACAGAATGATCAGACACAGATAAATACAGTATGTTGGGGAAGTGTCAATATGACTTCTTTAAAGAGAAATCTTGCCTTGCCAATCTATTAGAGTTTTTGTAATTACAGAAAATCTGGGGCCAAATTCTTGGCCCTAGTGAGGGTCCTTCACAGCACTCTGGCTGCACAAAATACTCTTAAACTTGGCCTAAGTGGCCAGCTGGTGCAGGGAAATTTTTGGGATGGTGAAAAGTTGGTGTAACCAGTTTTATGTCATCTGCCTCACTCCAACATTCCCTTATAGGGTCATGCCAGTATGTGGCCAGAACAGACTGTACCCTGACATTTTACAGGCTGCCATAAACAGGAGGTGAACTAAAGCCCCAGCCCCAATGACCAAATGGCAAGAAAGCCACCTTTGCCCCTCCCCAGGTGCTGAGCTCAATTGTTCTGTACTCACAGTTAGAAAACAAACAGGAACTTTATTGGCTGTTTGCATTTATTCCTTTTGTGGTTGCCACTGGCAACAAGAATATTAAGATGTAGAGAATATAATAAAATATCTATTTTAATCAGCAGAGAATATATTGCTTTGCCAATTATACAAATATATTAGGGACAGAGTAAGTGAAAAATATGGTCTTTTTAAACTGGTTCTATTCTGTACAGCTGGAATCTTCTGTCATAGTGATTAGATTATAGGAACAATAAATGGGTGGCTGTCACTTAAATCATTATATATCTCCTAGTTTTGCAGAATAGCCTCTGCTCTATGATTGTGATTTGTGTCTGTGAAGAAAGATCCTGATGAATAAAAAGGCATCTTATATAATGAAAGCATATTTTTGAATGACAAAAGACTATAGGCCATATTCTGCTGCCATTTCACAATAGAAGTTCACTGCAAGATGTCATTTAATTTAAAGGAAAACTGTCAGTTCAAAATGATGCAATTTTTTTGAAAATTTAAGTTACAGAAAGAGGAAAAGAAAATATGACAAA